>NW_022475017.1:53495-696207 GCF_009193445.1 Aspergillus pseudotamarii
TTTTTTTTTTTTTTTTTTTTTTCGTCTCTCACGTAATTTTTCTTTTGTCTGTCTGTTTGTTTTTTTCTCTTTTTTTTTTCTTTTTCTTTTTTCTTTTTTTATCTTTATTTTTCCCCACAGCAAAAGAAAAAAGACGGATTAAATATATATATGTATATAAATAAATAAAAATAAAAATAAAAATAAATCAAATTAATCAATTAATAGAACTTCACTCATGGGTTGCGTTTATTCTTCTTCCTTTACCGACGATTAAAGCTCCAGTCTTGGAATGCCTACTTTCCCCTTATCCAGCCCAAACTTCGCCACATTATCCGGGGAATTTTCCCAATTGTCCTGTGCCGGGGGAAGGTAGGACCGCATCAACTGCCGATAATCGGTGATCTTTCTCGTCTGTAGATATAAGTGGTGGAGATTCCAAATCCCCACAACTCGGGCGTGTTTAGTACAATCTACGAAATAAGCGATCTATACAGAGTACCACCGTCCATCACTCATTGGATGATTTACGTTTGGGTCATGAGGATTTAAACTCCACGGCATCCCGAATCGGTATTCATCCACGTTTGTCAGATTTGAAGGAAGTATGTATACCAACATATGAACATGGGAAGCGAGACATGCCGTTCTCAAAATAGAATCTTTTTAAGAATGTATTCAAATTGACCGAACTTGTTATCGAGAACGAAGAAGAAGACGGAGTCACAGATATAGTGTTGTATCCATGTAGATCTCAAGGTCGGGTGAGAAGCACCTTTAAGCTCGGAGTCCAGAGTTTACAAACCAGTTAGCCTAGCCACCTCTCAATTCACCTGTGCTAAGCTATATAGTACTGGGATCATGATACGGAGTATCGAGGTCACGATTGGGGCGGCTAAGACCTTTGCCGGAAGTTCTGGGGGGAAGGCGGTGACGTTCGACACCTCTACCGGATGGTTGTACTCTGCCGCATCAGTATTGATATATCCGATCACACTACCTTAAGACCAATCTTAGTGCTAACTGAGTGATTTCTGGAGTTACTACACCCACCAACTACTGCAGCTGTGCAACGGGCTTCTTCCACAGTCACAGCATGCTCGCTGTGAACCGTTGCATCGTCTCAATGCATATGCGCCCCGATTATCTACTACATCCTTATCACGTTATCCAGCTCGTGTAGTGGATTCAGGTCACCATCCTAAGCCAACTTGCCCTCCAGCTGAAGCATGGTTCCACTTGTGATTGTTCGTTGAAGATAGTTTGGATTGCCGGACGTCCGCTTACAGTCCATCTTCCAGTGGGTTCCTAATTTAATTGACTTTGAAATACGCAAGCCTAAGAGGCATTATCTATCGGCACTATGTCTCAGTCTTTAGGCCGCGAGTGTCACCGTAACGTCAGTCCCGATGCTTCCTTAGTACTGGTTGGGATCCGAGGTTGTGGAAAGCGCTCGTTGGGCTTTGTTGCTGCAACGGTGTTGAAAAGACGCTTCATCACCGAGGATCACTATTTCAAGCAGGTTACTGGGCTAACGCGACATGAGTACCTTAAGCGCTTTGGGAGCCAGGAGTTCCAAAAGCGTGATATCGAGGTTCTTAAGATGATGCTGGACAAACATCGATCGGGCTGCGTAATCGAATGCGGTCTGGGGAGCCTTACTCGTCCCGTGCAGGAATACCTTCGTTTGTATTCATTGACCAATCCTGTGGTGTATGTGGTTCGTGATATGGCCCGCATTCAGACTCTTTTGGGATTGGAAGATCAAGCTGTTAAATTGCTTTGTGAAGGGGACCCCCTACATCGGATGTGCTCGAATTTTGAATTCTATAATATCGAGGACCGTTCCAGCATGTCACCTCAACTCGACGAAGTAACACCCGACCGTCGATCAGCCGGGTATTCGTTCAAGCTCAAAGAAGCTAAAGAGGACTTTACTCGGTTTGTGCGGTTTATTACTGGTGCAGATGTCAACCATTCGAGTTATGACTCCCCCTTCGTACTGCTGGAAACCCCTCCTGAAAACCGTTCCTTCACACATGCTATCTTCGTTCGATCCTCTGAAATGATTCAGGAGGGTGTCGACTTGTGCGAGCTCGAGTCAGGAGGAGACGCTATCGAGCTTTGTGTGGATCGTTGGGATACAGAGATGGCGAGTACTGTGAGCAAGCAGGTTTCTTTACTCCGCAGGAGTGCTCGCACGCCGATTATCTTCTCAATCGACGCCTCAACATCCGGAATTGGCAGCGGTACACTCTCCCCGGCACAGCTGCGCAGCCTCTACTTCGAAATCGTGGAACACGGCTTGCGACTAGCGGTAGAATACCTGGCCATAGACCTCGATCAAGACAAATCGTTGTTGGCCGAAACCAGTCGTAATAGGGGCATGACCAAGATTATTGGCCAGCATATATTCAAGCCTTCATCCAGTGTAATGTGGGATGACGAATCGTGCCTGTCTGTCTACCTTGAAGCCGAGAAGCTCGGTTGTCAGCTCGTTCGCATTCTCAGAGTAGCAGCGGAGCGCGAAGATAACGCGGCTGTCGCCAAATTCACAAACAAAATTCACTCTCTACCGGGTGAACATCCGCCTATCATTGCCTACAACGTAGGCAGCCTTGGACGAACATCCCAGGTGTTCAATTCAACACTCACTTCTGTCACTCACCCAGCGATTAGGCGCCCCACAAGCAATAGAATAGACCCTCTGATTACTTCACGGGATGCGGTACAGGCGTTGTTTCAAAGCTATGTGCTGGACCCTCTGCAGTTTTATATACTGGGGGCTAGCGTGGCCTACAGTCTCTCCCCAGCTATGTACAATGCTGCTTTCCATCACTGTGGCATGAGCCACACCTACAGTATTCCCGCATCTCCCTCTCTCACGGCTTTAGACAAGCTGGGCCGAGACCCGCATTTCGGAGGTGCTAGTGTTGTCCAACCATGGAGGGTGGAGGTCTTCCAGAAGCTCTCCTCGAAAAGTCGACATGCAGAGGCAATCGGAGCGATTAACACGATTATGCCTTTGCGGGCGCGAGCCGATGGGACGATGTTCCCTCTGCAAGAGCAGGCTAGCCGTCGCAATCAGGCGGGGCCCGTACTGGGTTGGTACGGTGAGAATACAGATTGGGTGGGAATCATGACCTGCATGAATCGCAATCTTTCCCCACGTAACGCCATTAGTCCATTGAAGACGACCGGGTTGGTAATTGGAGCGGGCGGCATGGGGCGTGCTGCCATTTATGCCATGCTTCGTCTAGGATGTCGCAAGATCTTCATATACAACCGCACCTTATCCCGTGCCGAGAATGTAGCCCGTCACTTTAATTCATGGGCTGCCTCGCAGGTTGGTTCTACAAAAGTGGTGCATGTGCTGAAGTCATTGCAAGATGAGTGGCCGTCAGATACTTGTCATCCGTGTTTGATTGCGTCCTGTGTACCTGCCGACCCGGACCAAGATGAACCTCCAGCAAACTTCGAGATGCCGATGCAATGGCTTGAGAGTCCTACTGGTGGGGTGGTCTTAGAGGTAGGTCTTTCTCTCCCTCGTTTTTCTCCATTCTTCTCTCCCACCCCTCAGCGACTCTACTAATGACCAAATAATAATGAACTTACTGAATCCTGGACATAGTTTGCATACAAACCCCTAGAGACCCCGCTCTTACGTCAAATGCGTCGTTTCCGTAGTGAAACTGGACGGCCGTGGGTTCTGGTAGATGGACTCGACAACGTCATTGAGCAGGCCATCGCTCAGTTTGAGCTGCTGACGGGACGGAAAGCGCCACGGCGACTGATGACTCTGGAAGCACTTCGGAATTATGTCGGGGAGCATGGACGATTTGACGAGGAAACAGTTCAGGCGCGACTTGACGGGGTCTAGTAGCGCGCGGTCGTGGGTCGGCCGTGAAGAGGCTTGATATGCATCGCCTATCGAATGTATCATTATGTATTTCGTACTACAGAACCATAGACTGTACACGGATAAAATTACAATACTAAGACCAACCATATTGTAATTTCAAATCCCAGGCTCCCCGGGTGGCAGCGATCACGTGCGCCGAAGTGGACTGCGAGCCGCCGATTCAACAATCAGGACAATTACGGACGCGCGTTCAAACATCTCCTTGGAGTATATGCAACCTTTGCATCTGAATCCAGCAATGGCTCACTGTTTTGCTCAACTGCACCACTGAAAATGGCCATTAAGAAGGTGCCGAGACTCCCTTATCGCAGAGGCTCTCAATCCTCCGAAGATGACTTCTTCGATATCCCTGACGAACCATGCCTCGCAATCGCCAAACGGCAACTCCGACGCGTTCGGACATGGGTGATCTTCGCCTTCCTCGTCTGCTTTTTAGTGTGGCTCCGGCGGGAGCGTCCCCAACCCGCGGCCCTGTCTCATATAAATTACGATTCAGTGGATTGGTCCCGTTATGCCTATAGCCAGTATGCGACCTCTAGCGCCTATCTGTGCAACGCTGTCATGGTGTTCGAAGCCCTGCAACGGCTAGGAAGTCGGGCACAACGAGTATTATTCTTCCCTGAAGATTGGGATGTCAGTGTCGAAAGCGAGCGTGATAGGGATAGCCAATTGTTGGCGATGGCAAGAGATCAGTACAATGTGATGCTGATTCCCATCACCTTGGAGACTATCAAACCGGGGGCAGGTGTGTTGTGGCAACCGAAAATTATTGAGGTAAAAGCAAGGGCTAATGTGGTTTACATTTCTTGACAGGATCTGGAGAATCATGGGATAAGAGTATCTCTAAATTACTAGCCTTCGGCGAGAGCGAGTACGATCGGATAATCCACCTTGACTCCGACGCCAACATTCTACAGAACATGGATGAGCTATTTTTCCTTCCTCCGACCAAGGTTGCGATGCCGCGGGCGTACTGGGGGCTTCCGGATACCAAGCAACTGTCGTCTCTGCTAATTGTGATCGAACCGTCCTACAATGAATACAATGCTCTGATGGAGGCGGCGCTTCCGGCTATGTACGGACAAAAAGCGGTCAATACATCATCGACACAGAGATACGACATGGAGTTATTGAACGAACGTTATGCCGATTCCGCCACCGTGCTTCCGCATCGCCAGTACGGCTTAGTGAGTGGCGAATTCCGCACAGAGGACCATAGAAATTTCCTGGGCAATGACTATGAAGTCTGGGATCCGGATAAAGTGCTATCAGAAGCCAAACTTGTGCATTTTTCAGACTGGCCTTTGCCTAAACCATGGGTTCTGTGGCCGCAGAATTTGCTGGCTGAGATGTTGCCCAAGTGTAAACACAACCCTGGCACAGCACAAGAAAGTGGGTGTCGTGATCGAGAGGTGTGGAAGAGTATCTATCATGACTTCCGGCGGCGGCGAAAGGTTTGTGCTGCTGCATCCTTACTTCGGCATACGACTTTATTAACAGAGCAATTAGGACATCTGCAAACTTTTAAGTTATCCGGCCCCTGATTGGCCTCCACCGGAGCATTCTGAGTCTTCCGGCTCAAATGAATCTGTATAATGCATATTTGATAGAGCATGATCGGCGTTGATGGGTTTACACACGGGCCAGCATTATATGGAATTCAGATAGACTGTCCCATTTTATCATAATAAATAGCCGTAGAATCCACCCTGCATTTAGGGAACAGGTGCATTCCCAACTGACCTCACCTCATTCTTGTTAAATAAATAGGGGTGGGTATCAAGGTTTCAACTGGTATGGCAGCATACTTGGGCTTGGGGATTAAACAAATATGCCTGAAGATGAGACATAAGGAAAAGGAGGGGCAACCGTTTCATTTTGAGAAACAACAATCGACCCTTTGCTCTCCTTATCATATCTGCACTAAAGCCATGATGATATTAACGGGTCGCAGAAGACGTGGCATCGCAACGATCCTGTCGCTTGTCTTATGCCACTCAGCTGCGAGTAGTTCTGGTCCGACGGAAGATCTGTTCACTTTCAGCTGTTTGCCATTGACAACCCAACGGTCTGATCCGATCATATCCCCGGGAAAACCCTCCTCACACACACACGTAGTTGTAGGGGGCACAGCTTTTCAGAGGCTGATGACAACCGACACCGCGAGAAATGCCAACGACACAACCTGTGAGCTTGCGATAGACCGGAGCAATTACTGGATTCCTCAATTATATCATCAGACGCGAGATGGGTTTGAAACAATCGAATTTGAGAACAGCGTATGTTGTAAACTATAGTGGAGGATTCCCGGACGGCAACTGACATAGTAAACCAGGCTATTTATTATTTCAACAGAGCATGCGATTATTCCCCGAACGCAACATCCTGCGATGGTACAAAATACCCGCTGGCGCCACCCCCCGGGCTACGCGTAGTTGCTGGGGATTTATTTCTCCGGTCAGAGGTTCTGGATCGAGCAGTTTAAGGTGCAAAAGCTGATGTTATCATAGAACGTATAACGAGACGAATTTCGCACAGCGGGCCATCTCCCACATGTGCATGAAGGATGATGGAACTTCAAGCGAAACAAAACATCTTCCACAGCAGTCATGTCTGAAATTGCGATCGCAAGTATTCTTCCCCTCATGCTGGGATGGGAAAGCCCTCGATAGTCCAGACCATCAGAGCCACGTGAGTGAAGCATCGACGGTTATGACATGCTCTAGACTGAGATTAAATTAGATGGCCTATCCCGCGGTTGGGGATTATAATCAGGGTGTTTGCCCGGAGACCCATCCGGTGGCAGTGTACTCGATATTCGTGGAATTCTTCTTTAACACGGAGCCCTTTCCGGACTATGAGAATTGGGTGTACGCTATGGGCGACCCCACAGGGTATGGTCTGCATGGAGATTTCCTCAACGGCTGGACAGACCAGAACGCACTGCAGAATGCTATGGCGACATGTACCGGCCTGGAGGGGCTGAACGATCCGGAATGTTCGATCACAAACAACCAAACGAGGGCACTGACTCCAATCACACATGCTTTGGATGTACCTCCTCCGTTGGAGCAATTGGGTCAGCATGGGCCTCTTTCCAAACTGCCAGGTAATAATCCGATCACGGGATCACACGAGCTGCAGTGACCGATGAGACATTGAGTTCTCTGCTCAACTTTTTTGCAACAAATCTCTCAAGACCATCGCACTCTCAAATACGAGATCTTGATTAATAATGCATTAGCACATTCTGAAGATCCATATTGGACAGCCTAGCTAGCCGTATGAATCCGCCAGTCTTAACTGTGTTGCGATCGCTCTTCGGACATTCCCACGGTTATATGATAAGAAGTAAACTGTTTCAAGACAGGCCACACCACTCGCAAGAGCTCTGCAGGATATGTGCTGTCGATTATGAATAAGTTTTAGTCCAGATAGTGCAGCGTAACTCGCCAATCAATTCACATATCCCATTCCCTTCCTCCACCATCTCCAAACACCGCGATCTTCCATTAGGCTTCCGAACTCCTTGACTGTCTCGACCTCTTCCAGACCAGCGACAGAATCTCTCCCTCCATGCTCTGATCGTCCATTACTTTTGCCATCCCGCTGTTTCTTATTCTCATTCCGATTCTGACGATCTTTCTCAAGAAGTCCAGGCCTAGCCACTAGCTGGAAATCCTTATATCTCAGATTCCGCACCACGCTCACCCATGCCTCAACAGCTTCCTTCTCTTTCGATTCCACATACATGATTCCAGGAATCCCACCAGAGCGAAGGAGTGCAAAGCAATTGTGAGCGGATGCAGCTTGTTTCAGCGCAGCAACCTTCTTGCGGGAGGTAATGTGGTGGGTGCGGATGAGGGCGTTATAGAGCATTGTTACATCTGTTTTCTTCCTCTTGATTTTAAGTCTCAGGGTCTCGGAGGGAATTGAGCGGTATCATCGTGGCTAGTAAGATAATAAATAGGGTCGCCCTATCTCACATTTCTGGTGTTGTTTGGTAGGGGAGACGGGTGACCCCAACAACACAATCAATCAATATAAATTTAATTAAATCTACCCGTGATTTCACTGGGCAGTGCCAGCGGATAACCAAAATAGGTATAGCGTACGTTGGAACTTAAACTGGTACAAATACTTATGTACGGAGTACGGACAATCTGGAAGACCGAGAGCTATGGCGGGTCTTAAATAGTAAATAGGACCAGGCACCGACAGTATAGATCTAGACATGTTTCACTATAAGTTGGTACATACAAATATTATTTATTACCCGCGCCAGTGGAAAAAGTTTGTGGCTCACTGGGAGGTAAATGTGGGCCTCGTCTCTCGTATACAGTATACTCATATACCGTACCTAATCACCTGACGCCCGGCCCCACCTGACGCCCCATTTTTTGATATACACCGACTTTTCGATACTTTTCAAATCATTATAACTCTGTCAATATGGCTTCAATTGAGGTAGCGATAGCTGAGATCGAAAGCCTAAAGCCAGGAGAGAAGATAAATTATATAAAAACTGTCAAAAAGTATAGTATAAGCAGGTCTATACTATCTCGATATTATTGTGGTATCCAATATACTTGAGCAGAGTAATATAATAATTAACAAATTCTTAACAATGAGCAGACTAAAATACTTATAAAATAGATCAATAATTTAACTAATAAAGGTCTTTCCCCTATACTTAAGATACTACGAAACTTCGCTAAGGAAATTACTGGAAAAAAGTCAGGAAAATAGTGGCCAACTCGATTTTTAAAAATATATAATAATTAGCTTACTGTCTGTTATATAACTGGGATTAATTTCTAATATAAGTAAGCTGATTCAGTATATAAATACTTACTTTACTTTAAGTTAATAGTTAAGAAGCTTAAGAAATATAATATATAGTCTGAAGATATATATAATATAGATAAGAAAGGCTTTCTTATTAGAGTATTATTAAAAGGTAAAAGAATTTTTTCTTGTTCTAAATTTAAGTAGAGAGAGTTTAAGTAATACCTTTAGAATAGAAATAAAGAATAGATTACTATAATTGCTTATATCTCTGTAGATAGAAATTTTCTTTTCCCGAGTCTTATATATCAAGCTGTCTCAAGTAATATATAGGATTTCTGGTTTCAGGATTTTAATTCTGAGTATTATATATATTTTTTTATATTATTCTCTAGTGGCTGGATAAATAATAATATTGGATATACCTGGCTTACTAATATCTTTAATCGAGAAATAAAGAAAAAGACTCGAAGGTATTAAAGGCTTCTAATTTTTGATAGCCACAGATCTTATATAATAATAAAGTTTATTAATTTTTATAATAAAAATAAGATTCTTTTGGCTATCTATCTATTTTATTTTATATATATACTGTAGCTGCTGGATATTAGTATCTTTGGTTCTTTGTCTACAGTGTATAGTGCTGAATTGGAGCAATTTTTATATAATTATCAAGGAATAAGTTATATTATAAAATAAGATTTCTTTTAGCTCTTTTGGTCAGTGTAGAATACTGCTTTATTAAAGAAAAATATTAAAAGTATATAGAATTCTGTTGGTTTATATTCTTGGAATTCTGAAAGGATATTAATATATTTTATTAAAAAAAATAGTACTAGACTATTATCTAGTAATTTATCTAATTCTGTCCTAAGTATAGAAAATTAGAGATATATTGAAAGACTTTTTTAGTAGACAATTTCTGATATCTATAATAAAAAGGCTCAAAAGCTCAGTTCTATTATGTACTCTCTTTCTATCAAAAATATTCTGCTTAAGCTGTGTTGTTCAGATTTTAAAAAGGTCTTGAAAAATAAGCAGAAAAAATATTAGTATAGAAAATTATTTCTATTTGATTTATATACTTTGGAAGATAGTAATATAATTTTTTACTTATCTAATAAGATTTAAAAAGCTCGGAATCTTTAGGCTTAGAAAGATAAAGCTATATAACTTAATAAAACTGTTAAGTAAGATAGAAAGCTTTGTCAGAAATAGAAAAAGAAAGAAAAGCAGCTTTTAATAGAAGAATACAAGAGAATCCGAGTTTTAAATAAGGAGATATATAAGTAGATAAATATTTAAAAGCAGTACTAAAGAGAAGAAGAAAAGCTTATTAAAAAAGCTAATCTATAGCTTCAAAATAATATAAATCAGACTGCTAAAGATAAGACTAAGGTCCCTATACTGTCAACTCCAAAAATTAGAAAGGATATTAGTAATTAAAATAAGGTTGTTGTTGCAGAGGCTTTATATAGTATAAATTGTTGGGGTAGGTAGATCTGTCTGTCTGTATATTTTCGGGATTATTAAAATAGTTATATAGATTTTATATAGTTCAAATATTAAATTACCAAGAAATCATACAATAGTAAACAATATATGTGGTTGTAGAGCTTTATCTTTAACTCTGGTTTTCATAGGAAATCGGGCGTCAGGTGGAGGCGGGCGTCAGGTGATCAGGTACGGTATGTATCGAGTCCACTAATAGCAAATGTAGTTTACCTACCTAAGAAGCACCGTGCTAGTATTTATACTAGCTACAATCACTCACTATCGCCTACTATCACCATACTTTTCCCACTCGGCATTCCCAAGCCATGCTGTCATTCCCCTTCCCTTACTAATAATATCATCCCGTTACCTACTACTACCTACCTTAAGGTAGTTAGGTTCGCGCTTCCGCTCTTGTCGACGAGAAATTCCGTGCATGCCCACCAGAAGATGTACGCCAAGATATGCCAATCCCACCACTCCTGCAATGACTGAATATGCAATCTTCGCATTTAAAGGAGCACCGGGATGCAAGCGGAAAGCAAGGCCTGCATTGATAGTACCAGGAAGAGGAACCTGAGAGACCAGCTTAGGCACTGGAGGGAAACGGCCTCGCCCCGAGCGAGGGGATAAGGTCACATTACGAGAGGAAGCCGAGTAGAGGATGAACATATTAGCCCTAGTCATCTGCGATCATTGGCCTAGTCCGACCCAGTGTAGGGTATTTGAGGCCTTCCTATTCACCTATCTTTTTGTTCCTGATTCCTTTGTTATGCCCGACCATATTACCTCTCCAAAGATATTGCCTAAAATGGTAATGCAGTGAATACTCGGGTACCTACTTAGGCAACCATTATTCAATGAAGAATATCCTATCGTGATCAAAGGGAGAGAAGACCACGGGTCGTTGGCTCAAGGCAGTGCAAACTGTCCAGTTACCTTTGGTCAATACATGTGGATTGTTCGAATATCGCTAGACAGACGAGTGAAACGCCGTGGACTTGGGGTCATGGAAGAAAGGGGACCTACAGAGCCCTAGCACTGCAGATATAGCCGTATAGTGAAGTGAGGCTGCATAGTCATTATTAGGATGGTATTTCTCTATCCTTCTGGTGAATTTAGGCAAGGAACACTGTCATTTTATATCATACCACCCTTAGAATGAGACGCAGTGCTTGCCTTTAGTCTAATTATTACACTTTTGCGTACTGAACTCGAGGGTTTCAGCCGGAAACCCGATTCCTCATAGTTCAGCTGCACAACCCTTGGTTGCCATCGAATCCTTAATCCAAGGAGGGCCATGGCATATAATTTGTGTTTTAGTACATTTTAAAAATAGAGATACTTCGTCACATGGAACATCCAAACATAAGAGGGTTAAGGATCATCCAAAACCTTCGAAAATGCTTGTATAGGGTGGCTTTGATTGAGCCACGGTTCCGCCCCGTATTGGTGACCCGGAAGCCCTAGCCCCTGGGAGGAGGGGTGATTATGATTTGTCAAGCTATACGGGATTATATCAATAGTATAATGTACTGTCTGGAAAAGTATATATCCAATAGCTTTCAGTCCGGCGTTTATTTCGGCTGATAAGTCTCTATGGGAGTGACTCAAACACAGCAAGCATTTTTTTTTGTCAAGTATAAACCAATTGTACACTGGCTGAAAAGGTAGTTAGCTGATCTCCAATCTGCCTGTGCCATGAACCTATCCGTGAGTCAGATGCTGCCTTCTTTAATTAAAGTACATCGTAGACTGCGCCGCCTTCACCGTGACTCATGAAACCAGGGAATCCAAAATCTTATTGTTCTGTGGCTTGATGAGGACTACAAATCTCTAAGGATTCTGACAATGATGTAGTGAAATTGTTCGACGGATGCTATGATTTGGATTCTACATGTTGATAATTCACTGAGACATAGAGTTGGTTCGCTTTTGTTGGCAACTATTGATACGTTCTTATATATTTAATCTACGCATAGGTAGCCTGTTGATTTGTGTCTTTGGTATACTATTAGGGTAGTTTTGAGTTAGCACAGAATCGAATATTATATAGGAATGTTTGTCTCATTGCAATTGAGATTGTGGCACTATCCAATTATTACGCCCCATCTGATCGCCAAGGATCATATTGCTAGTGGACGGACGAGTATAGACTTGGATATTGTCTTGATTAGACCCTTGATTCCAGTTAAGGAGAGTTTTAGCTTGGAGGGACAGCAGTTGCGAGATGGGAGGCAATATATGATGGAGGCTTTACTGGGACTGATGGTTATGGACAATATAAAATGTTATTGACTATGCCATTGGCATCTATACAGGGTTTGAGTAGTTAAATACGTACATAGTGACTAGACCACGATCCTTCAACGGAGCAAAGTAGTCCCGTACAGCGGGGATGCGTATCCTACTAGTGAAGTTGATATGGATTTAGGACTTGTTTGCAGTTACATTTACACCAGGCCAGTGAGTGGAATCATATGGATTGTATAGTATGGAGCTACTTGGCGGTATGATCAAGATAGTATTGCGGTTGAGTGTGAGCACTGAAGCAAGGCAATTATGATACATGGATTAATGACGTCGACTACTGTTCAAAAAGAAAGGCGTTTGCTAATAAAGATGACTCATTTCAAATTATAGATATTGTTCTCAGTTTCTTTTATCCTATTTCATTTTATTATTTTCATTTTATTTATTTTTCGCTGATTAATTTTCGGCTGTAGCAAGAAAGGAAAGAATCCGGATTGGGATCCATCTTGGCGTAAGATTTGCCGTAAAGGGTAAAGACTGGTGGCCACCCATCCCGTTCAGCTAATAACGAGAAGGGGAAAAACACCAATTGGGTGGTGGGATCCTATTGGAAAACGTCCTGACCCTAATACTAATTTAGGAAGTACGTAGTCCTGGCCCGGGGGCCTATTACTACGAACACTGCAAGAAGTTATAGGGACATGTACTATAGCAAAACTACCCAATTTCTATCTATCTAATCCTACTAGAGCATTTCTAACGTTAAGCTTGGGGTATAGCAGACTGGGTATGGAGTACTACCGCAGACTACAGTAAGTAGTACTTCACCTAGGAGACTGTGGAGACATTCAGAGGTGGGGCTCAAGATACGCAGTACTCACGGACCTTTTTTACACAATAAGTACATGATGGGAAAAGTGGATCGGTGCATCTTGGCTGCCCTTTTTTGCTGCCAATGAAGACAATAGCTTAACCGTTGGAGAAGTCTGGAACGCTAGGGTAAAATTCCAGGTTCCCAGCTGGCACTGGCACCCATGATTCATTCATCTCCAGCCAACTGCCCTACTCGGACAATACCCTCTATTCTAGTGGTATGCCGAGATTTTTGCCTTCTCCGGCCTTACCGGCCAATCAGCCCTTATGTAGCCATACGGTGCGAGTAATTTTCTTTTGCGACACCTAGAATGGTGGGGCCCTGGAGAGATGATCATCGAATCTCTTTGCAACATTATGCTTACAAAAACCAAAAGAACTGTCTTATATGACGTCCAATGGCCTTAGGGTAGTGAAGCTTGGCTTCCTCTTTAATCTAGCACACGAGACCTGTAAACTGGTGCTGCCTGTAGTCTAGTCACGGCGACTGGTATATAAATCAGCCTTCGTGTGCGATGGTTGAGGATACATCAAGTTGATCTCTCTACATCAGGAATTCCTTGCGAGGCACCAGGCTTAAGAAAAGCCGTGGATCTACCATGCCGGCCCATCTTCACGCTCACCCACATGGCGGCACCCCTCTGGCTGCTAATCATGAAGCTGAGAGTCCCTCGGATACAGTATCCTCTCCTCGGGTGTACTTGTCTCACGACGATGAAGATGCCATCGCGGAGATCCGTCGGACCTTGACTGAGATTAGCCATCATAGCCCCCAACAAGGTTATCCTGAGCCACATTCTTCCTTTGACAAGTTTTTAGAAGCAGAGTTGCAAGCCGGCCGGAAAAAGTCGAATCTCGGAGTTTGCTTTCAGTCGCTATCAACTTGGGGGGATGGGGAAGAGCACACCGATGTCAAGACCTTAGGAACGGCACTGTGGCGCACATTGACATTCCAAGATGTCTATGAGTGGACTATTCAGCCCTGGCTTTCTAGGAAGGAACCACAGAGCGGACGTCCGTTGATTCGCGATTTCTCAGGCGCCGTTCGAAGTGGTGAGATCATGCTGTAAGTACACCTACGTCTGTACAGCAATGTACCGAGAAAGATGTTCTCAGACTCACGACTCGTCAGGGTGCTGGGACGACCAGGAGCTGGTTGCTCGACATTTCTTCGAACAATCGCCGGCCATCACTCTTCGTTCCTCGGAGTAACAGGGTCTTTGGACTACTCTGGTCTCAGCCTAGAAGAGGTTAAAAAGCACTATCGTGGCCAAGTGGCCTATGTACCAGAGGACGATGTACATTTCCCTACACTCACGGTGCAGCAGACGCTGGAGTTTGCACTCCAGAGTAAGACACCCCAGAGATACCAAGACCGGATTTCTCGTTACCTTGAGATCTATGGCCGCGTGTTCGGTATGTCCCATACGATGAATACATTGGTCGGTAACGAATACATTCGGGGTGTTTCTGGTGGAGAACGCAAGCGTATCTCAATTATCGAGTCCCTCGCAACGGATTCTTCTGTTTCATGTTGGGATAATTCCACCAGGGGGCTTGACGCGTCATCCGCTTTGGACTATGCTCGAAGTCTCCGAATCATGACAGATACATGCGGTAAGGCTACGCTAATGACACTGTATCAAGCATCAGACGCCATTTACGACCTGGTTGATAAGGTTCTTTTGATTGACGAAGGGCGCATGCTCTACCAAGGCCCAGCTCAGGAAGCAAAGCGTTACTTTGAAGACTTGGGTTACGCGTGCGCTGAGATGCAGACAACCTCGGACTTCTTAACGAGCATAACAGTGCCTGAGAGACGCAGGTTCCGACCGGGTTGGGAGACCCGAGCCCCCAAGGGACCCATTGAGCTGGAGGAAACATTCCGCAAAAGCCCAGCCTATCAGAAGGTCCAGTATGATGTACAGCACTATGAGGATCAACGCCTTGGCGGAAAAAGTGTCCGGTGCTCGCAGACTGATTCGGACGATGGCAGTCTGGAAGACTTCAAGAAGGCCATACAGACAGACAAGTCCCGTTTTGTCTCTCCTGAATCCCCGTATACGATCTCCGTATTCCGACAGGTGGTGCTTTGTGCAAAGCGACAGCTGTGGCAGATCCGGGGACATATGTCTCCTTTGTATATCAAGATCATATCGTCTGTTGTCTATGGGTTGCTGGTTGGTTCCATGTTCTATAACCAGCCGCAGACTACTGCAGGGATGTACTCTCGGGGAGGAGTCATTTTCTACTCCTCCATCCTGCTCGCGTGGCTCCAGATGTCCGAATTGGAAGAAGCAATGCAAGGGCGGGATATTCTCAGCCGTCAAAAGAAGTTTGCGTTTGTTCGACCCAGTGCTGTATGTTTGGCCAGAGTCATCACCGATTTTCTCATAGCGGCGGTGATCACGTTTCTGTATTTGATCGTGGTCTACTTTTTGTCTGGCTTGAGGTCCGATGTAGGTTGCTCTTCTGTGTCTAGTATGGAAACTCTCACTAACTCTCTGACCAGGCCGGGGCTTTTTGGATTGATTTCTTATTTATCTATCTATGTACCATCTGTTTAACGGCTCAGTTCCGATTGTTTGCCGCGGCATCTTCTAACTTTGAAGTTGCTTTGCGGTACTGTGGCGTATCTGTACTGTTCTGCATAGTTTTTGGTGGCTATGTCCTCTCAGTAGACAGGATGATAAAAGACGTTCCTTGGGTTGGTTGGATAGCGGTAAGAAGTCCAGAAGGATCCCAGATTGTGCTCGAGGCTCATTCCACTCTGTAGTATACTACACCAGCTCTTTACACTTACGAGGCAATGATGGCAGCGGAATTTCACAATTCCAATTTCACTTGCGCACCCGAATCTGTTGTCCCTTCGGGTGCCAACTATACCGATATTGCATATCAGACTTGCGGCTATGCGGGAAGCCAGATCGGAAGGACTATCGTGAACGGCGACGACTACTTAGCAGCCCAATACGGCTTTTCTTTTGGTCATGTCTGGCGCAATTTTGGAATATTGTGTCTCTTCACCGTGGTCTACATCATCTGTACTTGCTGGCTAAGTGAAATCATGGAATGGGAGCCGGACAGTGCGGGCCCCATACAGTATAAGAAATCGCGGCGAAATTCAAGACGAACTCACAGGGAAGGATTGGATGAAGAAAGCAACCCTGTCCACCGCGATGTAACGCTCCCTGATCCCGCAAACAGTTTTGAGAAGTCCGGCCAAGCCATCACCGGAACAATGTCTACATTTACTTGGGATAATTTGGAGCTGTCTCTCCAAGTTGGGAAGGAGACACGAAAGCTGCTGAATGGAGTGAGTGGCTACTGCAAGCCCGGAACCCTGACAGCTCTGGTTGGTGCCTCTGGAGCGGGAAAATCAACGCGTAAGGCTTTGTTTACTCGCTTCCAATCCATGTTCCCCTGCTAACGACTACAGTATTGACTGCCCTGACTCGGCGACCAACTTCTGGGAAGTTGACGGGCACAATGTACGTCGACGGACAGGCTGTTGATGAGTCATTTAACCGTCAGATCGGGTACTGCCAGCAAATGGATATTCACGATGAGAGCAGCACTGTTCGCGAGGCGCTTGAATTTTCAGCGCTGCTGCGCCAGAACCCGGAGGTGCCTGATACAGAAAAACTCGCGTATGTAAACACAGTCATTGAGACACTTGACTTGCTCGAGTTGCAGAATGCCCTCATCGGATCTTTAGATATCGAAAAGAAGAAACGTGTCACTATTGGAGTGGAGCTTTGTGCGAGGCCTGAGTTGCTACTCTTCCTGGATGAGCCGACCAGTGGACTTGATAGCCAGGGTGCTTCTAGCATTGTTGCTTTGCTGAGACGGTTGGCAGACCAGGGACTGGCTATTCTTTGTACCATTCACCAGGCAAACCAACAGCAATTCGAGGAGTTTGATCGGGTTTTGGCTCTCAGTCCTGGTGGACGTACCTATTACTTTGGGGAAGTAGGGGAGTCCGGCTGTTCGATCTTTGAATATTTCTCGAAGAATGGGTACAAGCCGGAGAATGTGACCAATGCAGCAGACTACTTGATCGAAGTTGTCGTTGGGGGCATGAAAGAGACCACGCACCAAGTCAACTGGGCTGACGTATGGAACCGATCCGCGGAAGCCGATATGGTCAAGAAAGACATATGCGACATCCGGAGTACAGGAGTTCAGGCCGATGTCTCTCGAGATGCAAAGAAACTCCCCAAGCCGCCACTTCACCGCCAGGTGGGCCTCTTAACCAAACGTACTTTGCGGCAGTACTGGCGAAGCCCGGAATATCCCTACTCCCGGCTCTATGCGTCGTTCCTACACGCTCTGATTAACGGTCTCACTTATCTGCAGATTGGGAATAGCTCAACCGATCTGCAATCTAAGGCCTTCTCATGCTTCTTGGTTCTGATGTTGGTACCTGAGTTCATCAACGCCATATCCATGCGGTTTATCATGAATCGCGATATATGGAAGGCACGCGAAGGTCCTAGCGGCGTCTATGGATGGGTTGCATTTTGTACAGCCCAAATCGTATCTGAGATCCCGTACGCCGTTATCAGCGCCGTGATATTCTATGTACTCTATTATTTCATTGTCGGACTCCCCCTGGGCTTTGCAGCCGGGTATAGTTTCTTGATGTTCTTCTTGTTCTTCCTGTTTGCCACGTCTTGGGGCCAATGGATTGCAGCGCTGAGGTGAGCATGCGTACAACTGGGATAATTAACGGTAGATTCCGTGCTGACAGATGGCCACAGCGCTGACTCTATGGTGGCTGCGACCCTTATGCCATTCTTCATCATCATGTGCGAGCTGTTCAACGGTATCCTCCAGCCCCACGAGAACATGCCCGTGTTCTGGAAATACACCATGTACTATGCCACACCCTTCACTTATTGGATTGGAGGTGTCCTAACGGCTGTCCTGCGTGGTATGCCCGTCATCTGCGACAGCAGTGAATTAACAATTTTTGAAAGCCCGCCAAACATGACTTGTGGAGAGTATGCAGGCCCGTGGCTTGCAGAGCACGGCGTAGGCTACCTTTCCAACCCAGATGACACAAGCAAATGCGGATATTGCAAGTATAGCTATGGGGATGATGTAAGTGGTCCTTTTTTTTTCTTTTCTTTTTTTTTCCTCTTCGCGACATTCTTTGGGTGGAAGACAATAATGGTCGATTCAATATAATTGTCAAACTAACGATACTGCCTAGTATCTGTCTGGCATTGGCTTAGACTCGTCGAAGATTTGGCCATACTTCGGCATTTTCTTGGCATTCGTGGTCTCGAACTATTTGATGGTCTATGTTCTTGTATATGTGCGATCTGTGATGAAGCCTTTCTGGGGGCGTAAATAAGGTATTTGACGAGTTTTATCTGTTTATATTGATACAGTGAAGTATATAAACATAATACCAAACCGTGGAAGAGGCTAGAGCCTCCTGGTATAAATACTGAGACCTTGCTACGAAGCCATAGGGTTTGCCATGGATCATCATGATTCATCGGCCAGGGTACCTAGTTGTATTACATACATTTATTTAAGAACGCGAGTATTCACCTATCCCGAGTATTAGGAAAGGAGTGAGCAGGGATGCCAAAAACTTCCTATAGGCTCTGAGCAAAGGTATCATCACATCGCCTGGGGGACATTACGAACTAGGAGAACATGGAATCAATCCATGAGATCCATGTTAGTATTCCAGATCAGGCATCTGTCTTTAAACTGCCTCAGGTTGGATGAGACCGGAAGCCGGCGATAATTACTTGAGTGGGATTCCCCGAGCTGCTTATCTCCGGATTTGGCCCAAAAGCGTAAGGCCGAAGGTGGATTTTGCTCCGATCGTGACTTCATAATAGATGATCATGCCATCGGAAAGAAAGGTTTCTTCTTGGTTACTATTATTATAGCATAATCATTAATCTGATAATGTGGGTTGGATTTGACACCGACTACCACTTTTCTCTCTGTTAGGTGCCGATATCTTAACGTATACCCCTCCGCAATACTGAGATATCTCTTGCTTGAACCAACAAATGTTTACGCGATAGACTCCCACCGCCAATATGTACGAAGATCGCGAATCAGGAAATCATAACGAACTAACGTCAACATCACCGGACTCGATTTTAGTACCCCGACGGCGCCGACCGGCTCTTTCTTGTACCGTTTGCAGACGCCGCAAGCTCAAATGCGATCGAGCCTTACCGTGCTCGCAGTGCGTCAAGTCGAAGACCCCCGACCTCTGCGTTTACTCCGGACCTGTGTCGGGCCAGCCGTTGGAAACTCGACCGATTCGCACCGTTTCCGACCGGGCCAATGTGCCCAGTAATCACACCAGTCCAGCCCATAGTGGGCTTTACGTCTTCGACTCGAGGCACCAGTCTACAAACCGAATCACCAAGCCCAAAGGACGCCCTGAGGAAGTGCAAGAACTCCGACATCGCGTGCAGGTGTTGGAAAGTGCATTGTCCAGAGCCGGGTCGATCCAAACGCCGGACAGTTCGGCGTGCGAATCTGTGTCAGACTACGGGCCCCGGATAACTTCGGATTCTTTGCTTCTCAGTGAGGACGTCAAGTATCTACCAGGGCGAGCATGTTTTCGGGGGAAAAATGGGAAGACCAGATATTGTGGACGTTGTCATTCGGCACTATCTTTTTCATTTGTAAGTGGCTACGAGTCGCGCAATATTCTCGTACTAAACAACTACAGTTCAAAGACGTGGCCTCCTACTTTCAAGACCGACGCATGCAGAAGAAGTCGAAAAGCCCGGAATATCTCAAATTGAAAAAGTTCAGGGGCGAAATGCTATCCCGGGAGAAGCAAGATCATCAGAGGGCATACCGTGAGAAGGCTTTCACACTGGAAGAGATGCTCCCGCATCGGAGAGTCGCCGATGAGTTAGTCAACTTGTATTTGTCCACCTTTGAAACGACATATCGAATCTTGCACGTTCCGACATTTCTCAAGCAATATGAGACATATTGGGCTGGTACTGAAACTACTGATCCGGCCTTTATTGCCAAACTTCTGGCGGTGATGGCTGCCAGCAGCTGCTTCTTTAGTCCAACAACGAGGCTCAATGAGAAAGACACTTTGCATAGTGCGGCAGGAGGGTGGATTATGGCAGTTCAATCTTGGATCTCGTCCATTAACGTTAGCTCAACGATTGACTTCAACATGCTGCAGATCCAGTGTATCTTGATCCTCGCACGCCAGGCTGACGCCACAGATGGGGATGTTGTCTGGATCTCATCAGGCTCTTTGATCCGCTCGGCCATGATGATAGGGTTGCACCGGAACCCCGCGCGCTTTCCAAAGATGACTAGGTTTTGGGCTGAGATGCGTCGTCGTCTGTGGGCTACCATCTTGGAGCTCGATCTACAGTCAGCCTTGGACGGAGGTATGCCTCCTTCAATCGACTTAGATGAATATGATTGTGACCCACCATCAAACTATGACGATGAAGACTTGACGGAAGATCTGACAGAGGACGTTATCCCGAAGGATGCAGCGATGATAACACGCAGTAGTTTCCAGGTTCTGCTGTCGCGGTCGTTGCCGTTGCGTGTTCGGGTAGCAAAGTCAGTCAATAGTTTGAAATTCGCTTTGTCTTATGACGAGGCATTGCGCCTGAGCGAACAACTGGTTCAGTACCGGGATAATGCCTTGGCCCTGTTCCCTGATAACGCATCCACATCCATTTCTACTGAGAGCCTGCAATTCACGAGGTCGTTCTTAGTGTTCATCATGGTCCGGTTTTTACTTGTTCTTCACCGTCCATTCTCTCTCAGTGTGCAATTGTCGCCCAAATTTTCCTATTCACGAAAGATCTGTCTCGAGTCATCTCTGGAAATGCTTTCTCAGTTGGATGCTCCCGCTGTTAGCCTCCCAGAGGCACAGGCATGTCCACATCTAGGACAGCTCAGTGGCGGGATGTTTCGCGACGAATTTTTCCACGCTGCGATCACCGTCTGTGTGGAGGTTTCCCTCCAAGCTAGCGAATTCTCGTCATCAAAACAGCCTCCGGGCCAGCATAGCTCACTAAGTTCGCTGAATGACTTGGTGCGGTCCCAGCAGGATGTCTTAGTCCGGGCCGTAGAACATACGCTGGACACCTTTGGCAGCCGAATTTCGCCAAGGGGGAAAGGGTGCAAGGCATTTATTTTCCTTGCAATGGCTCTCGCATCCGTCAAAGCGCGCCTGAATGGAGAGGATGCCTTAAGGAAGGTCGAACAGGTTGCTGCAAAATCCATCAAGGACTGTGAACGGCTGATTCGGGGGAAAGCATGGACCGATATCCGAAGAGAAGAAGGACCCGTTGTGGTAAATATATTATTATGTCTCATGCGCTGGCTCCTGCTAATTCAGATATAGCCGGATACCTTAACACCTAGCTTGAACTCTGCGGCTCCTGAGATACCGTTTGATCCTGCGTTGGTTCCCTACGAGTCAGCCTCTGTTTCCGTAAGGATATCCTCACCCTATACTCTACCTACGTTGTTGGACTAACAGTTAGCGACCAGCCACTCGACTTTGGTAACCTGTTTGACTCGGCTGATTACGGATTTCCGGAATTATGGAATATAGACTTTTTCACAGGACTTTGAATGTTCTCGTGAACGCACATAAATGGTTTACTTGTTAGTTGACGCACGTGCGCTGGACGCTTGATGAGTCATCGATGTCACTGGCCCGCTTTTAGCATTGTTGTTGTTGTTGTTTTGTTGTTGTTGTTAAAAGGGCCACTCTTCTTCCCTACCTACCCTAAATCATACTAGATACCCCTCCGAAACCAAACTTTGATAGAAGAGAAGTTGTATATGTTCAGCATGTCGTGAGTGTGGAATGCTCTGCATTAATATGTGTCACTGCAAGTTCGCTTCAATGTTAACACCAACAGGACCGTCCTGACCACTCTTGGTCTTCGGGCTGCTCCCGGGGAACAGGCCTCCAACCATGCCGTGGCCTATCTGCTGGTAAACTGGCTCATCTCATTTGGCGTATTTAGCACGCGGCGGGAGAAGTTGAAGCTCGGTATCGATCACAACCAGGCCCCTCGTGAAGACCTTGCCAAATTTGGAGAGGCAGCTGTACAATCAGGCAAGATCACACGGCAAACCTTGAATCGGCTCAAGCGGCAGGAAGCCATTATGGCCAATTCAGCGGAGCATTACCCGCTATTTGTAGCTGCAAGTATGGTCCTTGCCCAACATGGTGATTTGACCGAGATACATACTGATCTGCTTAGTCCTTGTCGCTCTTCACGCGGGTGTGTCCAATGATATTATTAACCGCATTGGACTATGGTATGCGGTGTCGCGGCTGGCGTTCGGGCTCTGCTATAAGCACATTGAGTCTCTCAAACTGAGCTTTGTTCGTTCGTTCTTTTGGTGGTCGGGCAATATTTGCTGCTTCACCGGTTTCTGGTTTGCCTCGAAGAAACTGTGATCGTACTCAATTTCAGAAATCTTCGTCTTCAATTACTAAGACAACCTTTCCGCCATTACCAGCCCGAGGGTACGTATGAACATATGTATGTATCTTGAATCTTTCCCTCGGCGCCATCAAGGACCAAGGACCAAAGATTATTGGGAATCACAATGCAGATCTGTTGACCATTTTCGGATAAGTGGAGGTCAATACGAGCTTTTTGAACTTTTCATTGAGCCCAGGAAATTAGATCACTTTTGGATTGTGGGGCTGTGATATGTTGAAGGAAATGATCTTCTGTGGATATGGGGCGCTGGTCTGACCAAAATACAGAATAGAACTTCCGATATCCGTCGGCTCCATGTTGTAATTATTTGCCTAGTTAGGATTTACAATGGTACCTGAATCGTCCCGTGAAGGTGCTTGAGATACGCAGCCAGGCGTCTTCGGTTTTATTTTGTTAAGATCATTTCTACTTATTTTCATACTCATATTGATATTTAGTTGTCTTTATAGTGTCTCCACTCTCCTTTCTCCTTGCTCTTGGTTGGTTGGTTAGACGTATTCGCTGACAACGGTCATTTCATAGTAATCGCCCTGGTTGCCAAAGCCATCCCCCTCGACGAAAAATGATAGAAGGCCACAAATCAACAAATTAACGGCGTTGGGATACAAAGCTTGATTTCCCCATAATGCCGAGTGATCTCACGCTCAGGCTGGTACTTCATTTGCAACAAGTGTGGAATGAAGAATATCCGATTGGTGGAAGTATAAAATCCCTCCCACCCGGCGAAACTCTGGCTAGTCCAGAGCTCCATAAGAAGCTATACCCCAGAACCCCAGATATCTCGACATCACATTGGGATTATATTCCCCCGCGATGTGGGGAAGCATTCGATGGCACGATAATCCCAGAGGTGGATCCTGATATCCTGGACACAGATGAAGTCAGAAATGGAGTTATCCTACAGGCGGAGAAACTTCTCGTTGGGTTCCTTGAGATGTGATTTGCTTGGTAATTTGGGTGATAAAAGCGATTGACATAATGAGTCGTATAAAAGGGGCCTGTCTCCGGACATCAAGGGTGTACAACCGCTGAGCTCTACGGATCAAATCAATTAGCAGCAGTATGAAGTTCTTCCTTGCAACTCTCTTCGTGAGCGCCGTGAGCAGCATCGCGGTTGACCAGCTTATCCCTGGAGCACAGATCATCTCTGAGAGCGACACAAGGGGTTTAGAGCGTGTTGGTGGCCACCATGACAAGTATCATGACCGTCGCACAATAACTATTCGACCTTCCCGGAACGATACCGATGATGTATCGGCGGACTTCCTTTGGGGTATCAAGCATGCTAACCACGGGGGACGACTTCTTCTCAAGAAAGGGGAGAAGTATGTGATTGGTAGAAAACTTGACCTGACCTTCTTAGAAGATATTGAGGTGCAACTGGATGGAGAATTGAAGGTATGTATTCTTGGTGTCTGAAGCGATGTTTTATAACAAGCCCGCTGATGTAACAGTTCACGGATGATGTCTCCTACTGGCAAGAGAACAATTTCTATTATGATTTCCAGAAATCCATTGCGTTTTGGCGGTGGGGTGGGAAGGACATCAAGATCTTTGGAACTGGCTTGTTGAACGGAAACGGCCAGAGATGGTACAACGAGTTTGCAGGGCAGGAAATTCTGGTACAATACTTGAATATCATAGATATCAAGTGACCTTGCTAATGAATGATATTAGAATCCCGACAATGACTACTATCGTCCAATCCTCTTCCTGACCGAAAACGCAACCCGGATTTCTGTTGAAGGCATCACGCAACTGAACTCACCTTGCTGGACCAATTTTTTCATCCAGTCAAAAGACGTCTCATTCGATGACGTTTACATCCATGCATTTTCTACGAATAAATCGGTGGGCCTCTCTTTCTCTTTCTCTCTCTCTCTCTTTCCCCCCCCCCTCCCCCCCCACCCTCATCCTGTTTACTAACCGGCAAAGTAGGCCTTACCTAAAAATAGCGACGGCTTCGATTCGCTTAATGTTGACGGGCTGAAGGTCAAAAATACGCGGGTCGACGTTGGAGATGATTGCTTCTCGCCCAAGCCAAACACCACCAACATCTTCGTGCAGAACCTGTGGTGCAATAACACCCATGGGGTTAGCATGGGCAGCATCGGACAGTATCCAGGGGTAATGGACATTATTGAGCACGCGTACATTGAGAATGTGACCTTGTTGAATGGGCAGGTAAGTCTGGCTTGAAGATGGAACCTGGTGCGATGTCATTACTAATAATGATAGAACGGTGCGCGTCTTAAAGCGTGGGCTGGCCAGGACGTGGGCTACGGTCGAATCAACAACATCACGTACAAAAACATCCGCATTGAGAATACTGACGCCCCAGTCGTCCTTGATCAATGTTATTTCGATATTGAGGAAGCGGAATGTGCCCAGTACCCCTCCCAGGTGAATGTGACCAACATTCTCTTCGAGAATATCTCTGGCACATCGTCCGGGAAGAATGGAAAGGTGGTGGCCGACCTTGTGTGTTCGCCAAATGCGGTGTGCTCGGACATTCAATTGAAGAACATTGATCTGACTAGTCCTTCCGGAAGCCCACCGGAGATTGTCTGTGAAGGGGTCCAAGGAGACATTGGGGTAGAATGTCAGGCTTCAGCCGACTGAAGTGTAGACTAGCCATACGAAGAATATGGATTTCGGACCAAGTAGTGTCAATGATCAGACATCTTTCTCTTCTACCTTGGCCTTTTGCTCTCTCTCTCTCCCTTTCCCTAATTAAGGTCGTTCCACCCTCTCATCCCCACGTTAATGTCGCTATTGCCCTTCCCTGGTGGGTGGTTGTTCCCGCAAGGGACGTGTCTCGCACTTCGATAAATTCTTTTTAAACGTCCATACGATACCTACCACGTATAGAAAAGAAAAACTGCTAGGGCCAATGGCAATGACAGTAAAGCATCTTCGTTATTAGTTGTTTATTAATTATTGCAATTGGTCGGTTATGGGTGAGGACCTTGTGCTCGTCGTGAATACAGGTACCTTGCAAGACGTTTTTCAGGGCGCGGATGGAGTACCTTTGGAGTCGGGATGGAGACCTTACCTCATAGACCAATCGCAGGCACGATTATAAATTATATCTCTATGTATAGCTGTGAACCTTGGGGGTGAGAATGTATATACCAGTATATAAATATTCGTACATAGGATCTGGTGATTGAGAGTCTTCTCCTTCTTTTAATTCTTATCTCTTTTTTTGGTGACTTTGGTCCTATGCTACGAGACTTACTCAATAACCTACCAGAATGACGATCAACTCAGGCGCAGAAACCCTCGCCTTTCCTGTGCCCAACAACAACATCAATGGAGCCAAGGGATGTCGACAACTTCCGGTCACACTTCTTTCGGGGTTTCTGGTACGAGGAGCATCTATAACCCCCTTACATGTCGCAAGGAAGAGGCTAATGATAGGGTAAAACAGGGTAGCGGAAAGACAACCCTCCTGGAACATATTCTACAGTCGGACCATGGATTTAAGATTGCTGTCGTTGTTAATGACATGAGCAGGTACGCCCTTGACACAGTATCACAATGGAGAAACCCTACCACGAAGGGCACATTAACCCATTCTAATGAACGTATAGTTTAAACATAGACGCAACCCTCATCAAAAACCACCACGTGTCCCAAACAAAGGAAAACCTCATTCAACTACAGAATGGATGTATCTGCTGCACATTACGCGGAGACCTGCTCGAAGAACTAGCCCGACTTACGAAGCAGGACGATGTGCAGTATGTCGTGATTGAGAGCACAGGGATTAGCGAGCCAATGCAGGTCGCAGAGACTTTCACAGCGGAATTCAGCGCTGCAATGCTAGAGGCAGACGTTGCTGACGAAGAGGGGAAGAAAATCCTCAACCAGATGTATGTATTTCCCACATCCTCCATGTGTACAATCAACGATGAGTTGGACTAACCAAGCAACAGTGTCGAATTAGGAGGCCTGCATAAACTCGCCAAACTTGACACAACCGTTACCGTCATTGACGCCTTTAACCTCCTGACCAATTTTGATACAGCGGAATTTCTCTCTGATCGTTATGGCGGACAGGTTATTCCTGAAGACGAAAGGACCATTTCTGATCTGATGGTGGATCAGATCGAATTCGCGGACGTCATTATCATCAACAAGATTGAAACGGTTGACGAGAAGACTCGCGAGAGGATCAGGTCTCTTCTAAAGCTCCTCAACCCAGACGCCAAGGTGCTTGAAACAAGCTATTCAAAGGTCAATGTCAATGAGATATTGGATACGGGAAGGTTCAACTTTCTCAAAGCGGCATCGGGTGCCGGGTGGTTGAGGAGTTTGCACGAGATGACCAAGAGGGAAACCGGCAATGGGGAAAGGCTGGCTCCTGTTCCCGAGACCATTGAGTATGAGGCTTGCTAACCCCTTTCCTTCCCATCCATCAAGACTAATAACCAAGCAGGTACGGCATCAACAATTTCGTCTACAAAGCTCGCCGCCCATTTCATCCGCGGCGACTTTTCAGTTTGATACATGACAAATTCATTGTCCTCCAGAATGTCGAAACACAAGAAGATGATGGAAGCGAGGAGGAAGATGACGGAAATGAAGTTGAGGACGAGGACGAGGACGAGGAGGACGAAGATGATAAAATGGAAGATTTCCCCCAGCCAGATCCCCAGGAAATTCTCTCAAACAAACGCTCCCACCCGGTCTTCCGTCCCATTTTACGCTCCAAAGGTTTTTTCTGGCTTGCCACTCGCCCGTATCAATTTGGCGAATGGAGCCAAGCCGGTGGCATGCTCACCATTGGGTGTGGTGGACCTTGGTTTGCCGAGGTACCAGACGAGGCATGGCCGGAAGATGCAGATGTGAGGAAGTCCATTGAGGACGATTTTCATGGGCCATGGGGAGACCGGCGACAAGAAATCGTGTTCATTGGGGAAGGAATTGAAACGAGTGCCATTACGGACTTGCTAAACGAATGCTTGTTGAACGATGAGGAGATGAAAATGTGGGAAGGCATTATGAAGAAGAAGAGATTATCTAAAGACGAGAAGCAGGAAAAGATGATGCAGGCGTGGGAAGATGGATGGGAGGAATGGCCTCCCTTGGAGGAGGAAGAGGATGAGCCTGAGCAGGAAAAAGGAAAGCATCGCATCAGTGAGCACTTAGGGCATGGACATTCTCATAATCATAACCACCCCCACAGAAGGGGGATAAAAGCATAGATACAAATAACGTTAAGATGCAGCTCAGCCGCCTTATACAACCTTGGAAACAACCCGTATATCGTAACATATCATCAACACATTACAAGAAAAGCATATCACCACTCATCCACCCTACTCATCCTCAAATGCATCCCCTCCACTGGCTTAGTTGTCACAGCACCTGCGATATGAATTTTCTGCTTAGGGTTCTGCATCTCGAAACGGAAACGGCCGACGACACCAGCGACTGCACAACGCAATTCAGCTCGGGCGAAATCCTTTCCAATACATGAGCGCTGTCCGTGGAGAAAAGTGATCTGTGCAAAGTTTGTCGACGCTCCGCCATTGTTGTTGGTAACAAGCTGGCCATTCTTGTCAGTGTCGATCCAGCGATCGGGCCTGAACTCGTCACCATCATTGCCCCAGAACTCTGGGCTGCGGTTAATGGCGTACGGGCACAGAAGGATGCGGGTCCCCCTGGGGATGTGTTTGCCAGCTACCACACTGTCCCGAACAGCTTCGCGTATAGTCATGGGGACGGTTGGATACAGACGGAGGACTTCCTGACACACACCGTTGAGGAGTGGAAGAGTCTCGAGGTCGCTCCAGGTGATAGGATGATTGCCGGATGGGATACGTTCACGGATTTCGGCACGAAGGCGTTCCTGAACATCCGGATACAGAGTGAGGAGATAGCAGGCCCAGGTTAAGGCACTCGCAGTCGTTTCATGCTGTAGGCCGTGTTAGTTTCACGTGGCATTGTGCTCAAGATAGGGACAGGCATACCCCAGCAGCTAAGAAGGTCAGCATTTGGTCGATCAACTCGTCATCTGTGAAATCGCCACCCAACATCATAGTACCAAGGATGTCGGCCTCAAGCTCCTTGGCCGTTGCCCTTGTAGCTGTGATGGATGCTCGCTTTTCATGGACAATGTCTCTGCACAGATCACGGAGAAACCCGGTCTCATCATTGATCACTTTGTTTAAGCGCCAGGGGATGTGACGTGCAAACCATTGTGGCAGAGCAAAGTTGACGGCTAAGAAGGCCATCTTCTCCTTGGTCGGTTCCAATATAGCCAGGAAACTGTCAGCCACTTTATTCTCGGGATTGTGCAGGGAGCGGAAGTCTCGACCCATGGCGGCCGGCCCGATAATATCTAGTGTAAGCCGACTAATATGGTGTCAGTCATGTATACTCGTCACGATGTCTGACCGTATGAATACCTTGCCCAGACACTCAACTCAACCTTTCCTTCTCCGCTGTCCGCATAAGTGCCATCCATCGGATTCTGTTTTATCTCTTTCTCCAGTTCATCCAGCAAGAGCCCAGTCTTCTCCCACATCAATGAATACAGTGCTCTGATGTTCTTAACATTGAAAGATGGGGTCAGAGCGCGGCGCTGCTTTTTGTGCGCACTACCCTCTGACAGAATGAGTCCGAACCCTATAATACGGGCGAGGAAGTTGCGTGCTCGCCATGGCTTTTCAAAATCGTAGGTGTTGGTGCTCATAATGTCGAGCAAGGCCTGGTGATTGGTAGCTAGGAGGTAGCTACGATTGACAATATCACGGAAATGGATTAGGCCTTCATTGGGAACAGTCTTCATCCACTCCAGCGGCAGACGGCCACGGGGATCATCGAAAACAATACGGGCATTGTTGAGATTGCCCTATCTCCGTTAGCTACTTGTCTCAAGACATGGTGATGAGCGGTGAGAGCTACCGAGATGGTTGGAAGATGGCGCAACGGGGTGATAAAATAAGGATAGATCAAGGTGTTCCAGATGGTTACGAGCACAAGATTGACTGCCACTGAGCTCAACGTAACAGTACGGAAGGTGAGATCCACGAAGACTGTGCGCTGCAGCAGGAAACCTTCGAGGAGAGAAAGGGTAATGAGGACCAGCATCCAGTCCATGGTGGAGGGTAAATCCGTTAACCGACGGTGGAAAGACAGCCAGCTCAGGAGCCCAACAATCTGGGGTAAGGGGGAAGAATATATCGATGTGTCCACTTACTGATGAAAGCTAACGCTTCTAAATTAAATGGCCCCACGGATCGACGTGTTGACCTCGGTTGGAGGGGCACATGATAACGCGAGTGCCTCATGTCTACTATAGTAAGAATTACTATTGACTATAAGCCATGGGCCGAAGTGGATGCCGAGTGAATAGGACCAAGCGATTTTTATGTTGAGGCTTCAAGTCATGTCTGAAAGTTATGAATAGAGGACCCATAGCCCTAATTCTGCGACCCCGCTGTGTGCGTCATGACCCCCTCAGAGTCGTTCCGGGGTTCCACCATAGCTATAGCCAACTTAACTGACAATTGTACTTGAACTCTAGAAAAACATAAGCGATAGGCTTTGGTCCTAGAAAAGAGCTGCTGAATTCAACTTCCAAGTCATGCCTCACGCAGGATGCAGGATGCATACGACATGGGAAGATGATCCTATGATCGCCCACGTGGGGAGCTACAAAAGCCCCTACTCCATCCATGTGAACCCCAACAATGATGTGCAGAACAATCGATATGGTACGTAGTCAGGTAGGGTAAACTTCGCGAACATGGTTCGGTGCCGATTTTGCTTGCAGCTCAGTCATTCTTCGGTGATTTCTTGTTCTCCACTTGGGACGGATCGGCATTCGCAACCCTTGCCCGATGGGGCAAAAATCGTCACACCAAAAAAGAAAGCCCTTGAAACCAGACGTTGACGCTGTTACACCATGTGAGTACCTCGGTCATTGGCCCTTGGCTCCTGTTATGCTTAGATTCTATATCGTACTTATATACATACATATATATATATATAAATATACATATAATGATCCGAAGTACTCCCAAGCGCCGTTCTTGTCAATATTCCGACTTATTATTAGTTCTATAACCATGTCTCTCGATCAATCTCTCCAAATTCTTCGCCACTGGGGCCAGACGGCCCTCGAGCACCTTCCCCCTCAGGCACAAGATGTGCTGCTTCACCCTTTAGTACCTAAGGCTTTGACAGCTTTCCTGGCTCTGGGCATCATACGCAAGGCCAACCGTTCACTGGGTTATTGGGCAGCGAATAACTGGCAAAGCGCCAAACCTTGGCAGAATGAGCGCGAGCTGGTCTTGGTCACCGGCGGATGCAGTGGCATTGGCAAGCAAATAATGGAAGATCTCGCAAAGGCTGGGGTTCGAGTAGTGATACTAGACATCCAAGAGCCATCCTTCCAACTACGTACGTCACTGGCTGCTCTAAGGGGCAATCGAAAGTATTCAAGCTGATGACTGTAGCATCCAACGTCACTTTCTACAAAGCGGATATCACCTCGTCAGAGAACATTCGCACTGTAGCGGAGAAGATCCGTGCAGCGCACGGTGATCCCACAGTCCTGGTTAATAATGCGGGCGTCGGACACGACGGTTCTATCCTCGATGAACCCGAGGCTAAGATTAGACAAACCTTCGAGGTCAACACAGTGTCGCATTTCCTGATGGTGCGCGAATTCCTGCCCAGCATGATCCAACAAAATCATGGACATGTCATTACAATCGCTAGCATGGCCAGTTTTGTGGCATTGGGTGAAATGGTCGACTACTGCTGCTCAAAGGCGAGTGCGTTGGCGTTCCATGAGGGATTGGGCCAGGAATTACGGCTTTGGTATAAGGCTCCCAAAGTTCGGACTAGGTATGTTCTCTCCTGTATTTTCTTTCTTTCTATTCTTTTCTTCCTCTCTTCCTTTATTTAATTTGAATACATCGGTGTTCCGGAGAAGGGGCTAATCGTGCAGTGTCATCCACCCTCACTGGGTCAAAACCCCCATGATTCAAATATTGACCGACGTGGGTCATCAGTTCAAGGGGCCCATCCTCACGCCGGAAATGATATCTGCTGCTGTTGTAAAACAGATTCTCACTCAGAGCAGCGGACAGGTTATCATACCGAACCACTTCAGTGCGATTAGCCTGATCAGGGCATTCCCTTCCTGGTTGCAGGAGGCAGCTCGCGGCAAAGGGTCAAAGGACCTGAGGGTTTTGCGGGATGTACAGGAGGCTAAGGGCATGTAAATGACCCCAGACGTGGAATTAATTTAATGTGTTCATGTTATGTATATTCAGTAAGTTAAACATACAACTACAGTTCTCTAGAGTAAGTATTGAGATTCGCAATAGCATTGAGTGTAGTATGCCCAAACTATTACTGTATGTAGACTGAGTATCCCTCAAGATCATCATCTATCTGTTCAAACTATAGATGGCATACTAGCCCATCGAGTGAGATATCATAGCGAAGATACCTTGTACTATAAAATGCGTTTGTTTATACATTTAGAAATAAACTATATACTCTGAAGGTTGATTCATAAGGGGTGTTCGTTCTCGAAGTTGACATCGTATGTAAGGAAAAACTAGAGTCATTCTAGTCGTATCTACAAAGTCTCTCTCAACCAGCTCTTCACTCTCTTCCCCTGCTCCGTCTCAGTTTGGTCCCCGATATACAAATTGTAGATAGGTGCGACATGACCCTCCCGCTGGCCAACACACAACTCCACGTTCGGGAAGCCCTCCTGCTCAGGTTAGATAAAATCATCGCGTGGTTAACACCAGCTGAAAAGCTTACCTTTAATTTCTTCACGAAATCTTGGATGATCGGGAAAAGAATCTCGCTTCCTCCAGCACAAACTAAAATCTTCTCTACCGGAAACGTGGAGTACCAGTCTGCCGGCGCAGTAGATAAATCGGTATAGTAATCGCGTTCGGCGGTACCCAGGTAGGCGTTGGCCCATGGTCCTGCTACTGCAGGTGTGATCAAATCCCCTCGAGAATCGATCTCTTGTCCCGAAAAGTCCGTCTGCATTAATGTCCACGGAGCGATCATGACCGCGCCGCGGAGGTGCTCGGATAGGTCCACCGGGGCAATAGCAGGGTGGGGATGCGCCAAGTGGGACAAGACGCCGCCGACCAGGTTCCCTCCTGCCGAATCACCACCCAAGAGGATGTGGCCTGGTGAAAATTTGGTCTGGTCAACCACATACCGCAAGGCTTCCACAGCCTGCCGAATCTGTGTGGGATATGTTGCATGGGGGGCCAAGGTGTATGTCAGACTGAAAACCGCCAAGGATTTATTGGCACGGGCACTGTCTGTGATCAGGCGAGTAAAGAAGCGGAAATAGCCCAAGTTCGCTGGGAGGGCAAATCCACCACCTGTGGGCAGTTAGCAGGCATAACAGGTAAAGTGTGACGGTTATCCCCGTAGTACAACATACCGTGATACCAAATCAAGACATTATCAGCATTGCGGTCTCCGATCCAATGGCCCAATGCACCATGGCCCAAGTCGACCGTGTCTGCTACTTTTCTGGATTTGCGCACATACTGATCATAGATCTTATTTGTCGGGGGCATCACATATCTGTGCAGTCAGCGATCGTCAGGCCCGTTAGACATAGACATAGACATGGACATGAGGAAGCTGCGTACTGCATTTGCGCAACGGACAGTCGACTGGTTGCTTTCCGGAACGCGGCATACCCGACATGTAGGAGCCAACTCTTAGGATAGGACGATGAACGCCATAGTCCCGTGAACATTGCCCACACAACAGTGACGCAAAGTGACACCAGGGCGGGAAGAAAGTCCAGTTTCTCCGCGAAGGAAAGGGGGATTGCAGTGTTGAGCATGTTGACTGGATTGCCGCTGGTGGTAGCTAGTAGCCCTGTCATACCGTCGTATGATCCATGTCCCTTGTAGCACACAAGCCCTTCTATATTTATTGCGTGAATACTCGTCAAAGTCAAGCTCCCTTTGGAAGGAGGGAGCGTTTCACCTCATGTCTTCATGTGAGGAGGGGATCGCAACGATTACTGTATTGGGTAATGATAGACCCCACAGACGATCATCGGCACCAGCAGAAAATCTAAATCAGATCCTCGGCCGTTTCCCCAGACTGTCGCGTCGGACGATCCTTGAAGTTTTTAGCATATAATCTCCGCCATCACCACCTCTCCTCATTTCTAGAGCTCGCGACGATTTCTCGTTTCGGAAATGGACAACCGAGGCATGTGAGCCATTTGGCAGATGCATCCTTCTACCGGATATCCAGAGCATATAAGTCGGGCTACGAAGCTCATACGGATATCTCTGCCACCTTAAAACACCCTGTCGAGATGGAGCAATCTTTTGATGTTGTTATCATTGGTGCCGGTATCTCCGGCATCAACACTGCTTATCGCTTGCAGTCTCAAAACCCTAAGCTTCGCTATACTATCATCGAAGCCCGTAACAACCTGGGCGGCACCTGGGATCTCTTCAAATATCCTGGAATTCGTTCAGACTCGGATCTCTTTACTTTTGGATTTTCCTGGCACCCATGGGACCAGGGAAATCCCATCGCCGATGGACCCTCCATCGTCAAATACATGAACAACGCCGCCGAGAGACACGGCATCAAGCAACACATCCTCTTCGAACATCGCCTTTTAGGCGCCGATTGGTCTTCGACAGAGAACACCTGGTCACTAAGCGTCGAACATGAGGGCCAGTCCAGGTCATTCTCGGCCCGGTTTATCGTATTTGGCACCGGCTATTACGACTACCATATGCCTTTGCAAGCCGAAATCCCCGGGCTGGATCAATTTCAGGGACAGATCATCCACCCACAGTTCTGGCCCGAGGGCCTGGACTACAGCGACAAGAAAGTTGTCATTATCGGTAGTGGTGCCACCGCGGTGACTCTGCTTCCCAACCTTGCCCAGAAGGCCAAGCATGTTACCATGCTCCAGCGTAGTCCCACCTATATTCTTTCTATCCCGAACCAGCAGCGTTCGTGGTTGAGCTATATTCTTCCCGCGGCTCTTGATCGCAAAATCCAGCGTCTACGATGGCTTCTCAGCTCACGATTCTTCTTCCTTTTCTGTCAAGCCTTCCCGACCCTCGCCCGGTTCATCCTCCGCCTGTCTGTATCCCGCCAGCTGCCTTCCCACGTTCCACACGACCCGCACTTCCGCCCACGATACAACCCATGGGACCAACGTCTTTGCATATGCCCTGATGGGGACTTCTTTAAGAGTTTGCATACTGGTCGCGCAAATGTGAAGACTGACACAATCCGCGAGGTCACGGCATCGGGGATCGTCCTCAACTCTGGAGAGAAGTTGGACGCGGATATGATCATTACAGCCACCGGACTGAAATTGCAGATCGCGGGCGGAGCCTCTGTCACGGTTGACGGAATTCCTCAATATGTTTCCGACAAGTATATCTGGCACGGAATCATGTTGCAAGACGTTCCCAATGCCGCCTTTGTCATCGGCTATACCAACGCCTCCTGGACTTTGGGCGCGGACGCAACAGCGCAATTCCTTTGCCGACTTCTCCAAGAGTTGGAGCAACGAGGCGTCAAGGCAGCCGTGCCACGGTTAAGTCCCGCCACTGCCAAAGAGATGCAACCGCGTCGGTTGTTGAACCTCAATTCTACCTACGTGACCAAGGCAGAACGGGACCTACCCAAGGCGGCGGACAGAGGACCATGGCTGCCAAGAGATAATTATCTCGATGATATCAAGTTTGCGAAGAAGGGCCGCATCGATGAGGATATGGAGTTTCTGGGTGAGAAGAAATTGCAGTAGATCTATGTATAGATCCTGGAGTTAGAGGTTGTTGTGATTCTTCATGTTCATAATCATGTCTTACGGATGCCGAAATGTCATTTCCTTTCTTCTATCTAAATACTGGCCACGAAAAAATACAACTTAGAAATGAACGCAACAAGTCCGTTTCAAGTGTATGTTTAGATGTTTAATCGCACCCCACTCCCACAACATAGCTTCTACCTATCAAGACCGAACGTCACAGCCCCCGGACCTCCTAACATATGACGGCCGACTGAGAAAACTTTGATTTATCCTCGGGATAAAACGGTTTACACTCATGGATCTTAGGGCGCCACATAGGGCAGCAGCTCTCATGTCTGGCTGTTGATCAGACAGAGGAAGAAAAATGCCTCATTTGCCCAGGAAATGGGCCTTGATCTAGGTAATATCGACCCTGAGAAGGGGGACTAAAGGCCTATCCTAAATCTTGCAATGGAACTAGAAGAGGAGCTAGGACCTCTAACCCCCCTCCAAGCTTCCAATCCATGGGAAGCAATAGTTTAAAATTGGCTTGAGGCCTGACATAAGACGCTTCCCTTGGGACGGTAACTCGCTTATAACCACTTACATCACAACGAAGTCACCTCGGAGCGCCGCGAGGGTCAATGTCTGGTCTACAAGAACAATAGGCACTTTTTTTTTTGGCGCTTTCCAGGGTCTACCAGGCGACGTTACCTTGGATGACTAAGAATTCTCACAAGACTTGCCTACCATACTGTTGTTGGTAATGTAACTCTGCCAGCAGGCTGCCGGGTTGAAGAAGCAACTCCCAGGGGTCGTTATTGAACTCTTCTCCGACCAACAGTTTTTGGAAAAGAGATGCAGAGGCCACAAAGCCAATCAGTGACCACTTCGCTTCGATCCAGAGGTTCGAACCGCTAGGTTCCTGCGGAGTCCCAAGCCAAACCCTAGAAAAGGCAATAGGTCACTGCGTTAGATTCTGGGTTCCGGCCCACAACAAGGTGATCCCAGCGTGAACCCACCGATATACGCAGCATTTCTGTATGGACCATGGCTCTCATACTATACAGGTACCTGTTCAATGAGGTTATTCGTGAACTGATTGAAAAGCTGACAAAAATTGATTCGGCGGGGTGCAGAAGCGCTTATAGGCTATTGATCCTGATTCGCGGCTTTTCCAATTTCAAAAAAAGTCTGTCTCCAAAAGACGCATACTAGTATCCTTACATCTCTCAGGAGCAAATATCACGAGCAGGAAAGCTAAAATGGGGCAGTCATAGCTTCCCTAAACATGATTGCGTTTGAATCAACCATTGGCAATCTCCTATTCGCTCGAAGGATGACATCAGAATAAGTAAAGGTGGGTTGAATATCTGCCTTCTAGTGAAGAAGATATAAATTTTGCTCTAGGTAGCCCAGCTGATATGGATGAGATGCAACTGCCAATCATACAATTATATACCCATTCCACATGTACCTCTTCACGGCCCCTGTGATGCATATACTATTCTCATGAACTTGAGCAGTCTCCTTCACGTAACGCTAGTGGCGTTTGCTATCTACACTGATTAATATGACTTCAATCGCCGTTGTACAGCCACAGTTTCTATGGGACCTGGCCCCTACGTTCCCTCAGCTGCCAACATGCTTCAAACACCCCACAAATGAGCGGCAACCGCTGAGCCTGGAAAACATCAATCCGTATGAGGCATGGCATAAATATGGCAACGCCTCTTCCTATGTCATGTGCAATGCAGACCAGTCAGGTCTCGCTTGTTCACAGCCTATTTCGGACGCGATGCCTCTAGCGGAAGGTACTTTGCCCATTCAGACAACCACCCAGGCGATCATTGGTGAGCCCAAAAGGAGTGCACAAAATACGACCGTCTCCAAGCCAGATGCCATGGAGCCTTCACACATATTCGCAAATCACGACAAGATAAACAAAGATTGGAAGGCAAGACGAGACAAGATCCTCCAGCGTAACCGCCAAGCTGCCAAACGATGCCGGCAGCGAAAAAAGCTCGTCGTAGAAGAAATCGAATCCCTTGCCGATGCGCATGTCTGGCGGAACAACGAGCTTCGGATGCAAATTGAACAACTGCGTTACGAAATTCTGGACCTTCACAGCGAGATACTGAAGCACGCACAGTGCGATGACGAGCCAATCAAGCGATATCTTTCGCAGAGGGTTAGAAAAATTTCGGGGGGACATATACTCGACACCGCTAGTCCTCAGCCGATAGACCCGCGGCTGTCTTTCTCTTCTTTGGAAGCACCACCCGAACAACACTCAACAACTAAGACTATTGTATATCCAGAAGATCATGGCGCTCAGTATGACTCGCACGGCTTTGGTGCCGAAATTTTGCCTTGCCACCATTCAGCCTCAATGTCAGCTTCGTCGGATGGACAGACTGTGGACCGCACTTTGTTCGAAAATGATCAGCTACTAACCTTATCGCCGTGCCATCAATGGGTTCCAAGATGCTCTTGTACCCTTAGCCCTATGATCATAAGTTCCTCTTGATATATAAAGATCTCTTGATATGTATATCAATATCAGCTATTGGAGAGAAAGACAAAGACTGAGAAGAAAAGCAGAGGAGTTTTATAGGGCCTTGTCTACGCTGCTAGGGTTTCAAACGAAGCCAGTGCAAGGTGAAGGGAGTGATTAGGATTTGGAACATGGACTAGGACCTATAATATAGCCTTCGCCGTTATTATTGTACAGAAAATATAGTTATGACCTATTCCTGAAAGTTCCATCAAGTAAACATCGCCCGGGAAGGATCCAAGGATAATCGGATTCATCTGTATAGGTACTGCTTCTCAAAATCTATGTAAGTCATGAGATTCCACCGGACACTAACAATATCTTGTCTCTAGTACATACGATTAGGTGACCCTCCTTTGGTCCCGCTGACCTCAAACTTTCACAAAATAAAACACATTTACGGAATTGGACAGTGCCACATCACAAGTACCATGTGTCAATTCCTCGTCCTGACTCTGAGATGATCATCACTGCCAAACACCGCTCTGCACAGCACTTTTCACCCCGCAAGTCGAAGGAACAGTGTATTTCCGGTTGGGGTCACTCTCCCACGTAACCACCCCGTTCTGAACGCGAATGAACTTATACTCGAATGACTGTCCAGCGGGCAAGTTAATTGTCCCCGTCCACAAGGGATTATCCGTAGTGTATCTGTCCGCGTTCAATGCAGTGGCGCTGCTAGGATTCCAGCTCCCAAGCTGAGAGAGCGACCCGACAATCTTGATAGTCTCACCGTAGACAGTAGTAGCTTTCACATCAAAGGTCACTGACACAGTCGTCGGTTTCTGGCAGGGGCTGTCTGGCGCGCCTGGGTATCCGCTAATGGTCGGCCAAGATGTGATAACCACGCTGCTGTAGGTGCCCGAGGCGGAAGTCGGGGAGCAAGCCGACGGAATGCTGGTGGCAGCGGTCTCGCCCCACGGTGCAGGAACGACAGCGTTTCTTCGGTTGTGAGCCGTGAGAAGTGCAGCGTACGACCAGGTAAGATCCCGGGCGGAGGTCTGGCTTCCATCCGTTTTGGTAAATTGCTCGGACATTGAGCCGGTGGATGTGGCGTAGGTTTGCTGCAGTCATTAGCAATACTAGCGATTAAGTAGAGTGAGAGGAGAGGGGGGTAACTTGACGTACGACGATCTGCACATATCCGTCTGCATAGGCTCTGACGGCCTTGACTATATCCTTATACACCGTCGTGGACGATGCGTAGGTCCCTGTCGCGGCAGAACCGTATAGAGCTTTGAAGAATGGCAGAGAAACATCCGTGATGGCCAACGATCCAATTTGATCCCACTGGTATAACGCGTCATACAACTGCTCTGCAGCGGCCAGAGTAGTCAGGAACCAGGGATTCCCATTGTAATAGCTGTCTTCGGGGTAGCGACCAACAGCAACAGCTTGATTCTCAGCGCGACCGGAATTAATGGAATAGATCGAGCGGAACGAGTCCGTTACCACCTTATGGTTGGCTAAGGCTCGCGCCGAACAGGGCTGGAAGGTAGCATCATCACACTTTGCTTGGGGATCAAACGTGTGGATACTACCTAGGACAGTGTTGATATCCTTGCCCGATCGACCGCCACCAAAGTTAGCCTGTATGTAACTCCCGGTCCAGAAGGATTGTAAATAACATCGGACTTGGGGCGCTTGCGAGTCACAGTAGGGGCACGAGGAACCGACGGTCTTTGCGAAGCTACTGCCTTCTACCAAAGCGCGATGAGAAACCGCGACAGTAAAGAACGATGTTCCTTGGACCTCCTCCCAGAGGTCTGTGAATGTTAGCTACTGATAGATGCGTGCCATCTCTCTGGGAACTCACCGAACCCGGATTGGCTCCAATATTGAGCCACATACGATAGATCATTCCTGACGACAGGCCAGACCAGGTCTGTCGCTATGCTTTTATGACCATTTTCCTACAAAGTAAGCTAAGCCTAGTCTGAAGAGAGAACAGCACTGACCACTAGCCATTGACCAAATGAGATCATAGCGGTCGCTCGCAAAGCTGGCCCGTCACGCTGTGGCCGACCCCATGCGCCTGTGAATGCCGTCTCGTCGGCATTGAACTTAGGTTCGCCCAGGCCCCCACTAGAAAGAGCACCAGAAGGGTTGGAGATGCCTTGGATCCGAGCCTGGGAGCTAATAAACTCCTCGATAATAGGGAGAAGATCGGCATCTCCGCCTCTGAACAGATCGACCAGGGTTTTCATGACGAGACCCGAGTCACGGGTCCAGGTATAGAAATCTACGGCCAGTAAGTCAACTGAAGGATTGCAGGAGACCAGAGCACTTACAATCTGGGTCACTTTTGCTCGGGCTTGCAATCACCACCCCTGGACTTGCGCCCTGCACCGACTGGCCATCTGCACCGATATTATTCAGGATAGCCTGACGAGAAAACTTTGCTTCGGTATTCAGCCAGGTATCTAGACCTGGCTCCTGTCTAAGGATAGGTTGGACCGCGAGAACTGAGGATCCGAGGGCCAAGGCCCGGAGACAAGAGGAGAAAGACACCATGTTGCTTCGACTGGGATTGTTGATGCGAAAATAATCCTCTCACTGGGACGATAAACCACGATACCTTTTATAATAACCCTAGTGAAGGGTTCGGGTCGTTCGTGCTTCAAAACATCATCCGACTGACCTGAAGCAAAATCGAAGGTGCGGAGTGTCAGCCAATGCTGAGAGAGCAGTCACCAGGTTAAATTTCCGGAGGCACTTCTGCAAGCCAAGAGAAGTTGACTATTTTCTAATAGTCATGCAGCTGGCTGGAGCCAAGACGCCACAACTTCCAATCACGCTGCTCGCTTCAAGACCGGAAGAAGCAGCCACAATTTAATTTCGCCCGGGAATTCGCCGTCCCCTGTCTGCAGAACATCTACAATGGGCTTTTCCAAGGCCTAGACTATGGGTAGACCATGATATAGTAATTGTGGTCTAGTCTCGCGTCCCTTGCACACTCACATTTCCAAACGCCTAGAGACATTACCTTCCCTACAGAATCCCCGACGTAATACCTGATTCTACCTGTCACACGAAATACAGCAATGTATATAAGTCTAAGCGCCCATATAAGCTTAACCGACATCGAGTTGAAATAGTAATGACATATATTTTGGTGGTGGGTGGATATTATAGATCGATTTGCGATCGAAAGCAATTCCCACCTAGGGCTACTATGGAGTGCGACTTTTGCTTTAGCGTAGGCCCTTCTATTGTTCTTCAGGAGATACAAAAATCACGTCTTCCCATCTTACTGGGCAATATTTGGAACTGTGATTTCCAGGATGCCTAGACAATTCACCGTTGTAGTATATGTGTATACATTCATATGCGAGTCGAGGTCAACAGCCAGTGTTTCCGATGTCAATCCCCCAAGGGAGAGAAAAAGATCTTTTGGGAGTGCCAACTTTTCTCCCCGCTGCTTGTACAACTTCTCTCCCTCGCGTCTTGAGATACCATCAAAATATTCCCACTCTAATCGAGCCAACCTTCGTCCCTCGAAACGTTTATTTACCTGGAAGCCTAGATCCCTGAATCGTATCCAAAGAAGAAACAGCCTCCATCTCGAACCCCACGGCCTCAAAAGAAGGTAGAAAAAGGGAGGTAGCTACAGGATTCGGGGTTGAACCTACTATGATGTCGGGCATGAGTCACGTGTGGCTAGTTTTCTGTTGCCTCAAAAGGTTACGGGGAATTTTTTATTTGCAATTTTTCTAGGGACCAGAACTAAATGGAAGACTCTCTAACTCGGTTCTCATTTTAATCAAGAGAATGGGGGCCGCTCCGGGCCTAGTTCTATTCCTATAGTAATTCCTTGCATTCGTATTTTCTGTACTCAACTCGAGACAATCTTCTTCTTACAGCCCCAGATCACTTATAAAAAGGCTCGATATACAATCTCTGGAGTTTTGAATGGGATACGGCCTCCGGTATATTACGTGCTACATGTACAGTAGCCAAGCCCCCCCCCCCCCCCAAAAAGACCCATGGGCGCTGTTTGTATATTAAGGATGAAAACTAGCGCACGAACAATTTGGCCAGTTGATAGAGCCTACATGGTGACATTGTACGACTACGACATAGTTTATTACTTGTTACTTGTATATTGGGAACCTATAGGTTTCATGATCAATGAGATCGCTAACTTTCTCCATCCACCACCTAACCCTAGAGCATTACACCTTCACCTTGTGAATCAGAGAATTTAAATATTACTAGTAGTATGAATGCGTCTGAATCATCCTTCAATGCTAGGTTTCAAAATCCACTCAACCCTCTATGTATTCCATCCCTTGGGCACCCTCAAAATGAAATCCTCTGATGTCGATAGACACGCAATTCCATCTCCAGTTGGCGGGACTACCTTGCCGGTGAAGCTGACATCGGGTCATGTTCGCTCTATCATTTCTGTTAATGCTGCTGACCATCCCTATGGTATGATACTAGTAGCTACTTTCAATTAGGAAGCATGCATGCAGTTAAGAGAACCAGCACTTTGACCTCATGATATCTAGTTACTAGAATATATCTTCTGTTTTGTGTACGAACCCAGGTCTCTAAGACATTAATGGGGATAGCAATGACGGATATTGATCAAGCCGACAGAGTTACTAGCGAGGTACATTAATAATATTATAAGCAATATCTACATGTTAGCCACATGTCTAGCACGGCCCGGTCCGAGTGTATGGCATGGCTGTGACAATGCAGAGAACATAGGTACTCGCGACTGCTTGAGTATGGCACTGCAGTCCAGTATCACACTCGGCCAGTAGTAGTCAGAGCAAGGCTTATTGATAGTGGGAGGTTACATTGGCGGTGGGGATGACCCTATCCCACGTGCTCTAACTTTTGTATGCCGAGCGCAGGAGGGGGGTTAAGAGTGGGGAGGTAAGATATCCTTCCAAATGAACGAAGAAAAGAAATGGAATGTATATTGTATGGCATTTTTGAACCATCTTTACCCAACCTCAGCGTATACATCGGCTATTACTAGTGAAATACCAATGCCATGGACCGACTTTTGTTAAATTATCCGTCTACAACGCAGAGTGACATCAGACTGTCTTCCAATGTTTACCGGAGCCTCCGAATATTTCTCAATTATCACGAGCATCTATAATGCTTTGCCCAGTCGGCTATTCAGTCAATGTAACTAAGGATGCCCGATTGACTAATCAGAACAATTGGGAAGGCGTAGGTTTGCGCTATAGCCTAGGCAACGCCATAAATTTGTCTATTAGTGCCAACTCCGAAGAGAAAGTTCCATCTCTTGGCAGTTCCTGAAGAAATGGTGGATCCTCTGAGTCAGGGCTTTAACGGTGAGGTACTATGCCACATCGCGCCCAGCCCTAATTCATTTATTTCCCCGCACTATCATTTACTCCCCCGCGTTCTATGTGGTTGACAATCTGCAACCTACAATGATTGCTCGCCAGTCATTTAGCGCTATGGAGGATCTGCTGACTTCTCCAGCTGGTACCATGACTGGCTCTTTGAGTGCTCACTGCTCACTAGCCTCGGTTCACATGGGGATCGACTTGGGCTTCTTTGAAATCAACACTGAAATAAACTTCCACCTTTTCGACGAATCCTTGTTCGCTTACCTCGTGGCCGTTCTACCAGGGTAGACTAGTTCTCACTACGGACACAACTGCACCTGCCGCACTGCTAACAATGGTGACTTGCGCGGGGTTCTAGCGTCGTATTCTGCGACCTGTATACGATGATGTACATTCGCTTGCCGAGTAATGCCAAGGGTTCATTATTAACCCTGAAGGAAGATAAAGTCTTGGGAGAGAAATGGTGAACATTAAGCGATACTGAAAATGTTAGACCTGTATACATGTATAAATAGACCATCCTTCCCCGGCCTCGTAGAGTGTTAATCAAGGCCGTCAAGATGATCTTCAAGCCCACCTTACTCTTTCTTTTGTCTCTTCCCACCGCACTGGCAGCTCCAGCCAAGAGGGACTCCCCGACGGTGACCATCTCCTCCCCCTCAGCCACAATAGTGGGGAGCTCCGGTAATGTTGAGAGCTTCAATGGCATCCCTTTTGCTCAGCAGCCAACGGGCTCTTTACGTCTGAAGCCACCCCAGGCTTTAGAATCCCCTCTCGGGACATTCAAGGCGACTGGGGTCGCTAAGGCCTGCCCGCAGTTCTTTTTTACCACGGATACCTCCCAGTTCCCGAGCTCGGTGCTCGGTCAGCTCATCAATATTCCGCTCTTCCAAAAGATCACCAATGCTGGGGAAGATTGTTTGACTCTCAACGTCCGTCGGCCGGCAGGAACAACCCCGGAAAGTAAGCTACCCGTCCTGGTATGGATTTTCGGCGGCGGGTTCGAGCTTGGATCATCAGCCATGTATGATGGGGCTCCCTTAGTCTCCAGTTCAATGAATTTGGACATGCCAATCGTCTTTGTGGCCATTAATTATCGTGTCGGTGGGTTTGGTTTCCTACCCGGAAAGGAGATCCTCGACGATGGTTCTGCCAATTTGGGTCTCCGGGACCAGCGCCTCGCCCTAGAATGGATCGCCGATAACATCGCGGCCTTCGGTGGTGATCCAGAGAAGGTAACCATCTGGGGTGAATCGGCGGGATCCATCTCCGTCTTTGACCAGATGATGCTATATGACGGGGATCATACCTATAAGGGCAAGCCGCTGTTCCACGGCGCAATCATGAACTCTGGGTCGGCAGTTCCCGCCGACCCCGTCGACGGAGTCAAAGGGCAAGCCGTCTATGACGCCGTTGTAGCCACTGCCGGCTGCTCTGATGCTTCAGATACGCTTCAATGCCTGAGAGAGCTCGATTACACGGACTATCTCAACGCCGCCAACTCCGTCCCTGGTATATTGAGCTACCACTCTGTGGCCCTGTCGTACCTCCCTCGTCCGGATGGAAAGGTTCTCACCGATAGCCCGGAGGTACTCGGCAAAGCAGGCAAGTACGCCTCGGTGCCTTTCATCATCGGCGATCAAGAAGACGAGGGAACCATATTCGCACTGTTCCAAGCCAACATCACCACCACAGACGACGTCGTCGAGTACCTATCAAAGTACTTCTTCTATGGTGCCTCGCACGACCAACTGCAAGAGCTCGTAGGCACATATCAAACAATCTCGGAGGACGGGTCTCCATTCCGTACAGGCATATTCAACAACTGGTATCCGCAGTTCAAGCGACTCGCCGCAATCCTGGGCGACCTGACCTTCACTCTCACTCGACGTGTTGTCCTGCAGATGGCAAATGACATCAAACCTGACGTTCCCAACTGGTCATATCTCTCCTCGTATGACTATGGCACGCCAGTCCTGGGAACCTTCCACGGCAGTGACCTCCTACAGGTCTTCTACGGCATCCTGCCAAATTACGCCTCCAGATCGACCCATACCTACTACTTCAGTTTCGTGTACGACCAGGATCCAAATTCAAGGAGGGGTGACTATATCGAGTGGCCGCAGTGGAAGGAGGACAAGCAGCTGATGAACTTCCTTGCGAATTCGGGAAAACTCCTGAAAGATGATTTCCGGTCCGATACGTATGAGTTCATCAGTAAGAATGTGGCCTCGTTCCATATCTAGTAGATGGATGTACATATTTTGACGCTCTGTTGATCATGATGATGACGATGATGAGTAACGTATATATCAGTATAATGGCATTATACCCGGAACCAGCTTGCTGAATTGGTTCTTGATATCGGAAACATTAATGTTACGTGATAGACCTTTGGAATAAAGTCAATATCGGCCAACACCTGCCACCGAACCATAACGTGAACAGCATCAAGATACCTATATCGAGCGCTATAGGTGGAAAGGATAGTGGACTAGATGCACTAGTGGTGACCGCGTGTTAGCGCTCCATGAGAGAGGTCCGCGAGGCCGTGAGAGGAAGCACTGAGGAACGGATCTTTTGTATATTCTCTGCCTTTCATGGTGTCTATACCGGTAGGATCCACGCACATACGTAGTAAAGATAGCCTAATTCAGCTGATGTTGTTTTGTAAAGCAGGCCATAGAGAGAGTGCTGTGGCAGTTCAGTCCCTTCGTAACAAATCAACTCCTAATTCATGTTGTGTAGCGCGCTTGCAATTGCAGCTTGAACAATATATGGTATCACAAGTTAACCTCTATGTACAAGACCATCAATCGATACATTATAATAATTTTTGTGTCCTCGTGATCATCGGAATCAAGCCCACGCCGACCAGCTCAATCCATCCCGGTACTGCAGCCCAACCAGCGGGCCCTCGTTGGAAAGAAGATATCCATCTAAGCAATGATCATACGATACCTTAGGTTGCTTCTGGTAAAAGATATCAAATTGTGGGTCAAGCGCGTCTTTCAGGTTCTGCACGGAACCGTCAGGATGAATTACCTTCCACGGTTCGATACAGGTGGGACCCTGGCAGGTCTTCAGCACGAGAAGCAGAGCATCGAGACGGGTGATCGCCGCCTGCAAGGGCCGCCCAAGGAGCTGAGAGGTAGTGTTCTTGGGTGTGTAAATGTTGTTGATTTGGTAGGGGTCGGCCTGGGCTCATCAGCATGATTCACTGGGATGGATGGGATTGCAACAAACGTACTGTTAGGTCATAGAGCTCGTGCTCGCCGTGGCACCATACGGAGTAGTACAGATTATAGCCCTCGCCGAGAATACGGACAGACTTGTAGGTATTGTTCGGCATGTTTTTTTCACCGTCTGGGCCTGTGGGTGATTCGATCAGCACATATTTACGGATATAACTAACTTATGAGCCTGAAAAGTCTTACCGATCCTAGAAAAGTCACCCTCCAGAACGGCACTGCCCCAGAACTCGACAGTAACATGCTCATGGGAGATTGAAGCCGACTGTCGCTTGATGGGCAATGGCGTGCCGTCGAAATCGTCGCGCAGCGGCAGACCGGCCAAGTCAAAGAACGTTGGAACCAGGTCGATGTGCGTCGAGACGCTATCCTCGGTCTTTCCCTCGGGAATGCCGGGGCCGCGAATGAAAAACGGGACTCGGATGTCTTCTTCGAAACCAGTAGTTTTGCCCGGGGGCATCCGGTGCTGACCGATGTGGAATCCGTTATCGGAGGTGTAGATGATGTAGGTGTTGTCGATCTCGCCACTTTCCTCCAGACGAGATACCAGTTTGTCGACCAGTTCGTCAACTCCTTGCAGGGCACGCAGTCGCTGGCGATAGTAATGATCTTCGTAGTCAATGACGGTTTGGTTCTGCAGCGCAAGGTTGGATACCCAGCTCACTCCGGTCCGCTGCAATGGTCAGTGACCCCCTTCCTCGGTTCCAAAAGAAGATACTTACGTTGAGCGGGTTAAAACTAGGAGTTCGGGGGACCTTGACATCCTGGAATAGGTGCCGATGGCGAGGCGCGGGAATCGGTTCAGTCATGATGTTTGCGGCAGTGCCCTCCGTGCGCGGGTCAATGTTCGAATGGGGAGCAACCGGCGAAACCGCCACGAAGAAAGGTCGGTCACTTTCGAGGGCCTCATCGAGGAATCCCAAAGCCTTCTCGGTGATCACATCGGTCGTGTAATGACCGGCGTAATTTTTGGGCGGTTCGCGATTGCGCTGGTAGGTGGAGTTGTAGTAGGAGTACGTGTGGGGGTCGAGAAGAAAGTCTGAGCCGTTGAAGCCCTTGGGAAACGGCGTATTGTAGGTACTGAGGCTGTGGGCGTTCATGAGCTTTCCGGTGTAATAGGTGTTGTAGCCGGCATCCTGGAACCACACGGGGAACCAATTGTCGTTGAAGCCTTGCGAGACGAACTTGGGATATCCGCCTATTCACCGTGAGTCTTCCCCCGGCATGCGATAGAATGAATAGTCACGTACCCCAGGGCGGCCTCACATCGGTCACATTGGTATTATGCGCCTGACGTCCTGTCCAGAGACTGACTCGTGACGGACAGCAAAGAGCCGTGGTGACAAAGTGATTTGCGAAGTCAGTGCCCTTCTCCTTAATTCGACGGAGGATGTGCGGGGTGTATGCAGTCGAGTTCAATTGGAGATCTTGATCATCAGTCATAATGAAAAGGAAATTGGGCTTCTTGGCGACATTTCTCTGCAGGATCTGTTGCTGCGGGAGAGCCTCTGAAACCGCCAGAAGGCCCCCCGACAGGGCCACAATGCTTGAGAGCTTCATGATAGCAGGGACTGAAGTTGTAGCTGGCATGGGAAGCTGTCGAAGATCTGCAGCTGGGTACCAATAAATATATCAGCTCACATGCGGGGGACAGCTTTGGGGGTCCACATTTGCGATTGCGATTGAGGGCGACGGGATGATGCCATCAAACGGTTTGCCGAGCAGTGCGAGCGCCCGCCGCGCGTCGAAAGAACAAAACATACATGGGAGTCAAATGCCAATCAATATTGACGGGCCGTCTGGGGGGGAAATCAAAGTTCAGACCCACCGGCTATGGGGGTGTTCGGCTGCAGCTATCGGTACTATGAGATCTCAGACGCTGTGCAGGAATGGTCGGTCAGGGACTGGTTGCCCATTGGACATCGACAAGTATCTCTCACCATGTGGTGGTGCGTCAACAGCTTCTTATTTTAGCGGATATGGTATCATGATCGTCCAATAAAGGAGGGGTCAATTGATGATCGTCACTTTTCCGTCGGATATGTATTTATTCATGGACAAAGAAAAATACATTCTGCATCGATTTAGGGTTGTTAAATGTCACGTCTCACCTCCGAACCATCCCTGAGTCTTCCTGAACGGGATATACCAGACCAATGCTTGTTATATGTTATTTGGCAAGGATGGTAACGTTTAACTCGATCTTATTCTCGTTGTTGACACAATAACAATCAAACCAAGAGTCCAAAGGACTGGTGGTTGAATAAACCTCAAGTTCCTTTCCCCCCACAGTGGAGATTCGGACTCAGATTACGTGCTTGGCTTTAAAGATGAGCTCATCCTCTCCGACTTCTTTTTTTTTTCTCTGTTCTTTAAGTAAGAGTGTAAACATATAGCAGAGGGGGATGATACGCATGGCAGAGGGGGAATAAGTATCTTCAACGGTATAGGTAGTTAGTTACCTCGTAATTCATCCTCCTCGTGACTTCGATCCGGTACGGTACAATCTCAAAACGGAAATCACTAGCGCATTCGACCTGGCAGATTCATTGAAGCCTTTTCAGAAACCAACCAGATTAACTTGGACCACTGGCGACTGCCACCCCAAGCCATAAATATAAAAAGCCATGCCGGTGGCTGTCCGTTCCGCAAAATCGCGTTCAACCCTTTCTCCCACCCACCCCCAACACCTTGGAAGCTTGGCAGCAAGGGACGATGTTGAGGTCGGAACCGCTGATTACTGCGCCCCCCGACATATGGACGGTCAAGAAAATACGGCTTACGGGGAATTATCAGAATCCAAGTGGAGAGGCGTCAGTGCACCGAACATCGTTGAAAAAAGTAAGTTACATAAACGAGCATCACATTACATCTCCGCGTCACAGGGTATATCGCGCACCGGTCCGTCCGCTTACTTCCGGGCATTCTCCTCGTCCAAATTCACGCCACTCGATTCGGTATACTTGCTCTGTGGCAGGTTGTTCAACTCGTCTTCCCTCCGATCCAGCTTATAGTTGCTCAACCAGAATCCAATGGCCCCGATAAAGGCCAGGATCGTCACCACCATATAGTTATACACCAGCAGGGGATCCTTCGACAAGCCAACGAAGGCCTGGCCGATGGCCGAGGAGAAGGCGTTCATGAAGAGTGCGACGGCCTGCACGATCGATCGCATGTTCTTGGGAGCCTTGGTGAAGGCATACTCGAGGGAGGTGATGGAGGCAAAGATCTCCGAAATACCCCCGAGAATGTAGATAATCGCCTGGGTCCAGACGGAGATGGGCGAATACTTTCCATATTCATCGAGACAGTAGTTGGCCTCTTTGCCGCAGGGGCCTTTCACGTAAATGTAGTGTTGGATCACCGTGGCGGCGATCATGGAGCAGCCGGCGACCACAAACCCACACGTGATTCTCTTGATGGGCGTAAAGTTGAATCCCAGGTGGCGCAGACCCGGGTAGATGACTCGATCAAAAATAGGAATGCAAATGATGAGGGCAAGAGGGTTGAGGTTATTGATGATGTCGTTGGGGACGCCACCGAGGTGCATGGTGGCCGCTTGGGATGTCAGGTTGTTTAACATCTGGTTGTAGGCGAGCCCTGGGGAACAGTCCGCATTAGTACGGGGGACGAACGAGACGATGAGAGACGACATACAGAACAGCGGGTACCACAGAAACACTTTGCACGCCTTCAGCCCACGAGCAACTTCGTCGACCCATTCGTCGTCGAAAGTCATCCACTGAGGCCGATTCGGGCCCAAAACACTTGGCTTGACTGGCTCCCAGAAGGGCTTATCATTCCGTTTGAACCTGGTTTGTCAGTCTACCTTCCGCCAGACGGGACCGGTTGGGACACCTACAGCCGAACCGGGTTCAACGACCACCGCCCCTTCATCGCCAGTTTCCAGAGTCGGAACGCCTGCCCGTAGACGGAGCCTTGTGGCTGCACCCGGTAGTACTTGTTCCGGCAAAAGAACAGCACCGTCGGGCACCACAGAAACAAGCATGTCGGGAGAAAGTACGACAGCCAAAACCCAACATATCTCTCGGCATAGACCATGCTCACCTGGCCGGTGATGGAACCGATGTTGACCGTCAAGTAGTAGTACAGGTAGATGCGCTGAACGGTGATGGCTGGATCCACGATCACCCGCTCCCCGGAAGGAAGGGTCTTGATATATGGATATTCCTCGCGATATTGCTCCGCGATGAGAGGTGAAATGTTCGATCTGATGTGCATCAGTATCTGGCACCTCGGTGTGACGAGGAGGAGTGGGGGAGGCCTTACTTGAAACCGCCCGTTCCCATGCCCATGATGATCAGACCGATCGAAAAACAGGCGATCGCGCCCTGGGGATGGGAGATCACGTTGGGAATGGCAGAGATAACCAGAATCAAATGGCCGAGCAAAGCGGCCGCGATAGAGTACATGATGGTGCGGAATCGACCCCAGTACTGATCGGCCAGGAATGCTCCGAACGTGGGCATGATGTAGGACCAGAAGGAATTGACTAGACGGTCAGGACCTACGCCTTCCATCGATCACGGACATGCGACTTACACAAGGTCAGACCCGTGGAGGCCTGTTGGCCCATGTCCAGGGCTCCCGGCACTCGTGAATTATCATAGGTAGCACCGGTGGAGGAGCCTTCCGGCATGGGACGCTGGATAAAGTTGACGACTAATGCATGTCAGCAAGGGATTTTCTGGGATACCCGTAGCCGCGCGGAGAGACACACAAACCGCCGTCGTTCCATAGTAGGAGAATCGCTCGCACAGTTCCACAAACGCCACGGTGTATGCGGTCCATGGGATTTGTCCACACACTCGACGCAGGGTTTTCAGTTCCTCGTCGGTGGGATAGGTCTTTTGCAGATCGGTATCCTCGGTGGTTGCGCCAACAATTTGGGTCGCCGGGACTTCTTCTATACTCGGCGTGATGGCCAAGTCCTTATCCATGGAGGAGGCCCTTTTTTCATTCAGATGGGCATCATGAAGGTTGGCCGTCGCTTTGGCGACCTCAACCGTCTCCGAAGGGTCGGAGGGGTTCATGTTGTAGTGTCGAGTCACACGTGCAGACAAAACGAACACAGACGGGGGGGAAGGGTGTGTATGTGTGTCTCTCTGACTTGTTGGTTCGTGGTAGAAAAGAAGGGAATCGAAGACGGGGAGAAGATCTGGGCTTTTAATACATTTGGTGGTTCATGTGGGACGAGAGGAGGGGGGGGGGGAAGAGGGAAGTGTGGCAGTAAGAGTGAGAGGGGAAATCAAGTGTCATGTCAAAAAAAAAAAAAAAAAAAAAAAAAAAAAAAAAAAAAAAAAAAAAAAAAAAAAAAAAAAAAAAAAATGAAAAAAAAAAAAAAAAAAAAAGGCAATTGGGATGGTTTATCGCGTGCCCTGACCCATGCCGGTCCAATTGCCACTCGTGGTTTAGATTACAACTACTACTACTACTACTACTACTACTACTTCTATAATAGAATCTCCCTGCATCCATACTTCCCGACCAGTCGCCCCGTATGGATCTCACTAAAGTTATTAGCTATCCGATCCCAAGGCCAGTCGCGGAGGATTATCTCAAACCGGTCACTGGTCCTCCCCCAACAGCAGACCCAACCCGTTGATAACCGGAAATATCTCCAGTGGCCTTATGCTCGATGAATGAACCTTGATCAGTGAGAATATGTGACTGGACAAGAAATCCAATATGGTCGTCTTGGCTATGGGACGTCCGTTCGGAACCAGCCGACTGAGAGATAGCGAACTGAATGACAATTACGCGAAGATAAGCGGCCATGCCTGAGCGCTGAGAAAAGAAGCACAAGCGGAGTATAATTCACCAGTCGCGGGAAAGAACCATGGCTTGGCCGATGTCTTGGCTGGCAGGTTGTAGTGCAACCTCAGGCCCTTGGCACACCAATCATCCATGGTTGTTCCGGCTCCTATCTCACCCAAATCTCTCGAGATTACTAGTCGTAGTAGGACGAGGAAAGAGAGGAATTGAAACCTGGGATGGTGTGTTGTTGTTTGGCCATGCGACTGAGTCAGCCACACCGAGTGCGGTTTTAACCTTTTCCGTGCGTTTTTACCCCGGACCGTCAATCAGGCTTTAAACTCGACCACGCGATGTTACCTTCCTAGAAAGCCTAATCCTGATCATTCCAGTCAATCAGCGTCAAGAGAAATGAATCGGTATTTCTATTCGAGATACCAGGAACTCTTGGTACTAGTATCTCGTCCTACGCAGTACTCTACTATACTCTACTAACCCTAAACCGTCTATGGCAGGTAGCTACTAGCTCATGTACTACAATTAGTATAGTAGCTACCCAACCTTCTGATGGAGCCACATCCCTCCATCCACCCCCCGGGGGGGCACATGATTGGAAATGAACTTGGATTACACCATTTCCTCCCTTGATCTCGCTTCTCACCTCCGACCCCACCCGTCGGATTCCCGAAATTAGCCATTCTTACCTTCTCTCGGCATGATCTTGGCAGGGAAAAAAAAAAATGTCAAAAAGAAACCCTGACCGTGAATGCCAGACAAAACTCGGCGACATGGATATCATGAGATGGGATCACCATTGAGGTTCAGATAAAGTCAAAAGATAGACTACTGGGGTGCTTCTCCATCCCTGTCCATGTCGGCGGTTCTCATTATTAACAGAATGCGACCGGGAATCTAATCTAATCATTTCCCCAGACTGAAGGGCCGCTTATTATGTAAAAACAATCCCCAGCGACAGGAACCAGATGGTGGCCCTCTCATCGGCTTATTAGGTAACGGAAATGAGCTCTGATATAATTAACTTAACTAGTGAGTAGTCTGGACGAGGACTTAGTATATATATATATATATATATATATTCTTAAAGTACTCCGTACGAGGATAAACCTCGGCATCGTCGCCACCATGTGTTCTTCTCCGTTTTCCTTGTGGTACCCTCTACCAGTGTTGCCGACCTTCTCGTCGGACACACCACCCTCCGACGAACAGAAACTCTCTTGGCCCATGCTTAGCCATGTCTTCTTCCTCCCCGTGGAAGTGGAGTCTATCCCATTGGGTGGTGGATTTGGTGTCACTAGTCGCTCACCAATGAGACCGCGTGCATTAGTACCCCGTACGGGTCCTTGCTTCCAGGGGCGCTCAGCGTGGCGCTTGGATACAGAAAGAGAACGATAAGGTTCGGTCTCGCCGGTTCTTTGTTTGTTGTTGGAGTCCCGAGAAAGATGTAACATTTCGATGAACTTTGTTGTTGGGGTAGTCATAAATGCGGGGGGTTGCGGGGAAATATCCTTGTTCTCAGAGCAGACCCTGGTCATGCAATAGAACCCATTTAATATACGGCGTCTGTACAGACCCAGCCTTCCAACAAACCCAACCGAACAGCCCCAACGTAGATCCTGCCATGGTCAACTACAGTTCAACGCCAATCCTCGTATTTCTTCTCTCCGACCTTTACCTAATGATGTCGTATCCATCAAAAATTCGCAGTTCTCTCTCAGTCTCAACATCGTTCTCGTCGGTGAGATAGAGACGGCCGTTGTGACCGACGAGGGTGAGTGAATCCTGGCCTCGTTCTCGACTGCGACTCTTCATGGCGGATCACATGACGACTTTATGATGTGCGGCCAAGCAAACATTAATTGCTTGATGAGGCGTAAGGGGATCGTCGCGGATAAAAACTGGACCAAGTCGGAAGAAGTTGGGTAAAGAACGGGACAGACTTACAATACCAAGGTAGACGACATAGGGGAGAAAAAAAAGAATTGACCGACGCAGGGATCGAACCTGCAATCTCTTGATTCGTAGTCAAGCGCCTTGCCATTGGGCCAGCCGGCCTGTTTCTTGATACCTTTTGTATAATCTATTTCTATTAAGCAAAACTATTGTGCTGCTACATAGCCGTACAAATCACAATTCGGTATCCATTGGTTACGTGTTCTTGAAAAAAGAAAAAACAAATTGGTTGTGTAGATATTATTGACACGTTGTTTTGAAACTTGGAAAGTTCCAATGATGGTAAAACTGAACCGGGTGGTCGGAAATATATATCTTTGAGCAACCCCATGCCCACCTTAAAGTTAGTCTAGAGTCGATATAACTCAATATATATTAATTGTCACATCGGAGTGTCTTGAAGTGATATTTGCCCCCATTTTTTTCATAACGTTAGCTAAATGCAGTCCAGGAAGCTTCTTCTTACTCTAACATAGCTTCCTGTCTCCGCCCCCTTTACGTAGAGTAGTTCTAGCCTATGCATTCTGTTGTAATCTACCTTACATAGCAGCAACATGAAATAGTTTGGAGTTCGGTACCGCTGAAGCTCTAGCGAAATGGTTCGACTGCGAATATCAGGGGATGGCCTTCCTGCCTCGATGTTAATGGTTGAAGAAGCCAGCACAAGGCGACGGTAACGATGGAGAACCGATTCTGCGTGTTTTTGAGATACGGTAATCGAGTTTCTCCATCTGTCATTCGAAACCAGTACACCACCGAGGGAATCAACTAAAGGGTATGGATGTTAAGGTAAAAGTTGGGCTTGTATCGGTATCTATGCTGTCTCTTTGGTCAAGTAAAGATAGATTGAGTCGAGTCGATTCTTGCAATTTCTTTTTGATCATGACGGAAATAGACGACCTGACACCCGGGAAGTAAAAGAGGTATATATAGAGAGAACTGAATCATAGCCGAGGATGCAGGATTGATACAGGCGCGGAATAACTCCATGGCCGGGAAGAAATGCGGGGAAAAAAAAAGTCAGTGCTCTTGATTTGATTTACCCCAGGTCTTTGCCGCACTAGCGGTCCTGGTGGAGATCGCCTCTCTCATTAATAAGAGAAATTGCCGATGATAGGCTGCATATCGCCTCTTCTGGCCTTATCCACGAATCACCGATGGTAGAACGGCCGAGTTGGGAAGCTTTATCAGTTTTAGAGCGGCCGTCGCGTCGGATGGGCGATAAGAATCCGTTTCGTTCCGTCGCTTCTCCTCACTCTCTGCATCATGGATATGCTACTATCGTGGCTTCACGACTGCCGCCATGAATTCCACTGGTCGTGTATGCGCGCGATGCGCAAAGATTGTACGTTGAATACCGAAACGCAGCTAGTGTGATCGCCACTGACAGTCCATAGAAACAGCGCTGTGACGGGGACGCCCCCTGTTCCCGCTGCGCTCGTATGTGTCTCGCACTTCCAATATGGGATGACTGAGCTGATGTGCCCGCCTCTTAGGCCTGGGACATATCTGCGAACCACAACGACCGGGCGGAAAAGTAGATCCCAAAACCATCGCCTATCGACGCCCTCGAGCGTCCCGATCACGCGGTGGTTGCCTGTCCTGCAAGGCGAGGTAGAACAACCGATGCCGAGCAACAGCTACAGTGTATTAGCGCGGTTATTAACTTCAGCAGGAAGAAGAAATGCGACGAGATCCACCCTCGATGCAGTGATTGCCGCCGCTTAAACCTCCCCTGTCAATGGAAAGCCTCCCCGTCATGCCCCAGCTCCACCGACCCGTCGCTTCCCCCTTCTTCCGAACGCAGTCTATCGCTAGCAAGCCCAGATCCGATCTCCCCTTCCGATCAAGCGCTCGATGATCCGATAGGAAGCTTATCCCCATGGCTGGCTGTGGAAGACATCGTCATGCCCGTCGCATCACCCTGCGGATCTGCCAACCCTTATCTGCACAATGACGAAGAGCGCTCGCTATTCAATCACTATCTACACATCGTAGCGCGCTCACTGTCGCGGTCCGGTGATCCCGACGGAAATCCCTTTCTGTCGATCCTGTTACCGATGGCAGCCAGCTCAGACACAGTGACTAGTGTAATTCTAGGCCTGAGCGGTTGCCATTGGAAACGCGTCTACCCGGGCATTTGGAATCGCGCATTAGCGCGCCAGGGAAAAGGTATGTCTGATACCGCTGTCAGGGTTCAGGGGAGCTAATCCCAAAAAGCATTGGCACAAGTAAAACAGCTTCTGTCAACGGCCGGCGGCCAATCCACGCTCGAGGCCTGCACAACGGTGCTACTCCTCTGTCTCACGGAGCTATGCGATGGCGGTTCTCATGCATGGGAGTGGCATCTGAAGGCAGCCAGTGCACTCCTCGCGTCAGTGGGAGACCAATCCCTTGAATGGACATCGGAGGGGAAGTTTTGCCTCCAGCTGTTCCGATATCTGGACTCCATGTCGACAATATCCCGCTGCAAGCCACCACTACTGCGAGAGGATGCGAAGCTCACCGATCTTACCGCGGATAAGTCCATTTGCAGTTCCCCATCCGACCCCGTAGATGCCGTCTCGGGGATGGCCCCAGCGTTACTCGAACTTCTCGGTCTGGTCAACCTCCTCGCGGCACATCGTAGCCGGCGCGTGGATGAACTCTCCGAGCTGGGGTTTCGCACTGCGGCCTCCCATGTCCAGTCGCAGTTGGATTCGTGGAGAGCCGAATATGACAGCGCCGCGGTTACGGACCACGAGTCGGATCGAGTTACTACAGCATTCGAATGGGCGGTTCGACTACGCCTCCATCAGGTTGTTGATGGATATGACCCACACCATGAGATGGTGGAAACCGCGGTTTCTCCTATTCTTCATGCGGTGATGACCATTCCATATGGTAGTCCTGTAGAGGGATGCTTACTTTTCCCGCTGGTAATTGCTGGGGCTAGTACCACAGATGTTGAGAGACAGATGTTGGTCAAGGAAAGATTGATGGTTATGGAGAATACGTTAGGATTTGGACATATTTCGCACGCCCGACAGTTACTGGAGACGGTCTGGGCGGATGAGGCTGATAGAAACTGGGCAAGGGTGAGGTATAGCCTGTTCCCCGGGATGGTATTTGTATGAAATGTCATATAACCAACGAAGTGATGAGATGGAAAATCATATATTGTAAATGGTAAATACATCAGACGTTCAAATCATACATCTACTGTGCAATCGCAGCGACTAGCTCATCCAAATGCTTTCGCATATCATATCCACAAACTTCCTCAATCGTCAACTTCCCAGGCCGATCGGCTGAAGAACTCCATCCAATGCGCTCACTGAGGTCTTCTCGAGCTCTGAAACTAGCTTCTTGCACGCGGGTTGCTCTCGGCTTGCGCAGCTTTTCGTATAAGCTCAGTCCGTCGGCGACACTGTATTGTTCGCGGAATGTGCGGTGGAAAACCAGACCTAAAGCGCCGGCATCTTCGAAAGCCATACAAGATCCTTGCGATTGATCCGGCATCATCGGATGGGCTGTTTCTTAGTATAAATCGAATCGTCCAGCAAGGGGAGGGAACAAGCATACCAGCATCACCCAGAAGACAAACCTTGCCCTTCACCCAGTACGGGTAGGGCTCATGCCGATACACTATATCGTTAGTACAGACGTCGTGAGTCAAAAGAGAATCGAATACATACATCGCCACATCTTTATATCCTCCGCATTTAACATCAACGTCTTCATCCGGGGATCCAACCCGGGGAACGTGTCCACCAGTTGTTGGGGTGTCGCGGAGATATTCCATCCATCATCACGGAGCTCATTATATGCCGCCGGGTAGAAGCAGTAGCAGCTTACGACCTCGCCATTGCTACAGGGAGACATGACAATCTTGTCGATGCCAAACCCGCCCCAATACTCGATTGCTTCGTTAGAGATATAATCGTCAAGTCCGAGGGCGCGCAGTTTATCGGCACCGATGATGCAGCGGTAGCAACATGAGGTGGACATTGTAAAATTGGGGGTTATTCCGATTAGATTACGAGAGGAAGACTTTCTGATTTAGTACCCTGTCAATGACTGGATTATTGGGGCAAGAGGACGTACGCGAATGCCATCAGCAGCGACGATCAGATCGGCGGTTGCTGAAGCGCCGTTTTCAAATTGGATGATACCTGCTTCGGCGTCAAGCGCAGTGGCTTTGTGATTCACTTCGAGGGTACACTTGGGTCCTTCTCCGGGCTCTTCGAAGGCAGACTTGAGAAGTTCTTTGTGGATATCAATGCGATGGAAGTTGTTGTAATCCTTTTGGTTGTAACTGATCAGCAAAGCAACCTTTTTCTTTCGAATATGGAAGGAAGAATTACAGTCCCAAACTTCGACTTATAATCTCCTAATCCGTACTCGCTTTTTACCTCTCCCGAAGACCAATCGTGCATAATCAACCGTTTCAAAATCACCTGGGATCGTCAGCATTGCCTCACCCAAGACGAAAACGATGATCGTACCGGCTTTGCGGCCTTGACGTCCACACCCCATTGCTCGAGAAATCTTGATCCGTTGGAGGCAGCACTCAGTGAGGCTCCCACCTCACCTGCGAAATCGTATCGTTCATACACGGTCACGGAATGTCCTTGACGCCGGAGGGCCACTGCCGCCGAGAGGCCGCCAAGACCAGCGCCAATAATGGCAATGTTCAGAGGAGAGTCAGTGCGAGAAGGCATTGTCGTGCTTGTTCTTCTTGATCCGAATGATGAGCATCAGTCATACTCTCGATGGGATCTTATATCTTTGCACGGCTAGTGACGTGAAGGGACATCTCCTGTCATCCAGAGCAGCGGCAAGCATTATCCGACGTTATCAGTGCTACAACCAACCCGGCCTATCTATGCGACGGATGCATAAGAGGGCCCCACTTACGGCTATCGCGATGAATTCTGGGGAAGTGCAGGTATCTAGAGGACTAGGATCAATGTAGCTACACTTTAATTGACTCCAGCTATAATCCCCTTTTAAGATCATGCCACCCTCAATCAAAAATTACTCCAATGCATATGCAGTGAAAATGACACCTACCAACGAAAAAGATATCGGGATGAACGGCAAACTGTCCGGCGAGGACTACGACATCGGAGATCTGCACGATGACCGGGCATTACTTCGGAAAGTCGATTGGCGAATCCTGCCTGTCATGTTTCTCACGTACTTCCTGCAATTTGTGGACAAAATTTCACTGAATGTAGGAGGGTGTTACCCCTGGGCGCTAGATTGTGATGGTATGTCCATACGCTGACTTGATGACAGTATGCGAATGTCATGGGCCTTCAAAATGATCTACAGATGAGTGGAAATGACTTTTCATGGTTGGCAACGGCGTTCTTCCTGGCGTATGCCGTTGCCGAAATCCCCCAGGGTGTGTACAGGTTGGCTAAAACGTTTCAAGCCTATGATATATGCTAATATGCACAGGCATTCTCCTTCAGAAATTTCCTATCACAAAGGTGCTTGGGGTCAATGTACTCCTCTGGGGCGTGATTCTGTGTTGCTCAGCAGCCGCACAGAATTTTGCTGGCATGATAGCTTTACGTGTTTTGCTCGGGATGTTGGAGGCGGTTATTGGTAAGTCACTGTACAAGTGTCTTTTCCCTTCGCACCATTGCCACTAACAACTGGGTCAGCACCCGCCCTTACCATGTACACAAGCATGTGGTACACTCGTGCTGAGTCCACCCCGAGATATGGCTTCTGGTACTGCGGCTTAGGCATGGGCCAGATCGTTGGAGGGTTGATTTCGTTCGCTGCTCAGCACGCACCCTCGAATATGTCCTTTCACGGGTGGCGTATCATGTTCGTCGTGATCGGTGTGGTTAACATAGTCGCTTCTATATTGGTTTTGTTTGTCCTACCAGAAAATGTCGAGAAAGCCAAGTTCCTCAGCCCAACGGAGCGTGACCGAATTGCACAACGTCTTCAAGATGACCAAGCTGGAGTTGGCCACAAAGTCTTTCGCTGGGGCTCGGTAGTTGAAGCAATCGGTGATCTGCAAACCTGGCTTCTCGTCCTACTGACCATCTTAATTACTATCCCCAGCGGTGTTATTACCACGTTCTCATCCATTCTGATCAAAGACTTCGGATATACGTCTAAGCAAAGTGCGTTGCTCAATATGCCCTCGGGGGTAGTTAGCATTGTGGCAACGATTCTGTCTACATGGGCCATCGCTCGTGGATACTCGCGATGGCTGGCGATTGATGTACTGTTAGTTCCGACATTGCTGGGTTCGTGTTTAATGTCGTTCCTGCCCAGAAGTAACCAGGCAGGGTGCTTGGTGGGCATTTACATGGTCAACACGGTACATGACATCTTTCCCTTCTTGCCAGCCGAGTGATCAACAAACAGTGAACTAACTCAAGTAGACTGTGGCTCCATTGGCACTGATTTTCGCGTGGACCGGAGCGAACTTCAAAGGGTATACTATGAAGGTAAGTATATCTTCCTATTCTCCCGACCACGCCGGGCAAATAACTGAGAAAAACAGGTGTCGGGCAGTTCTCTGGTCTCTGCTGCATTCAGCATTGCCAATGTTATTGGTCCCCAGACCTTCCAGGCGAAGGATGCTCCTGCGTAAGCACCGCCACTCCTAGCTAGTAGTTCCATGTTGGCGCCAAATCTAACTAAATCAGGTACATACCCGCCAAAATAACCATTGTAGCGGTCAACGCCGGTGCAATAATCGTATCCACGGCCCTCCGCATTGTGTATGGGCGACGGAATGCGAGAGCCGATCGTCTGGGAACTCCAGCGAGAAGTCGCATGGAGGGGAAATTGGCGAATGGAAGGATGGCAGAGGAAGACGTGCATGACGACGTGAACTTTCGGTACGTGTATTAGCGGCTGGTGAATGTAACTAGGCGTTGATGGAACAATTTGATCCATGTTGTTATTCTCAAGTACTGCAAATAGTCCACCATTAATGAATGATCTAAGTAAACCAACACACTAAAGGCCATTTGCTCCTTCATAGCCCAGAGACTAGACTCCACACTACCACTCCACGGCAACCTTGACTTACTAGTGAGTGGACCACAGACCTCAGAAATGATCAATAGGGATAAGTGGTAAGTCGCCTTCCGAAGTTTCTTTGCGTCGGATTCATTGAATGCATGGAGACGATCTATTTTTTTTTTAGTTGTCCGCCGCTCTAACCCAATTATCCGACGGACGTTGGATAACCATTTGAAACCTCCCCCTCAACTGGACTAAGTATTAAAACCGGGCAAAGTTCGACAGCACCCACAGGCAGCATCAATGAACATTTTTTTTTTTTTTATATTCTTCAAAAAAAAACCACCGAACTAAGCATGTCCAGAATTCTAGTAACAGGCGCCAATGGCTTCATTGCCGCGCACTGCATCTCGCTCCTTCTTTCCACAAACCACCACGTCCGCGGCACCGTCCGCTCCGAACAGAAGGCCATCGCGACTCAAGCAGCCCTGTCTGCAGCAGGCGTGGATACAACGAACCTCGACCTGGTAGTTATCCGCGACCCGACTGATGTAACCCAGTTTGCGCCCGCGGTGGCCGGTTGCAAGGGCATCTTGCATCTGGCCAGTGCGTTTAGCTACGATGCCGCGCCCGGGGAATTTGAGGAGAAGCTTCTTATTCCCGCCCTCAAGGGAACAGTCGCCGTATGCGAAGCTGCCTCAAAGTATCCCGAAGTTAAAAAGGTGGTGATTATGTCGAGCTTTGCCGCGGTTTACGATGCCTCATTGGGACCGCAGCCCGGGAGGGTATATACAGAGAAGGATTGGTGTCCGTTGACCTATGAAGAGGGAAAGAATGCGAGCCTCGTTGTATGCAATCCTTTCCATCTATCCTTCCCTGTCTGTTGCGACTAGCTTGGATTCGGCACAGCACTAACCCTCACAGCCCATTGCATACCGAGCGTCTAAAGTGATAGCTGAAAAAGCAGCGTGGGATTACGTTCGTGACCACGAAGTCAGTTATCAGTTGGTTACATTGTGCCCAGGAATGGTCTTTGGCAAGATGATTCATCCGATTGAGTCAATCTCGCAATTGAATGTTAGCAACGGAATTATTTGGGATGTGTTGAAGGGCAATGGAATCCCACCTACAAAGGCGCCTGGTAAATCTGCTGTTTCGGTGATCCTAATCAAACGTAGCATACTGATGAGTACATTCTAGTATGGATTGACGTTGAAGACCTTGCCCGGACTAGTCTCCAGGCACTAACAGTGGACCTGCCCTCTCACCAGCGCTTCCTGGTAACGGAGGGATCATACGATACGCAGGAGATAGCCGATATAGTCAGGAAGGCGCTTCCCGAGAGCCAGAATAGGATCGCGGAGGGAGAGCCCGGCAAGCGTATCAAGGATACGCATTACTCGTGCGATTCAGGAAAGGTGCGACAGATGTTAGATGTGAGGTTTAAGCCGCTGAAAGACAGCCTGGTAGCCTTGGCGACACAGCTGTATGCATTGGAGCAGGCCTCTTAGGTGAGCGCCTCGGGAGATGGTTATTGAAAAGAGATGCGAGGTTTAGATTTATAGTGGGGATGTTCTTTAGGGTCGTTATACATACTGTAGAAGAAATCATCTTAGTATTCAGGCATCAATAGTTATACCCTCAGAGCTTTCCCTAGACATTTGCTGTAATTGGCACTACTTCAATCTCATAAATCTTATCTGCGCGAGAAACGCAGGCCTTCAGGTGAATACTAGTATACAATCCGAGACGATGTCTTGCGATCTAGGTTGTTCGTTAGCCACGGCAACCAAAACCCTGCGTTTCATGTTTATCATGGACGATGACACGTTAAGTATAAGCATTGTATTCCAACTACAAAAGCAAAGTAAGCTTTAGTATTTTGTCAATGCTACGGTTATATCCACGGACTGATTTTATATTCTACTAAGGTCATCACTCAAAGCATACAAAGGAATCATGGTGGCAATGAATCATTAGGAATTTAAGAACATTGGGCTAAAGGAATGCATCGACAGTTCAAGGGTTCTTTCTATGTCGGATTTGGTTACTCTTGCTTTAAGGAAAATTAATACAATAAGTCTAATGTAAAGCAACCCGGATATGCGCGGCCGTTTTGTCTATAAACTCCTTCGCCTGCCATAAATCTGTGTCACGTTTCGTCAGCATGGCCCTTCGAAAACACGCAGAATGAAACAAGGAGAAAAGAAAAATGGGGATTCGTCATACCTTTATCCATATGCATGAAAGGATGGGGCACGCCTTCAAACCTTTTGAGCGTAACCTCATTGCCACCCTCCACTAGCTTCATTGCGTAGGCCTCTCCTTCATCTCGTAGCGGATCACAGCCGGCAGTGTAAATCACCGTCTTGGGTAGGTTGGTAAAATCAGGCGCATTCATCGCATTCGCATACCAACCGATCTTATTAAATTGCTCCTTCCTCAAGCTCACGTCGCTGGAAAGGCTTTCCCACTTGAGATTGTCGAACCACTTCAACCTGGCCCAGTTGAGAGTGGGCGCATGCTCCATCTGCTGGACGGAGGGGTATGGTGACTCGCTTGCGGAGGCGTACTTGGAGATATCGTCGATGACGGGGGTGCCAACGGCGACAAGATTCAGAGGAATGCTGGCATCCCTTGCCAGGTGGGCAACGATAAGGGCAATGTTTCCTCCAGCTGAGACGCCGCCGAGGGAGATGCGGGTCGGGTCGATGTTGAACTTGGAGCCGCCCTGGGAATGAACGTATTGCAGGGCAGCAAAGGAGTCTTGGATGCCAATGGGGAACGGCTGTTCTGGGACCAGCCGGTAACCAATGTCGATTACACAAACGTCTGCTTTGACGGACAGATGTTTGCAGATATGAGCTTCAGTGTCGAGGTCTCCCAGGCCCCAGCCTGCGGTCGGCATTAGCTTTCTGTTAGGTTATCCCTTAAGATGAAAGAGAAGGGAAGGAAGAACATACCACCGCCATGAAAATCAATATGCACCGGCCAAGGCCCAGGAGATGAAGGCTCGTATACCCGTACTGGAATCAAGTCGCCATTATATCCGGGCACGGTTGCGTCATATATTCTAGCTGGTTCGGGGGCTGGTCCGGTACCATAAGAGTACAGAACAGAATATTTCGATCGAAGAATGGCCAAGTCTATGGGCTTGTTTGGGGTGTTGGCTACATTTTCATTGTAGAGTTTGACAAAGACTGGATCCAAATAAGGCAAGACGGACGGGTGGATAGGGTTCAGGGCTTCGTGTGCTGTCATTTTTGCTGCTCTGCTTGATTATTGTTTGTTTGGCGTATGGTCAGATAGTGTGAATATGCCGATGATTTATACACTGATTCGGCTGAACGTTCCTGAGGCGATCATCGGCAGTTTCCGACGGCAACGTCAACGCTAATCAGAAGGTTGAAGGTTTGAGGGTTGAAGCCAAAGCCAAAGCCACCCCCGCATCTCGTTCACTTATCTATGCGACGGTCCGATCGTCGGATAACGTTCTCAACGTAGCCGACCCAAGGGCCCAAGGGTCGTCCTACTAGTCAAAGATGATAATGATGTCAATGGGAATGGCCATAACTAGTAATTAATAGTAATAAAGACAACACGTTTACCATGTCTTGCACCTCGACTACATCTCAAAGATTCGCAACATCATGGATCCTGTTCTTATTGTTGGCGCCGGCATTGTCGGCTTAACCCTCGGCCAGGCTTTAAAGAAGGTTTTGCTCTACCCCATACACCTATCCTCAACCTGGAGTCTAAGTAGAATTGTATCATTAACAGTGAATAGAAAGGTATACCGTTTGAAATATATGAGCGAGACCCCACGCCCGATGCTCGCGGTCAAGGCTGGGCTATAACTCTCCATTGGGCGCTGGAATATCTTCAGCAGATGCTCCCCGCAGACGTTCTAGCTCGAATTCAAGATGTCCAGGTCGATCCGGACGTGGCCCTGAACGACAATGGGAATTTTCTTTTCATCAATCTTGCCACGGGAGAGCCAAAATTCAAGATCCCGCCATCTGTGCGGTGGCGCGTAAACCGGGAGAAAATGAGAAAGGCCCTGCTTCACGGAATCGAAGATCGGGTACACTGGGATCGAAGAGTGGTGGGCGTGGATCTAGAGACTGTACCCGAAAAGGTGAACTTGGAGTTCGGCGATGGATCCTCTGTGACGGGACGAATGGTCGTTGGGGCTGAGGGTAGTCGGTCCGCCATCAGACAACTGTTGAGACCTGATGCGTATAGTAACGTGCTGCTACCAATCCGATTTACAGGAGTAGCGGTGGATCTCTCCCCGGAGGACATCAAACCGCTTCGGTCTATGGACCCGCTTCTGTTTCAAGGATGTCATCCTGAGACCGGGGCGTTCTTCTGGTTTTCTATGCTGGAGACTCCGCTCGTGAATGGAACAGTTGGGACAGAGCGTGAAAGGTATCGAGCCCAGATCTGCATGTCCTGGCCGGTACATACCTCCGCTGATGAGGTAGCTGATACTGATGAAGGCCGTCTGGCCAACATGAAGCGCCGGGCTGAAGGCTTTGTGCCCGTTTTAAGAAACGCGGTACAAAAGATACCGGAGGGGACCCCTGTGCTAGAGATCAAATTGGCCGACTGGGAATGCCTGGATTGGGATAACAAGAATGGCCGTGTGACGCTGGCTGGAGACGCTGCACATGCAATGACAATGTGTAAGTTGCGTATATCCGTCCGAATAAAGAAAGGATGCTGACGATGACTAGATCGTGGTGAAGCTGCAAATCACGGACTCCTGGATGCATTCCATCTGGGGGATGCCATTTCTCAAATTTACTCTGAACAAACCGGCCAACAGGCTGCACTTGACATCTACGAAACAGAGATGAGGATGCGTACGAAGCGGGCGGTCCGATTAAGTCGACAGGCATGTCGTGATGCACATGCTTGGGAGCAATTAAATGAACACTCAGCGATATTGACAAAACGATCAGTTGTTGGTGAATCGGCACGCTTGGTGTGACTGTAGCGAGATATGTAGGTTTTTTATTTTGTTCCTATACATCATGAATATGTACCACTTTTTACTTAAGCTTTGGACATGATTAGGCTCTAAGCTATGTTTTGTTTTAGGCTGATGAAATTGACGACTTGGACCTCTCCAAAGCAATAACTTATATTGAGTAAAAGCAGATGTCAGCTTCAGGTGGAGATACCTGGTAGATGCATACAACAACGCAGTATATGATGATAGGTCATCCGTCTCTGTTTATAAATGGTGTCCCGAGCAGATAAGTAAAAGATGAAATCTATTTGTAGAACGAAAGACCATGACGAATATAAGGAACATTCAGAAGGTCACATGGAAGAACAGGAGCAAGCCTATATCAAGATTAAGAAGCGAAAGAGATCCATAGGCCCACCTGTTCCAGCATAAGTTAAATGCAACTCCTTAAGTGGGACAATAACTTCGCGGTGTGTATTATATCATTGGAAGATTGTATTACTGCCTAAAATCTAGAATATAACGGACACCAGAAGATTATGTATTCCATTTGATCGCATTCGCACGTCACCCAAGTTGCAAGTGAGTCATGTTCTTGACTGGATTAATATCCATCTGTACGACCCCAAGTTGTTGGTTACCCTTATATTCATCCCAGCAATTATTGACCATGTCTTCTACCGACGCTGGAATGGGAAATTTTGCAATCCTGTCACCTGAGTTACGGCTCTGTATATGGCACTGGCTGTTTCCAAGGCATATCGTCCACCCGTTGAAAGGTCCCCCAGTATTTAAACGGAGGCGAACACGTCTCGCTATTCTTCGCACCGGCAAGGAATTATACGCCGAAATATCACATCACTTGTACTCCCGTATAAGCGTCTCGATCCGGCTTAACCCACAGAAACAACAATGGCTAGCTTTCAAAATCCCTGGTTTACACATATCCTGGCTAATCGAAGAGAAAGAAGATGCTATTCAACGCGGCTTTGATAAATTTCCGTTCCACAGAGTGCCTATACACATCGGACTTCATCCACCGAATCCTGCGTCCCCTGGTGATTTGATACGGTTGTGGAACAATGTCCAGAACCTTGTCGATATTCTAATACATGCACCATCGATCAAAAGCATGCATGTACAGTTCTTGAGTAATATGAATTTCACGTGGCAAGAGGGGGGCAAGGGGTTGAAGAGCATCGCATATTCACCATGGTATAGTCACAAATTCTATGATCACCTGCTTATATATCTGCAGTTCGGCCGACCATATCAAGTCCAAGTATTCTACCCGACCGAGTTGGATGAGATCCTACGCTGGACGATAGAGGACGATGTAGGTGTACATCTCTTCAAGCAAGATTCGGAAAACGACCATCCTTGTATCTGTGGCGGCCCACACTTTCCTATTTCTTCTAAGTTTGATAGTATAGAAGATTTCTTTACCAAGATGAACAGGTGTTTCAGTGACATGCTGTTTGGAGGCATATTGCCAGGGAGGACGGCTCATGTCTTGTACCGACAAGCTATCAAAGAGATGTACCAGAAAAGAATAGAAAGATGGGGGCGAATGTTACTCAAGGAGAGGGTAGAAAATTGGCTTGCTGGTACGGTCAATCAATCAATCAATCAAAGTTCTATTAACCTGTTCGAGCCTAACTAATGAAATGTCTAGCTATGCAGGCGCCTTGCCGGTGAGACAGAATCTTGGTCCAGAACGCCTAAATCCCGCAAACCCATATATATAGAGAAGATAACAATCGAAAAGCTTTTAATCACAACTAAAGCGCGTGCCACAACGCGCGATCTTCCCCTTTGACCATCCCTCTGCGTCTTGTACCCCATTCTGTTCACCGTATAGTAGTACTGTGTCGTTAGAAACCTCAGACCTAGGTTGACCCCCCTAGCCCCTCGTGTGACCGCTTAACCAGCGTCTTCCCTCTCGGCTCCATTCGTTTCAGTGGTTGGATCTGTGTCCTGTGCGGTCAGCTCCGCCTCTCGGAACTGCCTGAGTAGACCTGTTTTGTGTACAAACTCGGCAACGTAACGAATTGCCTGCGGGTGAGATATCAGTACGTCGTAGTCTGCGGTCTGGCCACGTAGCCCCCTGATCCCAGTAATCTTATCAAGCATGGCCGCGCGCAGATCGGTGTACAGCGGACACTGCTGGAGGACGTGCCTCGACGTCTGGGAGCCCTCCTCGCAGCCACACCGATCCGACTCAACCACGTTAATCTTGTATAAGAAGTGACGAAGCCCTATCCGGTGTGTACGCATCTGGATGGCAATCGCAGTTTGCTGGTACGGCAAAGATCTGGGAACATGAGGATAGCGGGATGGATGCTTGCTAGGGAACGAAGGAATCACCGAGCTTTCTGACCAGACACTCTTCTAAGATGATCCACGGAGTATAGATTGCGCAGTACTTCCTTGCAAATTTAGCAGCCGCAGACCTTTATTGCACAGTCAAAAGGCCCTAGGTAGCTGATAGTACCAGCTCAGCTATTTATCGCTCATCATACGGAAAGCTACAAGCATACTCTTTCGATGATAACATCGTGGTTCGAGGTTCATGACCGGATTGGGGTGCCCTCTAGCTCATACAACCTAACTACAGTTCTCACTCACACTTGATACTACAGACACATAATAAGATATGAATGCAATTTGATCCTAAATCGCTGTCAACCGGCAAATTACCGAGGAATAGCATGAATCACGGACAAAAACCCGATTTTATTGTGTAAGCCTGCTGTGGCTGGAATACCCTAGTCCTAGTTGATATAATTAGTTCGTGCTTGTTCTTTTGTTGATCTTGGGATTCCTTTCATTTGATTCTGGGAACAGTTAATTTAGTGCAGGATTAACTGGCTGTACATTGACTCTTACCGTTGCCTATCTTATCTAGGACCACGAACTACCATGACTACTCCGACTACTGTTAGCCACCAGGCCCTTGCCAGGGAAATTCTATTTAGTTCCTTTTCCTTTTTTGTCTTTTGAAGCAAGCCTGTCCTCAAGCTACACCACTAACCTGGAACATAAAGAGCTTCTCAAAACTCGCTACGACCCAGGAAGCCTTCGAATTACCGCCTTGCTCGGCTATGGCCTTTCCCCCATTTCCATCTCAACTACCGAGTATCTTCAATCCTTCCATAGCAGTTCCGGCGCTCTTACCACGCCAAACTCTGATGAGACAGGAGATCTCCGTGAAGCCATTCTGTGCGGATTTCCCGATGCAGAAGATCTGCCAACTTCTAAGCCGATGCGCCAAGGTCCGGCAGAGTTTGGCAGTGGCCGCGATATCCAGTGGGGTCTCGCAAAGGCATGGGATGATGAATTAGCCAAGGTTGGAGCGCTGCGGCCGTCAACAATTGACGGGCAGACGCTTTCTCTCGGGTTCATTGGTTTATCCAGGACCTCGCGCCGTGGCACTTGTTTGACCCTGCTGCCCTGGAGATTCGGACTCCCGAGCAGCTAGAAGAAGCTCGCAAGGAAGTGGAGATGACGCTGGGAAAGCACCTCGATAGTTGGAGATTCTAGTCTTTTTCGTTCAAGTGCGCTGCTGTTAGGTATTACCACAGCACGGCCACAGAATTTGACTAGTTTCTAGATGAGCCTATATCTTAGGGTATCCGGTTGGTAACAGCTTCATCAGGCTCAGAGGTGTGGCGGTGTACTTGTCCGAAACCAGACTCATTTGTCTCGGCCCCTCAGCAGTCTATGTAACAAGCTCCAGAATCGAGATAAATGCCCACAACGCAGTATCTGCAAGATTGCAAAAGATGGTCTAATCCGTTTATTAACGCACATAACATATTCATCCTCTTCTTGTATATTATCAAGCTCGCTCCCCAGCCGACGCATGGACCTTGCGAAGCTTCACATGGAGTATTCTGCCAAAAGAGGTTGTTTGACACGCTAAAAGAGGGCCATTTTTAAGACGCAATCCGATGAAAGGTTGATATGTAGATAGCCTACCATGAACGGAAAGTGTATGGATGTCTGCGGAAGGTGAACCACCAAAGTCCCTATGGGATGTTTTCATGGTCTACTGGTTAAGTGGGATGGCGAGCTGAAACTCGAGCCCTCGCGAGATTGTAGATGGCATACAAAAGTGGTTGCGACTTTAATTAGATTATACGCCGCAATCAAACCGCGTTACAATGGCGTACCACGCAGGAAGCTGTAGCTAGAATGACCATAAATTGTATATCCGGTGTTTCCATCACGCGCCAGCCTTCCAGGTCTGGTCATTTGTGAGGATCGACCCGCGGCTTGAGGCCATTGGAAAACGGAGTCAGAAGAGGCGAATAGAAGCAAGTTGCTCAGTTCAAGGGAGAGACAGGAACTGGATGCTTGATACAGTATAGGTATGGCTAGATAACACCGAATTTGTTCGTCTAGGATAGTCTAAGTAGCCGATAGTTTGAGTACAGAAAGTAATATTATTTTACTATTGGTGGAGATTTTTTTTTCGGGATTACCAGAGGTAATGAGGGGAAAACCGGCTCGTTGTCCCAAGTAAATTGAATCTTCTGTGCACCGGAAGTGTGATAGAGAATTGGATTCGCTTGAGACCAACCCTAGGTTTGGACCGACCTGATTGACATTTGCGGGATACGTTGATTATACCGACTATGAAGGAGTGACTGGAAGGATCACATGGATCAATTCGAGGGATGCGGAGGAAGTACATAACCAAGTTTCTCAATTTATATTAAAATTGGACGCTCCGAACCTAGAAGCCAACGTCTGCGTTTGTTGATCATCGAGCGTTGAGACTGTCAATATTTGACTTATGCACAACTTATGCACCGATGAACTTAAAGTGGCCGGGCATTTTATTGGATGCACTCCGGCTATATCTCACCACGGCTAGTACTTCCTCGGTCCTTATGCAACGCGTCTTTATCCTTGTTAGCTTTAAAGCTATCGCACTGACTGTAGGAGTAGTGGTAAAACATGTGAAAGACGCCAACAGTCAACCGCACCTCTCTAGGTTTAGAAACCCGATATCTACATGCCTTGCATAATTAGTCTGAAGTGCGAATGGGGTTTACGCTACAGATCTACTCTGTAGTTCCGTCTACTATGTGCCTTTGTAATAATACATTGGGGCCCTAGTTTATCCTTGTAGGGGATAGGGTAATTACCCTGGAGTAGAGGGAGAACTATTTATATGTGGCAGAACGGACATGACTCAGGAAGACTGCCCTGATTTTGACAGATTAGTTTTGATCGGGCTAAATAAACCAAGGTGATAGACCTAATAACTATGATGGACTACTGACACCGGCAACCTGGTGCCGACTAGCTGTATCAGTGCAGTATCCTGTCTCTTCTAGTCCATACTGCGTTCTTCGCTAGCAGTCATTAGCCTTAGTCTTGGCGAGATCGCGTGTTAAATTGTTTGTTTGTGCGAGTAGCTAACATTATCCAGTAGCACGTAACGTTACAGGTATTAAATACTCAGGAGAATATCAGAAGTGAAGTCCACGTCGCCTTTAAGGTGGCAACAGATCCTTAACAATTCAAATTCATAGAGTTCTAGAAGCACCGATAGACTTCAGCCCTGAGGAGCTTTGTTGAGTACAGCTCAACAGGACAAGAATAGAGCACTAGATCGGTTTTAAACGGAGTTCATTTTCGCCTAGGCCACCTGTTCTTTTGCTTCACCCATCCTTAGCAGCTTTTGATCTATCCCCCCTGACCGGGTTCTTGGCTACGACGTACTAGTCCGTGTGACTTCCTCCCCGATTATCAGGAAGTCAATTCCGATATTATTTACGGGGAGGGGAGAATTGACTATGCCTGCTGCGGTACCTGATCTAGCCTGTTGGGTGGATCGTCACGCAGAGAAGTCGAAATCGAAGGGAGTAATGCCGCACAGCCAACTCAATTGATCCCCTTTTGAGCGTCTGCCCTTAGTCCCTTGCATAATGCTCCTGACTTGAGCGTTGGGAGACTTGCGTTTTCTTTAGCGATTGGCGATTGTCGAAAATAGTAGCAGCGTGCGGGCGTGCGCGGGGAGTTGTGGGCCGCGGCTGGGAAACTATCTTGCGCCTATCACTCTAGGTTATTGGACGTATTCCATCGGGGAACACTAGCCTCTGTTTTCCCTCATACAGTAGCGCTAGCACCTCGTGTTCCCTCGGAATTCCCATGGTTCGCCTTCCGAGGTTATCCACTTGATGTGAAGCTTCTGATTCAGACTGACAGGAGTCTACTCCGGATCAGGAATGTGATATGCCATGGCTAACTTTTGCTGTTTTGGTTGTCTACCGGAATCGGCCATTAGGGTTTCATGAGCAACACTTTTGAAACATGCTGATTGTCGAAGGATGGTCGAATCGGAAAAAGTACAGCCTTTTTTGCTTTTATTTTTCTCATTTTGAATTCTTCTTGTTCGTTTGGTATTTACTTTTCCTTTGTGTCTCTCTTTTCTTTCTTTTTTTTTTTTTTTTTTTTTTTTTTTTTTTTTTTTTTTTTTTTTTTTTTTTTGGCACCATCCACCTTGGGTCATAGTATCTGAAGTCCGCCTCCCACTACTTTTAGGGCTTCAAAGTTCCTCTAATATCTCCCAAAAAGGATATTTAATCGGAACATCCCCGGCTAAACAGAATCCACTTTTCCTCCACTTTTATGTGTGGAAAAGAAAAAGGGGGCAAAACTACTGCCGTGGCAAATTAGCGGTCGGCAAATTTAGCTTGTTGTTCTCCGGCCGGCATCTCGCAGCCTACAGAGGGTCTTTAGGCGGAATTCCATTGGTCTTCTCGAATACATCTTGCGCATTGTCCTCGCAGCAGAAGCGGCGACGTCGGACTAGACGACTTAGACTTGTTCGGCATCAATAGATATGCTTGGCACGGAGGAACGATTGCCGAGAATTTCGGGGAGGAGATTCGAAATTTTGACAGAGCTCTGGATACAATCCAATCCAGCAAGGCGTCTATCTACCTCCTTGACTATGCATAGTATGGTAGATAGATAATGAGTCCAAGGCTATTGTTTGAAAAGCCATCATGATGCCGTTGGACAGCAGAGATTGTTGATCGACAAAAGGCAATCAATCCCATCCTTTTATAAAATCTTGCCGTCGGAATTGCCAGCGGCCCAGCGGTTGAAATGATCGTCGATATTTAATTGCGATGCCAGAGGCTAGTGGGGTCCACTGTGCTTCAAGTGGAGCACCTTGTCCATTGCTAATCACGCCTTGAAAGCAAAACGCAAAAGTGAAATCGAAGTCGACTCGAGTCATGTACGGAGTACCTAAATCGCATCCTGAGCCTCCAATCCCCACAGGAGGAGGCGGGGAAACTTATCTGTGGCGGTTTTGCACCGCGTCTCGACTTTTCTTTTCTCTTTGAGCATGGTCTTTCTTCCATCACACAAGAACTACCCTCCTTATGCCGATTGACGGTGACTTGACAGTGGACCATGGCCATATTTGCTGACGATGCGCCACATGTGGCCGGGAGTGTCATCATGCTTACTGTGGTGGCCTTTGTCACCTATGCTCTGCGAGTCTATTGCAGACTGAGCAGGAGCTCGTGGGGCGCAGAAGATTGGCTTATGACCTCCGCAGTGGTAAATGCCCCCTTGAGAGCGCTTTACCAAGGAACCCAACTGACATTGCTCGTTAAAAACAGATACCCTTCTGTGTGCTCACGGCAGGCTGCCTTGGGGGCGCGTTCAATGGGATTGGTGTTCATAATACGCTGTTGAATGAGCCTGAGAATAAAAAGTACCAGGCTGAAGGCCAGAAGGTTCTATATATCCACCGTACTCGACCGTCAGCCTGATGCTAACCGACCCTCCAGTACTTCCTCATTTTCGAAGTTGGATACGTAGCCGCGATCATTCCGATCAAGTTCAGCATCAGCTGGATGCTAATCCGAGTGGCTGAGGGGCGGAAGTTATACATCAATATCCAGTACGGTGTGATTGCAATGTTTGCGACGATGAATTTGGTTGCCTTGGTATTCATCCTCATCAACTGCACCCCGCCTGAGTACGATCAACATACCCTGTCTGTCCCGCAAGTCACATTGCTAAACGAAGTTCCAGGGCTGCATGGAAACCGGAGCTCCTTGAGAAAGGGGCTTCCTGCCGACCCGCCCATGTTCTCACTGACATATACTACGCGACCACTGCCGTGAACATTGTCACGGACTGGGTTACGGCCTTAATGTTAGTCACAAATCGTACGCCAGGCTTTGAGGGAATGGAAATACTGACCTGAAGATTAGGCCTATCCCCTTGCTGTGGCATGTCCAGCTAGACCGCAATACGAAAGTATCTATCATCGGGCTGATGGGCTTGGGTATACTGTATGTAGCTGTTGAAGCTTTTCGCTAAACCGGCTGAACAATGAGACACTAAAACACGACAGGGCCTCTCTTTCCGCCTGTATTCGGCTCAAGTACACGGTCAACCTCACCAATCAAGCCGACTTTCTCTTTGCCGTCGCCAACGTGGTTATCTGGGGGTTTGCAGAGAACGCTATCGGTATGATCGTCGGCAATGTCGCTACACTACGTCCACTGTTCCGCAGTTTTTTCGACCGAACGATCCGCAGCAAAGGATACGGCAGTCGTTCCCAACGGACTGGTCCTTCGAGATTCGCCGCCTCATACGAATTATCTGGACACGGAAAGAGTGCCAACAACACTTTCACCACATCGGTGGTTGAGCGAGGGGTTCATGGCAAGAGTAGGGACAGCTACAGCCAGCTGAGCGACGGGGACAGCCAGAAGCAAATTATTCAAAACGACGGCCGTGGGGATACTGATATCATGGTCAGTCGGCAGGTGAACATCACGTACGAGTAGCATTGAATGCTGCGCGTACTAATTCAAAATTGTATATAATAGAAATGATAGGGACTTTTTTTTGTATTATGAGATTTCACTTACGATTATGACGGATCTCCAGATACTAGCATGGTTGCTCTTATCGGTAGTGTATAACTGGTAGAGTCTATACATAGAGTGGGTGATATTTGGGTGTCCGCCATCTATCGCCCGATGCCGTGTGTTGAATCAAGGTCAATGGCCATCCTGGGTACTCCGTTATAACGTGAGACGTCTTATTCTACACTATATTAATGCGAATGGGAGGGAATAGAGCTATCCAAGGTAGCTTATGAGAGTCTAATAGAACACTAAGAGTAGTCCGAAATAATGTTCACTAGCATCTTGAGCGGTGCAGGTACCTTGATCATAAACCCGCCGTGAACAATCTGCTTTTCTTCTATGATCTCCAGCGGAACCTGGGATGCCGCCATTCCAGATCCTCTATCTGCCGGTGAGTCATCCCATCCAGAACCCGGCCAACATCTTGTTTGTCTCGTCTCTTATTGTCCCAACCTGACCAGAGCCACAGACAGCCTGACGTTAGGAGCGTCGTTGCCCCCGTGGCTAGGTTGAGGCCATTGCCGATATAATAATTGGGAGCGTCGAATGGCAGGAAGGACCAAGTGGCGATCAAACCGCCGATATTACCCAGCATCACCACAGTCCCGATTGCTGACGCACGCGCCGTGTCCGAGATGACGTTGGCTGCTGAATGGGCATTGCAAAGGACACCCACGGGGAACGATCCGAAAGCAATCAAGAACGTGGCACCGTAACGAACGTGTGGGTCGGTGCTTGCCAGAAACATGATATACCCGGCCATCATGAGGGGAGGGGTCACAACAAAGAAGAGGAGTCGGCGATTGAAACGCGAGCTCAGGTAGGGAATTAAGAGTGTGGAGAAAGCGCCGATAATGTAGGGCGGCACGGTGTAGAGCTGCTGGGAGATAATGCTGTGGTTTGGGTAGATGGTCTTCACAATGGTCGGCGCAAAGAAAGCCAAGCCCTGCACTGTTACATTCACAAGAAGCATGATCCAAGATGTCGCTAATGTGACGGGGTTGAAGATCCCACGCATGGTCTTCTTCGTGTCCAGCTTGTCCAGGACCTCGGTGACGCCCGCATACTCGGACTCGGAGCGGATCCGCGCGATGGCTAAGTCTTTCTCCTCCTGCGTTAGCCAGCGGGCTGTTTCAGGTTGATCTGTGAGGGTTAGGAATGCAAACAAAGCCACTCCGATAGTTATAATGCCTTCAATAGCAAAGATCATACGCCAATCTTTCAAGCTACCGAACGAAGGAAGTTTCAGGATGCCAGAAGCAAGTAGGCCACCGAAGGCACCAGCTAGAGGGGCCATCACCATATACATGGAGATCCGAAAGGCAAGTTCCCTTCTCCGATACCATCGCGACAAATAGTATGAGATGCCCGGGAGTAATCCTGCCTCAAAGGCACCTAGGAGGAAGCGCACTCCCGCGGCACTTGATAGGTCGTGGACAAATGCCGTGCACAATGAGCATATTCCAAACCCCAAGGTCAGGGCAGGAATGACCCAACCCGGACCAAGCCATTTGCAGGCGATATTGCAAGGGATCTCGAAGATAATATAGGAAATATAGAACACAGAGAGCAAGGTATTATAGTCATAGCCTGTTAGCCCTAGGTCATCTTCAAGCCCGGCCAATTTCGCATTCCCTGTAACATGCAAATCGTTAGCATCACCCATCCATGCTCGGAAGAAAACGAATTAGGTCTGCATCAAACATGACGACTAATATAGGGTGTCTTTACCAATGTTTGCTCGATCAATAAAACAGAAGAGGTACATAAGGGATGCGACGGGGACGATGTAGAGATCAATCTTCAATCGCAGCCGGGACTCAGCAGCAGGGTCTAACCCCACTGTGGGTTGGACGGATCTGAACATACAAGACCTTGAGTTAGCCAAGGTGTAGTCTAAGATATAAGGGACACTGATCATACCGATCAGTTGCATTAGAATCATAGACTTCCGTAACGCCGGTACTGTCATCCTCGACATGCTGGGAGCCAACCTTTTCCTCAGACATAGCGAGAAATTATTGGATCTAGAAATTGGTGAGCAACAAAAGAACGCCAATAATATGACTGATAAGAAAAGAAAACGGGGAGACTAACAATTTGAGCTGATGGATACAGCGCGCTATGGAGACTCAATCATCATGCGCAGCAAGTCTCCGCTTTATGTAGTCATAGAGGCGTAGTCGAACTCATGCCATCAACTCTAGCTCTAGATTAGTTCATGCGGGGAAGGCGATAACCCCAGAGGCAGCCTTCCAGTAACTAACTACAACAACTGGAAAGAATTAGGCATAGCTCGCGAATTAACCAGTGAAACGATCTAGAATCCCTAGCATTGAGTGGCGGGAGAGCGGAAGAGCTTGGCATTGTGGTTGTTTCGTATGAAAAGAATAGGGTTCGGCAACAGAGACGCGTTATAAATGCCGGGGTAGTGATATGGGGACGGAGTGCCCACCAATGTAAGGATGGAGATTTCCCCATGATTCAAGTAGTCTAACCCCGGGTGTGGGGATTTCTTGGCTTCTTGGTTTTCTTTCCTTAATCCCCTTCGTTAAGGCCTGGATATGACTCTTGCTATGGGGCGGACTAGGTTGTCTTGGCTAAATTAGCACATACTTACTGACGGCCGCACGAGGACAGGGTGTTGTAGAGCTAAATTGAGCACATGATATTATGACTTTCTAGCGATATGCACAGATCTAGATCGCTGACTGTATTGCGAGAGCTTGCAGTCAGAAATAACCAGATGCCGCCGGTCGTCGGCGGGAAAGTACCGTCAAGGCTTCCACCGCATGAGTATGTGAACATTTCTTCCCATCTTAGTCTCATTCGCCAGTGTCATTCGCTAAGTTATGGACCACTCACAGGTTACCAATTCATCTTGTGCAAGCCACAGAGGTCTCGTAGTCTACAACAGTGTACCGGCGGCATAGAGTATAAAAGAACAGATACAAGTCAAGAGGCAACTGAAACCGCGATATATGAAAACAAAATGTGTCTCAGAAGTGAGAGTCTCTTTGGTCGAAGATTATTTAGAAGCCAACCAGAAGCTACCCGAGCTCGCATGTGGTAGAAGAAGTCTTGAAGTAGGTCTCCGTAGATCTTTTGCATCCCTACGCAACCCATGTCAACACAAGGGCCGGTAGGACTGCCCCTTGGAGAATGAGCCACGAGGTTTGTCCGGGGCAGGAACGATGCAGTGTGCATTAAAGGACAACCAGGACGGCCAGCTTAGGGAATCAAGAGCCTGCAACTTAGCATGGTCTTGTCGTAACCATCTGCAGCACGTTGGAATAGGCAGACTAATATAAGATACATCTAGCCGTTCAAGGACAGCCACTTGGCGGTATCTTCAAAGGATGTATGGTAAATTAACATATCACTTATGTGTTCAATCAGACGGAGGTTCTTTTGGTGAATATGCGGGAATTTGAAACCTCAGCTATTAGTCACCCTAGCAGTGCCTTCGAATATATTACGTTGGACGATTGACGCCTAAGTTTTGTCTGTAACAATATTTGAAGTCGGCAGTTGAGGGTACTGACATTTGCCGTGACCCAATATGATGGGTGTACTTTCCATATCACGGTTGAGGAAGCACACGACACTGTTAGCTCTTGGATCGATATGCGCGAAGTAGCAGATGACGCATGAGTTAGGAAGACACGTTTCTTGATAATATGACGAGATATAGGGTGCTTTATAGCCGATCCCTGCCAATCAGAGTGGAATACGAAGGGCTTTCATCCAATTAAGCGCCGGAAGCACTGATTGCTAATGCATGGTTCCCACTTGTCCGCTATATTATGTTATGAACTCGGTAAATTTGCGTCTGCCTATATGCCGACAGCTACTTCATTCTTGCTTACTTATTTTAATTTTAATTTCAATTTTTGGTTTCTTCTCCAGATCTCTGGAGTAAGTTAAAGACTACTGTCATGGCATTTCCATGGACTAATGCTTTTGACAACGTCAGCGGGAGAGCATCCGGATCCCAACAGTGGGCCTTTGTGGGTTGTGCTGTGCGGGGTTCTCCATTCTGCTTGTCCCTTGATATTTATTATCTAACAATACTTCCGTAGCTGCGGCGCTCATTCATCCACTGAGCCCTTGCGGGGCAGCGTTGACACCAAGTGTATCGGATGTTATCGACCCTTCACAACTGCCGGCCCTGCTGGTTACAGTTTGGCATGACATGTAACCCTGCTCTCCTTGAGATGAGGAATGATACGGGATTGGATCAGATAAATATTGGGTGCCCTTCCCATCATATCAATCTCTCGTAAGGCAGCCAGATAGATCGCCATCATGACACTTCTTGCCGAGATCTTCTCGCGCGCGTCGCCGGAGCATGCGCTGTATATTCTCCCCTTCATTTCGCTGATTTATCTCGGCCACTTGTACTTTCACAACGGTCTAAGTCGCTACCCCGGCCCCTTTCTGGCCAAGTTTACCGACCTCTGGCGGTTCCTTGATGTATGGGGCCGGCAGCCTCATGAGACGCACATCGCGCTACACCGCAAGCATGGTGACGTTGTACGCATCGGGCCTAACACACTGTCTTTCAGCAGCCCGGCTGCAACCAAGGTCATTTATGGGTTGAACAAGGGATTCACCAAGGTGGGTGTCACCGGGTAGTTAAGACGTTAACACGGAAGGTCTGACGATACTGCAGTCCGAGTTCTATCCCGTTCAGATGACTGTCTCCAAAGGCGAGCCCTTACCGTCCTTGTTCTCGACTCTGGATGACAAGTTCCACGCAGAGCTCCGGCGCTCGGTTAACCATGCGTTCTCGATGAGCTCGCTGGTACAGTACGAACCCATGGTAGACGAGACCACATTACTCTTCCTCGATCAGACCGATCGCCTCTTCGCTAGTGGTAGTAAGGTCTGTGACTTTGCACGCTGGTTACAATTTTTCGCATTCGATGTTATCGGCAGCATTACCTACAGCAAGCGCCATGGCTTTATTGAGAAAAATGAGGACATTGATGGTATTGTAAAGTCCCTCGCTCGCATTTTCAACTATGCCGGGCCTGTCGGCCAGATGCCATGGTTGGATAAAGTCTTCTGGAAGAACCCAATCTTCGACGCAATGCAAAAGTGGGGGTTGTTGGACAATTCCCATCCAGTCGCCATCTTTGCACGGCAACGGATGATGGAGCGCATGTCGTCAAAGGCTGCGATCGACCCAAGTTCACGCAGCGATCTTCTTACCAAATTCATGAAAGCAGGCGAGTTGCGCCCCAACTTCATGACAGAGAAACGCGTCCTCACCATGGCCGTCTCCATGGCTTTTGCCGGGTCCGAAACGACGGCCATTAGTCTTGCAGCCGTATTCTATTATCTCCTGAAGACGCCCGAGTACATGCGACGGGTGCGGGAGGAGCTGGACGAGGCGATCCGGAACGGTACAATCGAGAACCGTCCAAGCGGGCTTATCTCGTGGACCGAATCTCAGAAGCTTCCATTCCTCGATGCTTGCATAAAAGAGGCGTTTCGTATCTTTCCCGCTGCTGGTCTACCCCTGGAGCGTGTTACTCCTCCCTCTGGTGCGGACATCGCCGGCCAGTTTATCCCGGGAGGTACAATCGTTGGCTGTAGTCCATGGGTGATCCATCGCCGTGAGGACATTTTCGGGTCCGATGTCGATATGTACAACCCAGATAGATGGCTAAATGCTTCAGAGGAGAAGCTAAAAACCATGAACGGAATGATGCTCCAGTTTGGTGCTGGTTCCAGAACATGCATTGGAAAAAACATTTCCTTGATGGAAATTTATAAACTGATTCCAAGCTTTCTAAGAAGATTCGATGTAGGTATTCCGACTACAATTGACAGTGGAAAGGAACTATGCTAATATCTGAATGCACAGGTGCGATTAGCCTACCCCGAGCAGGAATGGAAACTGTGGAATGCCTGGTTTGTGCGGCAGTATAATTTCAACACTGTATTTACCCCGAGGAAGATTGAGGTACAGTAGTCACTTTATCCTAGCAAAAATACATCAATCATAAAGCATTAATTTCTCTTTTCTTTTGAATGAAGCTGTATATTCACAGTTTGGCGTCCCTCTCCTTCACCACAGGCGTAATGGCTCATGGAAGCGGTACACATTATAGCGTAATGTTTCGATTAAATATACTATATCGTCGTTAATCGGTGCAAGGCCGAATGCTGTATTCGCGGCCGAATAGGTCGATGTCAATCGGAACCCGTGGATAGACATTTCGATTTGTCAAACCCTCGGAGAAGTATTAGCTGTCATGACCCCCTCTACGAGGAATCCTTGTAGACAGCATCAAGCTCAATAGGATCACAGCCACCCGGGACGTCACCTCCATTGCTTTTGTTGTGATAATATAGACCAGGGAGGTCGCTGGCGCCATCGCAAACTAGACAAACAGAAGACAGTTCGTCTCTCAATCCCTACAACTCTTTCTAAGACGCAAGGAACTTACCTAGCCATCCACCCCAATTTTCATTATCAGTAGCCAGAATATCATCACTGGCCAAACTGAAGCCAGTGCTACCAGATGAAGGGCTCACACCAATCTCCACCTCACTCTGGACCTCGTCGCCCGAGACGAGAGCCATCGCGTAAGGAGCTCCATTTGGCGCATTGTAACGCACGGTCCCATCGAGAAAGTAGAATTCGGCAGCGTCGGCGGCATCGCGAAAGACAGCCTTGCTGTTCAGTGGGTCAACATGTTGCGTTGACAGGTAGAGACCGTTGTGGCTTTCATCCGAGGCATTTGAGCTGATCAGGTTGAATATCCTTGGGACTGGACTAGCGGTGACCGTAGCAGACAAGAGGACGACACTGGTGAAGAACTTCATTACGGAGACTAATGGAGAGTTGCTAATTGTTGTGGTATGAACGGCGGGGGGTATTGAGGCCGCTATTTATTTGCTGGGAAGGGCGTGATTATCACCGTGTGGAGTTGATGCAAACCCTTGGCTCCAATACCGGCTACAATACGGAGTACGCTGCAAGCAGTGCAAAGTGGCGAAGATGATCAGACCCACAGCTTCTATTACATCATGAACTCTCCCCAGTTCCCCATGGACCATGGAATGGATGGCTAATTATACGCCGTTCTTGAATTTCCTCCATAGTTCTCTAAGTCTATAGTTCTCTAAGAAGCGAAAATATTGATTCAATCGGCTTTTGACCACCCAAAGGTGCGGCTGGGTGTAGGGTCCTCATAGCCTCCCAATCTAATATCATGGCATGCGGGACGGGCCTAATTGGTGGTCTCTACCTAAACTACTCCATATGCGGCTTTGAATTCCGCTGATTCTGAGATGATGCTATCTATGAATGTATGGGAACTTTCTCACGAGCGATGTATATCCTTACAGGGCTTCTAACCCTTGCGTCTCAGCGGTCAGGAGGGAAGAATCCACATGCACCGTTTCAGACCGTAAACAGGATTCAATAGATTTTTTATTACACTTCCCGATACAGATCTCTACAAAGTATTCTCGATCGTGATCATACAAATGATTAACATCTGTGGCTGTGAAAAATACGTGACCAAGAAATGCGGCCAGTATGGCATGCTGCCCCTGCAGGAGCTCGCCATGCTTATACTCGGTACCCGCCGGGCGAAAAAAGTACGGGGCCAGTCCATGATTCCAGAGGATCTAAATCTATTTTCTAGTATAGATCTAGTATAAATTTGTGGCACCAGGGAGACCAACCGGCGTACAGAGAGAGTTGCAACTTGTGGGGTAAAAATCAAAGCATCTCGGCAAGAGCGAATGTCCGAGCCCTGACTAAATCCGAGGGCAGGCAAAGAGAAGCTCACTAAAAGTCCCGCTGCTCGCTCCACTTTTCTCACGACTAGTGTCGTTCCCTCCAACATTGGAGATTAGCTCCGGCACGGTTTAGATGGCCCGTTGACGCAGTGCAATGCCGATTTGCCGGTAGCGGCCAATAAAAGCAGCCATGACCCTCGAGCCACGACGTTGAAGAAATTGCACGAAAGTCCCAAGCTGCAAAATGAGATAGGGATGACACCTTTGCCTGAGACTGATCACGCACGGCGTGCAGATGAAGAAAAGCCTACAAATCACCTCGGTCCAGACCCCAACTTGGTCGGATGGGAGGAAAATGATCCAGAGAATCCGCATAACTTCTCGACGATATATAAATGTTGGATTACTTTCCAGCTCGGCATGCTGGCCCTAAGCGCCAGTTTAGGCTCTAGTATCATCTCCCCGGCGCAGACTAAGCTGGAAGTATACCTAGGCATCAGTGCTGAAGTCAGCATTCTCCCAGTGTCTCTTTACATGTAAGGCGCCTCTATCTGCCTACCGGACCCCGCAGGCATTCCCTATCGGTCAAATCACTGATAAGAAAATACAGTCTTGGCTTCGCTTTTGGGCCACTATGCTGGGCTCCTATCTCGGAAATCTGGGGACGCCGCTGGTCGATGCTCCCGGCAGTTTTCATGCTAGGCATTTTCAGTATCGGTACCGCAACAAGCAAGAGTACCGCCGCCGTTCTCGTCACTCGATATTTCGCCGGGGTGTTCGGTTCCGCTCCTGTCAGCAATGTATCGGCAGCCCTGGGAGACTTCTTCCATATGAAGGCGCGCGCCGTTGCCAGCACATCCTACGCCATCTGCGTCGTGGGCGGGCCAACAATGGGACCGATCATTGGTGCTGCCCTGATCAACAATCCACGCCTGGGCTGGCGCTGGACAGAGTATATTGAAGCTATCATTGTCTTTTTCGTCTTCACCGTCACCTTCTTCTGCTTACCGGAGGTGTATGGTCCCGTGCTTCTACATAAAAAAGCCAAGCGCCTGCGCAAGGAGACCGGCAACCCGGACCTATATCACCCACACGAGCATATGAAAATTGATGCGTATAGTATTGTCACCAAGCATTTCTCCCGCCCGCTTGTCATGCTTGTGACGGAGCCAATGGTTACGGTGATTGCGCTATACGCCTCGTTCACCTATGCTCTGCTCTATCTCACCCTCGAGGTGTTCCCCATTGTCTTTGGCGATATCCGCCAGTGGAAGCCGGTGATTGCCACATTACCCTTTATCGGCTTGTTTGTTGGCGTCCTCCTATCAGCCGCGTTTATCATACTTGTCGGGCAGCCATACTACATCCGAAAATGGGAAGAGGGTGGCGGGAAACCGGTCCCCGAGGCACGCCTGATGCCCATGGCAGTTGGAGGGTTTCTGTTCGCAGGGGGCCTCTTCTGGTTTGGCTGGACGGCGGAACCATCCTATTCCTGGGGGTTACCCGTCGTGGCAGCTGTGATGTTCGGGTGCGGATTCTGTATCATCTTTGGTCAATGTATCAATTTTCTGGTCGATACATACGGGCCATACGCTGCCTCGGCCACTGCGTCTAACACCTTTTTGCGAAGTGTGCTTGCAGCCGCGTTCCCGCTTTTTGCCCAGCAGATGTTTCGCAATCTTGGTGTAGGGCCAGCGATGTCGATCCTCGGTGGTATTGCGGCGGCTCTAATTCCAGTCCCTTTTCTGTTCCGGATCTATGGTGTGCGGTTGAGAAAGATGTCCAGGTTCGCGCCATTTAAAGGATAATGATCCAGGAGCCGAACAATCTTAACGCACCAGACATGGCCAGGAAGGTACCTGAAAGCCCACGTTCTGAACCGATAGCGGTTAAGACAGCTTTAATTCTCTAATAAAGGCTGTGCTAAGCACATGTGGGCCAGTATTGTGCACGATGCTGCTTGCACTTCGAGCCAACATTACCACTCACCGGGAGCGATCTTCTGCTTTCTTCAAGCGACGACCCGGGAGAGAAACCACTTCAAGGCAAGATGTAAGCTTCGCCTGTCGGCCTTATTTGGCCGAGTTATGTAGAGGTCCCTACTACAGAATTTAATAGCCAATCCATATATACTACATAAGAATATACGTATTCGACACTCAAAGGCGTCGGATTTGAGCTGATAAATGTTCCCGGATGTTTCCTTCACGGAGAGTTACATTTCCATTTTCTCACATCTTATTCCGCCGACTCAGTCCGGTGTATTTGTTTCTAACCGTGTGCCTGTCAGTTTCAGTGGGACGGGCGTCCGCTACCGACAGATAAGGCATGTGCTTTCTCTGACAACAAATGCCGAAGAGGAATACTCAGAAGCCTACCTTGCCAAAAATGGGAGCAACTGCGAGGTCTCATGAATATTCTCTCATCCACGTATGGTAACATCTTCTCTTTCCCTAGCATTTATTGCGGCATGGGCATACTAGACGACACTCACCTCTAGTCCTGAGTGCAAAAACCATCACTATCAAGGCAATTGTTCATACTCTCCTTGTGGGACGTCGGAACAGGAATCATACTCAATAAGACCGAGAGACTCCGAAGACAAAGATCTGTATTTCCAAGCATATTGTGATTGTTAAATGCCCCGGACGAGTTCTGCCGGCTGAAGTGTGAGCAGTACTAGGGCGTGGCCAGTGTATTCCTATCCCTTTCCACGTATACATTCGTCTTCACAGTCGAATCCTGTCGCTGACGATCTTTTTTTCTTTCCCCCCGCCCTTCAACAGAAGTTGTACGTATAGGTGATAAAGGTAACCTCACATCACAACTTTCTTCAACGTAAGGAGAGATTGAAGTTCTAAGAGCCCAGTAAAACTGGGTGGCCTTATTGAAGGCGAAAGAATGGCAATCAAATCCTAGCTTGCATTATAGGATAGAAGCGTTGGTAACCTGAGCCTTCGAGGACCGCGCCCTTTCTCTGCAGGAAGAGACGAATTTTTGACAAGAGTGCGATTGAGATTTACTTATCGATAGCTCGGGAAAATACAATCTAATCATAACCTCTACCAAGTTATCTAAAGTTTGGTGGCAGTTTGAAAATGCTAATCCGCAGATTACAGAACATACATCGTTTTATGCTTTTTGATACTACTATGGTCCCATCTTGATGCAGAATATATATCTCTCCCTCCCTCTCAAAATTATCCCGAAAGTAGTTATAGCCTTGAAGATCTTAACAGAAAATTGGGCCATTGTATAGTGATATAGAGTAGATTAGGACACAAAAATCCTTTAATAACTACTTGTACTTTAGTACTAGCTCGTCGCGAGATCGAGAATATGCATGAGGCATTCTTTGAGACAGCCATGTTTCGCTTACGTATTTTTCAAAGCGGGACATGAACTTTATTATTATTTACTTATTGTTAGGTCACATCCAAGACGGTTTATTACTGCTACAAATTATATTGGACATTCAACTGTTAGAACCAGAGCTAATTTAGCTCACGAGACAGGCTCAGCCCTAGTGTGATTTGGCTTTGGTTGTCGACCAACCATGTGGCCTCCCGCGCACTCCAGTTGGGACAAAAAGTGATTGCGAATATTATGCTAATCTAAACTAAACTAGTTCAGATCCACACATCCTTAATCCTCAAATTCCCCCCCACCTCTGGACGGACTGCAGCTAGATTTTTGTTTCCTCACAGGCGGTGTACTGCTGGCTGGTGCACTTACGGAATCTGTATGATCCGTATATTCTTAGAATGGGATGCCGATCTATCTACCCAGCTTGGACCCATGGGATCTTCCGAGGAGTTAGAACAGGATAATCTTGAATGCTACGAGCCATGCTCATCCTCGAGACGTTATTCGACACCAATAGTATATGGTCTGTGGTACGACTGGAAACCTTTGCACAGTTTCTATATTACTACCCTTCACTGAGCCAACACGTCCTGCAGATTTACCAAGCAAGGGGGTCCCCCGCTTAGAGCTGGACGTGTCCATGAACTACTCACTACCTGATCTCAACGTCGCCATGGGATATATCTCCCCTTTTGGGTGGGTGATATAGTAGTAACCCACCGGCCAAACCCCGGCAGCGCAAAAAACTCCCGTAGCGGAAAATCTCCCGCGCTATTCGTAATCAGTTCCGCGGCGCCAAAACCCTCGCACGACCTCACCGTCCATCGCCATCTCAAGAATTCCCCAGCGCAATTCTTTACTCGCTGCGCAAAATGGACATGAAAGGGCCGGTGGAGGCTGGCGAACGTGATGGGAGAATGGATGGCAAGGTCGCATCCACGACGGTTCAAGCGCCCCGCGACAATGAAGGCCGACCGGAAGCCTTTTCATCCACGATTCAAGAGATCCTCTTTGTCGCTGTTGCGACCATGGCGATTGCCATGTCATCCCTCCTCACCGGGACCATCACGGTGCTCACGTCTCAAGTTCAGAAGGACTTGAACATGACTACCGCGGAGCTGACTTGGCTGACCAGTTCCTCCTCGTGCGTCGTCTATTGTTTACTTCCTGTCCATGACTGTCCTGTTGCTAATGGTCGACCACCAGTCTGGCTTCCGGATCCTTTCTTCTGTTTTTCGGTCGTTTGGCAGATCTATTCGGCCGGAGAGCACTTTTCGTCGGTGGCATGGCTTTTTTTGCCGTCTTCGCGCTGGCTGCCGGATTTTCCAAAACGCCCATGCAAGTCGACATTCTCAACGGTGTCATGGGCCTGATGTCGGCTGCCTCCGTCCCGCCTGCGCAGGGTATGCTCGCCAACATCTATGAGAAACCATCGAAAAGAAAGAACAGGGTCTTTGCCTGTTTCAGCGCCGGAAACCCCTTGGGCTTTGTCTTCGGTAGTATCTTTTCCGGGATTGCTACGCAGCTGTTTAATTGGAGAGCCAGCTTTTTCTTACTGGCCATTATTTACGTCGTCATTGTGGCAATTGCGCTGTTCACCATCCCAGCAGACAATACACCCACGGAGAAAATGTCTATCGCGGCCGTCAAGAGGTTCGACGTCGTCGGTACCATCTTGACCATCGCTGGTATCGGCTTGTTCTCTGCCGCGCTGAGGTTAGCCATCTACCCAAGCCGAATAATGCTCTTGCTAACGCCCTCCCCCCCCCCAACAGTCTTGGCTCGGACGCTCCCCAAGGGTGGAAGACCCCATACGTCCTCGTCTGCCTCATCCTGGGTGTCCTCCTCATTGTTGCATTCGTCTTCTGGGAGTGCTGGTATTCCTACCCCCTCATCCCCATGTCCATCTGGCGCGATCGTGACTTCTCGCTGGTTATCGCTGTTCTTCTGCTCGGCTTTCTCGCCTTCCCGATTATGACATTCTGGATCTCCCTTTTCATGCAAGAGATCAAAAATTACTCCGCGCTCCCGGTTGCCGTGCACATGCTTCCCATGGCGATTATGGGCATCATCGTCAACATCATCGCAGGACTTATCATGCACCGCGTGTCCAATACCCTCCTAATGCTCCTTGGTGCCACTGCGTATGTCGGATCCTTCCTCCTCATGGGCCTCCAACACTCGGATAGTAGTTACTGGGCCTTCATCTTCCCGGGCTTGCTTCTCGCGGTGGTGGGCGCCGACTTCGAGTTCTGCGTGGCAAACATGTATGTCATGAGTTCTCTACCGCCAGAACAGCAGAGTATCGCCGGTGGCATTTTCCAGACGGTGACAAAGCTATGTGTGGCCATCGGTATGGGGATCAGTACCGCCATCTTCGATGCGGTTCAGGCGAGAGGGACGGCGACAAGCGGGTATTTCAAAAATGATCCGATCGAGCCGTATAGTGCGACCTTCCTGTACTGCGCAGGTATAGCGGCCATCGGTATTCCACTGTGTGCGTTTCTAAGAATTGGTGCACAGGGACATGGTGGGGATGGGAAAAAGGGGGGAGACGACGAAAAGGTCTGATGCTCATGATTATGAATTAATAAAAGTTTATATGCCAAAGGGTTACACCCTGAAAGATGAGGAGGCTTATTTTCAAGCTTAATATATTAAGGCCTAGGGAAAACAGATTGGGGAGATATACACCGCACTAGATTAGACTAATAGATTCAGCAATGTCGGTTTGTCCTAGAAGGACTATGTTCAAGACCAGGGTATAACCTACACATATTTGACTAGGGCTACCTGCTGGGCATACTATTCTGTAAGCTTGTTGGGGGTCGGCGAATTATAGAGATCCAATTTTGTCAATCTATCTAGTGCAGCAATTTTTAAGAATGTCAAGACTATTTTAACTAGACGATGTCAATTGCGCGGTTTTCACGCATCGAGCGATCTGCTGCAAGCACAATGGATAACGATTGAATGGCATCGTTCATATGTTGTGTGAGATCTCGATCCTCACGAATGTTATCCAACAGAAACTGCTGCTCCCGTGCACATAGTTCGTAATGGTCTGGCTCACCCTCCATCGATAGAACCTGATCTCGAGGGCAGCCGTCGACAACAGTACTCAGGCGTAGATTTGACGTCTTCGTGTGGCTGTTCAGATCGGCTGAGACCCCAGTACCATCGCTGCTCTTATACTTCTCGTCCATCACAATTGATACAGAGCCACGTGGGCCCATCACATCTTTCACGAAATACGCTGTCTCCGACATCATTGGACCCCAACCGGCTTCATACCACCCAACCGATCCATTGGCGAACAGCACCTGAAGATGGCCATAGTTGACCTGTCCATCTGACAGAATATCCTCGCAGAGACGAAGGCCCATGCCACGCACTTGGACCGGCTTGCTGCCCGCAATCTGCAACATAACATCCACATAATGCACGCCGCAGTCCACGATCGGATTTTTCACATCCTGGAGGAGACGCTTATGAATGGCCCACGCATCGCCACTAGAGCGCTGATTCAGGTTCATCCGCATGACAAATGGTGGGCCAAGCTGTCGAGCGCGGTGGATGAATTCGATCCAGCTGGGATGATGCCGGAGGATATAACCGATGACTAGTTTGCGATTCGTTCGCTGTGCTGTCCTCACCACACGTTCCGCATCTTCGACTGTTGTCGCTAAAGGCTTCTCCACAAAAACATGGGCTCCGGACTCCATTGCTGCCACGGCATAATCGGCATGAGTTGCCGTATGCGTGTTGATCGACATAACATTGGGCTTGAGTATGAGGGCCTCCTCGAAACTAGATAGAAAGGGATACTCCTTGAGTGCATCCGGGAGGTTTCTGACCGGACTGCGGTTATAGAGCCCCACAATCTGAAAACCTGGGTTATGGTGGTAAGCCAGGGCATGGCTGTGACCCATCTGCCCCATACCAACCACTACAACCGATAAACGCTGACCTGGACAAGTTTCCATTTCATGTACTCTTTATCATAGAAGGAGGAAAGGCTAAAAGCAGAGCTAAAGCAGCACATTGCAGTTGGGAGTTGTTATGTTTTAGCCAAAATAGAAAGGTGGGACAACACAGGTTCTAACGCAGCATTTACGATGGATGCAACGTTAAAATGCTTCTTTCATGTCACCTTGTATGAGGGGAATCTGTGTGATGAGGCAGTGGGGTTCTAAATGATGTTTTGATTGGTTTTTTTATACTGCATAATTGGCGCTATAAACGTAATCTGACTTCGCCCATCATAGTACATTCTATGACTCACGGATCCTTTCAATTCCATCGTCCAAGCAGGGTCAACAATATTAATAACTCTAAATCACGAGCAATTGTCCCTGGGGCCAAAATTACTCCGGCTTACTCGTATCCCTTCCCTGACTTCACCATTGACAATCTGCTTGTGGCTGCTCTTACGACGTTTGGGTTTGGGAAACTCTCCCCGTTTCTGCTCACAAGGGGCGAGGCATCAGTGGCTCCGACCAGGCCAACTAAATCATTACCGCGGCTCACAAGTTAAATTCTCATTCTTATACGAGGATCCTTACGTTTATGAAATAGATAGGCTTATTACGTTTCTTCTTGCTGGACCAGTGAACCCTGCCATTGCCTCTGCAGGTTTGTGGAATTGTCGTAGCGACGGGTTGTGTGCGTTGTCGATATTCTTGAAGATCTAAAACCGGAGCTTAACAAAAGCGAAGTTTGGATATACCTGTAGAGACGACCGGAAGGCCAATGAGCCTGGTCTTTTCAGAAGAAATATAGGGTTTGAAGCAACTATATGTCTCAGGATGCATCGAGCAATAATTGTTTTCGAGAATGTGCAAGAAAATATACGAAGAAGTAGAGGATCACCAGCTAAGTAAATAGCAGAAAAGCCACACACAACACACAGGTCTCTGTACACAGATTATCATTTTCTCCGGCCTCGCCGGGCTGCCTACCAGAGGAACCCCCCTGATTCAGGTTGAAAGACACCACAATTGCCAAAGTCCTACTTCCTTTCCTTATTCTTGTCACCTGCCTCCCCTGGCTTCAAACCTTCTTCATCTTTCACTCTGCCCGCCTGCTGCGTCCCTACTACTACCACATAGTTCTTCCATGGCTTGAATTTCCCCAAAGCATATCCTCGAACTTCTTCCCCTTTCCCCCACCCCGCCTCCTCCTCCCACCCTAGCAGCATAAAAACTAGCTTACACTACTAAAGCTCTCCACCCTTCGTGCAGTGATGCCTCTAGCTCGAATACTCCAAATGTAGTGAATCGGAGTGGAATGTGAAAAGTCTCTTAGCCCTCATAGATCCAGTACTGTGCAGCAGCAGCTATTTTCAATTTCTTGTCTCACTGTGAGCTCCTTTAGCTCCAGCGTCATTTCAAGAGCATCGACTGTATTCAATAAGGCCCTGTCATGTGCACTCAAAAGAGACGAAGCCAGAAGGCGTGCGGTGAACGCTTGGTAGTTTATCCACTTCGTGGCGACGGAATCAGACAAAGACTCAATCTCTGATTCCCGAGCCCATAAAGCTGTGGGATCGATGATCAACAATCGTCATAACTACTACCCAGCGTCCTGGTTATGATACTTACAATCATGGATGTCGCGCCAACACCGCGGAAAGCCGAATTCTTTCTCGCCCGGCCAGTCCTGCTCATTAGGCTGTGATGGCCTCGGGAGAGAAAACAATGCTTCGATCAGAGCTATGATGCGATCATGCGCTTCTCCGTAGTCTTCTGCTATGGATAGAAGCATCGCCCAAACCCTGCTGCTTTGGGTAGAATGCCATTGAGGTGCAGTTGGGGCTGTTAGGCTTGAGACTGTGTCTTGTAGAGGGAGATTGCCTTCAAAGTAGGACTGTAAAGTCGCCAGCTCTGTGGGGTCAAGGAAAAAGAGGTCTCTGTCGTGGGAGATGCGCGTAAACCACTCTGCGTACTGGCTCTCCATGATGAATACTATCTGATGCCATTCGATTATTTTCTTCCAGGTGTAAAGCAGGAAACAAAATGCGATACCGCTTGAAGATATAAGATGACCCTTTAAATAGTCTCAATGACAAGGCATATCCCTGGGGCTTAGATCCTAGTTGCGGGCCTTAGCTATGCTAACTACATTAGGGCTATTTTCTGTCCGTCTGGTTGATCACCACCAGTTTGGAAAACTCACACCTTAAATAATCCTCCCTCTGCTGACTTTGCGACAGTAATACGGCCCGATTTGCATCGACTGATCTGACTGTTACCCTTGTCTTAGAAGTCATTCGCAATAGTTTTGATTGGGGGTGGTTGCATTTTTGAATCTTAGTCAGATTATATGAAACACGAAACAATTCAGGCATCCAACCACAAATAACGCTGACTAGACAGAACCAGGATATCTTACTCTTTTGTTGAAATGCGGGGAAGGGAAACAGAGATTGTGGTTTCTAGATGAGGTCCAATTTTGATGTATCGCTAGTGATCATACCTGGCGCCATGGCACGATGACCTGGATACCCATTGGACTTTCTACGGCTTCCTTAGCGATGAAATAGCCCACGTTTGTATTCATTCTAACTACATGACATCTACAGCATTTGGTCTGCTCTGGCCTAAATGATAGTATAAACTTTAACACGGCAGAACGCGCAGCCTTCTTATCTCACAATCTTGTCGCGGTTCCTGGAGTAGTCTTTGAGGAGGCTTGCTATATATTGAAATATCCCCTCTTCCTTGTCTTTCTAAAACTGTTCTCCCATCCCTTCCGATGATACAATATCGGTATTTATCCTTTCTCATGAGTATGGTTTTCATGTCGACCGGGCGGCAGCGTTAGGTATCGTTGTTTATATAGCTTACTCCTACGAGGTGCTTGACCTTGCATAGATACATCTCGGCACTTAGCCCAATCCAAACAGACTCCCTGGGCGAGAACTTGGAGCATGTGCTAGGTGTCATGACGACAATGGCCGGATAATGCGTAACTGAACTGATAATGTGCTTACATGTCCGAGCATGCGGGGACGATGGCAACGCAGGACAAAAGTAAGAGGATATAAAAGGCTTACTTTGGCTCTACCCCACAAAATTTGTCGGAGAATTTTATTATTGAGTATGAAGACTGATGGTTTTGTAATGGGACTCTTGGCAAATTGGATGGCGACGGCCGTATCAGGTCAATATTGACACTTCATACCGGTATCGAGTCTTTCTATGACAGAGTAGAATAGATCAGCATATGTTGCAGGTTTAGATGCGAGCTTGAGACAGCTGGTACACAAAAAAAATTGTCGGCATTTGGAGGGCAACCTGGGACTGGAAATAAGAATATGCGATAATTGTCAGCTGCCCAGGTTCTCAGCTCCTGAGTCGCTCCAGGCTATGGTGGGATACACTATCCATGGAATATAGATCCCGATAAAGCGCCGGGACCCCCGCATCGTGGATCTACTCCAGGATACTGAGTGATTTACGATGCCAGTGAGGGCTGCAGTGATACGTGATGTGTGGATCATTTCCGTATTCAGACACATTTTCGCCGGGACTTTCCACATAAAGAATAAGTTCCGGCGAACTTTACTCGTCCTGGGGATACCTTACTGGAAATTGATGCATAGGTAATTCGAGCCGATAGTAATGGATCCCACAGAATATGTTATAAAGATGCCCGAAATGTCGAGGAATACATAGATAGAAGAGGAACCGGAAATCCCAATAAACTCATCCTTGGCATTCACGAGCCAGATACTCATCCACCACAATCCGGACGAGATGTACAGCTTACTTCTCATCGTCACCCTCCACTTCCTCCTCATCTACTATATCGCCATACCAATCATTAACTACCTCCGTGACCCTAAAGGCCTCCGAAAGTACCCCAGCTTGACCTTTGTGTCCGGCATCTCTGACCTCCCACTTATCTATTACTCCCACAAGGGCATCCGCTCGCATGTCCTCCTCGAAGCACACAAAAAGCATCCGGTCCTCCGGATTGGACCCAATAAACTCTCCTACGCAGACCCCGTTGCCATAAAAGACATTTACGGACACGGTACAAAGTGCACCAAGGATGTATTCTACTCAGCACTATGCGGCTCACACTACCACCTCGCAGACGTAGTGGACAAGGAAGACCATGCTCGAAAGCGCAAAGTTCTCTCCAGCGCCTACGCCATCAAGAATCTTGAAGGTTGGGAATATAAGGTGGCCGATATGACGCAACGCATCATCAAAGCATTTGACGAGAGGTGTACCAGTCCATTGCCCAAGGGCCAAAATCCAGACCCCCAAGACCTTACGATCGATTATCGCATGTGGGCGAATCTGTACACCATCGCCGCCATTGCCAATATTGGACTTAGCGAAGATATTCGATTCCTGGATCAAGGCAATGATATTATCTCGTCGGAAGCCAAAAATGGGACTGTAAAAAAGGTCCACTTTCGAGATTGTCTGTTCGCCAATGCGTCGGCTTCTTCGACCCTAGTATGGGCCTATGACTGGTACGAGGCGCTGGTCCGAGTCAGTAAACTGGTGTCTTCGACGTACCGCCAGAAATGGAAGCTGGCGGAAGATTGGGACGGGATCGTGAACAACCGGGCGACAACACGGTGGAAGCGGTATGAGAGAGGAGAAAAGCTCGATGACTTCTTCTCCGCCCTCATGGAAGACAAGTCGGGTGCTCCGAATAACCTCGAATGGGGAGAAATCGTAGCTGAAGTGAGCATCATGATGAACGCAGGTTCCGATACCACAGGGATCTCCCTGAGCAACGTGATGCTCCTTTTGTTGAAAAACCCACACTGTCTAGAAAAGCTCCGGGAGGAGATCGACGGTGTCCTGGAAGAAGATGAGCTTATTGCACCTTATGACAAAGTGAAGCATTTGCCCTACTTGCGAGCTTGCCTTGATGAAAACATGCGCATGTACCCACCTGTGTCTTTCCATGTTCCACGCCGGACACCTCAGGAAGGCACCACTATTAGAGGTGAATTTGTGGCAGGCGATACTTCCGTCGGTATTTCGGCGTATGTGGTTCATCGCAACGAGGACATATTTCCAGACCCGGACAGATATAAGCCGGAGCGCTGGCTTGGCGATAAGGGGCGCGATCTTCAGCCGTATTTTGTTGCTTTCAGTGCCGGCGCTAGAGGGTGCATCGGTCGTAATATCAGTTATCTGGAACAGACTGTTCTTCTAGCTTCACTTGTGCATCGCTTCGAATTCGCGTTGCCGTCGCCGTCCTGGGAGCCGGTCAGACATGAAACGACAAATTTCAACTCCGGACCTATGCCGCTGAAGGTGTGGAGGCGAGCAAGTAGGGTAAGTGAGGATAGTTAGCGAACAGGTGTGCGATTAGAGCTCTGCTTCATAGATACTTCTTTTATTTCGAAATCTTCTCTGCATTCAAGGCAAAGGCGATACTTATTATACCAATCTCGGGACACTGCTGAGAGGGTTAAACCACTTTCTCAAGCATCGAACCATCATAAAAGGGTACACCATAGTTGTTAACACGTATACGGAATTAGTAGACACTAAAACCATTCTATGTAAGCGCAACACGACTATACTAGGAGGTGTTAAGCAAAATCCGAAGTAAAGTCCGAACGTCGAATAACCCGTATCTATGCAGTGTAATACTTCAGCTGAATATCGATTTAGCAACCCTTCATGTCTATTCACTATAATATGAGTGCAAAACAATCCAATAAGACACAGTCACCTAATATACTAACTCTTTATAGGATAGTAGAACGAACCGGACTAGTTCAATTGACTTTGTTCGAGGACTTCATCGCTGACCGCAAAACCGTGGCGCACTTTCCACCGTAAATATAGTCTATCAGGGCTGGCCATAACTTGCATTTCACAGAGTTTGCGCATAATTCTCTAGTAAGATCATTATAATAAATTAGCACAGAAGCCCAAGGGGATAAGCCCTTAACTCCGCTTGACCACCGACTATTTACATCGCTGTCCTCCTGGTCCACCATTACTTCGTACCATGGAAAGTTTGTGGCTTACAACGCAAATACAGCATTCGATATGGCAGTAGCACCTTCTACTTGGTTGATCACTGGTGCCTCATCCGGCCTAGGGAAATCGCTTGCTTTGGAAGCTCTCAAGGCAGGCTACAAAGTCATTGGAACTACCCGCGATATCAGCAAGGCCGAGATCGCCTGTCCGGATTTCTCGGTCAAAGGCGGCATCTGGCTGGGTGTAGATCCCGCCCAAAAGGATGCCTATGATAAATTTGCCCAGTGCTCCCAAGAATACAATGTGGATGTCCTCGTCAACAATGCAGGCTATGCTTTCATCGGTGGTGTTGAAGATACCAGGTCAGTGACCTCGTGGCCCTATTATCAAGCTAGGGGTTGCCTAACTATCCATATGTGCAGTGAGACTGAAGTTCGCGATCAAATGGAAGTCAATTTTTACGGGCCTCTTCGCGCCGTTCGGGCCTGTCTCCCGGTCATGCGCGCAAGAGGTTCTGGTCACATCATTCTAATCAGCAGTGGTGCTGGGTATGTTTATTTCTTAATTTTCTTTCTGGAATCTGTCTGACGAAACCTTTTATGTGGACAGCTTCATAGCCCGTCCGGGTCGAGCTACCTATTCCGCCAGTAAATTTGCCATTGAAGCCGTACATGAGTCCCTTTCCCAAGAGGTCAAGACTTTTGGTATAGAAGTCCTCATAGTAGAACCGGGTGCATTTCGAACACCCTTCTCGAGCCGGATCCTGACTCCCGCCCAATTTGAGGATGGTGTTAGTGAGGGCTACAAGGGCACCGCGGTGGAGCAGATGGTCAATGGAACTCGACATATCATGTCCGTTCCGGACTTTGTCAAGGGAGACCCCGATAAGGCGGCGCGGGCAATCATTAACGCTACCGTTGCGGGTTATGACTATCTCCGTATGCCCCTGGGAAAGGACTGTGTAGTTGCATTAGAGTCCAAAATTGGAGATCTACAGAGAGATCTGGAGGGTACCAGGTCAATCGCCGCGACTACTGATATTGATTGACTGTTGCCAGTGAAATCAAATAAAGAGAATAGATTATGCAACAGTAATCTACAGCACTAAGACATTATTGAGAAGGATAAGTCAGTGGAGTAAGACTCAAAATTTCCCGTACAATTATTACTTGACAGCCAGACATAGGAAGACGAATTATAGTCTGATACTGTAGATGCTTGGCAAATGGTTTTGATAAGTGAATCTAAATACACGAGTTACTACTCAACAGTCAAACAGATCATACAAGTAAATAATGTGTGTATATGTACAATCTTCATCAGAATATCTAAAGGTAAATCCACAGAATAGTCATCGTAATATATAGGTATCATCATGCACAAAATGCAAACATTGAACACATTTGGCCCTTAAAAATTGTAAAAACTCGTAAAAAGAAATCATCTAAAGAAGGAAGCTGATGACTGTAGCCGCGGCACAGATAGCAAGGCTAGGTCTCCAAGCAGAGGCAGCACTCTCCTCATCCTTGTCGGATGACGAGGTGCTGTTCTCCGACTGCTTACCATTCAGATCTCCAGGGCCAAACGGCTTATATCCGCCGCTAATGCTGGATGATTTCTTGGTGGAATCCTTAACACACTTGCTATCATCCGTGTAGGCTGACCATGCAGCTTCCCATGCTGTTTCAGGCTCGAGCAGCATCTTGGTGGTGTAGAAGATGCGGCAGTCGGCGTCTTCATAGATGTACTGGAGTGGAGTGCCTGACTCATCACCCTTGCGAATCTGGTCTTGCACCTGAATACGGCTGCTGTAATCGCCGGCGCGAGTGAGAAGTACATCCGGGTTGGCGAGCTTTGTGAGAGAGTCATCATCGAGGCTATCAATGCCCAAGGGTGCAGTGAGGTTCATCATTGTCTGGAGGTAAAGGGGGATAATGTTCAGTGGAATGACTTCTCCACCCTTGGAGCCACCGATGGTCTGCATGGCTCCCTCCTGGGGACGACCACCAACGGCAATGGCTTTGACGCCAGCAATGTTCTTGAGCTCCTCGTGAAATGAAGCGCAGGAGGATCCGCAAAGACCGTCGGAAAACATGACGATGTTCTCAGCAGCAAACGGGGGGTCTCCGGCGGGAGGATTCAGGAATTTGAAGCCTGACTGGCCCAGGATACTGACTGGGTTGCTGTTGGACATCTGTGTCATGTAAGCTGGAAACGCTCATTGCTCAATGGATTCCTAGGTTGTACTTACGTTATACCTCATGATAGTCGTGAATTCATCACCATTGTACTTGTGAGGACCGTAGAACTCATCCCACGATTTGAAGTTGTCGCCATTAACATCGACAAAGTTCCAGTAAGCCCAGTACCTGACGAGGGCGATATCGGCGAAACCTAGACAGGTTAGCATTACTTTAATTCACTTCGGACAGTGTTTTGCTTACTCTCGCCAGTAGCCTTCTTGATCAACGTCTGCACAGATTGATCCTCATAAACTGAATTGACAGCTTCACCAATGAGCTTGTACTGGTCCTGCGCGCGATATCTCTGAGCACTAAAGGGCACTTCACCGGGGAAAAGTTGCATGAAGGTATCGAGGAGAAGGGCGGTTTCACCTCCACCGTTCTCTCGAAGGTCAATGACGAGGTTCTTCTTGCCCGCGTCTGTGCAATTGCCCAGAAACTGCTTCACGACTTCCTGGAACTCGATAGCAGCATCCTCACTTTCGGCCGAGGACGTGTCAAAGGTAACAATCTTGAGGACAGCGACGTCTTCAAAATCAGATCCATTCATAAAATAGCCAGCGACCATACCAGCACTGTGTTCAACAACAGGCTCGGGGTAGCCGTCACTAGGAATGGTCTGTCTTTTCCAGTGATGAGGAGCTCCTTTATAGGGTGTTTTCTTCATGGACGCGCCCATTGCCTCGATGCCAGCAAAGCTACCGGTGCACAGTTCTTCAAAGAACGACTTTCCGCTGGTTACTGCTGTCAGGTTTTGACGTACCTCAGCGAAGTTCTTGATAACGCGAGTGGTGTCGTTTTTAAAAGTGAGATTCGTCGTTGCACCTTCATAAATGCCTAGGCCAGTGTAAACAAAGCTGCCCATCGAGGCGGCTGCGCTACCCCTCCACATGAGGCTGTTGAACCGGGCGTCGGGGTCAATGTACTGCTCCTGGGCGGCTATCTTGTTCAGATACGTTTGTGTGTCTTCACCATTGATTTTGACGATGGGCGAAATGTCAATACTATCGTCGGAGTCTTTCTGCACAAGATCTGCGACAGCATAGGTTTCTGGCACACTGGTTCCATCCTCCGAGACGGTAGTCACGGGAATCACGCGTTGAAAATAGAAGACTTGGAGGATATCGGGCACATAGTTGAAATGGAAGTTGCCTGTCCTCAAGGTCAACTTGTTGATTGCGAGCTGCACGTCATATTCACTGTCGTAGGAGGAAAGGTTCTCTTTGATCTTGTCCAATTCCCCAAGGAGGTCAACGGAACCCAGCTCCCATGTGTCAGGAGTGTTCTTCAGATAGCCAGTCTCTGAGTGCCACTCCCACAGGAGCTTGAGTTGATCAATGAGGGTCTTATCTTGCTCCACAGCCACTGGGACGGATTTCAAGCAGTCATAAGCGGTTTGGGCTGGGATGGCCTCGCTCTCGTCGGCGAGTTGGCTAGCGAGTGCACATGGTTCCGAGGTGTCAGACGGCGAGGCACTAGAGGAAGTGGATGCACCGCTCTGAGCAGCAGCCAGAGCAGCTGAAACCAGAGTGATGCCGAAAAGACGCATATTGCAAACAGCGCCCCAAGTCTGGTGTCTCGGATGCTGCGGAACGTTGAAATTATGGGAGTTAACAATCAAAAGGCGTCTCGAAGAAAAACTGATAGCGCGACAGACCGCATCATTTATAACACGAGGAGACACAGTACACTAGGTCCTTGGCAGCAGGAAAAAGAGGGCGCAGCCTAATCAACTGTCCGAGGACAAGACAAGGCTGAGGAAGTGGGTCGGATGTTAACTTTGACTGGGGCTCTCCGAACGGTTTTCTTTTTTGGGGAACCCTTCATCACTTGTCAAATCTTCTTCTCTTCGACTGGCTACATATTCTGAATACGACGTGGGCGCGCTAGGGGAAATTATGCCGGTAAAACAAGCACTGCCTGTAAGCAAGCTGGACCCTACACAAGAGAAAATAGTGTAATCACCCACCCATAGTTAAGCATTTGACTATTTACTTTTTATTTTTTTTTGTTTATATTCCGATTCATTTTGTTAGCCACTTCCGTGCCTACGCGGTACCATTGGGTATACTTGAGGGTTGATCTGGTTCCTTTGCGGCGAGGCTCACACCTATGACCCTCAGATGAGGCTGTGGTGAATCGCTGACCTCCCGTTCCGAAATTTCTATCGACAGGGCATTTTTCCTAAGGAAGTAAAGCGTCCTAAGGCAAACCGACAGCTCACCTTCCTGATAGAGAATAACGCAGGGACTCAAGGGTCTCGGGGACTTTGGTCTAGAAGTCAAGAGTCTCTGGCCCCCACGGCCGAATTTTAGCAGAAGTCATCATTGATCCACTCTCTGAGGCTCTCAGGCGTGATTGCTCAGTGCTGCCTGCTGCTGAATCCATGGAACAAGGGCTGTGAAGTCTTGGCATCGTGCGATTCAATCTCTGCCGTAAGCTTGAAAACGATACAGGATTAGGGGTTGAACGAACGGCTATTTTCGTTTCTGGCCCTAATCCCCAGTGTAATCCGAGCTAGAGGATTCTGGGGACGGCTGTTGTCTCCGTTACCTAAGGGGCAATTCTCTTTCTTGTTACGTTGTTCACTTGTGGACCTCTGAGCAACAGGTCATGCAAACTGGGAGCGTTCGTGAGGAACAGCGATCAGTTGAACAATTCTATCTCTCCATGCGCGGAGGCCCAAGTCATCGACGATCATAAAATACTTATGGGCAGGGACGTCGGCCAGTGCCAAGAATGCAGCCTGGAGGAGTTGGATGATCCTGCTTTTGAGTGACAAATGGGAACCATACTTCAGTGGTGGGGAAGAAATGTCGAAACTTGGCACCAACAAAAAGACCACCAACAGTGGATGCGTCGATGTAATTTGCTGTATATGTTTCCCTGTAATCTCATGCCCCAAATCATACACAGTGTTCTTTGGTCTGTTGAATCAATTACCGCTGTTTCGGCAGTCCAGCAGTGAAACTTGGAAAGCTCTTGGCGATGCAGTCTCCCACCGTAGTAATTTTCAATATCCCCTTTTTCTTTCTTTCTTTTTCTGGGGGAAAGTATATACTACGTGAATGTCTCCGAGGATGATTCTCAGAGGGCAATCGCAACCCCTCAAAATCAGCTTCTGCTTGCAGAGAGATATCACATCACGTGCTAGGGCTCAGTCATGACATCGGTCGGAATTCTACAGCGGATTCGGGACAGGGAACAATGCACACAGCTTTGAATGACCAAGGATGGCTTGCCTCCTTTGAAGATATAAACAAGGTTGCAGTGGCCGTAAACGTCCTATCCTCTACAGACCTGCATCTGCTCGCTTACCCTTACTCTAAACTCTTGACGGCCATAATGATGGGCTGTGGACACATCGTGGCTCAGCAGTCCACCCGAAACATGACATCACGAGGCTGTACACGTTGTTGCGATTTGGAAGGTTTTTCTTTGACAGGAGAGCAATCCAAAGTCAACTTACGCTTCAGTCTCGATGAATCTAGATTAGGTCACTCGAGAGCACACCCGAGATCTTGAGTGACTCATTTCTTTCATGCGTCGGGACAGTCATACGGACGAATACGAACGCAACCAAGTTTCCGGAGGGTCAAGGGACTATAAATATGCAATGCGCAAACATGCGCACTGAGAAAACACCCGCTGGCACGAAATGATGTCTTTCTTTTATCGCTGGTTCGGTCCCCTGTACGATGCTATTGTATGTCCAGGTCTCCATTTCAGCTTTCGCTGGCACCTGCTTGCATTACAACCCGTAGTATTCCTTACAAATGCAATTCAATATTGACGTGGCATACGCTCGAAACATCCCAAGACCACTATCTGGATTCCCTTGAGGTGTGCCCCGGGTCACTCTGTTCGCGCTATTATGTACCACCCCCTCAAAAAAGAGTCAAAGAATGAACCGCGAGCTCTCCACCTCAACATCCACGGCGGTGGGCTCCTCGGAGGACTCCCCGAAGGCAACACGCCGTTCTGTGATCGAGTCGCGGCAGAGACCGGGGCGGTAGTGATATCAACCTCTCACCGATATTTCCCGCGGTATTTAAACTTTCCCCGTTGCCCATAGGGATGTACAAGATGTGGCTGAATGGTTGATTGAAAACACGGGAAGACTCTGGGGCGCTGATCCAAGACTGATGAGTGTGAGTGGCTTCTCAACTGGAGGAAATCTAGCCTTAGGCGTTGCGCAATGGTTGGCCCGGTCGGAGTTCAACGTGAAGGCAGCGGTGATGTTTTACGCATCCGTAAGATATACATTCGTTACCGGTTTGTTAGATGCCTGAGTGGTTTTTTTTCTTGACTTATCCACAGGTCGATCTGCGGCTGTCACCGTGGAGAAAGCTGAAGCCGGCCAAATATCTAGATAAGGATCCTTTAACTTTTGTTTTGCCCTTGATGGACGCATATGCCGGTTCGGAGCGAGAGAAGTATCGGGAGAGCCCAATACTACATCCCATTCCGGCTGATATCGAGTCACTGCCACGGAATATGCTGTTTATCACACGAGTTTGGACTAGTGGACATGTACCGCGATCAAGGCTACCCGAATCCGAGGCATATCGAGGATAATCCCGGAGAGTTAGAAGGTCATGCTGGTAGAACTATCAAAAGTGCATCAGATACATTCAAAGTTGGTGATAAACTTGAGTTAAATCGCCGCGAAAGGGATACTATAAGGAAAGTTCCGCTTCCTGATGATATACAGAAACTCCACTTTCTATGCTCGATTCAACCATGACAGTATCAGGACCTATGATCCTAATAATAAACACCGGTTGGAGAGCTACATGCGAGGAAAGGGATTCAAATCGCCTCGTGATATCTAGTACGCCAATCTCAAGGCATTCTTGGATCTAGAAATAGAACCAGACATGCAGTGGATCAGCATGGTTCACAAACAGGCATTCCCGGACGATGCAATGATGTTCATTGATCACATGCAGGGCAAATTCATGGCATTCTGTCAGCCTTCGTCAGAGGAAGACGAGTTCATATTGACCCATAATGCGTATGGACTCTTGGGGGGCCCTTCGGATGTCCAGATTGACTCCGCCACCGGGAGAGCTGTCGAAAAAGCATACATGGAATACCATAACTTTGCCCCGATTTCTGCGGAACTCATTATCATCTTAAGAAGCTCCTTGCTTGTAAACCCCTCTAAGGAAGGCGCAAATGAAATCCAGGAGTGGGAAACCCTGCGTGAAAACGTCAGAAACCAGCATTTGTCTCCTGATAAGCCCGTCTCGATACTCAAAAGACTTCCTATTGAGAAATGTGGAAACTTGTACGCGACTATCGTCAATGGGAAGCTCGTCTTGAAGCCGAACCAGGGCCCTCGGGCTGAAGACAGGTTCTATTTTACCTGTTCTCGTATATCTTCCTACTATGTCAATTTGATCAATAATATCTTCCTCGAGCAGGCAACTAAAGGGGACACTATAGTATACAGATCTAGATCGGCTCTTGGGAAAACCCTCAAATCATATCTCTTAAACGTTAGGGAGGGTTTCAAAGTGGTGACCGATGGGGCCAATGACCCTCACCTGGCATTCCTAAAGAAGCTAGAGAAAATTGCAGGGCAATTAGTTGGGAAAGTCTGCCTTAAGTACAAGACCATCGCTCTCCCAATGCCCCAGACCCATACGTCCTACCGGGTTTCACATATAGTTGGGTTGAAAATACTTGCGTTGTCAGGCAAATCGGACGTACCAGAAGTATACAAGCTCATGCAACCAGGTAACTTTCCACTTAAATAGTTTTACGGAGTACGATCAATAACTTCCGATGATTTGCAGATGGGGGTTTGGACTCATATTTCTATGATCTCATGCAGTCACAACTTATGGCTTTCTTTAAGGATCTAGATAGATGTGATTCTGAGCCGTTCCGGGTTAACACAAGATGACATGTTGGGAGTTAAGTATCAGCTGCAGCAGCTATACACTACGTTTCCTGCACAGCGCGTCTGGCTTTACGTGAATATTATGCGAAATCTATCGAACTTCGACAAACGAGACTTCAAGAAGCAGATCCATGAGTTGGAGATCAACGGGCCTGAGGAGATTAGCTCACAATGCTGATGTTTTATAAAGCCCAAATGGTGGCTTCTGCCCCTTTATAACTAGCCGAGACAACGTTTATCCCCGGAAAGCCTCCCCCTTGGGGAGATCCATGAACCCATACATGTTCATTTTGGGTGCGTCTTCCTGAATCTGCTGGGCCCATTCCCCCAGGTGCTTCATGAAGAGCGCCAGATTCTCTTCGTCACTTAGATCGATTGGCTGCTCATCCTTGCCCACTTGCTTCATTTGCGTACCCGCGGCGGCGCTCGTCAAACCAAAGTTCTGCTGATCAACCTTTTGCTCAATTACGCCAGTCACTCGGCCCTCAAGGATATCGCGAGGGAGGTTAAATTCTTGACAAGCAGGTCGAGCCAAACCGACACCATCCACCGTCTCCAGTGCAGCCACCATTCCCGACGCCGTGCGGAGACCGCCAGTAACGTAGCTCTTGGTTTTGCTCAGCACAGGGGTAATCATGGATGCGAATTCCAGGAAGAAGGCTTCTCGGTTCCTGGTGGAATCCCGGTCGCGCGAGAAGGCGGGTGCCTCATACGTTCCACCAGAGAGCTCCACAAAATCGAACTCATTTTGTTCCAGAATCTGACAAAGTTGTTGAGCTTCGGCCGGGGTAAACCCCTCGGCCTGGAACTCGACCGAATTGATCTTAATACCCAGAATAAACCCGGACGATGACGGCAACTGCTGCCGAATGGACCGGGCAACCTCGACAATCAGACGTGCCCGGTTCTCCAGACTTCCGCCATACTCGTCGGTCCTCTTGTTCGTGGTCTGCGACAGGAACTGAGCCAGCAGATACCCGTGCGCGCCATGCAGCTGGATGCCATCAAATCCCGCCTTGTGCAGGTAGACCGCAGCATGAGTCCACCTTTTAACGAGATCCCGGATCTCATCCTTAGAGGCGGCATGTGGTTTCGCAAACGTCATCTTAAGCGCCTCCGTCTGCAGCTGCACATCGCTCGCCGATACGGGATCGGCCTGCACGCGCTCTTCCACCTGGCGACCGGGATGACTGACCTGCGCGACGATCAAGCTGCCATGTTTCTTCGACTCCGCCGCCATGCGAGAGAACGCCTCAAAACGCTCTCCATGGAAGGGATTCTCAAGATCAATGATGGGGTTTCCCGGGGCCTCCAGCTGATCGTATGCAAGCATAATATTTCCGGTGGAGAGCATGCCGTAGCCGCTCTCACCCCAGCGCTTGTACAGATTGATCAACTCATTGCTGGGAATTCCGCGCGCTTTCAGATCTGTCGGGGACCAGGACGATAACCGCTCCGTCATGGCACCCTTGTAAAAACGGTTGGGCGCGGTTCGCTGACTGAAGGCGAAGTGGAGCGGTTCCCCCAATGGGGTTACATCTACTGGGTCAGAGTTGTATCTTGCAGACATATTGTTCCTGAAGTCGTATTGGGCTTGAAGAACGGTACGGATATGAGATCAGTTGCTAGAAGTGTGTCGTAAAAACGCAAAGTCGCTGTGAAATTGAAACGTGTTGCCGCCATTTTACCACCAGATATACTAATCAAAAATTAAGATTGATTTCAAAGCACGATGGGTCTCCAGTGTCCCCATTCTTGGCCGAGGAACGAATGATTTTGGCGATTCGATCCCACAATTCAACTCTTGTGCCGAAATTACTGCATTTGGACAGCATTACTTACTAAGCGGAAAAAGTCTCACTGTTACAAGAGTTATGCAGCCAGGCGTTAAGCCTAATCAAGCAGAAATGCCTTACTCATGCCTTACTAATCCCATGATGGGAGGAATTTAGAAGGCATAGTCACGTGATTGATCGATCATCTGCTAGAGAGTTTGACAGTTGCAAGGATGTGAAAGATCGTCTTTCTTATAATCTATTTTAAGCATGGACACTTCGGACTCACCCCTGATCTCTCTAGTAGTCTTCCATGGCTGATTTACTCCGTCTTTGATCTAATCCTGGTTATCATTTTGTGGTGTCTCTACTCCGTACCAGCCTCGAGTCCAGTACAAATAACAGGACCTCCAAAAAAGAAAAGAAAAGGTAACAAGCTTCATGACGACAACTTAACTTACTCATCAGGTCTAAAAGTACAGAAATTAAGCGTATCCATAACAATGCCCTTTTTCTCAACGGCTTTCCTTCTTCTCCCCTCAAGCTCATACCCCGCCTTCACCAACACTTTTTGACTTGCCTCATTCCCATCAAAAACCTCCGCCTCCAGCTTCAAAACATGTGCAAAATTCTCAAAGGTCCAAGTAGTCATTGCAGATAGTGCTTCCGTCGCAATACCCTTTCCCCAATGGTCTTGACCTAGCCAGTACCCAATTTCCATAGTCCGATAGTATACATCGTCCCTGGCTTTTAACCCAATAGCTCCGATGGCGATATTATCCTCCCGCCGGCTAATGACGAAATCGAGGATCGGTGAGCTAGAGGTCGCGATTGATATCCAGGTCTTGGCGTCTTCGATGGTATAGGGCTCGGGGAATCGACTGCGTAGCCAACGGGCGATTTCGGGATTGTTGCCTTCTTTCGCAATGGCTTCTACATCGCCAGGGTAGAAGGGGCGGATGAGGTAGCTGGAGAGTTGGAGGATGGGAGTTGGTGCCTCCATTCTTTATTGATTTGTTTTTTAATGCGTAGATATATCTCTAATAGGAACGCAAGGTGTGATTCTACTGCTGTATACTTTGATTAGTTGTTATGCCACAAGATGGATCCTTAGGGCCTCTTACCTACATAACAGGCACGTTCTATGGCCTTGGTTTTCATGAACCTTTGGCCAACTCTGTTTTTCTAGAGTGTGATGTGTGGAGGGTTGGATGATCAGTGTAGAATTTGGAGCAAGAGACTCTGGTCTACTGGTTGGAATCAGGGTTCCTTTATATATATGTGTGTTCTGAGTCAGACTGACTCAAGGCCTCCCGGAGATCTGGTGATTGTTAAACTAGCCATATTTTCGTTATCAGGTCATATCATTCGCACTGATACTGATGATAGCTCCAGTGCGAGTAAGCGCTAAGGAGATATGGCGATGGCCCTTGGCTCACCAAGTTACAAAGACGTTCATTGAATGGATTTCTATTTACTCCGAAGTACCCGGAGTAAATCTGGTTTGGTAAATACTTGAGTAATTGGAATTCACATTAGCAATATATTTATCTGCACTAGGATCGAGTGACAATACCTAGCTAACAACGGTGGCTTTCAAATAGTGTGGTGCTTGAAGCTGTTCATTAGGACCAATCTAGACTACAGTTGGTGATGATCCCCACATTTCCGTAATGAGTGGAGATCTGGGGAGAGAGAGAGAGAAAAAAAAAAAAAAAGCACCGCGCCAGAAATATGTAATTATGTCATAGACGACCAAGCATAGGAGACTAGAAGAAGTTCCTTTGAAGCTTTTTTTTTTTCTTGCCAGTACTGCTGCAGCAGGCCCACTAGGGTGGTACTGTGCATCGCCAATGTAACTTGTCCAGTTGACGAACTGGGGTTGCTATAATTAACTGGCAGCATGGGACGCATCATCCAGTGGTGAGAGTGGGGATGGGACGGGACTAGCAGCGTATCATAGCTGCGTTTGGGGAGCACGGATCCAATTTTTCTGTGCATGGGTCGTTGGATAAGCAATCAGTCCCCTCCAAAGACCCCTGACTCCACGATCGACAGGGAGACAGGGTTCTCAGGGTTTTCGTTCATTCAGTTTCTCTCTCTCTCTATCCTGTTTGCCCGTATGTAACCTCAACCCTAGTCAGGTGACATCCGGGGAAAAAAAAAAAAGGGAACCATCAACCCAGAAGCGGACGAGACAGAGAAGGCAGTGCGCAGAGATTGGCAGGGGAAAATTAAGACTTCTCTTGGATGACGCACCTGAGGGGATGATTGGTCTCGTTTCACCAGGGCCGATCTTGCCAAGGTAGCGTGGACTCCGTTCGACTCCATAATGATAGAGACTTAGTCAGGTCAAGATGGGGCCATGAGTGCGCTTGGCACGGGTCACTTAAATTAAGCCTTGCGGGATGCACTTTTTCCCTCTCGCCAACTCTTCTCCAAGCTTTTTTCGATGTCTCCGGTCACTGCTATATTGCTTACTGACTGACTGACTCGATTCCCCCCTCTTTAACTAAACCATCGGAGAGGATGCACTACCTCACCAGTCGACAGCTATGCGCCACTTTGTTGTTCCTCTTTCTCCACGCCCAGACCGCGTTGTCGGACTTGGGCATTGTCGCCAATAATGAGGGTATGCTTCTTTTCCCCTCCTCACGGTCGCAAATTGGTCCGACATGCGCTCCAACTTTCTCAGTGTCCTAACGCAGAACTTTAGATTCGTTAAAAAAGGGCGCCCAGGAAATCATCCCTCCGATGATGGAGTTCTACAAGCAGAACCAGACGGAGGGAATTCCTGGAAAGCTGACGGATACCTGGTATATCGCCGGTAGTATGTTCATGACGTTAATTCAATACTGGCAAGCATCGGGCGACGACAGTCAGAACGCCGTGGTGTCTCATGATCTCATGTTCCAAGCGGGCGAAAATTATGACTTTTTCTCTCAAAATTACAGTCAATGGCTGGTACGTCGTGCTCGTCGTCCTCATGGCGCCTACTTTACTTTCGCCTCGGGCGCAAGATTGCTGACCATCACGTGCTTAGGGTAACGACGATCAAATGTTTTGGGGTCTGGCAGCGATCACTGCCTCCGAGGCCGGTTTCCCCGAGCGCGATGGGAAACCGTCGTGGACCTCCCTCGCGCGTGCAGTCTTCAACGAGCAGACCGAGCGCTGGGACTCTCAAACCTGTGGAGGTGGTATGCGCTGGCAGGTCTGGCCCTACCAAGCTGGATATCAGTTAAAGAACGCCATCTCCAACGGTGGTTTGTTTGAATTAGCAGCGCGATTAGCTCGGTTTACGAAAAACGACACCTATACCGAATGGGCCGAGAAGATTTGGGACTGGTCGGCCAAGTCGGGGCTGATGGACGTCAACAAGTGGATAATCTACGATTCGGTCAACAACGACGATCAATGTAAGAGTCCAGACAATCTCCAGTGGACCTACAACTATGGGACCTATTTGTCGGGGGCGGCCTTCTTGTACAATTACGTAAGTTCCTTTCTCCCGTCGCCGATGGGACTCTGGAAGTGCTCCCTCACGCATGTCATCCCGCTAACGATCCGTATAGACCAATGGCGATGAAAAATGGCTGAATCGGGTCAACGGTCTGCTCGGCACGACTCTCAAGACCTTCTTCCCGGACAAGTACGGCGGCAATACCATGTCCGAAGTCGCCTGTGAGCCCATCATGTCCTGCGACAGAAACCAGATCGGTTTCAAGGGTTACCTGTCCATGTGGTTAGCTTTCACCTCCATTCTGGTACCGTCCACCAAGGATCAGATCGTCCCTAAGCTGCAAGGGTCGGTTGAATCAATTTCCAAGATGTGCAACGGCCAATCCGACGGCGAAAGCAACCTGTGCGGTCTCACCTGGGGTGCTAACAAGTTCGACGGGGTCAAGGGCCTCGAAGCTCAAATGTCGGCCCTGGGTGGTGTTACGGCCAATCTGATGCTTATGGCAACCGAGTCACCCAACACGATCGATACGAACCCCGACGCGAAGGAACACAACGTGCCTTCCGCGGGAGGGGATAAGGATCCCTCTGAGCTGAAGCCGATCACCACGGCGGATCGAGCGGGCGCTTGGATCCTGATGGTGATGATGATTGCCGCAATCACGGGCGCCGTTGGTTGGCTCGTCAAGCCTTGAGTCGAGCAAGTCCAGATTTGTCGGTAAGGTTCAGAATTGCGGGATTTGGTTACTTCCATGGTTGATTGTATGTATATAATATTTTTCATTTTCATGGTGTTTCTTGGGAGACGGTTGGGGTCTGTACATTTGGGCATTGATTGCCTTTCCCCTGTTTTTTCTCCTCGGATTTTCTTTTCTATTTTTTATATGGTGCTGATTGCCATACTACCTATACTACACACTGCCCCCCTCGGTGCCTGTGGCACGCGGAACGAACTAGATGTCGGACAGAAAGCCCAGATTCTACCTTAAATCTCTAATAATAAAGAGTTGATGAACCTGATATATACATCCCATTATTACGGGTCATACTAGTCAACAGTATCATACATCAACCGTGGAATCTATACCCCGCCACCAATTCCTCCGGCCTTTCTTCTCTTCAAATAATACTGCACTCCCAACGCCGCCGCCAGTACCCAGGACGCTCCGGCCAAGACACAAATAGCCGTTAAACCATGCAGATATCTGGGTTGATCCGAGGTGCGGAAAATCTGTGACCCGGAGATACCGGCGCAATTGGCCGCCATAACAATCAAGCTGTTATCACCGTTAGCCAACGTCAAGCGAAAGGAGGTATTCTACATGTGGAAAAGATAAACGTACGCCATGGAGACACTCCGCTCTTGGGGTGTTTTGCAGTAGACGGATAGCCAGCCGATGTTCAGGACACTGTTGGTTGACCTTGTGAGAATCCCGGACATGGGAACGGGGAAGGGAAATGAACGTACTGCATGCTGGCATAGGTTACATTGGCCACGGCTATGACCCCATACTTATGCCAACTTGACGAGGAATAAGGCATCGCCCGCAGACAGGCGTATGAAATCACATTCCAAGTAATGGAGAGAAGAACGAAAGGACCTCGATGGCCGGTGCGATCTCTGCTCGAACCATTAGCTCACTTCCAGAATACAAGTATGCTCAAAGAGAGGAACGTACGCGAGATATGACAACCCCAAACACCACACCATGCTGCAATAAATCGGCACCGACGCCAACGCGTTCGCCCGAACGGCACTGAACCCGAACGACTTTATCATGCTCGGCGTGTACTGCGTCAGACCTTGGAACCCTGACATGGCGACGAGGGTAACGAAAAAATGCTGGAGGGTGTTTGGTTGGCGCACAGTGTTCCAGATATCCTTGGCTGTGATCTTGATGTGCCCGCGTGCTTTGCGCGGGTCGTCGAGAAGGACCCTGTTGCGGATGATGTGGGACTCGCGTGGGGTGAAATAGCTCCAGCGCTTGAGGCCGATAAGGGCGTAGCCATTGCCTGCCTTGGGCGGGACGAGGAGAGTAAAGATGATACCGGCAAAGATTGTGATTAGTCCTTCGACTATAAAATCGTTAGAGAGGTGGTTCTGTTGGGGTTCACCCTGATTGACGTACCGAGGAAAATCCATTGCCAGCCGGAGAGCCCGCATTTACCGTCTAGTGTTAGTAGACCGGCGGATATAAGACTTGATGTCGCTGCTGCGAACATTTGTCCGAAGAAGAAGAGAGTGGTGCGGAAGCTTGTCTCGCCTTTCTTGTACCATGTGGAAAGATAGTACAATGCGCCTAAAGCATGCATTAGTGCTCCATATCTTCAGTCAAGTTAAAACATCCGTACCAGGAATGAACCCGCCCTCCAACAATCCCAGCAACAGTCTCGTTACTAAATAAGCAGGATAGCTCTGCACAAACGCCTGGAAGGTCGCTACAAGACCCCAGGCGAACAGCTGTATCGACAGCCATACCTGCGGGCCGATCCGCTGAAGAACGATATTCGACGGGATTTCTGTGATGACAATCCCAGCCGAGAGCAATTGTGTACCAATATTAATTTGGTTGGTTGTTATCCCCAGGTCCTCTGTGATAGTGGACGTGAGCGCGGCGCTGATGTTTCCACGGTCAACCTGGAGAGCAAAAAAGGCGAGACCGAGAATGGGAAGAAGGATAAAGTCAATTCTGTATGAAGAAGATAGAGGTGTGGTGGTTAGTTATTCAACTCTCTGGAAGGATATGCGGTTACTCACTTTCGACGAAGCGCATTCTCCTCCTTATCATCCCAATCTTTGATAATTTCTTCATCCGACGACTCCTGATCCGTGGAGACTTCGGTTATGATCTTTTTCTCTGACGGTAGATCATTATCGAGTGACGAATGTTGATCGGGTAAAGACATCATAACATTGATTGATTGAAAAGAAAGTTAGGGTAATATCTTTCGATTTTACTACTTAGCGTAATCCCCAGCGAGCAATTATTTTTTTTCTGTAATCTGATCTCATTCCTATAGAAATTTCCCGATCGGCAGATACATAATATTTATAATTTTTCCCGCATTATCTTTGAGGGGAGCATTGTGTCTGGGCTAGTTTTTATCCACGATATGCTGCGAGACTGGGGCTTGATGGCGCAATCAAACTATCTACGCGTCAATGCCGACCAACGTCACTCTCTGCCCAGTCTAAACCCATCTAACGCCGGCCAAGCGAAAAAATAAGTTCAGACAGTAGAGAAAATGAACAACTAGATTGCCGAAATCATTTTGTTATGGCCCCATTCTATATTGTGATTGGGCATTCTGATCAGAATAGATTAAAAGGAACTCGGACTCAACATCGTGGTTCCTTCCGTCGGCAGTTCAATCAGATTATGTTGATAATGGTCGGTCTACATGAGAGTCTATTGTGATTTTCGATTTTTAGGGGATTGCAAAACAAAGATAAAAGCTATGCACAACAGTCCAGTGAGGTATTTATTACATTCTATTAGTGTACATGCAACACGAATAACCAAAACATGACGAATAGTACACAAAGGCTGACATAGATAATGTAACATCCTAGTTCAGATCAAATCTGTCCAGGTTCATGACCTTAGCCCAAGCGGCAACAAAGTCTTTCACGAATTTCCCCTTTCCATCACTGCTGCCATACACCTCGGCGATGGCGCGCAGCTCGGCGTGAGATCCGAAGACAAGATCGGCCCTGGTAGCTGTCCATTTCTTAGAGCCGGTTCTACGGTCAGTGCCCTCGTAAATGTCATTGCTACGGCCAGATGCCTTCCACGAAGTGTTCATGTCGAGGAGATTGACAAAGAAATCGTTTGTCAAGTGGCCTGGCCTGGTAGTGAACACACCATGGGCAGAGCCATCGTAGTTGGCATTCAGAGCCCGCAGACCACCAACAAGTACCGTCATTTCAGGCGCAGAGAGAGTGAGCAACTGCGCCTTGTCAACCAGGTAATGCTCAGCTCGCACCCGAGCAGTGGATGTGCCATAGTTCCGGAATCCATCCGCCACGGGCTCCATCTGATTGAATGACTCGACATCCGTCTGGTCCTGCGAAGCATCCATGCGTCCCGGCGTGAATGGCACGGTGATAATATGGCCGGCATCGCTGGCAGCTTTCTCGACAGCTGCGCAGCCAGCGAGCACAATGAGATCCGCCAAGGATACTCGCTTTCCGTCGTTCGGGGCGCTGTTGAATTTGTCTTGGATGTCTTCCAGGGCCTTCAATGCCGCCTCAAGCCATGGCTGGTTATTTGCTTCCCAGTTTCGCTGAGGGGTAAGGCGAATACGCGCACCATTGGCGCCGCCGCGTTTATCACTGCCCCGGAAAGTCGATGCTGATGCCCAAGCAGTCGAGATGAACGTCGAAGGATCGACACCGGTTGCGAGAATATCTCGCTTGAGTGCGGCAATATCGGTCTCATTAATCACCGGATGGTTTACTGATGGGATGGGATCTTGCCAGGACAGCTCTTCAGCTGGGACCTCTGGACCGATATAGCAAGCACGCGGCCCCATGTCCCGATGTGTCAGCTTGAACCAGGCCCGCGCGAAAGCGTCTGCAAACTGATCCGGATTCTCCAGAAAGCGGCGTGAGATCTTCTCGTAAGCTGGATCGAATCGCAGAGACAGGTCAGTGGTAAGCATCTGTGGTCGGTGCTTCTTGGATGGATCGTATGCATCCGGGATAAAGGCATCTGCGTCCTTAGCTACCCACTGGTTCGCGCCCGCAGGACTCTTGGTCAGCACCCATTCAAAACGGAACAAGTACTCGAGAAAGTTCAAACTCCACTGGGTTGGAGTCTTTGTCCAGGTTACTTCCAGACCACTGGTAATGGTATGGGCGCCCTTCCCGGATCCATAGCTGTTCTGCCACCCCAAGCCCTGTGCTTCTAGACCAGCAGCCTCAGGCTCAGCATCAACGTGGTCTGAGGAAGCTGCGCCGTGTGTCTTTCCGAAAGTGTGACCACCGGCAATTAGCGCAACAGTTTCCTCATCATCCATTGCCATACGAGCGAACGTGGTACGAATGTCCCGAGCTGCAGCGACTGGGTCGGGGTTTCCATCGGGTCCTTCCGGATTCACGTAAATCAGCCCCATATGAGCTGCTGCAAGCGGTTTTTCCAGTTCGCGGGAATGAATATCGCGATGGGGTGCTTCATCGGCAATAACAGCACCATGCTTGGAAGATCTGGCAAAACCGTGGGAATAGCGCACATCATTCCCGAACCATGTGGTCTCACCACCCCAGTAAACAGATTCGTCTGCTTCCCAGGTATCCTTACGACCACCGGCAAATCCGAATGTCTTGAAGCCCATAGACTCTAGTGCCACGTTGCCCGTCAAGATCATCAGGTCAGCCCAGGAGATCTTGTTACCATACTTCTGCTTAATAGGCCAAAGCAGGCGGCGAGCTTTGTCTAGACTCACGTTGTCCGGCCAGCTGTTGAGTGGCGCGAACCGTTGTTGACCCTGTCCACCACCACCTCGACCATCAAAGGTGCGATAGGTACCCGCACTATGCCAGGCCATGCGGATAAAGAGACCACCATAATGACCAAAATCCGCTGGCCACCAATCCTGTGAATCAGTCATCAAGTCTTGTAGGTCCTTCTTCAGAGCATAGTAATCCAGGCTGCTGAAAGCCGCAGCATAGTCAAAGTCTGGGTCCAGTGGGTTTGAGGCTGCTGTGTGCTGGCGGAGGATGTTCAGCTTCAGCTGGTCTGGCCACCAGTCGCGGTTCCGGGTGCCACTGCCCGCAACGTTGGGCTTTGGGGCTTGGGTGTGGAAGGGACACTTCTCTGCCATGATGGGCAAGACTGAAAGTGCAGTTGCAGTGTGTTAATAATGAACTTGTTCGTTGTATGAGAAAGGAGTTGTGGTAAATTCGATTGTCTCATGACATTTCAGCAGCTGGTGGTGAACAACCATGGTCTTTATATTGTTTCTTTAACACCAAGAGTACGACTTCATTACTAAGGTGATCTGAGTATTCATCACCCAAGCGAAAGCGGAGTGAATCCCACCGGCAGTGAACCGAATTCTCGTTTCTCGCTTTCAAACCCCCCTGGTTCTCGACCGTACATGGCTATTCGCCGGGACATCCTCAAGCATTCCGGAGACGTCATCAGCTGTCCCAGCGAAAAGAATACTGTGTTGCCTGACAGTTTGGTAGACCACTTAGCCCTCTCATAGTCAGTGCTGAGGATCGCTAAAACAATGAACGAAGAGTCCCAGAGATTGCCCTATCGAAGGACCAATGAGCTAAGACTTGTTGCCATAACAAGGAATTCAATTACTCAATAGTCGATCTGCAAACTACTGATTTGCAGTATTCCCCACCTACGATCTAGATGGCTTAGATCAGAAAGATTTGGCATCAAGTGCCGGTTTTCGGCATGAAACCTAGCAGTGGTGGGAGCTTCAGTGAACGTTAGCAAGCATCTTGGTCTCGAACCGATTTTTAATAAGCAGGACCTGACTTGCCTTCGAAGCGGATTTGGGTAAGAATTCACCCAAATTGGGAAATTCTAACTCGATATAGTCAAGCGCGATGTGGTCTTGGCAGCATCCAACTATCGAAGGCGAGTCTCAAAGTCTGTAGTTGAACTTTACAACCAAGACCTACCGAGGTAAGACCAGCTACAAAAACGAGTCGAAACGAGTAATTCTTGAGTCTTCCGCGTATACCCTTGCAGAGAGTCAATAGGCCTTGCTGCCAAGCTACAATCCTCGGTAACGTGCAAGACCCTCGGTAAAATATTTGCTTCTCTAGATACTCTTAGAATACTAACTACCATTGCCATCATGAATGTGACCCAGCTGAGATGCCTAGAACACGCTCAATATGAGGGAATAGATGGGAAGCTGCTTAGATGGGGAGCCTGATTCGTAAACTCGCATCATGGACTGGAAGATATGGATCCATAGTATCTGGTTCATCGCTAGGAGAGCAGCTGGACTGAAGGGGCTGGATCACGCAAATAAAGTCTTCGGTCCCCTCGGATCCCGAGCACTCTATTCCCTGGAAAAGTGGGCTGATCGAGTCGGTATGATGTTGGCCTTCTGGTGTTTGAGTCTCGTTCGGCAGGGAATGGGTTGGGCGAAACTCACGTCATGGCATAAAGAATGGTCATGAATCTGAAACTACTGTGGAGAGAATTCTCTGAAGGTTAGGGATCCGTGAAAGTGTGCGCTTCGTCCAATTTATCTATACACACTATACTAGTCATAGTGATGCTCCAATATGTTGAAGTGAGCCGCTCAAGGTATGCGTCCAACGATGCACTGAAGTTGGAACATCTCTAAACAGCACCTTCAGCACTCCCGCCGCTCTGATGCTTTGCGGTTTGACCATATTTATCAACATGTTTATTATGTTCTTCATTGGGGAGTGGGGAGGGGACACGCAATACTTGCATTAGCGAAACATGTAATATAACCTCCTTCCTGTAATGATATACCAGAATACCCGACAATTCCCTTAAGGGAGGTTTGGCGTATCTTGATATAGGCTTTGGGAAACAGTCAAAAGATACAAAACCCGGGTGCCCGCTTTGAGTTGTAGTTGTATAGACCGATGTATATAGTTCAAAACTACATGGGAGAGACAGAAAGCGGCCATGTGGTTTATTCAAATAGTAAAATCTACAACATCGGCTAGATCACAAAAGAAATATCAAGCGACCTGAATACCGTATATACCCTTTGTAACGGAGGATCTACTGTTCAGGATGTAAGGCCTGTTGACTAAGTAAGGATATTTGGGCAATTTATTTTGGTGTTAATGGAATAGCCAGTTGCTTCTCATCTTGATCTAATAACTTCTCTGATGATACACATCACGGTGATGGCGAAAGTTAAAGCGTGAGCTCAATTTTTAGTATAAGGAAAGACACGGAATGAAAGGCCCCTTTCTAAGAAGAGTTCTTTTCTGCTTGCTTTACTATCCTGCAACTTGTAGTGCGATCTAAGCTTTATATAAGGTATCCAAGAATCCTTCAGCGAATTGATTGACCATGGTCCTATCCGCAATACTTCCCCCTACACCGTAGAGCGCCGCACTCTTACCACGCTGGCGTACGATTTGTTCCCCGTTTTGCTTTTGCTCCTGAATCTGAAGTAATGTCTCATTGATGACATCAATCAAATCTGAAATGAGACTATCCACAGCTTCAGCTGTGGGTATGGTGAAAGCACAATGAATAGCCGGCGGAGACTGCAACGCATTCAGGTGCCATCCCCTAGCGTCCATGGCGTCGGCAATGTCATATGTCTCGATTTCATCATTCTTACTTGTGAAAGCGATGACACTAGCCATAGGAGACCCAATGATCTCAACATGGGGCTTCAAGATAGGATTTGTGAGTATGGCAGTCTCGAACTTTTTCGCAGCTCCCACAATCTGGCGGCAGCTGCTTATATATCCAGACTCTCCCATTCTCATCAGTGTCGCCCAAGTGCCTGCGATCAAGGAGCCAGGGCGAGAACCTGCCATGGATGGTGAAGCATATGCACCGCCAGACCAATCAGGAAACAAGAAGTATTGATAGTTTCGGTATGACCGATTGCGATACAACAAGACCGAGCTGCCTTTTGGAGCAAAACCATATTTATGTGTGTCAACACTGATGCTGGTGACTCCAGGCTGGCGAAAGTCAAAGCCACCGCTATTGTCGTATGGCGATGGGAAGCCTGACTTTTGCAAGAACGCAATAACAAGTGATCCCAAACAGCAGTCAACGTGAAGTGGGATATCATTTTCGGTTGCTAATCGTGAAATCTCTGGGACATCATCGACAATGCCGTGGGGATAGTTCGGTGCAGACGCGACTAGAAGAACCGTGTTACGATTGATCAGTCGACGAATTTCGGTAACAGATGCTTTATATTCAGGCGCCGGACATGAAACAAGATGAAGTTTGATTTTGAAATACTGCGCAGCTTTAAAAAATGCCGCATGAGCAGTGCTTGGGATAATCCTGATTAATCAGTACGGCAGTTAAAAAATAAACACATATACAATGGACATACATCTCAGGACTTGTGACGCCGCGCTCAGCTGCAGCTTTCTCCCGAGCAGCCAGGCATGCCATGATAATGGATTCTGTGCCACCACTGGTGGTTACTCCTGCACCATCTTCGGGGCCGTTGAAGGCAGCTAGGATCTGGATCCTCTTTCGTTAATCCCCTTGCTGTAGAATGAATTACCTTGATGATCACATACCATTGCTACGATTTCTGCTTCCATCTTTCTAACCCCTGGAAAGACGTCTGGATGAATTGGATTCGAGACACTGAACTTTCCAATGGCTTTAGTTTGCATTTCCAGCAGTTCGTTGCCCCCATGGTATACTGCTCCGCTGACCCGGCCATCCTCCCATCGTGTATGGTCTAAGTTGTGGAGTTCCTCCAACTCTGCTTCGACTTTCTCGACACCCCATCCTTCTTTGGGAAGCGATAGATTCTTCCTGGTATCAGCTCCATGACGAGCCAGCTTTTGCGCCATCGAGTTCGATATGGCCTCGATATTTTTGTCCACTCTTTTGAATTTCCGGGGAGCTGGTCGTCTTTCTAGGGATATCCACCTCCGACAGTATTCCAAGGCGTTTGTCAAAGTTCCAGCAACACCGTAGCAAGTGACATTGTGATAGACCGTATAGACACTTCGTATGATAAGAATAGTACAAACTAATCGAGAAACGATGTCGTACTTCGATATTCCACTTGGTTGCGTCAGGAGCAGCCAACCCGACTTTACCGTCTGATTAAGAGCATACATGGTAACTTCTCAATGAACTAAGTGTGGAGTGAAGGAAAATTCAACAATTAGGAGTAAACTTGCAACGAGCGATGCCCTACTTCCCATGGATTAAATAGGTGATCCCAAAGCCGAGAGCCGAGACGAGCAACTCCACTAACAATCCACCTCCGAAACCCGAGAAAGGAATGTCAATGGTTGGCAACGAGTAGGTAACTTGGGCCGGATAAAAACCATGTAAGATAGCTAGACTTATGTGTCAATCACTACACTCCTGAACTTCGATGTCTACGTCTATCTTTAATCCGATACATTCAAGAGTCTCTCGCACGACAACATGCCTTTCTCCCACCACTCGCACTCAGGAGAATTCTGTCCTAGCCATGCCCAAAACACCTTGGAGGAAGTGATACAGACTGCCATATCACAAGGTATGGAGGTATTTTGTTTGAGCGAACATATGCCGCGCTCCAGTGACGAATTATACGAAGAAGAAGTAAACCTCATTGACGTCTGTCTGTTTTTTTTTTTTTTATCTCCATTCTGATTCATGTTAGATCGAGGCCGGCGTAACTTCATCATCTCTGGTCAGCAATGAGGCAAAGTATTTCATGACAGCGATCCAGCTACGGGAAAAATATGCCTCCCAAATCAAGATTCTCATAGGATTCGAATCGGAATGGATTCGGAGCGACACTTCACTAAGACTCATACATGAGTCGCTGTCTCGGTATCCTTTTGAGTTCTTTGTTGGTTCGGTGCACCATCTCCATGGAATTCCCATTGACTGGAGTCGAGAGCTATATTCGAAGGCACGAGAGATTTCCGGCGGAACAGATGAGCGTATCTTTGAAGACTATTTCGATGTTCATTTTGAAATGTTGCAAAATTTGAAACCTATGATCGTGGGCCATTTTGACTTGATTCGGCTTCACTCTGATAACCCAAACGCACCCGATGGAGGGTTTCGGAGATGGACAGATGTGTGGCAGAGAGTGATGCGAAATCTAAAATATATATCAAGCTACGGAGGGCTTCTAGAGCTGAATTCAGCTGCACTGCGGAAAGGGCTTGAGACGCCGTACCCTGCAGCGGAGATTTGCCAGGTATGAATCATTGCCTTTAATCAGGCTAGTGTTACAATCTCAGATCTAACAAAGGTTCAGGAATTTCTTGCCTTAAATGGTCGATTCTGTCTTTCTGATGACAGCCATGGCATCGCTCATGTTGGGGCTATGTATGAGGAGATGTTGAAATACGTGGAAGAGCAGGGAATTCAGAAGCTCTATTTCCTGGAGTTGGCCCCTGACGGGACGCATAAGGGGTTGGATCTAAGGTTTCCGCGGACGTTGGTGAAGTGTTGTTCTCTGGCAGAGGTGAAGAAATTGGCCTACTGGAAGCAATGAACCATTTTAGGGGAATGTGATTGGGGGAAAGCCGATGGCATTAAACATGGGAGTTCTTCTCTGAATCTGGAAGCTTGCAGCGTACGTCAACATGGCTTATCGGAAACAGGAATGTAAACCCCCAGTCAAGATAGCGAAGCATACCACGGAAGTCGGGTTTCGATATGCGGGGTATTTTAGCTTCATGAACATTGATAGGAGGATGTGATTAAGGTTTCAAACCTATAGCTGGAATTCTAAGGGCGTCTTAAAGTATTATATCTGGCCGGGACAGCTTTCGAGGGGGGTCTTTTGGAACTTGAGTCTTCCTCAATTCTTAGATTTTATCTCTGTCATATCCTCGTTCTCGACCACCATTCAGCACATCGAAACTATGGCCGACAATGCGGATATAAAGTGCATAAACCCTAGTGGTAACAAATCGATCTCTTGCACTGGGCCGTCTTCTTTTGACATCGGCCTTGGGTATCAAGAGCCCACTGTGGGGAAGGTTTACAAGTGCCGCTTCATCGGCGTTGCTCACCTGGCCCTCCTCAATATTGTCGTCAGTTGGAATGTAAGTTATCGGCTGCCAGCAACAATCAAACAGAAATATTGACTGAGCAGTGGGTCACATATCCGACCGTCCCAGTAACATCAGCCGAGTTCTTGGATGTTAGTGTGAACGCAATTACTTGGCTAAGTACGAGCACTCTATTTGCTTACTGCGTCAGCGCACTGTGAGTCTTTTCTTTCTGGTGCGGCGAAAATAATCCAGTCATATTCTAACTTTTACCAGCTTTGTTTTCCATACAGTAGAGCGCATGGGCTTGAGAGGATCGAACATCGTCGCTTCTGTGCTCCTGGTAGTTGGAAACTGGATACGATATGCAGGGACACTGTCAGTGGTCAAGAATTATGGGGTTGTCATGTTTGGCCAAATTGTCATTGGTTTGGCTCAGCCTTTTTGCCTCTCAACGCCTAGCAAGTTCAGTGACAGTTGGTTCACGGACCAGGGCCGCACCAGTGCTACTGCTATTGCTACCCTCGCTAATCCTCTGGGGGCAGCTCTGGGACAGTTTGCGAACCCGTACATCGCCAAGATCCCAGATGACTTACCTAGAATGGTCTTGATCATTTCTATCATCGTGAGTGACGCCAACTTCTGTTCAGGATTCCAGACCGAATCTATCCTTCTATAGACTGACAACGCGGCTCAACAGTCGTCAGTGGCATCAATCCCTTCCCTGTTCATCCCATCAAAACCACCGACTCCACCCTCTGCGGCCGCTGCAGTGAACCGAGCCCCTCTACTGGTGGCATTCAAGGACATTGCTAAAAAGCGAGACTTCTGGCTCTTGTCCCTGCCATTCGCTGTCTATGTGGCATTGTTCAATTCCACCATCACTTTGATCAACCAAGCAGTCATACCGTATGGCGCCACAGAAGAGGAGGCGGGCATCGCAGGCGGTATCCTCATCGGTGCTGGACTTTTAGGGGCTGCAATCATCTCCCCACTGAATGATCGGTTCAAGTGGTACATAGGAGCCATTCGAATCCTCCTCCCTATTACCTGCGGAATGTACATATCGCTTATCTTTGCACCGGCGAGCTCCTGGGGCATATGGCCAACGTATCTCGTTTGTGCAATCTTAGGCTTTTCCTCTTTTAGCCTCGTTCCACTCCTACTGGAGCTTCTGGCAGAGATGACTTTCCCCCACTCCCCTGAAATAGGCAGCACCATCTCCTGGCTTGGGGGACAGATATTTGGTGCGATCTTCATTATTGCCCAATCTGCGATGATTGCCGGACCCACTGGCAATCCACCCAACAATATGCACAAATCTCTTGTCTTCTCGGCTATTTTGAGTGGCGCATTTCTGCCACTGCCACTGCTACTGACTCTGTTTGGAGATGGGACGGTTCGCCGGCGAGAACAGCTACACGATGAAATCCTCGAAACTCCCCTGAGTACGGTTTGACCAAGCCATGTATGTAAAGAATGACCCCAAGGTATAAAGGGTCATGTAGCCAGATCCAATGATATGAATGAGCCACCAGTATGAATGATTGTCTGCATAGGCTGTATAATAAATGAAGAAATAGAGTTGTGAGGGGCAACGATTCCCTTGCTAAATTCCTTGCATTTCCCATACCTTTTCGTTTTCACACCACTATTTGTCTAATTCGAGAGACTAGCATTTTCGCCAATCCAAGAAGAATCCATGGACTTTGGGGCACGAGTTTCGTGAACCCGGAGCGAGGTCCGAATCCCGAGTTCCGATAGTTTAAATCAATGGACCCTAACGCGACTTCCGAAACTCCAGTTCCCCACTTCCCCAACCATTCCGGTTCATGAAAAATGCTGCAATCGCGGCTTTCGCATGTTTGTGATGCCTGTAAGGCACGCAAGGTCAAGTGTCATAGTCAGACTTAACAGAAACTTTCCTTGGCTTCAGAAGCTAAAACCTTGCATGTAGAGCCATCGGACCTTTCGACGGTAGACCCTTCTGCAGCGTGTGCAAACTGTCGCGTACGTGGCAAACCCACCTTTTGATGCAAGTTTCTGATCATGTGTAATAGAAAAAAGGATATGATTGTGTCTATAGCCCTTTAAAGAGAAAATTCAAGGCTCAGAGTTATAGCCCGAGGCGGTTTTCACCCGCTGGCTGCCTCCCACTGGAGACGGACAGGGTAGAAGCACCAACACCACTGTTAACAGCTTCGTCCTCTGGAGGACATACAGAAGATGGGGGAAGCAATCCCGGTGCGTCGCAATCCCAAGGTTCAATTACAGATGCATTATCGGGCCCTCTTTACATGGACCAACTACTTCAAACCCGGCAGTCAACGGGACGTACCCAAAATGCTTCATTTCTCCTCGGAGTGAGTCGTTCGAAATCCACGCCTTGCACGACTTGAAATTAACCAGCCAAGTAAAGGCCAACGAAAATCATTGTATGCGATACAGTAAACTGGAACCGTTTTTCCTGTGATCTTTCCTAACTTGATACCAGTGGCCAGCTCAAGTATGAGTTTCTTCTCCGACAGCCGGTTAAACGCTCTTTCAGCATGTTTAGGCAACGATGCACTGAAGTCACTTATCACACGGATATCACGCATGGTCAAATCTCGCGTGGAAGTCCTCCATCGCAACCTTGGGCCGTCCAGCATATGGAATCAATCTGGCGAGGTTCCGCGTCTCTCGCCGGATAAAGCACGCCACCTTATTGATAGTAAGTCATCACTCCCATCGGAAGACAAGGGCCGGTAATGAACATTCGACTGCTTTCAGTGTTTTTCGAAAATATTCATCCCTTGCATCCATTTCTGGACCGTTACGAATTCGAGTGCAGGGCATTCGCGCCCACTTTACATGCTGATCTTGCTAGTGGTGTTTCGTGGACTGCTTTATATTATACAGTATTAGCTTTAGGTTGCGAATTTGACGGTGGAGGCTCATTCGCACCAGGTGATGGTGAAGCCTGGGGTCTTTTTAAAGTGGCACTTGATCTTTACCCGAGAGTCTTGCTGCTAAACACAGACCTGCTAGAGGTGCAGGTGAGCAAATTTATATTCTTTTTCATTCTTTCTGCGTCTTCAAAACAATCTAGCAGAACTGACAGTGTGTAGGCAATCACAGCCATGGTAGGTTCTATTCCTCCATCGTTCCCTTTGGATTGCAAAACATTAACAATGACAACTGGCCGTGTTCTGTCTTAATTTGTCCGGCACCCAGATACAAGGAAAGATCATATCTGAAGCGGCGCGCGTTGCCCAGCGAGCATTCTTAAACAAAGCGTCAACGAGTAGTGACGCCACAATTCGTAGTCGAGCTTTCTGGGTGGTGTATTACATTGAAAAAACGGTCACCTTTCATCATGGAACCACTTCGGTAAGATCATTTCTGCCTCCCAAGTATCTGGTTAACAATCTCGACAGTTCATTGTAGACTGTGACATTGGCTCGCCCATACCTATCGTCCAAGAGGCAGTGTTCGGTGACTTTGACTGGTTTCTCACCTCAGTCAGATTTGCAAGGCTCTATTCGCGCACCTTCACCGACCTGTTCTCTATAAGCGCAACGACTAACTCAAAGACGGCATATCTTGCCAAGATTCATGAACTCGAGATGCTTTTAGAACAGCAATGTCAAATGATCCCTCCTCAATTCCAACCTGGCACCAAGCTGCGACCGCAAACATTCTCGCATCCATGTGAAATTGCTGCAGCCCTTCGGGTTCACTACCACTATCATGAGCTCAAGATTGCTCTTCACCGCTTGAAGCTTCATGTTACTCGCGGCCAATCCTCCTCCCAGTCGCCATCAGACATTATTGAGATGATGAATTCAGCACGGGCCGTGATTGACCTCACACGAGTCATTTATCAAGAGTCGTCTACCCCATTTTTGTAGGTCATTCCCTATGTGGTACATGTTTCCATTGTTGTTGATATGTCCAGTATCATGATCTTCATGCCCCTCACGGCGTTGTTCATCTTGTTCGACCTTATTATTCATTATCCAGCCCATCACGATGCTCGCAGTAATCTAGTCTTACTTGAAAGTGTGACTGGCTATTTTAGTGCGCTTGAGTATGCTACTAGCGGATATCTACCAGGCTCTATGTTGATACAGTTTGCGTCGATCGCGCGCGCATTTCATTCGTCTTCTCAAAGGGCTCATGTAGAAGATATCAACAGCGGCAACAGTGGCATGGGTATCACCCTTGACCACCCCACGCCTGAAACGTTGGGCACAGGCTCAAGCACCAATAGCCAGATGCCCTGGGAGGTAAAACCCGGCTTAAGGGCCCTAGAGATCTATCAGGTTGTCTAACGATACGTTCTCCTACTAGGTACCACCCCAGCCGGTGAGCGATGAATCATCTCAGAGGTCTTCATATTTTCCTCTAGATATATCCATGTTTGCAGATAGCAGGCTCACTCCTGGTCTGGAGATCATGGACCTCTTTGGAGGCCCACTGCTTGGTGTTGATTTTTTCTCTGCGTCAAATTGAACCTTTCTAAAGAGGCTTGTTCTACCGCTCTCTGGAGGGTCTGGCTATGATCCTATTCCTAAATTAGATATTCGTAGCTAGTTCTTATCAAGCATGCAGTCAATTTGTGTCTACGTAATTTTGATACAGTCCCAGATACAAGTCATCGGTATCCAATGCACTCACAACCACCTTGCCTTATCTCCATTATGGCTCAGGAGAAAGCCGCTAGACTCGGCGTCCAGACTCTCAATTACCTGGAGGCTCTGTCTAACACTCTCTTCAGGCTGAGTCTGCCCCTTGAGCTCAGGCTCGGCTGCCTGAAATTGCTGCAGCATGAGATTTTGCGCTTGGATTACCTGAGAGGGTTTTTCTCCTGTGATGATATCAGTGTCCACCATTGCCGCAGCAAGGCAAAAAGGCCGCTTACCCTCCCATGTATCAACCCATCCAGGACTTAAAGCCAACACTTTGATGCGTTTAGGCGCAAGTTCTGCTGCGTACTTGGCGACTTGAACATTCATCCCGGCTTTTGTGACAGAGTACGCGACAGCATAGCTGACACCAGTCTTCTTGATAAAATCCAAATCCGCCATGGCACTGGATATGTGCACAATCTTCTTCTGGATACCCTTCTCAATCAGGGGTAGGAAGGCGTTTGTTGTCCATAGACCGCCGTAGATACCCGTGCTGAATGGCAGGTCAAAAATTGCCCGAGTGGCTTGAGCATCGAAGGGAATCTGGGTCGGGTTGAAGGACATGGTGGCCAAATCAACAGCGTTGGAGTTGTGGATAAGCACGTCCAGCTTCCCTCCTGTCACGTCGGCTACGGCCGAGGCAGCCTCCAGAATTGACTTTGGGTCCGTAACATCGCCTTTGATAACGTGCACATTAGGGTGATTGGAGGCGAGCTTAGATATGTCGGGTGATTCGGGGTCTCGCACAATAGCCAGGACTGTGTTGGTCGTATCGCTAGCGAGTTGGCGCACAAACTCGCGGCCAATGCCCTTGGACGCTCCTGTGATGGCATATGAAGACATTATTTATTTTTAATCAAGGTAAAAAGTATAATAAAATAGTTATTTCAGTGATGAATGGATTTGATCTACTAACGATGAGCCATTGCGATGTTCGTTCGATTTACTTCCCTATATTTATATGCATTCGGCGGATTACCTACAAACCGCTCCGACGACCGGATGATCCGATTTTCCCGGTCCAACTGCTCAGCAACCGGACGTCTTCCACATCAACCGGCCGCTCCGTTTCCTCCCTGCCTCCTTATGCAACAATCATGAACACCACACCATCTGCAGTCAAAAGGAGAGCATGCGTGGCGTGTACGGCTGCCAAGGCGAAATGCACGCCGCAAGCCGTCAACCTGTGCCAGCGGTGCGCTCGTTTGGGCAAGTCATGCACATACCTTGACCTTCCGCAGACGAAGCGGAAACACAAGGCTGCACCGAGGTAATCCTTCCCAACACACATCGTACTTGTGGTATTAATTCTGGATATAGTCGTGTGGAGGTGTTGGAGAAGAAGGTCGATCAACTGATGTCGCAGCTGGCTGCCTTGACCCGACAACAGAACGGGCAAACATCGCCCGATACTTCTACTCCACCCACCACTGACTTGGGCCCATCTCGTGATCCCGAACTGGATTCGACAGACATTGCCACGCTGCTGGATGCTGCTAAGGACCCGTCCCACGGCCTTGATCCGCCGATCAGCTCTGTTCTGGAGCACCAGCCATCCATCGTAGATCGAGGGCTTTTGAGTGAAGTCGAGGCTGAACGCTTAGTTACGGCCTTTCAGCTTGACTTGGTGTCGAAGTTTCCCTTTGTATTGGTCGCACACGGCGAGACAGCCACTCGTCTCAGGGACCGAGAGCCTTTTCTCTTTTTGTGCATCGTGGCTGCGACCATGGGCAGTGCGCACCCTATGCGGAAAACTGTCGCCGAGGAGATTATGCAGCACGTTACCTTAAGGCTTGTGGTACGGTCCGAGAGGAATCTCGAGTTGCTCCGTGGTCTGCTAGTTCACAGCGCATGGTACTCATATCCTGCAGAGAAATACCACCCACGACTTTTGCTGTTGATTCAGTTTTGTGTTTCTATTTTGTATGATTTGGGACTTCACAGAAAGCCGAATCTGAACTCGGATGAGCAGCGGGCGCTGCTCGGTACGTATTGGCTGTCTGTTGGGTGAGGTTGTCTGCCACGCTGGTAGATGTGGCTTCGGCTAACTATAAGTATTAGGTTCTCTGGCACACTCGGCCGGCCGATTATCATGAAGCATGATAGTCGAATCGATGAGTGCATTGAGAGTCTAGCATCTACTGGGCATCTGTCAGATCGGTGGGTTGCGCCATTCATCCACCTACAGTCTTTCTTGGCAACAATGGATGAAGTTTACGCTTCGATGCAAGCAAGCGGTGGAAGGGTACTCGTCCAAGTTACGCGCGCTTCTCTGCAGCAGCAATTTGATAACGTGAGAGCATATGTAGAAAAATATCTCGCGAGCTGCCCTTCGTCAACAGGTGTGTCTTCTCCCCACAGTGGTTGATGGAGATTGACCAACCGTTGCAGCGACTGCATTACACACTGAAATCAAATATATGGAAATCCGGCTCGAGGAACTATCTCTTCGGGAGGAACTGTGGACTGCAGAGCCTGCAAGTGCAGTCCGGACAACCATGCTGATGGGTATAATCCAACGAAGCAAGGAGCTCATTCAGACGATCAAAAACCTACCAGCGTCGGAGATTGCCCACATGACAATAACTACAAGTGCTCGTATATGTGCCGCGGTGGGCTACATGCCCACTGCAGTATTGACCCTTCTCAATCTCATTACTGGGCCCACCGACTCTACTATGGACGCTCAGGTGCAGGCCGTTGTTGATACAGCAGAGTATCCCAATCTTGTCACAGAGCTTGCCACCGCGCTGGAGACAAGATTTGAGGGAATGTCTGCTGCAGACAAAGAGACTGACATTTTGGGGAGCCTTTGCTCTAAAATGCGGTTGCTAGCACGGTGTTATCCATATCAAGTCCGGGCAATTGTTGGAATTGCGCCGTCCCAAGACACAAGGCCGGATACGTCCACGATAGCAGTTCACGCCAATGAGATTGCTATGACACCCCAAGTATGGCCTTCTACCTACGTCGATCTGGGCGACATATTCCCTGTTGATGATATCCCGTGGGGTTCACTATTGAGCAATCTCACTGGTTTTAGCTAGCATCGCTGGTATGTTTGTGGATTATGTTATATGACAACCGATACAGTATTATAGGGTTTCATAACAGAGAATCAAGGTTTCCGTAAACACACTCGCTTAATTCAAATACATAAAAACTATTCCAGTGAGCCGTTGATGCACATTGTGTGAGGTACAAGATAACGGCCAGGTGCAACGGATTTGGAATTTGGTCGTCGTTCGCTCAAGTCTATCCAAAAAACAGTGTTTCAAGGTTAAGGTGAAAGCCGTACATATTTGTCAAACATGGCCCAAATGTGCGGGGTTAATGACCGGCAAAGTATGTATCAGAGGCTTTTGGAATTCACAATTATATAAACCCCAGTCGAAGAAATCAGTGCCAGAGAAGAATACTACTTATGATCCCCGACCCCGACGGGTGAAACGGATTTTCCGGTACGGGGACCAGGTGGACCGAGTTTCCGGTTGAAACATCACAAAAGGCACTGGGGATGATCTAAATACTGCCTATAACCCAGTCCTAAGTCACATACAGCTCTGAACACACCAGGCTACCAGAGGACAAGGATTTTAGGAACCAGGCGGCCGTTCCTACCTAGAGTTGATATCGGGTCAGGTCCAAGATCTAGGACCCGCCCCCGACTCGGCGGGTTTCTTCGCAGGCAAACCCGTACCGATATCAACTCTTAATATACTTTGTAAGAATTCTATCTTTCTAGTTTAGATATTAAATTCTTTATTTTTTTTAAAAAAAAATAACTCTAATCATTGGATTTCTGAAATAGTATTTATCTAGCTCAGTTTGCTTTACTGAGTTTATATTTTTTTTGTCCGTATATATACTCTAGACTATTTCTAGATCTCTACTAAAAGCCGCTAGACTAATATAAAAGTTTACATAGTGTATACTAATATATTTATTCTGCTTGATATATAGTATAACTTCGCTCCTATAATAGCAATAATCCAGGACCAGTCGTTGCCCATTAACTAACGAATATACTATATCATCAGAGGACCACCGACCGCCATGTTTTTCCATTATATCTTTTCTCCCGCTTCCCAGCGACTTGCATATTTGACCACACCTAAACCCACTCCATTTTGCCCGCTCCTGTAGAGTCGGCTTAACTTTGAAGATCTTGATTTTTCCTTTTTCTATGTTACAGATTAATCTTCTTACACGTCTTCGCCTGCTATGCGGAACTCCGCCCGGCTGATTAGCTGTGATGGGATACTCGGCCACCAATTATTGGAATAGGGTTGACGTATCGAACCCTAGATAAGAGTGTGGTAGACACTGTCAAAAGCCCGAAGAGGCAGCTCAATATGACTAGGGTGGATTAGCGGTTAGTCCTTAGAAACATAGATGATGAAATAATTCCATGAAAATCATAATAAGGCATTGGCGAAAGGCTCCGATTCGAACCACCTCGTCTGTTCCAACCGTTATCCGTATGTTCCTGCCCGAACTACTACTACTTATACGTCAACCGGCCCCGAGGCTTACTGTGCTCTCCACCCTCATGGCCAGAAGAAAATTGATAATAGATATGCTGACGCGATCGATATCATTGGTCGAAGTGCCGGACCTAGCCATTACCCCTCCTCCACCGTCAGAACACATATTCCAACTCCAGCACAACCCATTCCACCCCGGCGAACAGCGTACTATTTTCTGTGTATATCTCGCGCCATGGCGAACCCAATACAGACGGCAGCGTACGGAACCTGGGCCAGTCCGATTACCGCAGACATGTTGGCCCAAACTGGTGGCAATATGGAGAATGTTACGGTGGTACGGCTTCACGCTCCATCAAGGCGTGTCGATCGCTCGCTAACCTGGTCTAGACATCCGATGGAACCATCTACTTGCTGGAAGCTCGACCACTTGAAGACGGACGAAACTGCATTGTGCAATGTTCCCAGGGGACAGCGCGAGATGTTTTGCCGAGAGAGTGAGCAACCAACCAATTACACAGTATCGTCTGGCTCTACTGACTGGATTCCGCCAGATATAATGCCCGTAGCCGTGTGCATGAATATGGCGGCAAGGCGATGACGACCAGCCCGACCGGAGAGATCATTTTTACCGACGGGAAGACGATGGGTCTGTATCGGTTGGAGCCCGCAACGGGAACCGTCGAGCGCTTGACCACACCCTCAGAGACCCTGCGCTACGTGTGCACCTCCATCCACACCTCACCAGCGACGGGGAAGATCGACTGGATTCTGGCAGTCCAGGAAGACCACACGAAACCGGCTCCGGCGGACGTCCAGAATACAGTTGTGGCGATTGAGGTGGCCACCAAGAAAATCGTTCCTCTGCTCCAGGGCGCAGACTTCTACAGTTACGCGCAGTTCTCTCCGGCCGGGGATGAGATCTGCTGGGTACAATGGAATCATCCGGACATGCCATGGACTGGAACTCTGCTGTGGACTGGTCACTGGGAGAATGGAAACCTGTCTGGGCCCCACCTTGTGGCGGGAAAGGCACAGGCAGAGAGTATTACCCAGCCCCGATGGGGGCCTGATGGCACGTTATATTTCGTCAGCGATAGAACAGGATACTGGCAACTCTATCGTTTGCCGCCTGGTGCCTCGTCACAAGCTACCCGTATACAGTTGAATGACTTAGAACAGGTCGAATTCGCCCATCCCGACTGGAATATGGGAAAGTAAGAGACCCTGATGGAAATAGGGATATATGCCGGAATGCTAACGAATCGGCTAGTTGCACTTATACTTGCCTCACATCTCACCAGATCATCGCGGCCTATATGCGGAATGCCCAGTGGTCATTTATCCTTATCAATCTCGACGACGACTCTTACCGTGAGCTGAACATGCCTATCACGGACAACATCGAGTTGGCCGAGCGCCCACTGTCAGAGAACAGTGTCGCTGTTCTCGGATCATCGAGCACGAGTTTTAACACCCTCTACATATTGAGTATCAGCGAGACGGTCCACCTGCAAGCCCTCAAAAAGGCAGTCGATATCTCTCTTCCGGAGACCTTTATTTCTCCCACGCAACATATCTCTTTCCCGAGAGTCCATGGCAAGTTCCAACAAGGCGAGTGCTATGCGATTTTCCGTGCGCCGCAAAATCCCGACTACCAGGCTCCGAAGGGGACTCTCCCTCCCCTGGTGGTCTCCTTGCACGGGGGTCCAACGTCATGTTCTGGCGTAGGTCTGCAACTCTCCAATCTTTACTGGACCTCTCGCGGCTACGCAGTTGTTTGGGTCAACTATGGAGGAAGCTCAGGATATGGCCGTGCGTATCGGGATTTGCTGAACGGCAGATGGGGTATTGCGCTCACTCTCTTTCTCTCTCTGTGTGTGTACCCACTAATAAAAGACATTTCTCTTGATATATAGGAGAATTAGACATCGCAGACGCCGCCAGCTGCGTCTCCTTCCTAGCTTCAACCTCCCAGGTCGATGGGGATCAGGTCGGAATTCGCGGCGGTAGCGCAGGGGGCTACGCCGTTCTCCAAGCCCTCTGCGATTATCCCACGCTCTTTGCCGGCGGGAACTCGTTGTACGGCATCGCCAACCTGCGGACCCTCTGTGAGGACACCCACAAGTTTGAAAGCCAGTATGCTTATAACCTCCTCTTCCCGCCCGACATGCCTGACGAGGAGCGCGAACGGGTCCTCCACGACCGGAGCCCGTGCTACCACGCGGATCAGATTCAGGCCCCTTTGCTGATGCTCCAGGGGGAGGAGGACCACGTGGTACCGCTGAATCAGGCGCAGGATATGGAACGCGTCATGAAGGAGCACGACCGCCAGGTTAAGCTGGTGGTGTTTGCCGGCGAGGGACATGGATTCCGGCAAGCGGCAAACAAGAAACGTGCGTTAAATGAAGAGGAACACTGGTGGCAAAAGAATCTCTTAAAAATGAAGGTGTGAGAAATCGACACATGACTCTCCTGGGAGGAGGTTCTTCAGAAGCACTTTTGTACAATCATGACTGTCTGGATCTGGCAAATGAGAATACTCCATACTGTTCGGTCTGATTTTTCTTGTGCTGCCTAACGCAATGAACTGTCCTCTCTTGACACAGGCCAGAAAAGTAAGATTGGAAGCGCTGGCGAAGATGTCGTGGACTACATGGTTGACAACTTATCTTCTCCCTTTAAGTCGATCATCCAGTATTTCAACCAGATCGAACAAATTTAGTGACCCCCCATTTACCAAATGTGTCAAGAATAGTGCCCTCTACTAAATTTCTATTTTATTTTACTTTTGGAGATGCACTAGTCCTAGAAGGGGAAATATACTATGTCGAGTTATCTCAAAAAGACTCACAACCTTTCCATCACTTATAATACTGGATTTACTAAAACTCTGTCCACCGATAAAAAAAATGATTGGCCTTAGTGTTCGTTAATGATACGCCTCAGGAGCATCGCGCTATCCTGCTGTTAGGTATTCATGGTTATCAACCTCTCTGGTCATAGCTCCGTTCACGCCCAACTTATCAGACTCTGGGTTATGTGGGTAAAAAATAAATATATATATAAATAAAAACAAAATTGCTAGGGATTTTATTGCAGTAGATATATATGACTACGGGACAGCTTCCCCTAGCCGTTGCGTATTCAGACAATGTGCTTTGACCTTTTTCGTGAAAAAATGCAGCACTTCGTTGATGTTCAAATGTCATGTGAAGATAGAAGATATCTCGTGATACTGGAGCCCTATAAATTATCCCAGCCTCGGCATACTACGTTGTCTCCCTGGAAATTTTCTGCTAAACCCTTCGGTTTCACGACAATGGGCAGTTCACCTCAGACGGCGTCTTCCTTCGCCACGTGTACTATCGAATTTTGTGGCTCAGCCCAGGAAAAATACTCCTAGCGAAACTCTGCCGTGTCAGAATCTTAACCCTAAGAGGCAAATGGAAATTTTGCTGAGGCGAAATCTGCTGAGGCGGTAGCGCTTGCGGCTAAAAGAACGTTGAGAAAGAGAAGTTAAAACCGAAAAAAGAAACCCCAAAGAAGTATCTGATCGACAGGGCAAAGAAAGGGGCAGTTCCTGCGCGGACCACATCAGTCGACCTGTATTTCCCTCTATTATTCATACCTATCGAATTCTTGTGAAGTCCGATGACCTATCAGTATGATCCAGATACTTTCCATTTTCTTCAATCACAATGGCAAAACCCAACACTCAACCGTTTCACTGACCCGAAGAAATAAAATTAAAAAAAGGTGGTGGAGAAAAGTGCTCGACGGTGGTCACGGATTGGTCCTCATCAGACCATGGATCCACCCTGCACCAGTGTCTGGATCGTCAAATAGTCCCGTTGCTAAACGGTTGGACAGTTCTTATCAGGGGAATTAACGGATTAACCCAATACTTCTTTTACGAGAAGATTAGCTTTAGGGAATATGCCTCAATGGTTCCGTACCTTTTCTGGAAGATTTAGGAGACAGGGGCCAATTGACCAATGGTTGCTAGCAGATTTATAGGCAATACGAAGTATGAGTTAGGGCTTTATTTTAATTCTAATTTATTTTTGTAATTCTTTGTTCCCCAGAAGCTATTGATGCTGACTGTCTTTTTCCTTTTTTGTTTCTATTTTTTTTTCCTACCCTTTTTTTTCTTTTTGTCTTTGATCCTCTGTGCCTTTTCCTCTATAAGCAGAGATATCCAGGAGATTTTCTGTAGTTGTTGCTCGAGATTTGGTTGGGCGTGCTATAACAATGGCCGAGTTGCACAACAGAAAAGCCGAAAAGGTATGTGTTCACCTTTGGGTCTGGTTTAGAAAACGAAAAGAGTGAAGCAAGGAAGCCGGAGACCAGGCGCAAGTCATTGCTGACACCCTTCTTCTATAGGCTGTCGAGAAAGACACCACTCCTACCCTGAAAGAGCTCAAGGATGCAATTCCCAAGGAATGCTTCGAGTCCTCGGCCATCACATCCCTCTTGTACCTGGCTCGCGACATCCTGTACTGCGCCATTCTGACTGTCGCTGCCTTTCAAATCCACCGTATTCCCTCATTACCACTGCGTATAATAGCCTGGGCTACGTACGGTTTCTTCCAAGGTTGTGTCGGCACCGGAATATGGATTCTCTCGCACGAGTGCGGCCACGGAGCTTTCTCGCCTAACCAGAGGCTGAATGACTTTGTCGGTTGGGCCGGGCATTCATTCCTGATGGTGCCCTACTTCTCTTGGAAGATTACCCACGCCCGCCACCACCGCTACACCGGTCATATGGAGAAGGATACCGTATATGTGCCGTGGACAGACGAGGATCTAGCAAAGAAGAAGAATGTGCGGATTGAGCAACTGAAGCATCTGACTGAGGAGACCCCGATTGTGTCTCTTCTGCAGTTAATTGGTCACCAGCTGTTCGGATGGCAAATCTATCTGCTCCTGAATGCCACCGCAGGCTCCAAAAGTCTGCCCGAAGGAGCAGGAAAGATGGGACCTGCAAACCATTTCAACTTTATGGGGCCACTCTTCACGGGCTCTCAGCGAGTGTCTATCGCACTGTCTGATTTGGGGCTGTTGATCATGGGCTCCATTCTGTACTATGCGTCTACCCAGATTGGCGTCTGGAATGTCGTGCTGTTGTACTTCATCCCTTATCTCTGGGTCCACCACTGGCTGAGTATGTCTCCTGGAACCCCTCTTACATACATGACCCCTTTCTTTTTACTGTAAGAAACTATTATCTAACATCTGCCCAGTCGCCATCACGTACCTTCAACACACCCACCCCGAAGTCCCACACTACACAGCCGAGGCCTGGACCTATACCAAGGGTGCGCTCGCCACCGTTGACCGCACGATCGGTTTCATCGGTCGTCACTTCTTCCACGAGATCATTGATTACCATGTCGTCCACCATCTGTTTAGCCGCATTCCATTTTACAAGGCCGAGGAAGCAACCAAAGCCATCCAGCCACTGCTCGGCGAAAAATACCACGAATCCAAGGACGAGAGTTTCCTCTATTCGCTAATGACGACATTCCGCAAATGCATCTATGTATCCGCGAAAGGAAGCTCCCAGCCCGGTGTTCTCCATTTTGTTAGGGCTGATGATGGCAAATGAGGAGCCTATGGGTCCCTGGAGGGCTCTATTGCTCCCAAACATGAGGCTCTGAGAGCGGGAAGATTTTGCAAATATAGACGATTTAGAACATAGAGGTGTACATTTGGAGTTTATTGTGTCATTGCGATTTATACCGGCCCACTTGAGGTGGATGTTTGAGACTTTGGTTTCTAATCACTTATAGACGGTCTAATTTATGGGCAATCGGCCAAGATACCAACGGGAGAAGTATTCAGAATTTTGTGATTTTCTGTAATATTTATAGATGCATAGATACCTTCAGAGTTAGATCTCGTGCTTTTTAGATCCCTTAAGATTTTCGACAATGGGACGCCTGTGCCTCCTGCCACAGCAATAAACCATCATTATTAGAACATAGAAGAGACGATCGAAATCTAATTCTTTTGTAATGTCCGAGGGGAATCCACGGCCTTATATGGCTCGAAGAGCGATAATTGTATGCTTCTAGAGGAGGAATGTGTCAACTCCGCATCTATTGATGATAAATACCCTGCAATCAAGTTATCACCGTGGCGTAAAACGGCTTTCAGCGCTCAGAGTCCCAATTAAGGTTATCCGGGGGTTATAAGCACCGGACCCAGTAATGAATGATGGGTCTCGCTTCATTACATCATTGGGTGGAATTTGTATGCAGACTGGGGAACGAAATTAGAATCCAGAGGTTTATGTTGTCATCTCTGCTCCACATCTAGACTGAAGATTCTTTATTCGTCACAGCTTTTCAAACGTCGGCGTGCGTTTTTCTATGCCAGCCATCAAAGCCGTGGACACGTCGCCTGTTTGTATAGCAGCACTATTCCAGACAGCCGTGTAGCGAAGACCTTCAGAACGATGGCATTCGTTAGCTATTGGACGACCACAGGTGTAGGAATCAAAAATCAGACAAGCTGGAGACGGGAGGACAAGTCCCAAAGACTCCTTACCTTCGGCAATAGGATGGTCTCTGGACCAATTCAATAGTTCCTTCGTTCCTTGCACAGCAACCGGACTCTTTTGTGCAATAAGACTGGCAATATCCAAAGCCGCTCCCACCATCACCTCTTTCGAATCATGAATCGAGTTCACGAATCCCACTCTATGCGCCTCTTCTGCACCAAAGATCCTGGCTGAAAGTGCCACTTCCTTCACCCAGCCAAAATTGCCTACAATCTTGGGTAGTCGGCTTAATACGCCAATATCTGCTGCCATACCAATATCGACCTCCTTGACGGAGAGGTGAACATCCCGAGTACATATCCTGACATCGGCAGCCGCAGAAATGTCGATCGCAAACCCGTACGAATATCCATGCATAGCAGCAATGACAGGCTTCTCGCAGCGCTCAATGGCAGTAAGGCAGTCTTGAAACTGAAGGATATAGCGTCGAATGTTGACTGCGTTGCGTGCAGTGTCGGAACCACCTTTATCACTGGAGAGCACTTGGGGAGCCTGTTTGACATCCAGTCCGGCAGTAAAAGCTTTGCTTCCCGCACCGGTGAGGACAATTGCACGGACAGAAGAATCAGAAGAAAGTTGGTCGAAAACTTGACGCATCTCGAGCCACATTCTATACCCAGCGTCAGCAACGTCCGTGGCAAGCTTTTGCCAAAGGGCGCTATGCCCAGTTGCCTGTAACATACGGCTCAATAAATGCATTTAGTTTCTCTGGGCGGTTGATCTCGACATGGGCAACATATGGTCGTGCTGCAGGAAAATGGACCGTGAAATATTTGTAAGAATACACTGAACCTCCGGTAGCTGCCATCTTGTCGTTGGCTTGACTTTGACCTGTAGATGTGATGTATCTGTCCACCGTTTCAATTAGATCTCCAATTCAATGGTGAGACAATGGGATAAGGGAGTAGATCTCGGAATCCCCCAGCCCTGTGCTGGGAGGCAGTCGTGGTATTTATCCTCATCATCTGGATAGCACATGGATCTCGGTTGACCTCGGTTTATACTCATGTTTACAGGGTTACTGCCCGCAATCCTCTAAGTATAAGCTGAAGGATAAATCGACCCAGAAGGTCCACTATCAAAGGGGTAAGTTCATCATTTAGGTTTCGTGGGGTAAACCCGACTGATCGGGGTTGTTCACTAATCTAAAATGATCACGATGTCTCCGTATTCTACCACTAGATCGACCTCGGCCAGGGGTCCTGCGCTTCTCTACATCTTGGAACTATCGTAACCTATCGTCAATCACTTCCAGCGCTATGTCATCTTGCTAGGGATTTTAATATAGCCCATTAGACATTACAGGGTAAATCAGGTCTCTGGACGACCGAAGAACCCGTGCTATATATCCTTGGCCCTCCAGCTCAGCAGGCGTGAGGGTAAGCATCAGTTCCATCAAAGGTAACACTTCATACTCTCAGTACTAACTACTAAGGGCGTAGATATAACAGATATAGCATGGGCTATGGTTCTCTTCCCGGGATAGACACCTGATTTCGATGGCTGATATCGATAAGCTTATCGATAAGGCGGCCAGACCGTCGGCCCTGAAGCCGGCAACCAATCAGAAGCGGACCATTAGTCTCCACTCCGCAAAAAGTCGGACTTTCAATTTTCACTCCGGGAACTATTTTGTATCTCCGCAAAAACAAGCCAGCAAAAGGGCGCCATTCTTTCTTTTTGTCGTTTTTTCGGTGGGAATCTCTACTTTATTTTCCTTTATCCAATGCAGCAGGCAAAGTGAAAAACAAATTAAGCACCCTCTTTCTCTTACCAAAATGCAAAACATCGCGCACAAGCCGGGGGACGTGGCGCGAGAATCGCTCGCGTCGCCACTCCCGACAGAGGCCTTGCCAGCAAAGCCCAATGTGTCGTCTTTAGGATCGTGGTCTCATTTGATCGCTGGCGCGTGAGTGGTCCTGGAAGGAATACTCTATGGCCTATATACTAAGAGTCGTGTCAATACAGCGCAGGTGGAATGGTCACGGCGGTTCTCACAAGCCCACTCGATGTCCTCCGAACCAGGTACGATACAGTCGCAGAAATCTTGCTTGCACAGATTGTGTCAGTAGGCTAACACAATTCGATACGACTATAGGTTACAAACCGACTATTACCAAACCCAAGCAGCGAAGTCTCATCCGGTTCCTACACAGCCCCATCTTCGTGCATCATTCTATCGCACCTCCCTCCTTCACTTCCGCGACACATTCGAGATTCTCTTCTCCATTCACCGCGTGGAAGGCTGGCGAGGTCTCTTCAAGGGTCTCGGACCCAGTCTGACCGGAGTCGTTCCGGCCAGCGCCGTCAAGTTCTACACATACGGAAACTGCAAACGGCTTCTTCCGGAAATTATCGGATGTGAGAAGGATTCATCACTGGTACACGCCCTGTCCGCTGCATGCGCCGGGATTGCCACCGGCTCGGCCACAAATCCGATCTGGGTGGTTAAGACGCGACTTCAGCTGGATAAGGCCGGGGCCCGACGATACAAGAATAGTCTGGATTGCGCCCGGCAGGTTCTGCAACAGGAGGGACCAAAGGGCTTTTATCGGGGCTTGTCAGCGAGTTTCCTAGGTACAATTGAGACGACATTGCACTTGGCAATGTATGAGAGGTTCAAGGGGATGATCTCGAAGAAGATTGACCTCAATGAAAAGAGCGATACAAATGGACTTGTTCAAGGCCTTGCTATGAGTGGAGCGTCGGGCTTGTCAAAGTTGATCGCGTGTTTGATCGCGTATCCCCATGAGGTACGCTCCGAAAATACTCTTTTCAGATCAGAATATATCATCTAACCCGTCGCAGGTTATCAGGACTAGATTACGACAGGCTCCGATGGCAGACGGTCGCCAGAAGTACACCGGAATCCTTCAATGTGCGCGGTTGATTCTGAAGGAGGAGGGTGCAGCTGCTCTGTATGGAGGCTTGACGGCACATCTCCTTCGGACCGTTCCTTCTGCTGCTATTACAATTGGTACCTATGAGCTGGTCCTCAAGGTCCTCGAGCGTCGCTAAGCTCGTGTTTACGTGAGGCCCAGGCCTAGGCCTCGATATTCCCTTCTCATGTATTATAGATGTACGATAGACCAGGTGCAACGATACCTTGTAATATAATAACGACATTCAAGGAAAATGTTGATGATCCTTCTGGAGACAAAGTCACACCAATGTGGATTACTATGTCGACCGAGACACTGGTCCCTTTGGACTATAAATCAGCCACTTTGGATCCCGATCATAACCCTGCTTGGCGAGGGATGCAGACGAAATATCAACACATGTTAGATCCCCAGACATTCCTTCTTACGCATGAGGGAACGCATCGAATCCCGACGCCTTCTCTCGTTCGTTTCGTGAAGTTAGTGATACACCTAGCCTGTCCATATAGGTACCAGCGCTCTGTAGCTTGGGTTTCGCACATACAACCAACAAGCAGTCCAAAAGATGAGCAATAGATCCCGCAGAACGTCATCCCAGACCCACCATACTCGCAGAGCGATACAACACGGGGATTGCCCCTCATGGAGGAGGGGGCTTTGCATATCGCCAGCCCCTCATATGCATGGTCCCCTAGAAGAGGGCCCCATTCATCTGTGTCCTTATACTCTTAGGGTAAGGATCTCCACAAGTCGGCGGAGTCCCAAACATACAGAGACTTATCGGGGATATGGAAATGGGAAGCGGGGCAGCATAGACGGGGACAGAGTCGAATCTGATGCACGACGTCAGCTGCATTCTGACCTGGGCCTTGAGACCGAGATTATCCGAGGGACAGCCAATGGACTGCAAGCCATTCCACCTTGCGTGGCTACTAATAGGACAATAAAGGACAATAAAGGACAAGGGGAATGTTAGCCAACATCTACCAGTATCCTGTTTGATCTCCCGTCAACTACGCTGAGCTTCACACGCCATGGCCACTCAAACGGAGTCGGTAGTAGAAGTACCCCTAACCAAATCCACGAAGCCTCTGGAAACGTATGTTCATCCTCCCGAGTCAAAGCAAGACTGTGAGTAGCCAGGGATCCGATCACCAAACACAAAGTACTGAGACGACCCAGTGAAATATGCGGACTTGGTCACAATTGATCTGTCGGAGTTTGATCGCCCTGGCGGAAAAGAGAAGCTCGCAGCACAGCTAAAGCAGGCTGCTCACGAAGTTGGTATATACTATATTATTTCTTACCTATCTCATCGATCCAACAGAACACCAAGCTGATGTGCAGTTGAACAGGCTTCTTCTACGTAACCAATTTCGGTCTCACTCAAGAACAAATCGACCGGCAGTTCGCCATCGCGAAAGAGTTCTTCTCGCTCCCAGAGAAAGAACGACTGAGTTTCCGCGCCCCCTTAGAAGAGGGAATCTACAATGGCTACCGACCTCTGGGTTCGATTGAGATCCTGCCCGGACTGCGCGACAACATCGAATTTTACAACATCATGAAATTCCTTCCCCAGTACGATCGGACTCACCCAGACGTAGTGAGACGCTACTGGGAGGAAATCGAGCAATTCCACCGCCACTGCCACGAGCATATTGCGTATAAACTTTTCCGGCTGCTGGCAATCATTCTGGAACTCCCAGAAGATCAGCTTGTGGACGGACATCGCTATGAGGCCGAATGCGACAGCGGCCTCCGCTACATGTGTTACCGGGCCCGCTCACCGGAAGAGAACGAGAAATACAAGCATCTCTACTCCCGTGGACACACGGACAACGGCACCATCACCTTTGTGTTCCAGCAGCCCGTCGCCGCCCTCCAGGTCAAGAAATATGACGATTCGGAATGGGAATACCTCCCGATCCGTCCAGGCACACTATCAGTGAACATCGCCGATATCATGACCATGCTGTCGAATGGATGGTTGAAGAGCGGCGTGCACCGCGTGATCGTACCCCCTGAGGACCAGCAACACCACGATCGGCTGGGACTCCTGTACTTTGTGCGGCCAAGCGATCGCTTGAAATTGAAGAGTGTGGATAGCCCGTTGCTTCGGAGAGAGGGGTATCATAAAGATACCACCGACATCGATATTCCGGCTCCTGAGTGGACCCGGACGAGGATCAAGAAGAACTGGACTAGATCTCCCACCGATTTGGGGGAGAATGTTACTCTGGGGGGATTCAAGGCGAAGGTTTTCTATGAATAATTTTAACCTGTCCTCCTAGCCTCCCCTCTATGAAATATACTCCGTTTCTGCTTCAACTCTTCCAGGACCAATTTGGGACTCTCCTTATCGCGAAAACTAGAAACCTCTTTGGACAAGTGATTCGAGAAACTTGCTCAACTGACCGCTTGTAAGCTGCTCTCGATCAATTACCCTATGCCTCTTTGCCAAAGAAATTTTGGCAATGGGGTAGCAAAGCAAGGAAACAGCATATCATCGTGTGGCGGGGGGGGTCCTTACCCACGATGCACAGTAAAATTGTGAGACCATGAAGCTCAAGTGGGGAAGTTCGTATGAATTACTTGTTGAATAAGAAAAGATCCACCGAAATCGTGCAGAACGCTAGTAATTGCCAACTTGTAACCGGGCAGCCAGCGGGGGACCCGGCGATATACGGAGTACAGTTCGTTCAGTTCAGTCCATTTGTTGGCGGGCCGCTCGACTTGGTACATGCAACTAAAATCGCAGAAAGAGGGGGTTCTGCATAGACAAGAAGAGGGGTAGACTAGTTGAATTGTTATACTACGTATCCTCAGTTGACCAACCGCCACTAATCAATCAATTAAACTAGACTCCGTCCCCACACATCAGGGCTCAGGTAGCCACGAGGTCTTCCCATCCAAACCTTTTACAACTTATTCGTTCTTGTCCTCCACACCAAGGCCGACGCACGCAACATCTCATTGGTAAGGATCATGACGCCCTCATCAGCACCGATCCCAGGCTTGGAGAGCAGGAAGCCTGGTTGCGTGGCCAAGGCAACATGCGCCGTAACCCGGGCGGAAACATCGGTTTCATTGGCCGATCCTCCAAGACAGCAGCCCACGCCCTTGTGCTGGCAATAAAGTACGGCATCAATGGTGTTATGGACCCCTCCCAGATCAGGCATCTTGATCTGCACGTAATCCACGGCGTCTGCATCAGCGAATTTCCGAATGTCCTCGAGCGTATTGCACCATTCGTCGGCCACAATCTGGACCTGGATCGACCGCTTTCGCAGGAGTTGCCGCAGATTTACCAGTCGTCGGATTTGCTCGGACTGAGTGGGTGCGATGATTGGGGATTCAATGAGCAGATCGTATGGCTGAGCGGATCGCTGTAGCTGGCCCAGGAAAGATGCCAAATCCTCATTGTCGGGGAATAGATCACCGATTGTTCCGTAGACGTCGAAGTGAAGTCGTGGACGGTATCCAGGGCTTCCTCGCTCTTGAACCCGTTGAGATACCGTCTCGATGTAGTCGATTAACGTTTTGCCTTGGGGCCCTATGTCGTCGACATGCACAAAGGAGGCATGGGGAAGCATTGCGACTTGTTTCATAATCATGCGGTCCAATTGTAAATGATCGTTCCGGTGACAAGAGGCCAAGATGTCAATCGGATGACGTGACAATGCAGTCCCCCATTCGCGCGATATGATCTCGGCCATGCTGCATCGATGCACCAATGCGGTGGCCGCGAGAAGCGCCTGGGTAATCCCATATCTAACGGCGGAGTGCAATTTACCATGCTGTAACTCAGGCCATGGCCCGTCCATTATGATTGCATTGTTCTGGAATCGAGTAACGTCGCATGCAAGGAGTCGAGGCTTAACGACAGATTCTAAGATAGGGAGATGCTCTTCGGCGATGAAGAGGGGGTCCCGAGACGCAGCTCCAGAAAAGATCACGTCGGCACAGTCGCCAACTGCAATTGTACCGTCTGGGAGATGAAGTAGGATAGAGATAGCTTGACCGGCTTGTACCACGCTCTTGAAACCCGGTGTTTGAGGGGGTATGTTATCAATTAGTGGATCATATGTTGGGCTCTGTCGGACTGCTTGGAGGTCTTTCACGAAATATCCGGAAAGACCGACAACGAATTGAACATCAGACGGATACATGATACTTGGGTTACAATTGATAATACCTGACTCTAAAGGTATACTATGATGCAAAGTATGTACCTATATACTCCCGAGGAAAAACCTACACAGTAGTACTGTGAGCGGATCATTTCCCACCGGAAGAAAGGTGGACATGGGAGATGTGATCGGCGTCGAGATCCTGCGCCTAGATGGACCCCATCGACCATGATGCTACTAGTATGCCTTTGGCGATGTGTCCATCCCACGGAGTCGTCTAAGGCCCGGCTACAAATAGAGTGTCTGCGTCTACAATGCCAACAACCTCAAGTAATCTGGTCAGGGACAAAGAAATGAACGTATGCTCATATCGTTAAGGTAGGGTTATCCGAATTTTGAATGGCATCTTTGGGGAAGTTGGACAAATAGAGATTTTCAGGTCCCATTAAAACCACATTGAGGCCAAATATTAATTAGTGATAGTTAGATGCGAGCGATTGATTTGATGCGAGTGTTTATGCGTGTCGTGATGAAGTTGGGGTGGAAACAGATGCAATAAAAACTGCAAAAAGAATGACCGACGCAGGGATCGAACCTGCAATCTCTTGATTCGTAGTCAAGCGCCTTGCCATTGGGCCAGCCGGCCAGTTCTTGGTTGCTAATCCAACTAATTAATAATATATCCCTAAAATATCTATTAAAAATAAGCCCAAGATAATGCAAATGTTCCCCGAAGAGGTTGACATCTATAGGTCCTTCAAAGATAGTAACCTTACCATGAACCGGAGCCTAGCATGATACAGCTACTATGCACCTTGAAAACAGCTTTGGAATTAGATTGGTGGTACTATTTAAGGTGCTTTTGCCTGATGGGCCTAGAAAGCCAAACTTAAAGTCCAAAATATATATATGCAACCCATGCCTCGTAGGGCCTACTCTCTATAGCTAGCCAATGAATGTAGTAAATCCGCATAGGCTAACTCTCACCTCCAGAAAGGACGTACAACGAACGACGTCTGATCAAGCTAGTGCTAGAAGACAACTGGAAACTCCTACCTCGGAACCGTGGCATGCCTCAATTGGGGTTTGTTGCCAAGTTTCGAATACGAGCTTCGATATAGGAGTTTGAGCTACCTGGAAGCAGGGACAATATAATCTTATTAATCATTGATTTCAAATCAGCGTTGAGTCACAGCAAGATGCACTGATAGTGATTTCATAAGAACCGTGTGAATACAAACGGGTCTGTGATGATGGTCTACTTCCAGCCTCCCAACGAGACAAACACAATCATCCATACCTTACAATGTCTAAGCACATAAGCATATTCGGACTCGGAGCCATGGGAACGGCCCTCGCAGCCAAGTACCTCGAACATGGTCACAGAACAACCGTTTGGAATCGAACCTCTGCAAAGGCAACTCCGCTCGTTCAGCAGGGTGCCCAGCTAGCCTCTACAATCTCGGAAGGGTTAGACGCCAGTGATCTCATCATTATGTGCCTCCTTAACAATCAAGCTGTCGAGGACATTCTACGGGATGCATTTCACGCTTTACCCAGTAAGATTATTGTCAACCTTACCAATGGGACGCCAAACCAGGCTCGCAAACTCGCAGATTTTGTCACCTCCCACGGAGCACACTACATCCACGGCGGCATTATGGCTGTTCCCACCATGATTGGCTCTCCGCTCGCTGTCCTGCTTTACAGTGGAGGGTCTCTTGAGCTATTCCAGAGTATTGAAAGCTACCTATCTCTCCTTGGAATGAATAAATTCCTCGGTACCGATGCAGGATCTGCCTCTCTGCATGATTTAGCTCTGTTGTCGGGAATGTACGGTCTCTTCTCCGGGTTTCTGCATGCGGTTGCTCTGGTCAAGTCCGAGAAGGGTACTACCGCTACCGGGCTATTGCCGCTTCTAACTCCATGGTTGTCGGCAATGATGGGATATCTTAGTTCTATCGCGAAACAGATCGACCAGGGTGACTACACCACTCAGGGGTCTAACCTGGGAATGCAATTGGCCGGGGTAGAAAACATTCTCAAAGCTGGCGAGGAGCAGGGGGTTTCGTCGCAGATGATCCTTCCAATTAAAGCGTTGATAGAGAAAGCAGTGGGTGGGGGGCATAGGGGCGAGGATCTATCAGCGCTGATTGAATACTTTGAGGTGGAGAAGACTTTGGATTGATGGATTTCTAGCATTCTATGCTGTGCTAAACCTATTTTCGTTGTTCATCCTATTACTTTATGGTAGCATATAGCAAATAAACCATTTATTCTATTAGGTCACTACTTTACACTTCCACTTTTGGTCAGCGAGCCCCTCCTAATCTGCTGCCCAGAATGAAGGTGACGACAAACTTGGATATCTGACTTCACGAAGGCGAGATGTGCAAGACACGGTGGAGCCAATAGGATGTAACGCCCACCTATCTCTGATAGCTCATACATTAATATGGTGTATATGTTTGAAAAAATGTTTAAATGACCCTGGTTATCAGCTCTCACGTTGAGATAACGTTGAGATATACAGTGGAGGGGAAAGCTGGCATTGATGACAATTGATTGCTCACGATCTAATTTTGAGAAGATGATCACAGACAAAGGTGATATCTAGGCCTTTGTAATACCTTCATTCTATCTATACATTACCTAGCATACGTATAGTAAAACCCACAGTAGCGTTCCCTCGCCCAGGTTCAACAATGTCTCACTAATGTGCCTTCAGTAACGCCAGCCCACCATCAAGTGTCACCTCCGAGCCCGTCGTGAAGGTAGCCTCGAAAGCGAGGAACAAAACGGCACGCGCGACCTCGATCGGCTCTCCAATCCTACCTAGGGGTGTAGTCTGGACACCCTGGTTTTCGAACTCCCGTAGATCATCACTGGAGGCACTTGCAACACCCATAGTTGGGGTCTTCACAAAACCGGGGGAGACCGCATTGACTCGGATCTTTCGACTAACCAGTTCGGCTGCCAATGTCTGCACAAACGACCGGACGGCAGCCTTCGAGGCGGAGTATGTCGCCATGCCAGGGATGCCAACCTGATTTGCGACCGAGGTGGTAAATACGATGGAACCGCCATCTTTAAGGAGAGGGGATAGCTTTTGCGCGACAAAGAAAGCACCGAACACGTTAGTGTCGAATGTTCGTCGGAAAGACTCTTCTGATACTGTAGCGAATGACTCTAAAGAAGCATAACCAGCGTTGACAAACAGAAGATCAATGCCTTGTCCAGAACCGAAAGAGGACTGCGCCGTCTGAACAAGATTAGATATGGCCGCGGTGGAAGTGATATCGCACTGCACAATTTCGGCCTTATTTTTCAGCTGTTGCTTTGCTGCTTCAATGGGTTCAAGGCTACGACCGGTGACGAGGACTTTTGCACCCTCGTCAACCAGAAGCTGAGCTGTTGATAGACCGATCCCATGGCTACCACCGATTATGACCACGTTTTTGCCCGAGTATGATGCCATTGATTTTGTTTTCGTAAAGAATGCCAAAAGATCAAGAAAGTAGACTTCGTCAATAGTAATTGGAGAGTCGTTGGTAATGCTAGAGATAGACAGTTTCCTCGATTGAGTTGCTCCCTTTATTCCCTGGCCTTAGTCTAACTTTTATACCTTGCGGGCTGGATGGAGCTCCCTATTGCCCTATGCATGATTTCTAGCGAAATCGCAAGGGAACGACATCGTGCTTCGTACCAAGTAATGGGCCTCGTATTCACGCTTGGCATCTGTAATTGAAAACGCTTAGCTGCTAGCAGAATCACCGCGATCGTTGGTAACCTTGATTATAAATACAAGACTGTTCAAGGTGATATGACTCATATAACTAGTCGTGTTCGATAGTGATGCTATATTTCTAAGCAATCTTCGATGTACTTCTATGCAAAGGGTTGGAAAAAGGAAGATTGTTTTGTTGTTGGATCTTGGCATTTCAGAAAACTTTTGGCCTCGGGTCCTCATTTGATAATTGCTAGAGTGTTTAGTTATGTAGCACCTTTGCATATACGAAAGGGCTTCATAAGTCTCGCCAAATTGGGATTTCCTAGCGAAGGAATGTGTTGCACTTAGCAAATACAAGACGGATGGCTGGCAGTTGGTAACTAATCGCAAGTATATATGGATATGACATGTCTGGATTATTTGCCACTTAAAATTTACTCCTATTGTGAGCGCTCTAGATTGGACTTGGATGGACTCGCAATTGCTGTGTCCTATAGACCCCTTCTACGTAGCTCAAGAACGCATTGCGAGACTATACAAGGACGCAATTTGGTCGGCCCCCCCCGACGTGGGGAATGTTTAAGGAATTATTAAAGTGTTTCGGTCTATAAAATGTATGATTCTAACTAATAATGAACGAATGAGAAGTTAAAAATACAATAGTGTTGTGACCACAGCTAAGACCTTCACCTCTTTAGGTTTTCCCTGTTCCCCAACCACATGATCTAGCAGCTAGCCAGGGGCTCCTTGAACTTGCAGGTGTTGCTGGGGCCGGAGGAAACCTTCTTGGGCTCCTTGCCGTTGTTGTCGGTACCCTGGTACTCGACACAGATCTCCTTAATGCTGCTAGCACAGCCGTCAATGGTGGCCGAGTCGCCGAGGTTAGGGTTGATGCCGACAAGAGTCTTGCCGTTGCTGGCCTTGACACCGCTGATCTGTACGGTACGCTTGAACTGCTTCTTGCAGTTGCCGCAGGAGCGGTACAGCTTGCCGAAGTTCTGGACAGTGAAGTCCTGGATGATGGCAGAGCCACCGCTGTTGTGCTGGATGACCTTGTCATCGGCACCCTGGGCACCACCGCCAATGACCTTGTGGACACCGTTGCCGGTACCCTTGAAGGTGAGAGCATCTATACATGTTGGTCAGTTTGTTGAACACTATGAATAGGAGAGAGAAGAGGTGAGATGGCGAATGAACCTACCCTCGCAGACCTCTTGCCACCAGACGTTCTCAATAGTGCAAGAACCCTCGCAGTGCACACCCTCAATCTGGTCAGCACCAATGATGGCATTGCGAAGGATACCACCATCGGCGACGATGAAGACAGCGTCCTTGTCGCCACCCTCCTTCTGACCGGAACACTTGACACCACGGCCGAAGGTCTTCATGCCACCATCATAGGTACCCTTGACGTAGTAAGGTTCCTTAAAGGTTTGGCTACCCTTGGAAGCGGGAATGGGGAATGCAGCGCGCTCGTTCAGCTGGTGGAACCTCTGGTGCGAAGAAGCATCGTGAGGGCTGGCCAGAGCCGAGGTGAGGAGGAGGGGAACGAGGAGAAGTTTCTGGTACATGGTGGAATACGAGGAATGGCTGATAGCGAAAAGAAGTTTGATTTGATTGCTGCTCTGCTTGTCTGAAAGATTCTGAGAAGGGTAATGATGAAGAATTTATACTTCTTCTAGGGGTATCCAGACCCAAGTATTGAATGTTCACATATGAATGAACAATTTAATGGTCTTGGTATGTCTTGTTTCAATTTACCACACACGGTATGGTTGAAAAACTGGGTGTAAAGGCGAAACAGCGGTCAGCTTGAAGCTCTGCTTAGAAGTCCACTAGAACACGACCCTGAGCTCTTTGGATGGGGTCTATGGATGGGGTCTCCACTCGAGCCTACATCCGCTGAGCATTTGCCGACCTTTCAGTTGGCACGGTCTGTTTGGCGCGGAAGGATCAAGGCTTCTTTGAGTATCAGCCCGCGACAATTGGGCTTTCTCCGGACATCCGATTGGTGGTAATGTGTCAGTAGTTTTGTCCCTCAATAGTTAGTTAGTGTCTAAAGGGTAATTTCCGGGTCCGTGTGGTGAGATAATCCAAAGGGACTTGACTCCTGATTCGGGCTGATCCCGGATCAACTCCTGCCAAGTCTTGTAACGATAGGCCTCGCACAATCAAGGGCTATAATATGGGTTGCGGCATGGTCTGCCTGATTGGGAATAACGGGGGAGAGCCCTGGTCTTCTAATGGACTTCTTTGGCTATTTAGCTATATTAGAGACCCTGCTTGTTTCACTCTAACGGAACCTTCTCTGTGGCGCAGCAAGCTCAGCTACTAGAGACGGCGGTACGAGCATTAGTTCCACCGTCAAACTACTAGTAACCGTGGAACGGACAAGCGGGAAGTCCTGCCGCAGAGAGAGACGTTCCGCGATTGCAGAAAGTCTATGGGCCAATTGTTATTTTTCTTTTGTTGACATAAGCTTTAGATGTCTGAAGAGTGCTCTGATACTGCTCAAACTACTAACCTACAATGATCTCCGGTCCTTGATATCATCGGGAATGGGTGATAACCGCAGGCCAAATCCCGCAGGGTCAAATTACCGACAGTGAGCCAAGAGATTCCAAGAATTGCCAAGCCAACCTTATGTTTCAAGTCGGCTCGGGGAATAAATAGGATTAAATGGGATGCATGGTCCAGGGCCTAATGGGCCATCCGCAGGTTCCTGCGCGGGAATTTGTTAATTCGCCGTGGTATCGCCGTGATATTGTGGACTTGTACAATTAGCATCATGCTGATAACCAATCGGTCCGTCGCAAGACGCCACGCGTATTTGCAGTTCCTCTATAGCCCACACCGGAAATTGTGCTCATAAGGAGGAGCCAATTACTTGCACGTGTTTACCATCTTATATGTATGGATCAATTCGCATCATTATGAATGTTTTCCATATTTACCGAGACTCCTGGCGTACCGGGCAAATGCCTAACAACAACACCAAAGGCTCAGGTTTGTGTCAATCTCAAGTATGTTCTGATGATCATTGACAGCTGCTTTTACTGGATACGACTTTTATCATGGGACAGGCGTAGATTGGTCAAAAAAAGAAAAAGATGGCAAGAGGAGCCAGCTCCCAAGCCACTTACCATTGGTTCATCCCTCAGAGATCTGAATTCTGTGGAAGGCAATAAGTCCTTGTCATTGCTGTTACCACCCACCTGAATTGTCAGAGGAGGTTGGACCATACCATCCACCGTTACTCACAAGCTGACACTCTCCACATCATCATGGAAAGAATACGTAAAATGCTATGGTATTCTACATGAAGGCCACTCCTCATACTCCTGGAACATTAATACAACAAAGTCAGGGCTTTCTTTCACTCGAGATAACCTATAATAACAGGTTAACGTAGCCGAGAGGCCTTTATAACCGCAGCAGGACAGTCGGGCTTTCTCAGGTTTAAATATTTGATCAATCTGCGTTAGGGGTCAATGCCACGGGATACCTGTTGCTTCTGTGGTGACATGAGTAGAGGTAATTAGATAAAAAAAATTAAAACAGAGAGCTCCATGGGTTAGTTCCCATGTGCTTTGCGAGCACGTAGTCGATGAATTTCGTTAGCACGCTTAGGTAAAGTAGGGTTTCATGATACAAGTCAGCAAAGAGAATAAATGTAGAATATTTATAGAGTCTTTTCGGCGCACCTCGATATTCATTGGAAGTAGCTGTTTAAGCTATACTCAAGGTTCATGCCAAGAAGAGATTAGCAGCATTGACTAAACGTCTCGCAAGTTCGCAACACTGGCCTGGACGCTCAGATTGTTCAGAATGATCCACCACTGGGGACCCTTGCACGATGACGCACGGCAAACCCTGATTGGCTCCACGAGTCCAGTGTGGTGGAATAGAATAGGATAAATATGTGTTTACCACTTGAAATACCTGATTTATATAACTGACTCCCGAAGAGCCCAAATTCAGTCGATTTGAGTCTTTATAAAAAAAAAAAAAAAAAAAAAAAAAAAAGAGGATTCATTCTCGCGTCCATCACGCGAGAGTAACACTATTCCGTATTAGGCAATTCCGGTGGATATCTCGGATTACCCGACTGGGGGCGGTGAAATCAGCGAATCTGCAGATCGTCAACTCCATCGACTTCAGCTTCCCCTCCCTCCCATCTCTATTTCTCTTTGTTTTTCTTTCTCCCGAGTGTCAATCGCTTCATCGGGCCGAGAAAGATGTTTCTCAACATGTCTAGCCTCCCTCGGGGAGTCCTGAAACCATATGCTGCCGAATTCCTCGGAACAGCCCTCCTGATTGTCCTTGGAGATGGAGTGGTCGCACAATGTCTCCTATCGGATTATCAGTATGGCACTTGGCTCTCTATCAACATGTCCTGGGCAGCTGCGGTCTGCATCTCCGGCTATCTTGCTGATCCCAGTCCCACCATCAACCCTGCCGTCACCATATGTACGGCCCTCATTCGTCCTACACCAGGACAATGGAAAAAGCTGCCAGGTAAACTGTTCGCCCAGTTTCTGGGTGGTTTTGTTGGTGCGGCCCTTGTGTACATCAACTACCGGTCGGCCATTGAGTCCTGGGATCCCGAGTATACCATTCCAGGTGGATCGATTTTGAGTCCTCAGGGACACCATTCGGCAGGCATCTTCTCGACTTATCCTGCCTCCACTTTGGGGTCGAATTGGGAGGCTGCCTTTAACGAAGTGCTTGGATCAGCGGTGCTTATGTTTGGAGGTCTTACCATATCAGACCCGTCAAATGCTCCTCGGTTCTATTCTCCCCAACTCTCCAGTTTTCTACTCCTGCTTGCGATCGGTGCTTCTTTGGGTTGGCAGACCGGATATGTACGTGCCTCCTTGGAATTGGAGTACAATGAGTACTTGGATAGTTGACTAAACTAATTACCTAGGCTATCAACCCGGCGAGAGACTTCGGTCCGAGGCTGTTCTCTGCCATTATCTATGGTAGAGAGGTCTTCACTGCAGCCAACTATTACTTTGTCGTCCCTCTGTTCGCCCCAATTATTGGCTGCATCGTGGGGGCTGCAACCTACGACTCTCTCCTCTACGAGGGGGAGGGCTCTCATATTACGGATGCTCTCGACAAAGTGGGAGATCGGGATGGATCTCTCCGACTGGACTGAGTAAGCTATATGACCGGTGAACGTAGCGATGAAGGAATGGCGTGTCATTTAAACGGGGGTTTGGGTGATTATGAGAACAAGGTATTGATCGGGTATCTCTCTCATGATGCGACATGATGTTTTTTATGGATGATACTGCACTTGAATTTGTTTCAGTCTTTATAAGTATGCTGCTGCTGTATAGATGAAGCTAGAGAATTAGATCGTTGAACATACGTTTGTGTGTATACACGCTTGTGTACGTGTTACGTCTGAGCTTTTTCCAGTGTAGGTTGGAACAACGCCCAAGGGTCCTGAACGTATGACTGAAGCGGGAGGAGAAGTCCATGTAGTCCATATGTGCTGTATCACCAATACAAGGCCTCTCATCACACCCTACTGTGGAATCTCTTCCACCATGCCGATTATGCAATGGACAACTTGATCCCGAAAGAGGCACCAACGTACGTACTCCTACAGATACACTGGATGCTATACGGCCCTGTATGACTCTGGTCAATTTGGCGTATTGAATAGTATTCTGCCTACAATCTCTTCGCAACTGCCGGTTTAATAATGGTTCTTGCCTATGCAGTTGCCTATGCTTTTGTAGCTCACTCACATCAACAAACCTGGTATGTGAGATGAACTCGGAATTCTGGAATACAACCACACGAACTTCGAATTTCGGGATATGGGTGCTTGTAGCATAAACTATTCATTGATATGTATATGAATGCACAAAATTGTCAATTCCAGCAGTGTTACTATCCCATCTGAGTTTGTAGAGCTTAGTTTGATTGCCACGCAGAATGAACTGGGTTCGTCGCACAAACGTCGTCCGGTTTGTGACATCTCATGTTTTGGGGAAGCTCCGGGATATTTCAAGTGCATAGTTCGGCCGATGTCAGAATGCCGTCTAATCCGTAGTGATAGATAAGCCCAGCGAGGAAACAACCGTATACACAAATTCAGTGAAACATATGGCGCAGAGAAGCTATCGTTAGTCGTACACAGTCTGATATACTCCCATGTACTGTGCCACAAATACATCTTGTTGTACAAACGGGTCAATATGCTTGACAGCGGAAATGCTACCTGGCTGCATCAAGTAACCTGGCCAAAACAGTCTATTGATATTACGCTGTATCCATGTCGTTTGGCGGTTGCAATATACCGCATGACACTGTGGGCTCCCTCCTACGGCTGTTCTACCACTATTTCGGGAGCCCTGTCTCACGCGCAGCAGTTGACAACAAGGACACTATAAATGGGATACCCCTGCTCTCGGTAACTTTAATGAGCTGAATATTCAATCGTGTTACGATTTGGGGGCGTTCAAGAGCGAATGTACCGTGTAAACCAAGCTTTTTAGTATGAGACATTTCCTGATCTGTATAGCTGAAGAAAAGCCCAGAACCGATATAATGACATTGATGTAAAAGCATGCTGGGTTCATGGGAAAAACGACTATAATGTCGTATTTTTAGCCTGAGCAGCTCAAAACGCCTAGCACAGGCGTCTAGCTACTGCTTCAGGGTATAAATAGTGGGCTCCTTCCCAAGCAAACTACCCCTTGTTGCTATAAAGTTAGCCATAAAGAAGTAACTAGGTGGGAGGAGACCTTATTAAACTATTGTCGAGAACTTTAAAAAGTATCTTCAGATGAAGCCCTCACTTATCCTTGTTGCCTGCGCCAGCCTCGGTGCCTCTGCCGTAACGAGGACACCAACAGCAACACCTGCTGCGCACAGTGGGTCTGTGGAGGGCTTTTCATTTCCCGAAAAGGGTTTGTCCATCAAGTTTGGTATGTATTTAGGACAAGACTTCGCATAGGCATCCGAGCATATATTGATCTTCCGCGCTAGACTCGAATTTTGCAGGTTTTCAAGGATGGTGCACCGCACCAATCTGCATGGCCACTTGTGCTCGACTCGGCTACAGATGCTATCGCTGTCTTGCCTTTTCTTGCATGTGCAGTAACGATGACTGTTGAATGGGGCCTGTGAGGGGTGCCCGCTATTGCTGGCCCGGGAGAAATGGAGGTTGTACTTATGCCAACTTGGGGCAGGTTTGGTATTTATTTGGGGGTTGCAGTCAACTGGACAAGATCATGGGTGCTTAATCTATCTCCATAGTACTATAACCATCGAGATTACCACTATCCTCCAGCGCGTGCTTGCAGGATTAGTAGTCGATGTACTGCATTTCAAGAGGCTGTGGAATTCAATGTTGTTTTACATTTGTCGACTTGGTTGTTTGTCTGGCATTATGAAATTATATGCACTTTGGCGGGCTCTCTAAGCTTGATCTTTCTATCTAAGGAACAGTTGAATGAATTGGGCAAGCCACAAGCTTGACCAATAAATTGAACTAGCTGCTCTATGCAATTTATGCGAAAATAGAGTAAACCAAGTAAACCAGCCTACAGGAACATGGCAGGTTCAAGCTCTAAACCCAGGTATAAGCAAAGAAAGAATTGACAGCCATACGAGCAAGGCGGGCTACAATATATGTCCCTATTGAAAGTTTCGACATAATAGAGCTCATATTAATTTCCCTGAGGGCTTCCTTCTCGTAGAACATTACTATGCGTACATTAGAACAATGGCCAGTAAAGAAATAATTTCGGAACCGCTAGTTCTTCGCACATTAGACTTGCTATATCCCCCTCTGTGGGCCTTCTAGTAGCCACCCGTATCCTTGCGCCTGAATACCACCGCTTTACGAGAATTTATCACTTATGTTGGATTCAGCATCGGAGCTAATCACCGTGCCATTAGCTGGTGTAACTTTCAATCATCATAGCGAACACGATAGAAATGACATACTAAGAGCTATGTGCGCTCTTCTCTGCCTCGGCAAGCTTGGCGCAGATATCTGCAACTTTGGTAGTCTCAGCGTCCAACTGAGAACTAAGCCGTATCACGGCCTCCTAAATATGGTATATTAGATATGAAATATACCCAAAGTCTGAACTAGACCCTTACTCGTGCGCTGCCATTCCATTGTTCGGCCAAAGATTTGTAATATTGAGATGTTTGCTGGAGCCCAGACTGTGCCTGGCGGCATGCACTCTCCTGGCGTGCTTCAAGATTGGAAGGTGTTGCAGCAGCACTGGCGAGGGCAGTCAGGAGGGCGACGGAGATTATCTTGGAGAGATACATGTTTAAGTGGCAGAGGGTTTCAAGGAGAAAGAATGATGCGTGGTGGGTATTAGATCTTCTGAAAATAATGATTGAAGTCCAGTTGTGCAGATAAATCGCCTGCAGTATTTATAGGGGTATGATTCTCATGAAATCTTCAGTGCCAGAAAGAATACCAAACACAGCCCCCGCTAAGCCATTGAGGCGGCATGACCCCTTAAATCTTGTGGAAAATATCGAATGAGACATCACAAGCCAAGCCTTTTTCTTCTCCTAAGGTGTTCTATTCATCTGCTAGCGCTAAATCTATTGGACCACGATCGACAGATCGTCTTAGCCTCACTCGTATTCACAAAGGCTACCAAACTATCAGCCAGCAATTTGGAAGAAAAACTCTCTCTTGAAGGGCTGCTTTTGTAGCGCTCCTGAAATATGTCTAGCTTCCCGTATTGACTCGTGAAGAGGCTGGTTTCACCACCACAGGTCCAAATCCTCCGCCACCACTGACACCTTGTGTTCACCAGGGGGCCCTTTGTGGCACAGCGACCTGGACCACACCCGTGGATGAATGGATGGAGAATCATAGTTTAAGGGCAGGATACCGTTCCACCCCATGCAAGGTGGACTACAGCTAGGGCTGTATAGAACTAGAGATGTATGTATGTATGTATGAAGCACCGTTCGACACATTCGGACCTTTTTGGTTTGGCCAAGCATTAGCCTACGTGCGTACACTGCCTAGACGGAGACCGAGGCAACATGGGGTGGAGGATACTGCAAGCACCGCGGTAACCCTAACCTACCTATACCATCCACTCAGTAATTAATGCATTAATTATGACTAGGGACAAAATAGGGCTATTCAAATTTTGACCTATTTCCCATGGACCCTACTAACTACACTACTGAGTTGAGTAACATGCCAGCTATCCATTCGTGGAGAGTCTAAAGAAGGAGAGATGCAACCGCGGCCAGTGTCGCTACCCATACCAGCCCAGGACCCCATCCCCACCGCGGCGTTCCTGCGATGTTCTCTTCCTTGGCAGGGCAAGGCTGCTGTATGGTCTGCCAAGTGCCCTCGGAACATTTCATTAGATCCAACATGGCTGTAGATACGTTGGCAGCCAGCTCTTGCGCGAGAGGCTTCAGGCCGCAAGGTTCTGCTGCCGCCGGAGTCACCGAGCCAGAATCGAGTACAGGACAGGCACCCTCTCTGAGCCAAGCGCGTGGGGTGAGCGCAAGCGAGCTCTCTGAGCAAGCACTCGCCGCTTCCTCAATGTCGGGCAACGGAGCGTCAAGCTTCGTGGTAAAGCGCACGTTGTACTCGCCCGAGGAGAATGATTTTGTGTTCGGATCGTCCTCCCTGCACGTTTCCTGCAGCACCACGGACCAGATGACAGTAAAGCCACCGTCAGTGCCGTTGGTCAAGTTGGTGCCGGCGATGGCAAAGTATGGCTCCGAGGGCGGCGCACCGGAAGTGTGGCCTTTAGCAGGGAAGTTGAATCTGCTATTCCAGGGCGGCGTATCCTCGTTGTCAGGCCAAATAGTCATGCTGAGGATCATGCCGCTCGGCCAGGCGGCGGAGGCATTGCGGGCAGCCAGGACAAGAGGAAAGTACTGCGTAGGCGCATATGTCTCGTTGCGCGGGAAGACAAGGTCGAATTCCATGACCCCATCAGGACCAGCAACATTGGTGTTGTTGTTGTTAGCGGCAGCGGCACCGCCTGCCATGAGTGGCAGCAGGAGTGTGAATCCGTGCGGCAGCATTGTGATGGCCTGGATGGATGGAGACGCGCGTAGTAAATAGGGCAGGTCTATTTATTGGGGCCGTACGAAGTACGGATATTCGGACAGTAATATACAGAGTGGGGTTGCCGCTCTCAGCCTAAATGTGGTGGGCACGGTGACGATGTCTGTGCTCTCCATTGGACTTCAGCGTTGCCTCTGCCAAGTCTGGGTTCTTTAAAATGGTGTCCAGGATCAAAGCGCGTCGATTTGAGTCAGGTCCCTTAGAACCTGGTTCGTTAATCCCTTCTAGTTGTCAAACTTGGTCTGGTCAATGTCAGTTTCAATTAGCATAGCTTTCAGCGAAAAGGTAAGCTTAGGAATTCGCAGCAAATGGAAATAGAATTGAATTGAACTCCCAGTCTACATGTTGAATCCCAGTATAAGATCATAGAGAAGCTTTTAGGAAATCGTTGACGATAAGAGAGAGTAAAGCAAGACACTCCACTCACCCTGACGTTGAACCTCCTAAAGAAAGGCTCTTACCCACATGATTTTACATTCTTCATTTGCGCGGGACCATCGTGTAATAGTAGCCAAAAGAAATTTACAAAATCCAATGTGATTGCTGTGATGCTGCTTAGACCACTGAAAAGGACTGAACATTCTCTAACATGCTATTCTCCCCCGCTATAAACCCGAGAACGTGCCAATCGCACCTTATGCCACTACTAGGGTTAGCAAGGAAGTAACAAACTGATCAGAATACTCATAGCATACTTCACCGCATGAGATTGGCTCGTACAGAGGCGGATGCCCATCATCCACGCAGGATGGAACAACCTTACAGACTGCCTCAGGGTTGAACCCAAAGAAAAACGGCATCGAATAGCGTGAGTCCGGCTGACGGTTATATACCCTGTGGACTGTAGATTTGAATTTATTATTCGAGAGGCGTTGAAGGAAGTCCCCAATGTTGACTACGAGAGTTCCTTCAATTGGGCGGGCGTCAATCCACTCATCCTGGGCAGACAGTACCTGCAAGCCGCCGGAGTTGTCCTGCCAGAGCAGAGTGAAACATTGGATGTCGGTGTGGGATCCAATGCCAACGTCAATATTTGAGTCGGCCGCAACATCTGGTACTCCTGGATAGTGGATATAAAGTGCATCTGCACCCGGATGACTGGTGACACCATCAAAGTAGTCTTCTCGCTCGCCGAGCGCGAGAGCGAAAATGCGGACCAATTTCCGGGCCAATGCCAAGCGACTCTGCCAGAAGGAAACAGTCACTTCCTGAAATTTTGGGAGATGACTAGTTCCCTTCCAGATATAGTCGCCATCGTCGCGAGATTTGCCTTCTTGTTCAAGAACACTCTTGGGGTCAGTGCAAGTTGGATCAATTCTTGGGTCATATCTCATCGAGAAAGTCTCCTTGAGATCTGCCTTCGAATGTTAGCTAGGAAGAGGGATCATGAGCGAATGACTTGCCTCTCGTCTCTTTCCGATTGACCTGCGTGCTCCCCACTCCGTGGTAACCAGCCGAAACCTTCGAGGCACTAAAATCAGTCTTCATCTTCTGACTTAGTGGCTGGTTGAAGAAGGTCTTTGCTTGCGACAGCGAATTCTGAATTAGCTCCTCGGGAATCCCATGATTGCGAACATAAAAGAAGCCTGTGTTCTCGGATGCCGCTTTGATCCTGGAAGCCAAGGCCTTTCTTTTATCCAGAGTGCCATCGATGGGTGCCAGATCAATGACTGGAATTTCATCATCTGTTGGCAGTCTGGGGGGCGCAGTTGACACGCGGCGCAACACTGTGCCATTGGCGCTCAAGAGTTCGATTTGCGTGTATGTCTGTGTAGTCATGATTTAGTCATAGGAGCCAATAACTTCAGATAAGAGAGCTATCGTAAGAACGTTTAAGTTGAACTTGGGCTAATTTGATCTTGATATGATGGTATATATACCCAACGCCAACTCGGCAATCGCCGATGAAGTGGCCACGGCAGTTCATGCGGGGGAGATAAGCCATGACCTAACCCAAGCCAAACATTGGTTGACCCAAGAAATTATCCCTGCCATATTTGGAGCTTTATCAGGATCCAAGATCCGGTGATTTGGAAGATTCTTTGTCTGATGCGCCATCCGCGGGGGTTATCTTCCTTTTGTACCACTTCAAAAAGAGTAACAAGTCGCACATCGGCTGACTCCGTGGGCTGGCTATGAGTAGCTATAAATTAGTCTGTAGGAGCTGTCCGTTTGATGATATACCTTGTAAGGTTGGGTACTACCTTGTGCAGGTTCATCTCCCTGTATAAGTCACTATGAAACTCCTAACTACACTGCACGAGAGATTGATCGTGAAAAGTGTCGACCGAGATGGCAACCCTCGGACGGTTGAATTTCTCGACAATGACTCGATAAGGCCAACAAGGGTACAAGATCGAACATGGACTCATATCACTTACTTAGCCTTCTGGTTCTCGGCATCGGGAAATGTGAGTAATCTCTACGCTGCTTCAACCGGCTTGACGGTCGGATTGTCTATGTGGGAGTCCATTATCTGTCAGTTAGGGGGACAGATCTTGGCAGGCATTCTCATGGCTCTGAATGGTCGCGCTGGTGCTTTGTATCGTATCCCTTTCCCGGTTCTCTGTCGGTCTAGTTGGGGTCCACTTGGGGCTCTTTGGCCTACGTTTAACCGCGCAGTAATGGCCATTGTGTGGAACGGTGTCAATGCTGTCCAGGGTGCGCAGTGCCTGAAGTATGCCGGTCCTGCTATTTGAATACATAGCTATGGTCATCGCTAATAACAGCTCGCCTAGTGTACTGCTGCATTCCATTTCCCCGTCGATGGCTAGAATTCCTAATACCATGGGCTCTAAGTCTGCCCTTACCAGTGCAGGAATGATATGCTTTTCCGTGTTCTGGTACTTGCATCCTTCCATGGTGGACATCTTCTACTTTGCCGGTAAATTTGACATTATTTAGGTTCGTCAACTGCGCATTTCTATTTATCCCTATACCCAAGATGAGGCTACTAGTCTATATCAAAGTAGTAGCTTACTATAGTGCCACTGTCGCTATGCTGGCTTGGACACTGTCTTTATCTGGATCTTCCAAGCAGACACTTCGGTCGCATTCAACAATTCACGGTACCGAAAAGTCCTGGATGGTTGCCAAGTTCTTCTGGCTAGGGCTCGCAAGCGTTGCCACCTTCGTCTCCAATGCTGCCGATCTTCAGCGATATGCTAGACGACCGAACGATGTTATCTTGGGTCAAGTGTTCAGCTTTCCTGTGGCTAACTTTATTATTGCCATCATGGGCTGTGTTATAGCTGCTACCAGTGAGCCTATATTTGGGGAGGTATGGTTCAACACGAATGTCACTCATTAATAGCTGACCTGGCCGCTTTAGCTTATATGGAACCCTATTAACATTCTCGAGCGTCTCATGGAAGGTGATCGCTATACAGCCGGGAACCGAGCGGGTTGCTTTTTTATCTCTCTTGGCTTTGTCTACTCAACTATCTTCACCAATATATTCGAGAACTCCATACCGTAAGTTTGATATATATTCCCGTTGCAGTCACTCACTACGATCTAATTCACATATAGAGTGGGAAATGATATAGCAGCCTTGCTTCCCAAGTACCTCAACGTCAAGCGTGCCGTTTTCATATGCGCAGGCAAGCGACCCTTAGGCAAAATCCCAACTAGGCTATAATTGCTAATTAGCTCTGAGTTCAGTTCTATCCTACGCCATTTGTCCGTGGTATCTACTATCGTCAGCCGCTGTTTTCATCAAGTTTCTCTCCTCCTATCAGATCTTTCTCTCCGCCATTGCAGGAATCCTACTCTGCGACTATTATCTGATCCGCCGAGGCCGGCTTTGTATCCCAGAAATGTACACCATGAATCCAGAGGGTCGCTACCATTACCTGCGCGGAATCAACTTCCGTGCCTTCGCAGTATATCTATTCTCAATAGCTCCGAGCTTTTATGGGTTTCTGAACCAGCTGGGTGTAAAGGGGCCGTTATCTATTCAACGGTTCTATTACGTTTCGTATCCGACCGGACTGTTGATTGCATTCATTGGATATTATTTAACATGCCTTTGCTTTCCTATCGTGGGCATGGTGCGAACCCGTGGCTGGTGCGAACCTAGAGAGTATATCGATGTGCATGATTCCGCCAGAGATGATACTACAATGGATTTTGATGGTGTTGATGTCTCGAGGCGGGAGAGTGATGCGTTTGATTCCGTTGTTGCAGAAGGTATCAAACGAGACGAAGATATGAACCGGGCTATCGCTTGAACTACAAACCATATCGTTAAGTGTCTTTTGCTATTTCTCTCTTTTTGTCTTTGGAGGACTGTGGTTGTCGAGAAGGGTGTCCTCAGTACCAAGTTGAAACAACACAATTTTTGGGCTCATCATTCTTTTATCGTCCTTTTACCCCTACTGGCTAGTTTATGCAACACCAGTACGAGGCACGCTTTCTGTGGACTTCTAAGCGTGTACTGATATGATATGTTAGAAATCTATTCGCGTGATTGGTCACGGGAATACTGACCTGCTTGCCACAGGAAACAACTCTCACTATTAGTCTGACTTTTGATATGTAAAGATAATACGAAGCACGTGCTCAAACGGTCATAGCTGTGCTCAAATATGCCTTCCAAGCTATAGATGTAGTTCCGCTATGGGCTATAAAAGGGCCTGACTCTAGGTGACAATCGTTGAAGTAGTAGGGATGTCTTGGTTCTATTTCTTTTGAATGGGCTCCCTCATAGACTACTAACTTGAACATCATCTAGCTAAACACACTTTCCTTCTTGTGGAGGAGAGCATAGCATCCCTAATGCTTACACACAGTAACACACAAATGACATCACGTTGTTGCTGATCGGTGATAAATAGTATGTATCGGATAACAATTCAGTGAACAATCATTAATAAATCGTATCCTGAGCATCACCTGGACCGACATAAGATCTCACAAAGTAGTAGCCACAATTGATGAGTCAACTCCATGCATGATTTTGGGAAATTTGCACCCGTTATACCCAGGACCCAGGCAATTCTCCCTAGGACACCGATGACCGCAAACACAACTTTCCTCCGCACACCACACGCCTCTCGGACAGACCCTCAACCTAGCAATATACCTCAAATCTTCTACTTGCTGAGGCTGAAGCCGGGACTTATGATCATGGTTACAGTTTTCCCCGTAGGAACATGAGCCCACAATATGATAAGGATTGCACAACTTGCGTTGTTTCAAGGAATCCACGTTCTCTTTGGTGGAATACCGCAAGGGGGGATCAACACGCTGACCTGCCGCATTCTTGCACACCGCTAACCGGACGGGACTGCAATTTCTATTAGAGATTCGAGCTGAAGTAAGGGGTGAAGGCGATCGTCGGTTCACATCCGACGCTGATTGTGACCGAGGTGGTGACGTTTTCACAGCAGAAGCGTAGTTCTGAGGGGGTGTCCTCGGCGGAGTGACATTGCTGAATGATACTCTCCTGGATATTATTTTTGTCGACCGGAAAACGTCTGGGAAACTTGTGGTTGCAAAATGCGGCGCCAGATCTTTCATTTCACGTGCGAAAGAAGGCCCTTCGACGAGGGAGATACGGTGGGACTCCCGATGTGGTCCCAGCACGCGTGCATATCCATTGTCCGCAGACGCGCAGAATATAACACGCTGACAATGAACATCGAGGATATCTTGCTCAAATAGGGCTGAGAGACAAAACCAGTAAGCAACTCTGTATGCCATTTGCTTCGGGGAATATATAGCCCACCTCGTAATTTCACGTCAGAGCATTCCTTTCCGTTTCCTGCGTCCACGAAATCACATAGACCGTTTTCCATGTTGAATCCCTGAATAAACGCCTCTAGTGTCCCGTCGACAGGGGCAATGTTCGTATCATGATACGTCTTTGACAGACCGCCCACATTGGCATATACACGAATTTTACACTGGACCCTGGGGTTCGCCTCGGGGTCAAGTTGAAATAGGTAGTCTTCGACCGCTTTCCTCAACAGCTGTACAGCTTTTTGACCGCCATCATATCCACTTTGGATGAGAGAATCTTGAAACTAAGAATCGAGCGAGTGTCAGCGACGAAATAGGTATGGAATGGGTGGGGATACAGAGGATTGGGACACTCACATTCATACAGTCGCCATCAACGAGGACAGAAACAAAGCTCAGTCTAGCCTGAATGGTATCGTATTAGACAGACTCACCCTAGCAGCAGACGGGGCGTCATCGACTTAACTTACATGATCACGGTTCTTCATCTCCAATGCCTCTTTGTCTTTGTTTGACTTGTCCTTGAACATCGCAGCAAGCTCCTTATAGTTGTCGAGCTCATCATGGGCTTTGGTGAGATCTTTCTGCAGCTCCTCAACTTGAGAGAATAGCTCCTGCATACCATCAGGCTAAGTTAACACGAGCGGTGAATTGGATATAGGCTCGGACCAACCTCAATAATCTTCTCTTTACTATCTTCAACACTGCTCAGCTCTCTATACCGCCTCCTCACATCATCCAGATCCAACATCATGCCAAGTTACCAGGAAAAGCTGTCACCAGGATATCGGAAAACTTAACAGACACAGCTGTTGTACTTTCGATGTACAGGAGAGAGACATTGTACAATTTAAATTCAGTTGTAAACATAGTACTGCGTTGGGTATAGTTGAGGCAAAGCAGAGGTATATGGTGGCCTTGCGTGTCATGCATTGACACGTCAGAGTAACACAACGTAGGCCACATCACAACGGTCATTTTGCTTCACCAGTTGGGAGTAACCTTAAAGCTACGTAGAAAAAGATTTTCTGGAGTTTTATTGGTCAGTAAGCTCTGCGAGACCACGTTTCACTAGAACAGCACGAAAGAAATGACCCTTTCGCCCTGTGAGCTTAGGCCAGGTTGCGGTCATCCTGACCGGAGTTCTGAGCAAGGACTCACGCAGACCAGTGTTTCGACATATTCCACGCGCCCCGAGAAACTATTAGGCACCAAAGGTCTAGGGCAGACCTTTTTTTTTTTTTTTTTTTGGGATAATCCCGCATACCTGCTGCATCTCCTATACGGGGTGTACAATAGATGATGATCGTCATTGTGCTACTTCATATCCTCATAAATCCAGATGTTAACAAGGAAAGATAGCTATCATTCTTGTAGAAAGATATCACTCATTCCTTTAATCATAATTGATTCCATAATCATTTTTGTCCTCCCATGCGTCAGATCATGTCTCCGGCACAGGAGTAAACTTCAACATAAGCTTGCGACCCTTGGGTAGGGAAATGAATGCATGGTCCTGCTCAATACCTTCGTCGTCAACAATAGAAGTCGTAAAGTTCGTATAGACCGCCGCCATTACGAGTTTGATCTCTGTAAAATCCTTCGATTAGTACAGTTCTGTGGAAGCGGATACGCACAATTTCATCCGAAGACCATGATTGACCTACCCTGCAGAGCAAAATTACTACCCAAACACATGCGCCCACCACTTCCAAACGGCCAGAACACTCGACGCATATCGTGAATCTTGCCTGGTGCAGGCTTAAGCCAACGTTCGGGGAGCCAATCCGACGATTGAGGGTAAACTTCTTCGATACGGTGCAGAGAATACGAAGAGGAGCTCACACGTACGCCGGCAGGAATATTGTGGTAGCCATCAATTGATACGCCAGTTGAGGAGGCCGGTGTTACGCGAGGTAATGGCGCTGGTGCGGGGGAATGTAACCGAAGAGTTTCTCGGAGGATTGCATCTAGTAGGGGAAGACCATCAATTGCCGACGGCGAAGGGAGAGATGGTAGGCCCTCTGCATCATCTGAGACGGATAGAGTTCTCAGATTTGGAGTCAGCGTGAGGAGCTCTCGGCGCAACTCGGCTTGCAGCTCTGGGTGTTGAGAGAGCTCCCACATCATATAGGTGAAAGTGATCCCGCTAGTTTCATGGCCTGCCACAAGATGATCGAGTACTTCAGATGCAATGGCTAACTCGAGAGGTCGGTTGTCGGGGTCCTTCTCAAGTGATTGACGAAGCTGGTTATACACCACTGCATTCGTGGTGATAGGCACATCATTCGGCTGATCGTTATTCTCGACCTTTCGACAAAGTGAAAGGCACCAGCTTTCGATGAAACCCATATACCGATCCTGTACACTCATGTACTTGAACTTCTCATACTCATCCAGCCATTGTTGCCACTCCGGAAGATGGAAGATGTATGTGGTGCTATTCTTTGTGCCGAACAAGTAAGATGACGTGAAGTCCATCCCCACAGCTTGGAATAAAGGTAACACATTGATCGCCTCTCCGGACTTGGCTACACGCTGTAGAATTGGGAACAGTCTTTGGGAGAGAACAATGCTGGAGATATCGCGCAGATCCCGCGACTCCTGTAGATAGGACTTGGAGTAGATCCTGCTGAGCATACGCTTCTGACGAGCATGCGGATTGTTGTGTAGCATTCCAACTAGATTAGGCGTTTGGAAATTGATAAAAACGTCACTGTAAAAGGAATGCTTTTCGAATGCGCCCGTGTAGATTGTCTTCAGGCCACTAAGCGAGTTCACGCTCAGTTCGTCCGGCCCCAGTCGGATCACAGGACCGAGCTTTTGGTGCAAGTCGTAGATGGTAAGGACTTCTTTGCCTGCATTGCGTTGCGTTTCTATCCACCTATTCGAAACCGGTGATGTGAAATGTGCGTTGGGGACCCTGGAGATTGGCGATAAATAGTACGGATGAATGATATACTTGTATACCAAAGCCACTAAAAGGATACCGATCGCGATCGCGGTAGCCGATGTCATGATTGCTATAAATGATGCCTATCGAGTGTTGAAGTCCTAGACTTTGCGAAGATTCATCAGTCGTGACTTATGAAGCCCTACCTCGTCCATGAGTACAGACAACGGGATGCAAGTCCTGAGTATCAAGTTCTCCGGAATCAGGCCAGCATGACGTGCAACCAATCACTGTTGACATTACTAAAGCAGAATCGGTGCCAAGTAACCCTGATGACTATGACTAGAAGGGTAATTCTTGAGAGAGGGGTTAATGTTACTCGGTTGCATTCCAGCCTCGTAAAGTTTGCATAACAGAAACACGCGCAGAGAGTCCAACGTCCCTTACTAACCCCCCAGTCAACGTTCCAGATTGTCATCAAAAAACGCGATTTGGTTCTGCCTATGACGGGATGGGCCGAAATCCCCTTTTGGATGGTTCGTATGGAGAATCCAAGGGGATCTTGGCTAGATCCGGTTGGCTGTTTGGCGATGAACTAAAGGGATAGTGTGCTTATGGGCTGATGCAATGGCGTTTTACGAGTGGATATCAATCAAAATATTGCACTTAGATTGATTGGTCTTTCCATGGAACGCGGACAGAGTTAGATCGTTTTCTTTTTCTTTTGTTGTTTATTTTTATTTTCCATTATTCATTTTCCTATCTCGCAAATAGCGCCTGGGTCCTATGTAACCTTGTACGGAGTAGAACCTCGAAGGAATTAATCCTGAACGTAGCTGCTGCCTCTGCATCATCGTTTATAGCTCTGCATGTGTTACCGGGATTTCTAATTGTGGCAACAATTCCCGAGTCAGTCGCTTGTTAAATGCCGTTTAGCTTGCTAGATTGCTTCTAGAACAGCATTAGCACGATTGATGACTCGGATATCAGGGGATCTTTACGAACTCCAAGTCTCCAACTCCCTAGACTATTTTCGGCTTTGAAAATCTCCGAGCGAGTGGCGCATCTAAATCTGCTAGTAGATTCAACGTGCTCGTTTCATCTGGTTTCTCTAGTTTTTACTTCTAGTTTAATTTACGCCTAATTTATTTTAGAGCTCCTCTGGTTTAAACACTCGGTTTCTTTCTTCACATCCCTGTCGTGCTGAACCCGTCCTTTCTCTGAACTACAATTTTCTTAATGCGCAACTAGTTGCGCCGGTGTCTCCAATATGGTCTCGCTCAACAGTCTGAAAGGTGGCCCCCAAGTCTCAACTACCTATGGCGATGAAGCGGCACAAGGAGGTCACTTCGTGCCCGCCAAATACCGGGGTACTGTGAAGGACCAGGCGGACATGAGTGCTCTGGGCCGAGAACAGGTGCTACGTGTATGTCTTTTGTTGGTCTTGATCAAACAAGCAATTTGATACTTACTTCATGGAAGAGAAATTTCCGTTTCATCTCTATTGTCGGTTTTGGTTGCACATTAATCGCAACATGGGAGGTTATCCTGACGTATGTCTCTTGGGTATCGAGAACCTTAGCTCTCTAATTATTAACCCTATCCTACAGACTGCTCGAGCAAGGTTTGACCGATGGAGGTACCGCTGGCTTGATCTGGGGTTTCCTTATCGTTGCGTGTGGATTCCTGCTCGTTTTCCTCAGTCTAGCTGAAATGGCTTCTATGTAATTGCTCCCCGATCTTGATCCCTTTCGATGGTGCTCATTGATATACACAGGGCTCCGACATCTGGAGGGCAATACCATTGGGTATCCGAATTCGCGCCTCGTAGTTGCCAGAAGTTCTTGAGTTATATCACCGGTAAGGAATGCTTGCTCCCACAGATCCTGGACCATATGACTTATTCACATAAAAAGGTTGGCTGTGTGCTATGGGCTGGCAATGTGCCATCGTCTCAATTGCCTTCCTTGCAGGAACTATTATTCAGGGTCTCATTGTGCTCAACCATGATGATTATGTCTTTGAGCGCTGGCATGGTACGCTGTTGGTGATTGCCATCACCTTCTTCGGTATCTTGTTCAATACCTTCCTGGCCAAGAAACTGCCATTCGTCGAAGTCCTCATTCTTATCCTCCATGTCGTTGGGCTCTTTGCCATTATCATCCCTCTCTGGGTTCTGGCTCCTCGAAGAAGCGCCCAACAGGTCTTTACAGAATTTAACAACGGTGGTGGATGGAACAGCGCTGGGACAGCAACATTAGTTGGATTTTCCACTACTATTACTGCTCTAATTGGATATGACTGTGCCGTGCACATGTGTAAGTACAACATTCTCCAGTTGGATTTGGGACATCGACTAATAGGATTGAATGCACCTAGCCGAAGAAATTAAAGATGCATCCGAGACCCTCCCAAAGGCTATGATCACTTCCGTTCTCATCAATGACTGTGCGGGATTTCTCATGCTGGTGACGATCTGTTTCACCTTGGGTGATATCGACGAGGTCCTCGCAACTCCCACCGGCTACCCATTTATTCAAGTGTTCTACAATGCTACCAATAGTCTTCCCGGCACGAACACCATGACCGCAATTTTGGTTCTTACACTCACTGCGAGTACGATTACCGAGTTAGCCACGGCCTCTCGGCAACTTTGGTCTTTTGCCCGAGACGGCGGTCTTCCATTTTCCGGGTTTTTTGGATACGTAAGTGGCACCGCCCCGTCTGCTGGCAGCCTCGGGCCATCGGTGCTGATCCATATATAGGTTACTCCGGGGTGGAACATTCCGCTTAATGCGGTGATGGTTTCTCTTATGGTAACGGTTCTCCTGTCGTTGATCAACATCGGTTCGACAACGGCTCTTTTGGCTATCGTCACCTTGACCATCGGATCACTTATGTCTTCATACGTCATTACGATTGGGTGCTTGCTGCTCAAACGGATCCGCGGCGAGCCCCTTCCACCTCGTCGGTGGAGCCTGGGTCGGTTTGGAATGGCCATTAACATCGGTGCCCTGTGTTTCTTGGTACCGGTGTTTGTATTCGCTTTCTTCCCCCTGACCTCAACAGTCGACCGAGAATCGATGAATTGGTGCGTGGTGATGTACGGCGGCATTATGATTATTGCCATTTTATACTACATTTTCCGCGGCCGGCACGTCTACGTTCCTCCCGTTGCTCTGGTCAAGCGTGACATTTGAGGTTGTATACTTTTTTACTAGGATTATAACCACCTAATTCTAATTGGAAATAGATAGTATAGAAAGGATATTGGATCGAGTTGCTTTCTTGAAGACACGCCTGTCCTGCGCCCGTAGCTATTTTTTTTTTTTTTCAAAGAAAAAAAATCTGCTCAACTTCAGCCCCTCATGGTCTTTCCTGCACAGTGCAACCTGATAGTCACACTCTCTGGGCTCCAGCGAATAATCAGGCCAAACAAACCTGAAGGCCCACCGCAGCTCCACTGATGCCCCCACATCCACTGTCCTCTTTCCCAGAGCCAGATCACTGAGAAGACAGGAACCTCGATAGTCAGGGTCCGCTCGAAGCTTATTACGAAGCCCTCTTGGCGGGACTGGCGATCCCGTAGTGGGGATCGCTTTAAAGGGAAAGACAACTGTGAACAGGGGATGAGCAGCAGTAAGGCATGTTGGTGAGTGTGGAACTAGATTAAGTGTACACCACGAGGTAATGGGCCTCTTTTCTTGGTTGAATGGTGAAGAACAAGGTCATTACCAAATACTCAATTAGTTGCATAAGTAGCGTGCTTATAACAATCTATTATATTAACATTAATAACACCACAGCTGACATATTCCGTGTAGCGGCTTGGCACGTGCATTGCCCTAAGAATAGTGGGTCCGGGTTTTGGTTGTTTTCTAGCTCAACTATCCTGTTGTTGCTGCAAGTGTGGAATCCACCTCGATATTAACTCATATCCTGCGAATGAAAATTTTTTGAGGAGAATAACGCCATTCTGACTGAAGATCTAGTCCACTTTGCCGAGGCTTATTCGTTCGTACAGAGTTTTGGGGTCAGTCAAATACTCAGCACCCTTTCTCTGGACGAAAACGACTTACAGTATTGGAACACCACATACCCAACTCCTAATGAACATATATTTTAAGTAATCTGAAACAGAACAATAAAGAATACGACGGGACGGGGAAACAATAGTTCGGGAATACTTCCGCATATTACCTCTTCACCTAACGTGTCACTAGTTCACCTCCAACTGCTACGAGCTGGGGGCCAGAGGGGACCCATATGTGCGTCGGAGTTGCCGCTGATGTTAAATTTGTCATAGTTTCAGACTTGACTTGTGATCCTTAGAGCCCTGATTGGATGGAACCTTGACTCTCATGTTAACAGTAGAATGCTCGGATGGGGCGGAAGAGCCTAAAGGTCAAACTTTAATTAAGAGATACTGGGCCAGTTCGTGGCGGTTGCGTTGCTTCAGGTACCTAGTTAAAGTTCATAGAATGTGCTCGATCGTACGATTTTGAGTGTGCGTGATTAGGTGGCTGAGCCTTGTTTGGACTTCTACATTGGTAAATTCGGGTATAGCATGGGTTTCGCCGGGTGACAGGCAGAGGAATTACCAGACCATCGTCTGCATCGCCCTGCTGGAAGACTTGAAACCTTAAAAGGGTCTATTAGCAGCTCACTAGCCAGGGTAACAGGGATTCTACGGAACTTACGGAGCAGTTTGGAGTAAGTATAATGCAACGATGGAGTCCTTCTTTGCAGGGATTATATTACAATATGCCGACTTCGTTAAGCCCTAAAGTTTTAGAATTAAATCAAAGATCGGGCTTACGGGTCCAGATCGGGCCCGACCATAGACAAGTAACCTGAGACTTGAAAATGCACTGAGTCTCAATCAATTTCCATAATCGCGTGCCCCCAAGGGCACGCACCAACAAGCTACTCATGTGGTAGCGCCAGTACCACGTCTATGGTTCATGCGAGTTTATTGCATATCATATGGGACACCCAGGCTCCCACGATCGCTACCCTGCTAGAGCAGTTTTAAAATTCTCGATGCAGCGCACTAACTCTGGTCAATATACATATGAATCATTGACCCGAACCCCTGCCGTATTTCTTTTTTCCCCTCAGCTTCAACCCCTGTCGGTGGCTACTTTTGACACCTGCACCATTCAACGCCGGCTCGCATGGCGCGTTTGATCTAGAAAGTACGGCCATTCAAAGATAATGGCTATCAAAGTACCTCCTGGACAATCGCCGCCATTCGAAACGGTTGATGCTGACCACCATGCTGGAATTATCATTATAGTCTCCGCTATTTGTCTGGTGTTGTCCTTGGTGTGTCTGCTAATCCGGCTCTACGTCCGGTTCTTGCTTAGCCCACCGTTCGGGATCGACGATGTGATTCTTCTGGGAGCGACTGTAAGTGCAGTTCACCCCATGGTGCTGGATGGATTTGAATATTTGTCAAGACGGCTTCACATTCTCCTTTGCTTATTCCCTAAATTTCAGGTTTCCGCAATTGTGGAGTCGATTATTGTTTTCCATGCCGCATCCATGGGATTCGGAACGGCGATCCGCCTCCTTGACGATCATGTCGTCAGGAGTATCCAAAACGTAGGTTACTTTCTGCTGCTCATGGAAACTACGCGAAGCCTGCAGAGAAAAGTTATCTAATAATTGATCAGTCAATTGTCGCGAGTGATGTTTTTTACCTCATTACGTTGTACCTTTCAAGATGCTGCGTCGTGGCCATTTATTCGAGATTGACACCTCGGAGAAGACACAAAAATACCTTATGGGGAATCCTTGCATTCGCAACGGCAGGAATAGTTATCTCCATCCTTGTGATCACGATTGATTGTTCACTTAATAAACCGTGGGTGACTCCTGGCGAACATTGCACCAGCCTGGTACGTATATCGCCCGATTTCAGGGTACTCAGCATTAATAAACATCGGTAATGATTAACAACAACGGTAGTTTGCACGATGGCAATTCATCACGGCGATTGACATCACTACCGAAGTCGCCTTATTTATCTTTTCGATAGTCTTAATATACGGGCTCCAAATGGCCATCAAGCCGAAGTTAGTGATCATGATGGCCTTCGCCTCCAGAATTCCGTATGTGTTCCATGCTGTCGAACCTGTCCTCCGAGTCCTGGCACACCAATGCTAATTGAAATGATGGTTAGGCTCGTTGCCTTCGAAGCCGTACGACTCTCTGAATTTCATTCATTTACCTCCTCTCGGAATCCTACCTTCGATGCCATTAACCATTACACCTGGACGCAAGTCGCCCTAAACTACTCCTTAATTGCCTGTACGGCCTTCTGTCTTCGTCCATTTATGAACGCCGTCACGACGTCCTACGGTACCGCCGGTGACTCCAACCTCAGCACTAGTCGGAGTTACCCCTACGCGTCAGATCGTGGTCGCAGCAACCAAGGCAGCTACGCACTACAGTCGCTTCAGAATCGATCCGTTGTTGCGCCCGAGCCAGATCCATTCCGGCCGAAGGTTGGAGCCGGAGAGACGACGGTTACATCTGCTCAACCTGGCTCATCGACCGGTGGCCATTCAGATCGTGATGATCGAAATAGTATTGGGAGTGAGGGGAGTACTAAGATGATCATCAAGAAGGATGTGGAATATACGGTGCATCACTCTCCGAACCCCAACTGCTAGAGTCGATCTTCCTCTCTTTTGACCTTTTCCTTATGTACAAACTTTCATAGAATAGAAACTTGTATAGATGCATGCATGGATAACATAATAGCCATGCCGAACGATCTTATGAATATAAACAGAACTACCGTACAACCTTCACATTTGCATTTCCTAGCTATTCGGGAAGATTCGATTATCATCAGTAGTAATAGTATTCCTCAATACCACCCGACCAAAGCACCATATGGCGCCTAGGTCATGCCTTGAACATCTGACTCTAACAGTATTCTTTACCACATGTTTCAAATGAGTTTTGTGGCTACTGTTATAGCCTCTACTTGCCCTACAAGGACTTTGAGAAACTCCCCAGATTGTGCGATTCAACTACGTCCGGTAAGTATTGCGAACACATAGTGCTAGGATAGAATCCGTGCACTTCAGCAATCCACTATCATATCCCCTCTCTGCACCGTACTTAACTCTCATAATTCAGCTCAATTTACGCCGGAAAAAAGAAAACCCGCACTTGGTTTCCCACAACATGTTAGAACAACGCTCCGACTTTAGCGATAGTCAAACACACACAGGGTCCTAGAATCCATGCATGATTTTAACCGAATATCTCAACGGTCGGATTCATTATCCGCGTGGTTGGGACTGCAACTGGTGATCGGCAATGCCCACCGCGTGGCATTCGTAATGGTATCCACTGACGCCTGGCCGATCCCTCGTCGTACGACATTTGTGAAAAGCTAAACCATGTGGGCAGGTTTCAGACCCAGTCCATGAATCATGTAGAGTCAATCTAGGATGCTCGCTTAAAATCTTTCCATTCTCCAAAGGTGCGAGGGCCCAGCTAGCAATTGTTGCCGGTTGAGACGCGAGCCGTTTATTTCCCGATTAGGAACCGGATGTTGCTCCACCGTTATCGGCTCTTTGATAGTTTATATTAAGTCAATTTCTTAGACGAGTAACTTAGTGGCATGTAGTAGAGTTAACTATTGATTCACACGTAATTACGTATGTCGGATCAACGGTTCCCTGAAGAACGAACGTGGATCGCACCACGTATGTCCTCCCTAAAATGACAGAAAATAGGGTTATCATGGGGAAATATACAAACACCAGAGCTCAGGGCCTTAAAGACCGTCATGGAGTCTCAGTGCATTCGGATTGAGATCCGTTCGTGTGACTTGATTTGGGTTCTACCGAAGAACTAATACCAATACAGGCTTCCAGCAACAGATTGAAAGTGAGGTCATTGTAAATTTCTGAAACCATTTTCCATACTACCATGCTTGATTCAGTGCTCTATTTCTTAACTGCCATAAGGCCCGTGCCGGCTAAACCTTCTAAGCTCCTTGACCGTAAGACCAACCTTGCCCAGGAGCTGGTGCCAACCCCTCTCCCGTCTTTCGTAGGTATTGAACAAGGCCATCATTGTCATCGAAAGTCTTGCCCTATACTCTGTAGACAGGTCGTCTCCGGTAGTACATTTTCATTTATAAAAAGCGTAGACGACGAGCTCATGGCAGGAACAAGAGCCTGGAGAATGCGAATGCACGCGTCTTCATTTTTGTTATGAAAAGTCTGTCGGAAGTGATAGGTCTTTGCACCTGTAATGTGAGTCGATGAGAGCACTTATATAGTGTTAGGGCAATTAGAGTTAAAATTGCCACGTCACATATATTAAAAATTACCTGACTTGAGGATGTCGAACTCTCTTATTTGTTGGCTCTCTTGAGTTTCTTTTATCATCTTAAGTTATAAATAACTTGGAAGTCAAGATATGTGGGTTAACTGACGAGCTGCTTACGGGATTTTTTAAGGTTAGAGCAAGAACTCAGATCTAAATAAACTATTGTGAGCCACAGTAACAATTGGAATACGCTTTCCAGGTAATGCTCAATCTCCTCCATGTTAGCCACCTGGATAGTTAGATATAGTTACACTACCGCATCAAAATACTAAATAACCGTCATATTCTTCAGCTACAGTGTATCTGCTAGGAGCATGGTACTTCTGTGTGTACAAGTGAAATGCACACTGCCTCGCAAATCATATGACTTGGATGATACAATTTCTTCTCAACACTGCTGAAGGTCTTGGTGGTCGATTGCAATTTAGGACAACTGGACACCTACGTCATATACATGCTCAACCTACAAGGTTAGGGCTATATGGGCTACATTCAAGGCCATAGATGACTTCTAGGGCACCCTAAAGCCTTCCACGCACGGCAATCCGAACCCAATGTGGATCAAAGATATCAGGTTCCTCAGATCAAGGATCGGGTCAACGTAGATACCATTGTTTTCGAATCCCTGCTGTTGAATGTTTAAGTTCCGCAGAATAATCGATGCGTCCTGTAACGCATAGGAGGTCTGATGCAAGACACCATATGTTGGGTTCAATTTGCTGCGAGAAGGTTCATGAAAAACTGATTCTGTCCAACTTCTTGACACCACTCGGACCTACCGTGTCGTGGTCCTGAGCAATGGCCCGGGATCAGCCAGGGACACTATAACTAGGGCAAAGTTTGACTTGTGGTATCTTTGCCCAGACAGGCATCACCTTCAGGTAAGGATTTCGTGATAACCATGTTATTATGCCTTGATTCATATTCTGCTGACTACATTTGACTGAACCAACTTCTTTCACAGTTGCTGAAACTGACAAGTTGTAAATTTCCTTTCCTCGTTGCTCTGGGATGGATATAGTAGACCATTGTAGTATCATTTCCTAGGAATAAATACGCAATGACAGGTAGCTCCGAGAAGCCGAAGGTGGTTCAAAGTGTAGTTGCTGGGTATTCTGTTGAGTGCTACTTTAGGAAAGCGAATAGATGATGTTTAGTTTCGTAATAATCGGTTGTAAACTCGTGGCAAGGACAGCGTACGCCTGAAGTTGATTAGCGACTGAGACAGACTAGATAAAATCCCTCAACCATGAGCGATAAAATAATTCGGTCACAAGAAAAGCTCCATCGAGTGTGCAGCGCCTTTACCCTAATGTGTCTGTACATTACAATCATAGCATTTCATAAACCAAGATTTCATTGGGTTGGCCTTGTAATGTAGGGCGTAGGGCGTAGGGCGTACTTATACATTTCCTATTTCGTCCACTGCCGACACAGGACTGAACCCTAAGACCATAGACCGAAACAGGTTGATCAGAAATCCCTTTTCAGTTGCTCCACAGGTGGCAAGATTCCTTCTTTTTCCAAAATCTTGAATGTCTCCTCCAACTCATCCCAAGTATCGGCATAACCTGTCCAGCCTAACTTTCTAGCCTTACTCATACTACCTACGCAGCTCCAGTCTCTGCCCAAGACAAATGTTAAAAAGTCCCATGTAGCCTTGTCCCACGCCACTTGGTCAAGTTTGTAAGTATCTCGTATCTTGACCCATGCTTCATCGACATCGCGTCGTTTCGCCCATTTTTCTGGATCGACCTGGAGGAATAAGGTTGGAGTTTCTTGTTTCTCTGGGTGAAGAGAAATGCCAATGTCTACCCCACGAACAGTCAGTGGATGCTTGTTTGGCATCCGAACTGTGGTGGACTCAAAATCTTTGAACCCTTTCGTGTCCGGGACGCCACCATTGGGGAACATAGGATTGGGGATTTTACAACCAAAGCGAGCCGCAAGGCGAGGCCAGAGGTTTTGAAACGATTCTGTATCCCCGTTCATCACATTGAAGATGTTGTTACCCGCATTCTTTGCGGTCGCAGCCCAGAGACAGAATTTGGCATGTAGGTTGGCCGAGGTCCAGCAATTGAAAGCAAAATAGTTCGCTTTGCAGCCGGGGAACGGCAGTTCCGAGCCAGGGAGGACTTTGCTCACAGCACAGTATAAACCTAGAGCAGTAGCTTCATTCATAAAGTTCCCTCGTGCATATCCCAAGACATCTTCGGGGAGTGTGACGATCCATTCCCATTGACCGCGACTAGCGGCCTCGGCCAGAATGCGCTCCTGGTTGTAGTAAAATATAGGGGGCCACGAAACCCCACCCTTGATACCAACTAGGATGGGGTCATCCTCGAGAAGGGGCTGTTTACAGTTACCGAGATGCACACCGTAATGCTTAAATCCACAAGTGAGGACGAAGCGCTTCAGGTTCTTGATTGCCCCTGTAGTCTCCAGAGCTTGGATAAAGTTTGAAAGCATAACGCCATTGATGCGAGATGATTCCGCAGGGTCATCCCGTGCCAGATAGGCACAGAAGTAGATATACTCAGCGGAGATGCCCTCAAGAGTCTTCGCCATATCATCTGCACTAGCTTGGAGGTCGAGGGTTGCATGTTGAATCTTGAAATCCTGGAAGCCTGGGTTACTCCGGGAAAGCGAGTAAATCTTGTCATAGGAAGAGTCTTTACACAGGTGGTGGACAATAGCACTACCCGTTATGCCTGACGGATTTTAATTAGATAGGGAAAGTTAACAAGGTCGAGGGGAGGCTTTGATCCCTACCCGTAGCACCAGTAACGATAGCCGAAGGCATGGTCTAGTGTTCACGCGATGAAGAGGAGTCTGGAGTTGAATATACCAAGCTCAAGATACTAATGCGCTCGAAGCTCTCTATATACCATCTGTTTCGAGCAAGAGGAGAATGAAAGCTGTACCCTCTCTGGTGTCATGACCTCATAACCCCCCTCTTTCCTTACTCTGGTTCGGGATCTGCTCTAAACTTCAAAGTGGCGCCAACAAACACCAGGAAGGGCTCTCGGCTACATATGACGTAAAATATGCCTTCGGAGCAATTCCTTTGATTAGTTTCCATACTAATAGTAATATGGAGTACTGATAGAAGGTCCGTCAAGATTAGTAATGTAATTCACTTCTGTTAGGTATTATATAGAGACAGCAATTCCAACTCATCGAGTGACCAAGCCCAGGTTAGAATCTAAGAACTGAAAAAGAGTTTCTCTGGTCATTAACTGAACAAAGAAAAATGTCTACGTATGCTTCCTTCTCGTTCCCATATAGAATTATGACAACTAAAATATTCTTAGTGCACAGGATGAATACATTGCTTTGATCAAGGCTTCAGAACCGGTGGAGCCCGCTGTGCTAAATTCCATATTCGACAAACTCCCTCCAATTAAACCAGACCAATTGATTGGGGAGTGGGATGGAGGGTTCTTCGACACTGGCCATCAGGTTGCGAGCACCCTGAAAGAGATACGGTGGGTGGGCAAGTCATTCAAGTCCATCAACAACGTGGATCCAGTGATCATTGAGAAGGATGGGGAGCGAACCAGTTGGGGCAAGTGGGGTTCTGCAACTGTATGTGATCAGTTTCCAGATAATTGTCTATGGAAATTAACCGAAAATTAGTTGAAGGAGATGGTGTATCGAGGAGTGGTTTCAACTACTATGGTCTACGATGAGCGGCCGGTATTCGACCATTTCCGCTATGTAAATGACAAACTCATCGCAGGGATCATGGAAGGCAAGACACTTGGCGAGGACTTTTTCTTTTACTTAAAACGACAAGAGTCTTGTGGATAGCAATTCACCTACAGATCATAGAGAAGGATATGATGTCTTAGGTCTTGGTAGCAAAATACATTGCTCTTCGTGGTATTTATTATGAAGCCAATCGGCCAGCTACATCTAAAGAAAAATAGATCTCCGATCCAAATACCTTCTACAAAATGCAATGCCAGATATGGCCAGTGGTTCGAAACCAAAAGTTTTAAGATTATCTCCATGTCCCCAATTTAGTTGAGGCTTGGCTTTACTCAATCTCAATCACACATTTGGCATTCTCCTGCAGGCATAGCTCACAGACATCCCATATAAAAAAGTTCACAGGGCTGTTAGTTTGAGATACCAGCTTCTCGAAAAACATCAGTTCATTGCACCAAGTATCAATACTTTCGTCGCCTTTCATGAAGTCGACTCAATAGTTGGTATCAGCTTGCGCCAGAAGCTCCATAGCAACCTGGGCAGCATCTTCTCGAGTAACAATACCTCTAACCTCAGTATATACAATGACCGCTTTTCCCATCCATTTGTCATCAGTTAGAACCTCAGACTTAAGCCAATAGTTTGAAAGGATTTACCCCTGTTCTGAAAACGACGTTTGCTTAAATAGTATACATGTTCATTCGCGTCCAGCTTTGCGGGGGTGTATGAGTGAACAGTTGAGTTAGATTCATCATTTGCATTTCATTCTATTCTTCTACCATCCAGCAGTTTTGGTTGTTGTTTGGGGAAGTAGACTGTATCAGATCAGGATCATCATCGGCTCATGGTATCATTTTCGGGCGGGTAAAAGATGTGGATCACGGCATCTGCTACGCCCTACGTGAGATCCCGAACCATATCCCGCCGTTTCGGAGACTTTTCCTTACAGGTTGTACCGTGTTTTCAAAATCCTGACAAATCTGGGTGGCGTCACCATCAATGCAATCCTACTCGGTAAACCTTGGTCCAATTGCTTCTGCAGAGACTTCTAAGGGGAACTTCTAGTATCTACCTCAAACTTCGCACTCTCGGAGACATTCTCCTGTTGCATTATGTTTTGTCAGCAAATTGCAATGCATTCATGACTGGGCAGGAGCATCAGCGACAATGTGAAGACATATATATTCTAGACCTTCATACAGGTTGTACGACTTAACCTTTCGCTATTTAGTTATCTAAAACTCACCTTACCTTGGTAAACCGTCACAAAATACCCCTCTTCTTTGCTTCTGAAATTTCGATATAGTCAACCACACACAATCTCAACCATGGCAAATTGGCCCGATGTCCCTACCAAGCCCGCGGAGGGCATCTCTTACTTTACTCCGGCTCAAACACCCCCTGCCGGTACAGCTCGAAACCCGCAGACTAGTGGGAGGCCAATTCCAAAGCTTTTCCAACCTCTCACAGTCAGAGGACTGACATTCCAAAACCGCCTGGGGGTAGGTGCTCTCCTAGTATTGTTAGAACTTGTCTAATGAAGTATCTACAGCTGGCGCCTATGTGTCAATACAGTGCGGATGACGGCCACATGACTCCGTGGCATTTGACCCACTACGGCGGCATTGCTCAACGTGGCCCTGGTTTGATGATCATTGAAGCAACTGCGGTTGTTCCCGAAGGCCGTATCACTCCAGGCTGTGTTGGCTTGTGGAAGGATTCCCAGATTGCACCTATCAAGCAGGTCATCGAATTTGCACATAGCCAAGGCCAGAAAATCGGTATCCAGCTGGCGCATGCTGGGCGCAAAGCTTCCACAGTGGCACCTTGGCTCGGTGGAGTCATTGCCACCGATGCTGTTGGTGGCTGGGTTGACAATGTGAAGGGTCCCAGCGCCATCCCATTCGCACCGGATGATATTATCCCTAAGGCAATGACCAAGGAAGATATTCAGGAGCTCAAGGACGCTTGGGTTACTGCCGCCAAGCGCGCTCTGGCTGCTGGGGCTGATTTCATTGAGATTCACAATGCCCACGGATATTTGCTCTCATCCTTCCTCAGTCCTGCAGCCAATCAGCGGACCGACGAATACGGTGGCAGCTTTGAGAATCGACTCCGCCTCCCCTTGGAAATCGCTAAGTTGACCAGGGATACTGTTGGCCCCAATGTCCCGGTCTTCCTGCGTGTTTCTGCCACTGACTGGCTGGAAACCAGCATGCCCGAGGAGAAAGGCTGGAAGGTCAACGACACAGTCAGATTTGCAGAGGCTCTGGCCGAACAAGGCTGTGTCGACTTGATCGATATCAGCAGTGGTGGTGTACACAGTGCTCAAAAAGTGAAGTCGGGTACTGCTTTCCAGGTTCCTTTTGCAGCAGCTGTAAAGAAGGCTGTTGGTGATAGGATGCTGGTTGCTGCTGTGGGCATGATCAATAGCGGCACCTTGGCTGACCAGATTCTCAACGAAAATGATATCGATGTCATCCTTGTCGGACGGGCTTTCCAGCGTGATACCGGCCTTGCTTGGCACTTCGCTAAAGATCTCGATGTTGAAATTGCCATGGCTGCTCAGATCCGCTGGGGATTCACCAGCTTCCGGAATGCCTCGGAATACATACAGCCCAACTCTATGAAGGCATCGATTTTCGAATGATCGATCCATTCTGTATTTTGCGAGGTCGTTCATTTGGAGTTATGAAGAATTGCATTGAGTAGGCGCATAGATATAGATCATAGAACATGTGTTTGAGATATAATAGACTATAGAACCTTTTCAAATTATACTGAAAAGCCCTTCGATCAATCGAGTATGTATACACTAAGCCCACTTCGGCCCAATTACCAACAAGTCATAGGTAAACTTTCGTTACTCCAAGAGATGAACCGCTGAAAGTTGATCAGAAGGGTAAAACGTCTGCTACAATCTACTGTGCATTTCTTCGAGATGCGAGAGAATTGTCGAAAGGATTATACTTCACTTGTGAACACACCCTGCATTAAGACAACTAGCTCCCATTCACCCTTCTCTAGTTAAGCTCCTTTTTGCTCCTTTTAGCAAATACTCCTTGTTCCAAAACGTATGCATGAGCCCGTAAAGTCCACAGATAGGCCACTGTCGCCATATTCGTTCCTGCAGGCTTGATATCCATGACGAGTGCATGGAGCTACCAGATGACCCCTCGCGGTCGGCCCGAACCTTCTGGTATAAATTTGGTAAGTATGTTGCATGATATTTCTGCCGTAGGTCATCCCTTGTGGAACGGTCATAAATAGACCAAAAGTCTTCCGCAGAGTAATAGGTCCGCGCATATAACCACTTCTGACCCCCAAGTTTGTTTACTAGTTTCTCGAGCTCATGGTTAAAGCGGAGAAACTCTCTGCCTTTGGGGCCCGGTCCATAGACTCCCACACTGAGCATCATTCCGGGATTATCCGGATCAGAGTCTGGTTGGCTTCGTGGTTCTGCTACTAACCCCGAGACATGAGCTGTCGTTGAACGCACCGGACAAATCCAAAGCGGATACTTCCCAAACGAATTGTCAACAAAGTCAATAAGCTCTTTGGCCCCTTTATAAGGGACCGCCACATCCTGAATAGTGTATTCGGCGAATAAACCACTCTTGTGAACTGCATGGTACATCACCCTTGTGTGAGAGATGTTATCCAAGGCCCACCGCATGAACTTGGTTTGAGGAAATAGGAAGTACTCAAACGCATATTTGCCAACCCAGAACCCGCCTCTGTCATATCGAAACAGATAGTCAGCAATCGGAATAAGGTCTTTTGCCGGGCCAACCTCTTCGGCAGATGAATTGGAGGCCATCTTTTCAGCGTGCATGTAAAACCAGGGGTCAGAAGGGCGAGTAAACGTTTGCATTCGCCGAGAGCAGTGGTCTGCGGCGCTTGTAATTGATCCGGCACAAATAACGCCTCTCTCTTTGGTGAACATAATGCCGTCTAAGTACTGGTATGTTGGGTCTGGCGTCAGATGCTCAATTTTTCGCACAGCCTCATCGACGCCCATTGAAATTGGGAAATATGTCAACTCTACCGCTGGCTCTACAGGGAGCTCTAGCAGCTGTATTTCGAGGAGAGTGGTTATGCCCAGGGTCCCAAATGAGCACGCAGCCCCGAAAAAAAGGTCAGAGTTCTCTGTTGCGGAGGCAGTGATAATATCGCCGTTCCCAACCACAATCTCGATCCAGTTGACAGTTCTATCAAAAAAGCTGTGTCGGTAGGAACTGCTTTCTCCACCCGTTCCGGCAAATCCACCACCAGCCGTTATTCCGGGGAATTCCATGACGACAGGTGGGATAACTCCAAATGGAAGCGTTGCCTTGACAAGCATATCCATAGGGACATTTGGCTCTACTAAGGCAACCTTTCTCTCTTGGTCAATCATAAGCACTCGGCTAAGACTGCCTGTGTCAACAGTGTTCGAGCGAAGCTTCGTTGAAGCACGTGTCGAGTTCGTTGAGCCATGGTATATGTGGAATGGGGTTTTGTCATTATAGAATTGTTTCACTCGTGCGGAGATTCTCTGAACGATAGCGTTATGTATTTCCATTGTGAACTGGATTCAAAGATGCTAGAAAGCAATGTTTGGTGGGATTTTGTAGGAGAGTAGTATTTTGGTTCGTTGAGCGTCAAAGGAATTTAGAGGAGATAGATTGACATGAAAATGTGACTTCACCGACTGTAGTAACGGAGTGAAGTTTTACTGCCTTTCACACGCACCAGTAATGTAAGCATACATAATATTCTACATGTTCTGCATGATAGGTTCATTAGATCTCGAAGATTGCATATCACTAGTTCGAATTGTACAGTGATTCAACTGAGCACCTAGTGGCTATTACTGAGATCTACACTGCAAGGGGGTTACGTTTGATCCACCCTTCTTCAACGGATAGCTTCAATCGAGTTTTCTCTGAGTATTTTACGTGAGGGACCAGATCGACGTTCCCAACGGTTGGCCAACAATGCTTGGCACTAGGAAACCCCTTTGCTATAGTTTAGTCGCTAGGACACGTCATATACCTCCTGACCGCTATGTATTCACACATTCTGACAAGAAAAGGAAAAATCAATAAGATTCAATCGAGTTGAGGGAAGTAGACTCCTCATATTGACCGCAGTAACTTTCGGGTAGCACGTACTTGGTTAATTTGGTCCAGGTTTTAGGAATGCTTCAATTCATTGAATACGCTTGACCGTAAATTCAAAACAAGAAAAAGGGAAAGGAAATATTGTATTCGGGATCATTTCCAGTAATTAAACCACAGGGAGAACCCAGCACCTTTACTCAAGTGCTTGACGTCCGATCCTGCGATGTTTATCATGATTCATGCTTGGACTCTGCTATGAAGTTAAACGAGGCTCGTCTCACCGTCTGACCGTCGGATAACCATGGAGACCTTCTCTGACAAACAGACTCAAAAATTTGACGTTATTATTGTGGGTTGTTCCATTGCTGGCTTAACACTTGCCAATGCTCTTTCTAAGCGTAAGATCAACTACGTCGTTCTCGAATCCCAAAAGAACCTGCCACCACCTCTTACCGGGAATGCACTTACCTTACTCCCTAATGGGGTGCGCATACTCAGTCAACTCGGACTGTTGGAAGATCTTAAAGCTGCTTCGCAGTCAATCACTAGCCATTCAACCTGGCTTGCCAGCGGATATCTGCTCAAAACGGTTGATATGATGCAGCTTCCGTCCACGAGGTAGGAATTCGCATCTGCCCTATCAGTCACGCAACTCCTGAGAACTATCTAGACATGGTTACGACTCGGTCGTGATTGCCCGCTGGGATTTGATAGAGATCCTTTACAATAGTTTGGTCGGGGACAGGCCCCGCGTTGTGTTTGATAAGCGTGCAGTTCAATTCGATCAAAGCTCATCGGAAGTCAAGGTGAAATGCGCCGATGGATCCTCATTTGCTGGGGACGTAGTTGTCGGCGCGGATGGCATTCATAGTGCCACACGAAGAGAAACCCTCTGGCAGCAAGACCTTTCTAGGGCGCTTAGTTGTATTCAAAATGTGCCGCTAAGTGAGTTACAATGGTTAGTATTGGATAGGTGCTTGGCTTACCTTCATTCTAGAATTGACCTCAGAGTATTCCGGCATTTATGGCATCTCAAACCCTATACCTGAATTACACCCAGGACAAGCGCATCGAACTTATGGGAACGGCTTCTCCTTTATCGTTAACGTTGGCAAACACGGCCGTATCTACTGGCTTCTGTCAATCAGATCTAAAGAAACACATCAGTACCCCCGTCTTTCACGCTACGCGCAAGACCAGACATCAATCGACGAACAGGTCCGACCGTTCTTGGATACCCATATTTCTAGCACGATCCTCTTCAAAGATCTGTATTACAACACCAAAACATGTGTTCATGTTGGGCTCGAGGAACTCCTTTGTGAGAACTGGGTTTCAGGGAATATTGTCTGTATTGGTGATTCTGTACACAAAGTGAGTGCGGTCTTCTATCCCTCATCAAGATATGACCAGAAGACTAACTGTAATATAAGATGACTCCGAATTTGGCACAAGGAGCTAACTGTGCTATTGAGAGTGCCGCATCGCTAGCTAATCGCCTTGTCTGTATCCTAGACAAACGCCAGGGTCGTGTCTGCTCTGAAAAATGTGGGCGTGAGGCGATATTACAATCCTGGGAAGCCTCACGAAAGCATAGAATGAGATTCTTCTACACATGTTCATGGATACTGGCTCGATGTGAGAGCTTTTGTGGAATTTTCTTTAAGGGGCTAGGACTATACATTGGTTCATATCATGGTGAGCAAGTTATCAGCTACATATCAGATATTGATGGCCAAACAGAATACTTGGATTTCTTATCCGAGCCTCCGCGCATATCCAAACCAGTGTTGAAGGTGAATCATGGGTGCCTCTTTTTTTTGAATTATCTATTTGTAAAGATGGCATTCGCACTACTAGACGGTTCGCTTAAGCTTTGGCGGTTTTGTTTCCCATAAAAAGGATAGCCGATTTTACACATCAATAGTGTCAGTATAGTCGATAAATATCTCTCATTAGTATTGATTTTGCCATAATATAAACGCTTCCTAAGCTATATTTACAGTTTAAAACCGCCATAATAGCTTCAACCGAGCACCTCGGAGTTTTGCGGACGCTAAAAGATCCACATCCGGTCAACAGTAACCCGTCTATGCATTCCATTAGAACAAGGCTTATAGTATAACGTTTCCCCTATGTGGTAATCGTCAGGCATCGGCTATAGCCCCCTTACATGAAGTAGTGATCATGTGAACAACGCCCATTTCTTTATGCAGACCTTCGGAGACAATATTAATATTTGCACACCAAATCATGCCATAAGTTGCACTTAGTGGTGATCAAAGACTTAAAGCCCTAACCAATTATTGGCTCTGTGTGCAAATATCTCATATCCAATGCTGTGAGTTGCTAATTCATGAGTGTGTTGGTTGACCCACTGGGGTAGATCTGGAATGAAGTTACATGCCTCAAAAATTATCGAGTGTATGCAGATCTATCTGGTGTTATGGTAGTATCTACTGTAGTCCTTCCAGGGTTAGCATACTTTAGGAATGAAATTTGTATGGTCCACAATACCTACGCAAGGGGCAACTACCGCATCTTCTAAATGAACGATACCGTCTCGCCCTGAACAGCAAAGAACAATTGTCTATTTTGGTTTTTAATCATACACAAGAGGACTTCTGCCCTTGTCCTGCTGAAGATTTCTGTTCTCCATAGTAAAATAGCTACCATTTGCTGGGACCTGGCAGATTTTAAGAAGCCGCATGCTTGACTACTCTATACACCGTACCGTAAATTCGATTGAGCTACGTCCTGAGATTCAGTTATGTGATACCCCTAGAAACTCCATTCAACTAGTGCCCGAATGTTGCAACTGTGGGGCCCGTTCCGACATATTGGGTTCTCCCTAGATGTATCATAAACCCCTCCACACTGCCAAATGTCGATCATAATGCATTCTAGGGAGCCCAACTGTCTAGCGGTGGCGCAAAGACGAAGGCATATTATGTGAGACTAGGGTTCTTCCTTAAACTACCTCTGAGATATTAGAGAATGGATATTTTCCCTGGCATTATTGGAAGAACGCAAACGAGGCCAACATGGACCTAATATTCAACTACTTAGATCCGCTTATCATTGACAGTGTTTATGACTCAGTTCGTGGCTCCTTGCAACTAGGGTTCTGTGCTACCTCACATACTTCAAGTGTCTGTTCTGTCATCGCAGATTCTAAGCTATGGTGTAGGGAAAGTATCTATAGGCAAAGCCTAAGCATATTCATTGTAACATGGTTTGTGCATTGGCATGATTTGGTTGAACTCTTGCTAATCAAAATCAACGGAAAGGATTTCTAGCTCGGTGTTTTTTCTCCTGCTTGGGACCGTTTGCCACTATCTATATTTTGACAAGGCATTAAAAAAGCATCCCAAATATCATAAGAACCAAATCAGACACGAGATCTATGATTCCTTGCTCTCTCTTTTCGGCTTAAATGTCCTTACCGTCCCAATCTTCGTTGCTCAAGTTCGCGGATACGCAAAGCTTTATGATTTTGGGTCTGGGGGAGTACCTTTCTGGTACGAGTTTGGGCAATTTCTGCTCTTTGTCCTATTCAGTGATACTTGCATGTATTGGCTTCATCGAACCTTCCACATCAACTACCTGTTCAACCTGATGCACAAGAAGCACCACCAGTAAGAAGACACTTTGGTTTAGTTGATAATTAGGGATCGTTTTGAAACTGATGCGCCACTTGCAGGTACATTATCCCAACCCCGTTTTCGGCCTATGCCTTCGATCCTCTCGAGGCGTACATCATGAGCCTGCCCATTTATGCCTATAGCTTTTTATGGCCGATGTCTCGGGAGGCACAGCTCATTGTATTCGTGACAACAAATATATGGACGATTTTACTGCGTACGTGCCGACCCCATCCCTATGAGACTTGTTCATTTGCCGCTAACAAATATGACACCAGACGACAATCGTGATCAATTCCATACTGTGCATCACAAGAATGTTAAGCTAAACTTTGGACAGTTTCTTACACTTTGGGATCATTTAGGGGGCACCTACGCAGACCCGGAGAGATATTTCGCAGGGAAACGGGAAGGAACAGTCAAAAGTTAGGAAAGCATCGTATAACAAGCTTATTGTGACCGATGAATGGCCAATGTGGTCTAGGGCATTGGCTTTTTTGGAGAATAAACAGTTGTACAAGATAAAGGGCTATATCTCGTGTGTCATAGAAAGTAGACAGACCCAGAATTAATCCTATAAATGTAAAGCTGCTCAAGATCACCCCGCTGAAATCGTAAATATGACTAGTAAGAAAGATAAGGTCCCTTTTCGAGAAATTATTATGTGATTAAAGTGCCAGTGGGCCCCCACCAAGGCCCATATTCACACCCCTTCCTACGTCTACCCCTTACTATTCGTTAAGGATGCACCGCCATATATCAATATAGCCACTTTCGTCACCCCACAAGAGAGTCGGCACGTCTTTTTCTTCTTCATGTCGCACTGCTTCTTCATCGGTATGTGATTCGAGCGCTAGATCTATCTGCACCTTTGTTAGCTTACAGCATCGGCCTACGCTCTCTTGGCTAGCCGCGTGCGAGCAACCTAACAGCAATGTACCCAAGGATCCATCAACAATTGCTGTCACATAGTGATACTGGTCAACGCGATCACGACCGTCGGGATCCATCAGGTTCAGCCAACTTTAGACACAATCCTGTACATATAGAAGCCCATGATGTCTCGGTCTCCCTCACTACTTCGTCCTTCGAAGGTATACGACGCGCTTGGAAGACGACAAAAAGTACAGCTATACCACCACAACCACCAAGGATTCTCCACAACGTACGAGCATATATACCCCCTGCACAGTTGACCGTTATCCTCGGAGGTAGTGGTTCCGGAAAAACTTCCCTCCTGAATGTGCTCTCTGGCCGAACACAGAATGGTCGTCTAAATATTACGGGCAACACCACGTACAATGGTAGCGCAGACATTGGAGCATTTCAGAGTGCCTATCTGGTACAGCAAGATATCCTTCCTGCGATGTTGACCGTCCGCGAGATATTGAGCTATGCCGCTGAGTTAAGCTTGGGTTCTGCAGGAGTCTCGGAGATTAACCGTGCTGTCGATAGCATCATTTCGAGGCTAGGCCTCGAAAACTGTGCGGAAACCAGAATTGGAGACAGCAAGAATAAGGGATGTAGTGGGGGTGAAATACGAAGAGTCAGCATTGGGATTCAACTGCTAAAAGCGACCTCGGTACTCTTTTGCGATGAACCAACAACTGGTACGATCGCGAATGTACGCTGCGAAGTAGTTGGAGTCTATCCGCTGATTTGTCTGCAGGTCTTGATGCAACAACGGCTTTTCAGGTTATTCAGACTTTAAAGCAACTAGCCGATGGGGGTATGACAGTGGTCATGTCACTCCATGCACCCAGGTCTGACGCATGGAGTCTTTTTGACAATGTGATTTTACTGTCCAGTGGTCACTTGATGTACAGTGGACCATCAGATATGGTGGGCGACTATTTTAAGGATTGTGGATATGAAATGCCTCCATTCGTGAATCCGGCGGACTTTCTCTTGGATATCACATCAATTGATGTACGCTCAGAGGCATTAAAGTCTAAATCCCGTGTTCGCGTGGAGCAGCTGAAACTATGCTGGATGAGTCGTTCGGCAGCCATTACAGCTAACTGTCTCTCCAACTCCCGTGATGTATGTGATTATTTAGACTCCGGTACCAAAGCTCCAAGTTATTCAAGAGTATGCAAAGTAATGATACAGCGAGACCTGAAAATATGCTGGAGGGACTGGAAGTCGCTATTTGGAATTTGGTGTGCTGTTGCTGCGTTGGCTGCTATCAACGGTTGGGCTTTCTGGCAACTAGATGGCAGCTTGAGTGGGATTAGGTCACGCGAAGGGAGCCTCTGGGACGCCACTGGGCTATATGGATACTTGATTCTAGTCCATGAGATATGCCGTCTAATTGATGAGATTGGTCTATTCGATCACGAGCGGAGAGACGGAGTCCTGAGTGCGTCCGCGTTTTTACTTAGCCGGAGAGCGTCGAGGTTTTTCCTAGAGGATCTAAGCCTTCCACTTCTCTTCACGGCCATCTACTATCCCATGGTCGGATATCGTGGCTCGGGCTCCCAGGTTTGCATCTTTCTACTTGTCATGCTACTAACACATTATCTTGCCATTGGGTTCGCCGGTCTTTGTGTGGCCACTACCAGGAGCTTTCACGGAGCAGGCCTGATGGGAAACCTCTTTTTCACTTTGCAGATGGTGGCATCCGCATACTTTATCCAGACTGATCAGGCCCCACCGTACGCTCGATGGCTCAAATGGGTCACTCATACTTTCTATACATTTGGTGCTCTATGTACGAACGAGTTTATCGGTGTGCATGGCCCATACCAAGGCCACCTATATGACTGTCCTTTCTCAGCCGATCTTGCAGATCCTCGCTGTAAGCAGTATACTGGACGGTTTGTCATGGATAGCCTGGGAATGCCGAAAGAGTGGATATGGCGTCCTATTGTTATCTTGTGGTCCATGACTTGTATCTTTCATTTATGGGGAGCCATTGTCCTCCATGTTAAGAATCCAAAGCCACCTCTCACCCCACCGGAAAGGGTATGTAACCCTAGTTCGACGGAGGTAGGGATTAGGGCAAGATACGACCGTTCATTGACTCCAGTTTCCCTCTGTCTGGAAGACTACGTCCTAGAGGCGAAACGGCGAAATGTAACCAGTATCACATCCAGGATCTGTGGTCCAATATCCACCATATTTCAGCCAGGAAAGCTGAATGTGATTATGGGAGCATCAGGTAGTGGCAAAACATCATTGTTGTCTTCATTATCTGAAAGGCTTCCTCCGAGTTCAGGTTCCAAATGGTGCTGTACAGGCTCAGCTTTGTATAATGGAAAGCAATTACCAAAGGTCCAAATCAGATCAATGGTTTCATTTGTGGCTCAGGATGATGGCAATCTGATGCCGGCACTTACGGTGGACGAAACATTGCTCTTTGCCGCTCGGCTAAAGTTGCCATCCTCTATGCCTGACAGTGAGAAGCGTGAGCGTGTTTCAGAAGTTATTACAAGATTCGGTCTGGAATCATGTGCCAGACGTCTAGTTGGGTCCGCAATCATAAGGGGAATCAGCGGCGGGGAAAAACGCCGTCTGTCGATCGCTTGTGAAATCCTAACCATGCCGCGAGTTCTTATTTTAGATGAGCCTACGTCCGGACTCGACAGCTTCATGGCACTCACTGTACTAGAAGTCCTGCAGGGTCTAGCTGCTGAAGGCTGCACTATCATTCTCACAGTCCATCAGCCCACGTCGTCGATGTGGCCACTTTTCTCCACCTGCCTGCTTCTCTCACCAGATGGCTTACCGTTGTACTCTGGTGAAACGTCTGAGATGCGTCCCTATTTTTATTCAGTGGGATTTGAGTGCCCTAAGGCGATGAATCCTGCAGACTTCTTCATGGATCTTGCAACATCCGGTGAAATTCAAGGGGGCTACGAAGATAGTAAGAAGCGACTAGGCAGTCTTGTCGATGCGTGGAAAGCCCATAGGTCCTACACAAGAAACCAATCCTTTGGTTCTCGGCCCGGAACTGATCGTGGTCTTACGGAATCGGTTTCGGATTCTATAACATGCAACCATCATTCTTCTGTAACAGCATTTCCGATGCTTGTACATCGTGCCATGTTGAACACTTCCCGCCAGCCAATATCAATCCTGGCCCGATCAATCCAGGCTCCTGGCGTCGGTCTTTTGTTGGCACTATTTACTGCACCGATGAAAACAGACTACATTTCCATCCAAACTCGCATGGGTGTTATTCAACAGTATTCGTGTTTAGCATTCATTGGTAAGCTTCATAATTGGTCTCACAATCTCGCCAACCGGTTCACAAACTCATTCCTGATATCTAGGTATGCTCCAGAACGTCGCTACCTTCCCTCCTGAAGTGGATGTTATGTACCGGGAGACATCAGAGGGCCTATACAATATTGAAGCATTTCTAGCGCAGTACACCATGCTCGAACTTCCTTTCGAAGCTTTTTCTGCCCTGTTATTTGCTCTGTTACTAGCATACGCAGCAAAATTAGCACCTAAGGCAGACCTGTTTGGTTTCTTGTTCCTAAGCGCCCTTTGTGCGCTGAACAGTGGGGAATCCATAAGTATGCTATTTTATCTTCTCTTTGATCATATAAGTCTAGCAGTCAGCTTCACGGCGTCGTTACTTGCTATCTTCACCGTGCTAGGCGGCGTCATGAGTCTGGATCCACCAAAGGTACTTCAGTGGTTCAATCACATATCGCCAGTCAAGTATGCAGTAACCAGTATCTCTGTCTTGACCATGAGAGATTTAGAATTTACTTGCACGGATGAGCAGCGAGATGTGAATGGAAAGTGTCTAATAGAAACCGGAGAACAAGTCTTGCAGCTGTACAAATTCGATCAGAAAAATCCATGGTTGGAAGTCTTGGGGGGTGTTGTGGTCATGTTGTGCTATCGTTTGCTGGTATACACGGTTCTCAAGGTCAAGGTCAAGCGGTTGAACTCCAGGGGCACCCGAGATTGGCTTAGACGACAACTACGACGACAAGGAAGCAAGACGACTCGCGAGGAAGAACGAGGCTTGGTGCTTTCTACCCTAAACGCATGATCTACTCTATATAGTCTCACTGTGTCTCTGTATATTCCATCCAATACTGTGACATGACTTTCAGGATATATTTCATTGCTTTTTATGTTGCGCCAATGTTGATTTAGTATTACTGGGACTGGATTTAACATGAAAGATTGTCTTCAGTTCTTGGCACTCTTTTACCATCGCTGCCATGTTTTGAAGTAAGGAGTCTTGAGAACTGGAATTGAATCTAGTCGATATTACCCCCGAGGTAAGAGTATATACATAGTAACAATAATAATTAATTCTTTACAAAAACGTAACGTTTCTTTTAAACTATATAGTAATGTGTATTTTCTTGAGTATAGTATTCAAGTATCTATAGTTTACGGTAATTCCAGCAGTAATTGAGTAAATTGGATATTGCCTCAGAATACGCGGCTTTGTTTTTTTTTTTTTTCCTTTCTTTATAAATAAATAAATACAAAAATAAAGAGCACCGAATACTGATGGTATGTCTGTACAGTACACGCTAAATCCAAAATTCCCTAGTAGGGAGAAGGTAGATCCAGATAGTTTTCTTGAGGAAAGTGGAGCAGAGCATCAGTGGAAATGACTCGTTCAATACAAAGCAAGGGGCTTTGATCATTAGGTAAATGACACGTCGCTCGAGCACATTCTGGTGGCAAGAAAGGGTAAATCTGGTGCAAAATAAAGCCCTTGCATGCGAGTGGTGTTGAATAGTTGCAAAGTATACTTTGGCAATGTCCAAGGTATTTACGCTCATCATCTGTCTCACCTTTGTAGCTCTTTCTCTTCCCTGCTTGGTTCCCGGGGGTCTTTTCAATTTTATCTTGAGAAACACCTGAAAATGGACACTGAAAAAGCAAGAAACTCTACTGGCGTACTAAAAGCCTCTCCCGAGGGTGAAAATGCTACGAGTCGACATTTGAGACCGTCGTGGCTCACTGAGATAATCAGTTTCGTCCTGTGTACAACTAGCCCTTTTGTTGTGATCTACTACTGGATAGCCTATCATTACTTTGACACATCGATAGCTACCGCAGCCAGAGCTGCTTATTCAGAAGGTCCTTTTCAGTTCTTTGCCGCTCGCCTTCCACACTCAAGCACAAATGCCATCTTGGGTTATGCCGCCTGGCTTGCTCTCCAGGCAATCCTGTATATCTACTTGCCTGGGAGCGAAGCCCTTGGTCCCGTGACACCCGCAGGCAGGAGGTTGAAGTATAAACTGAACGGCCTAGCAGCGTGGGGCGCAACTGTTGCTTTATGGGCTGTTGGGGCTGTCTCGGGAATTATTGATCCTGCATGTATTGCTAAGAACTGGGAAGGCCTAGTCTGGATCACCAACGTCTTTTCCGTGGTTGCTGTCGTACTGTTCCACATCAAGGCTCGAATGATGCCAGATAACGAGGCTGAGACGTTCATAACAGGCAAGAATTTACTGATTTACCAATTTCTTCGTGTTTCGCTAATTCAATGCCCTAGGATCGTTTTGGTACGACATCTTTGAGGGTGGTGAGCTTCATCCTCGCATCGGGAAGATGTGGGATTGGAGACAGTTCTTCTGTACGCGTACAGGGGGAATCCTCGCCTGGACGTTGATGTAAGCCCCATTCTCCCCACTTTGCACGAAAGTTATGCATAGCCCAGTTTCTAAACCAAATACTATAGTGATCTATCTTTCGCCGCCTATCAGTATCAATCTCACGGGTACATGACGAATACCATGACGGCGGTAGTCATTATGCGCGCGTTGGTTGTCGTGGATTTCTTCGTCAATGAGTTATGGTATGACAGCCATCACTTACATCCAAACTTAAGAAATCGAAATAACCTAGCTTAACCAGGTTTTTCCACACCCTGGACGGCATGTACGAGTCCTTCGGCTTCTACAACATCTATGGGTTCTCAGCCATGATGCCCGTGCTTTGGTCGTTACAAACACAGTATCTGGTGAAACATCCCGAAGAACTCTCGAATATAGCGCTCATTGGTGTCATACTGCTCTTTGCTGTTGGCTGGTTCATCCGATTCTCTGCGGACTACCAGAAAATGAAGTTTCGTCAAACGGAGGGAGAATGTCGAATTTGGGGCAGGACCGCTGAAAGGATTAGAGCATCACACCAAACTGCAGATGGAAAGATACGTCACTCCTTGCTCCTATGCTCTGGTAGGTCTATTCATTTGATTAAATGGGCTATTACTACGGGTCCGCAATGAAGAAGACTAACAATCTGGCTTTCACAGGATGGTGGGGGCTGGCTCGCCATGCGAATTATACAGGGAGCGTGATGTACACTCTGGCTCTTTGCGCTGCTTGCGGGTATGGTGGAATCTTCCCTTATACTGAGGCAATTATGGCTGGGGGGATGGTGATCCATCGATGTTATCGTGATGAAGTAAAGTGTGCAGCAAAATATGGGAAACACTGGGATGAGTACTGCCGTCAGGTGCGATGGAGGATGATACCCGGTATTTACTAACATTTAAGGAGAAAGACGCTTAAACTTAAAATATGTACTGTAGTATTGCTAGGCTCTCCAGATCCCCAGGGTACTTCCACTATGTATTCCCTTTTTATAGTACAGGTCACCAGCTCCTAGCCTGGCGTAAGAAACCGCCAAAATCTACATAAGACAATCAAACGCCGCAGGATATGATTTCGAGACTTTCAGGAGGTATCATTCTCCATTGACAGACGTCCTAGTCGCGTCCAGCATATCATATACTGACTCATAATGTAACAAATCTAAGGTGCCCAGTATGTGTTGTATATTAAATCACCACCGTAGTGAACCGATCCATCTAAACCAAATAGCTAAAAAAGAAAATAGTAGCATTGTAGTTTGGTATCTATAAAAAGAGCCAGAGAAGGTTAAACACCCCCAATCAATCAAAGAAAAGGATAAGGAGCAAAAGATCAAATCCAATGCAGGACTTCATCTATCTAAGGCGTTTTCCTGACACTATGACAATTTTAGCAAGGAGAATGAAGCGAACAGTCGTGGAAAGAGAGTTCTGATACTTACCATCTGCCAGTAGGTCCCTTTGGTCCGAAGCAATTCTTGATGTGTTCCCTGCTCCACAATTCGGGATCCATGGCCAGCCTCGCTTTCGCCGAAGACAAAGATCATATCAGCTTTCTGGATAGTAGCAAGTCTGTGCGCGACCGCGACAATTGTCATGTTTCTCCTCCCCGCGAGGCGCTCCAGAGCCGCTTGTACTACCTTTTCTGATTGCGAATCTAGACTCGAAGTTGCCTCATCCAATAGAAGCAATGACGGCTTTCGTAGTAGTGCACGCGCAATGCATAGCCGCTGCCTCTGGCCTCCACTAAGAGCGGTCTGTGCTTTGATGCCCAGCTCGGTGGAATAGCCCTCAGGCAGCGACGTAATAAAGTCATGTATCTCAGCATCTTTGCAGGCTTGGATTATCTCATTTTCGGTGAAGTCAGACTTATTCAGTCCAAGGGTGATATTTTCACGAATTGTTCCCTCAAAGAGTCTTGGTTCTTGGGCCACTAGCGATAGCGCTCTGCGATAAGACGTTGTTTCAATGGAGCGGATATTTTGGCCATTCAAGGATATCGTGCCTCGAAAGGGATCATAGAACCGTTCTAGCAGGGATATTACAGTTGTTTTTCCGCAGCCAGAAGGTCCAACGAAGGCAACGAACTGCCCGCTTTCGATACTAACATTAAGTCCAGTAAACAGAGGGGCATCTTGAGATGCATATTTGAAAGCAACGTCAGAGAACTCGATGCTAGCTCCAGATTGTGAAGCAAAATGGGCAAGTTGTTTCTGTCCGATATTGGCCGTGTCCTTCGTGAATGAACTTGGTCGTAGGTTCATCACCCGGTTAGCCGATGCAGTGGCTTGTGCCATATTCGGTCCAAAGCTAAGAAATTGACCAGCTGATTGCCCTCCCTGTATGATGGCCATGTAAATGACAAAGAAAGAGGTTGGCTGGTACTCTCGGGACGCGAGTAGTTGACCACCGTACCTAGTAGAGAGTTTGAGTATTTCATAGGCACATTTTACTCAAGGAATCCTTACCAGAACGTTAGTGCCATCGCACATAGCTCGACACTATCGGAGAAAGCAAATATTAGCGTCGCGTACCATGCTTTCCTGAAAGCTTTGTTTTGTTGCTGTCGCAATAGATTGGCATAGCGGTCAAGGATCGAGTCTTCCATCGTTAATGCCGATACAGTTCGAAAGGCCTCAATGGATTCTGCTGCAAACTGTGAGCTTCCAGAATACACTTTTGCGTTCATGGCCTCGAATTGCATTTCATATCTGATGCGCATAAAGGCAGCTAGAAAGGTACATGGCAGGGCTGCAAATACTGCCACAAGGCTGAGTTTCCAACCGAACGAGAACGCAATCGCAATACAACCAATCATGCTGAATATGGAGATAACCGGGAATATTCCATTCATTCCAACTAAATCTTGAACTTGTTTTGGGTCAGTTGCGAGGCGAGAAATCAAAGACCCAGAAGCATTCTCATTCATATCGTAGAATGGTATAGGCTTTTCTAATATGCTCTGAAAATATTCCTTCCTGCAGGACGAACCAATCCTCTGTGCCCATATTAGCTCTCATAAGACGCGTAAAGATGTATTTCATGGTCATACCACAGAAAGCGAGTTAGTGGAGTATCCTACGATACTATAGCTGAGAGCGACCCCTAGGGCAAGGATGAAGAACATCAAAGCCCAGAAGTTAGCGGCATCAGCAAGCTGTTGACCAGTAAGTTGGAATACGTGGATAAGTTTTGCAAAGAGCCAGCTCTGAAGCGGGAAAGCAGCTTTCAATAGCATTTTGTCAGTTATTGAGTTGTAGTTTGTGGAATCTCCGAACCTTACCTCCTGCACCAACTGCGCCAAATACAGTCGTAAGATAAAAGGGCCAATTTGCACGTTGCTCATATAGAATCCGACCAATGCTACTAAAAAAGCCCCGATTTCTGTCTTTCTTATTTTCCTCCTCCGTCTGTGGTCTGTAGTCGAGAGCAGAATGAGCTAACTGGATCTCTTCTTTCAACTCATGAGCAATTTCACTCTCGTGGGTCTCGTCCTCTGCCAAGAGCTCAAGTTTTTGAGCATGGACGAGGCCATGGTAAACCCCTTTTTCAACTGCTAAAAGCTCTTCGTGTGTTCCTTGCTCGACATTAGCACCGCCCTTCATTACAACGATGTGATCTGCTCGTCGAATGGTCGATAGCCGGTGAGCAATTACGATGGTGGTGCGATTTTTCGAAACTTGATCAAGGGCGGCCTGCACAATCTTCTCGCCACGGACATCGATTGCACTTGTTGCTTCGTCTAAGATCAAAATGGTGGGCTCTTTCACGATGCTTCGAGCAATTGCAAGACGTTGCCTTTGGCCGCCACTCAATTTGGTACCATTCTCGCCCACCATAGTTGAATAGCCCTGTGAAGATTAGATGAAGTGGAACAAAATCAAAAGAAGTCGACATACCTTTGGCAGGCGATCAATAAATTCCGCCGCAAAGGCCTCTCGACAGGCCTTCTCCACCATCTCTCGTTTCACTGCGTCGGTTTCATTTTCCCATTTCGTTCCGATCAGGCCGAATGAGACATTATTGAATATAGTATCGTTGAAAAGGAAGGGCTCCTGCTGAACCAATCCGATCTGCGATCTCCACCATTTTATATCTAGACTATTGATATTGTGTTCGCCCACGAGAATGGTTCCTCGGCTGTGGTCCTCTTCACCCACTCGCAATTGATACCATCGCTCAACAAGAGCCACAATTGTACTCTTACCCGAGCCTGATGGACCAACCAATGCCGTGGTCTTGCCTTTTTCGAATCGAGCATGCAGACCCTTGAGGACTGCGCTATCTGGTCGCGTAGGATATGTAAAATGGACATCTTGGAAAACAATGTCTTCGTGGGCTGAAACATCAGGATCACGGAGGCCCCCAAGCTCAATCCTCTCGGAGTCTATCATTTCGAAAAATGAACTCGCAGCGCTGGCGGCCTTAGAGATGATGATCAGTGGGGTTGCGATATTTCCCAAAATAGTGACTGCAATCATGATAGAAAAAAACACACTATCGAGACAATTAGCCGATACAAACAACCCTTGGGATATAATTATGTCCTTACGTGATGACAGTGTTGATATCATCGATATGGCCTTCCCGGTACAACTTCAGTCCAAACCAGAATGCCAAAGAAAAGCTTGAGTACATTGCGAAGAACATGAGAGCAAATTGGACTCCCATGACAGTGGACATACGTTGTCCACGTCGTTGTGCTTCTTCAATCCAGGCAGCATATTTCTTGCTGAGAGACTCCTCAGCCCCAAGGGAAACAACAGTTCGAATAGAGCCGAATACTTCTGCTGCTACTGACGAATGCTTCTCATCGGCTTTGTCGACTTTCTGTTGAATCTTAGTAATAATGGGAATCGTCACGCTACAGGCAATGAGGATGAATAAGAGGCAAGCGCTAGTAACAAGAGTCAAGGCCCACGAGTACTTGAAGGCGATGATGTATGCTGTCACTAGAAGTGCCAGAGATTGGAACAGAATCGCAAGCTTATCGGTAATACTTTGTTGAATCGAATTGGAGAGCGTCGAGATGGTATTTGTGACCGTGCCCACCGACACTTGATCCAACGTAGTAATTGGTTGGGTAAAAAGTGACTGCATGTATTCCAGTCGCAAGGCAGCTGAGACTCGAAGACCGATGACACGGAAACAGAACTGTGAGTGTTAGGTATAATTTTCTCAACTGGTTAACTTAGTTGCAGCTTGGCATACCATTGAGACATATGTTAAAGCGAACTTGGCGATGAAGAGGTAAACGATATACAAGCTAATATTGGCGTCAGCTGATGAGTAAACAAGACTTATTTTCGATATCCTGGATGTCTTGCCTCAGTTTGCTCACGGATGATTTGAATTGTGCTTCTGTGACCGATGTACCCGGGATAAAATATCCGTTGAACTCACCAACCATCTTACCGAACACGATATTCATAAGGGGCAGTGGCTATTATACAATCATCAGGTTCATAACTTCAATTTCTCCCAGAAAAGCGACATACCACTCCAGATCCGATAGAGCATATCAACGCCATTCCGAGTACGACGCGATCCTTGGCGCTGGTATAGGAGAGGACTCTCTATAGACACGTCAGCAGAAAATAAGGCCTCCTATGAAAAGCTTATCCGCATACAAAGTAGTTGGCTAAAGAGGCGGTTTGTTCAGCCTCTGCAGCATCTTTGCGTCCATCTTTGCCTTCAACTTCACTTCCGGTTCGATCTGAGTTGACGGCGATGCTCTCCGACGTGTCCTCCGCGGGTGGAGGAGTGGCACAGAGCTCTCCGGTTTCATGATGTGGTTTCTCGTTTAAATTCGGTGGCGGAGAACTGTCCGACAAACGGCCCATGGTGATGAATCTGTGTCACAGGCTTTGGCAAATGAAGGAATATCATAATGGTTATTCAGGGAGTGGGTAATTTATAGGTTAAGAAGTATTTCCAGAAGAAGCGGGTCCAAGCGACTTATGACTACGTTCAAATACGAACACGGTCTGGGCAAGAGAGATTAGATCATTCTTCAGGTATTAATCTAGAATAATCTCCATTCAGAGCATTAAAAGTTATTTTGGTCCCTGACCTAGCGCCTACACTTTTTCCACATTTAGAATGAATTAACATGATTTTCCAAGTGGAGGAGGTGGCGTGCAGATGATACGTGGAGCCCTAGGTATATACTTCCGGGAACTCGGGGATTTTTTAAGTCCGGGCGATCGAACAGGCAACGTGACTGACGCTTGGGTGTTGTTCTTTTCCATCCGGGATTTCGGACTTTGCGACACCCCGTTCTCATCCCCCTTACTGTCATCAGTCATTCCAACTCTCCCCGAACAAAAAAAAAAAAAATGAGCTCCCGGAAACCGCCGAAGTACATATCGGTAAGTTAGTAGAAGCCTCACTTTGTTCAGTTCGAATGAAATCCTGATTAGAATTGATCTTAGTGTACTCGCTGCCAATCCAAAAAGGTATTAGTCGGACGAATTCGCCTGTAGAAGAAGGACACCCCCAGAATGACGTCAGGGCTAGATTCGATGCAACAGGGTCCAACCTCAATGTGATAAATGTGAAGCCATCAATGCAGAATGTATCTATGTACCTCGAAAAGCTCGGGCAAAGAAGCAAAGGTATGACATATCCTCCTATGACAGCCCAAACCAGAAAAAAAAAAAAAAAAAAAAAAAAAAAAAAAAAAAAAAAAAAAAAAAAAAAAAAAAAAAAAAAAAAAAAAAAAAGGCGAATTTATTTACATCACTCATAATATAATGTACTAGTTATCCCTCTGAAAAAGACCTTTTACTGGACATACTCAGACGTCTCGAACGTCTAGAGGACCACTGTAAGATCAGTTCAGATAGTGGAGGTCATGGCGGTGCATCTCGCTCAATGTCGACTTCGTCGGATATCACTAGAACGAGACTGGCAAGCATCGATTTGCTACACGGTAGCCAGCCTCAAACCCCAAACACACAACCCGTGATTCACAGCATGTTGAACGGGATAAAAGATGATCAGGCCAGGTTGCTGCTGTCTTCCAATGTGTTTTGTCATTTGCGGAACGTGGAGTCTCGCCTTTTTGAGAACGAAACATGTGTGAAAGCGGTAGCAGCTGCCATGGAAGAAGTTGAACGCCTGGAAAGTACGCGAGAAATCAACGTACTAGATCCTCCTGCCATCTCTAAAGAAATGGCAAAGAGGTGGATAAAATGTGTGTGCTATTCGATCACTTGGACGCAGACATTTCGCTGATCGGACTCGCTAGCATACTACGAAGTCCACCAGTTCGAGGGGTTTCGAGTTCCTCTTGAGAAGAGCTTCGTCATATCTATCCCTGACCTGTTGGAAATACCCCACGTCCACATGGACAGTACATCGAAGATCATTTACTACAACATACTCCTTCAAGGCATCATGTTAGATTCGGAATACCTTCCTGGGAGAGGTAACATCATACAATATCTGTACCAGAGTAGTATGATGTTGGTAGATGACTGGCTATGCCACATCGAAAACACTCTCCCGGACATGTTTGCAGCTATTGTTATGGTGAGTAGATGTATAGAATATCAATTAGATTGAGTCCCAGGCTGACAATTTCCCTTTAGATGTCGATGACGCTCGAGGGTTGTAATAGCGAAATGTCCTGGAAGATTTTCGGCTATGCCTGCAATATTGCTCGGGCTCTGGGATTCTTCTCCGTCGATGAACAAACGCACGGACAAGATTCTCAGTCTGTGTCACATAGTAGCAGTGAAAGTGAGGTGGATAAAAATCGAAAGCGATTCGAATTTTGGCATCTTCTGAGGATGGATTGTCTGTTCCGTCTATCCTTTGGCAAACCGGCCCTCATACCCGGTGGGTCATGGACAGTAAACTTCCCTGATCCCACCATTACCGGTGTTGATGATGCGTCGACGCGCTTTATCCAGATTCATTTCCTAGCATCGATGCGTCTCACATTAACTCTATTGAAATACTTGGACTTGGATGTTGAATTGCATCAAGATACGGGTGTGTATGATCAGGCGCTTGATGGCCTCATTGCAGAAGTTCAAACGATCATGTCAGACTGGAACGCGGTATGTTGTTAATTGACCCCGATCCATGGATAATGAGGGCTTATGATCTAACGTAATGAAGGAGGAACTTGTCATCAGCGCCACCAATCATGTTGACACTTGGTTCAGTGCGGATATCTTATTCAGTAGCTACAAGATGCTCATCGTCTTCACGCAGTCCAAGAGGTGCAACCAGAGCAGTCAATTCCTGCCAAGGCACACTGTAGATGTCGCGAGGAAGTCTTTGAAAATGTTTCAGTCTCTAACGAGTGCGGAACTGCACACGTACTGGGGTATTAGGTATGTACTAATAAAGTGTCTGGTTTTCCCTTGTTGACCACGGCCTTCTCCTCATAGTCTCATACTACTGCACCAATTTATCCCATTCTTTATTCTTTGTACGGACATTATCGGATCTCACAGATACGAAGTCGAGGACGACTTCGTTCTGGTGTCCTGGCTTAACGACTTTGTGGACAAGGCAGCGGAGGAACGACCCGAGCTACGGCCAGTTGCTGCTATAGCAAAGGCAATGACCATAGCTTGCCAACAAATTCAATTCCCCGCTAGATGATTCTGTAGGGCTACTAGATATGCAGATGACTGGGCCTGAGCTCAAGGTCGACTTCGTGTGCCCTTGGTTTTGACCGGAGATTACTTATAGCGGGACTCATTGTGCCCTGTTGTCGTCTTCGGCTAACATCGATGACATCAATCAATAACTTAGTACCGGTTAACCAAAAAGCGCACCTATGGTTGGACTTCCTATATGGACGACATCCTTGCGAGTATCCAAAATGCGTAACAAATTCCACTTGCGATATCCTAGACACAAAGGTCATGGAGGTTAGGCTTAGAACCTCGAACCATGGAGTATGGGCGCATAAGGCCTCTCTTGTCTCATTTAGCACTGGCGGTAATACAGCCTCAATCTACGAAACTTGCTTTGTCTTCAACTTTGGCCGATCTTAGTTGCATTCGTCACGCTCATCGTTTGCCTCCCGAATAAGCATGTTTTTGATACTACCTCCCCGAAAAATTGCACGAACATTCCCCATTATTTTATCAATATGGCTTCTCTGTATTCTATCTAGAGGGAGTTTGTGTCACCCTTTCACTCCTCATTATCACGTTTGAGGACCACGGTACTACACGCCGATCATCGGTGTCACTCCAAGTTCAGAATAGGTAGTTTCTGTCCTAACCAATACGATCAAATATAAAGATAAATAGTAGTGGGTAGGGTTTTCCGAGTGATAAGCATATGTTTCCATGTTTGCATAATATTTCATAAACCATCGAGGTCGATCTACTACCGGACCCATTACTTGAATATATATAACCACCTATGGCCTGTCGGCTGAAGCTTCCATTTTCGAGCTATGTGAAAGATCATAGGCATCGCTCTCTCGGGTTATTATGTTAGTGATATACCATTATGGTCAGTATAAAACAGCTCCTTGAGCAGATCCTGCTATTGTTGAGTTCGCAGCCATGCTCAAACACTCTGCATCTTTCGTCATATTTGAAGAGAGGTAAGGACTTTTTTTCAGTGATAACTTTGGCTAATAAGATAAATTAAAACACAACATTTCAACAAACATCCGATGTGGTGTAATGGCTAACATCGCTGTCTCTCACACAGCAGCTCGGGGTTCGATTCCCCGCATCGGAATTTAATTTTTGTTTTTTTGTCCCGTATCTTCTTCATCTTATCGATAATCCCCCACCCACTTACGACGAACTGTATAATTATGTGAAATGTCTCTTTTTCCTCCTTTTCTTTCCCTTCCTTCACCAACTAGGTCATCAATCTTATATACCTTCTCATGCTTTAATCCATCTCTTGCGTCCCGGGTTAAGCTTAATTCAGGTCAATGTTGCCGCTAAGGCGAGAAGGGGCAGTCACCGATATAATCAATCAGACGCATTCGCTGACTCGCCATTGGAAAACCAAGAAATACCCAGCTAGTAATTAACTTTAGACACGAGTATATCGCCATTGTATTAACAATTTAGAACATTCTCCTACCAAAGGAACCCCCTCTTTGTCCCCATCATGACATCCAACATCGCGTTTTAACCCATGCACAACTTGACGGTTATTGATTACGGTAGTTTGACTCCATTTGCGCAGTAGGCCTCTCAGCCTTTCAATACACAAGACTATAGATGCCCAGCTCTAACGGTGTGGAAGATCAGACGTATCCTTTATCAAATGGCGTCTCTACAATCTCAACTACAAGCCGCACCCGCACAGCGTTTCCAAGAGTGAATTGATCGATGACTAGTTGGGCGATATGACCCCAGAGCAATGAATGTCTTGGTCCAGCCGCATGAATCAGATTGGGCGCCCAGTTGGTATCGATTCCAAAGGTGGAAGTATGATTGGGAATACTTGCGATGCGCATCGCCTTGTTCATCTTTGTGGGACTAAGACTTGGAGTGCGCCCAGTGGAGAACATCCTTGCGACCTATCATGAGCTGGAGAGGGACATCTCATATAAAGCGGCCTCGACCGGGTTGGCTGTTGATTCTGGCCTCAACGCGAAGCAGGTGTATGAGTGGCTGGATTCTGAGCTGGCGGCAGATGTTGTGGACGAAGAAGTCTCCAACAATAAAGTGGAAGAGGGAAATACGGGTGGTCCCTCGTTACGTTATTCAGGATGTACATCGCTTGGCTGGAGTACAAGGTCCCTCTGGGTTTATCGAAGTCTTCGTGAAGGTTAATGAAGACGGATCTTCGGCCTGAAGAAAGGCAGTATTCTTCTATCAGATTCTATACTTTGAGGGAGTGGAGACGTTGTTTGAAGTCTTCTGTCTATACCCTAAGCAGTTCCATTGGGTTTAGGTCCTTCTCTAACACTGCCTCTTAAACTTATTCAGCGTTAATAAATTACTAATTCGTATTATTTTTGCTATCTTGTCTTGAAATATATTTATCCGATAAAGATAGGAATGGAATAAGAATGGCGGAATTCGCTGCGCTGATATTAATAAGCTCCCCCACACTAACGAGTAGTTAACTAATGATAGCTTCAATATGGTTCCATATCTTACCCCACATCTTAAGTTCAGCTGGATTAATAATACCAATCGCTGTGGTCAAACTGCTTCATTGCCTGCTGAACATACAGTAAATCAAAGAGTTTCCCTATTCCATCCTTCATAGCCTCTAAAATCATCCATCATGCCCGCAAAAGTGTTTGTGACCGGAATTACCGGCTATATCGGAGGCGACGCATTCCACCTCATCCAGCAGACCCATCCGGATCTCGAATTCTCAGCCCTGATTCGAACCGAGAACAAAGCTCAGCAAGTACGCGAGAAGTATCCAAAGGTGCGGGTAGTCCTGGGAGATTTGGACGATGCAGACAAAATTGTCAAAGAGGCTGCGTGGGCAGACATTGTGATTCGTTCGTATCAAGAAACCGTATAACTGAGTGCCCCGGATTCTCCAACTGACATTATTCAGATACTGCCGATGCTTCAGATCATGTTGGGGCTGCAAATGCTATCGCGAAGGGCATGATTGAAGGCCATAGCTCCGAGCGACCAGGATATTGGCTACATACCGGTGGTACCGGTATCTTGACCTACTTTGATTCAGAAGTACGCAAGGTCTCTGGCGAGCCTGATGACAAGGTGTTTAACGATTGGGATGGCGTTGACGAGCTGGTTAATCTGCCTGCGGCTGCATTTCATCGGAATGTGGATGAAATTGTATTGGACATTGGTTCCAAGCATTCCGACCGTGTCAAGACGGTCATTGTATGCCCTCCTACTATCTACGGCCGTGGCAGGGGCCCCGTGTCAGACCGTGGTCGACAAGTCTATGAGTTGGCCTCGTTTATCCTGACGCAGAAGTATAGCCCGCAGCTAGGAAGGGGCTTGGCTCGGTGGAACAATGTGCACGTCTACGACCTGAGTAGGCTATATGACGGCCTAGTACGGGCCGCTCTTGATCCTATAAGAAAGGACGATAACGAAATTTGGGGCGCCAAGGGCTACTTCCTCTCCGAGAATGGAGAACATGTTTGGGGGGACCTATCCAGGCTGATCGGTCAGCAAGCTTTCAAACTTGGTTACCTTACGCAAGAACCAGAGCATAAGGAATGGTCGCTTGACGAAGCCCTAAAATCACCCGCAGGCTTCGAGGCTGCTAGCTGGGGCTTCAATTCCAGAGGTTCTGCTCTTCGAGCGAGGAAAGCGTTAGGCTGGAAGCCCCAAGAACAGAGCCTTGAGGCTGAGATCCCTGAAATTATCCGCGCTGAGGCAGCTAGACTAGGCCAGTGAGCCTCGCGTGATCCGTGTCAGCATGAGTTGAGTATCAGGACTATGAATAGGCATTTAATATTGAATGAGATTCCTACATATATAGTTTCCGTGATAGGCATTAGCTCTATCTAACATTGTATCCTTTCATAGTAGCCATGGACCCTTGTGCACGGTCCAAAAGGAAGACAGGGAGAATAGACGCTATTGGTTTTGCGACCTAATACTTCAACAATCTACCTGATTAATCGTATCTCCTACACACCACCGCTCAACGGTACATTTTACAGCGGCCTGGAGATTTTGTAACGTCCTTTCAGCGAACCAAGCAAGATGAGGCGTCAAGACCAAGTTCAGGTTTGCTGCATCCGGGTTCAACAAAGGCGAGTCTCCTCTCCCGATAGGTTCACTAGCATAAACATCAACCGCTGCTCCTGAGATGCTGTCCTCTTTAAGTGCACGGAACAAAGCGCCCTCATCCACGATGCCACCTCGAGCAACGTTAATTAGTACAGCCTGAGCGGGCATCATGCGTAGCTCCTGGATCGAAATCAGGTTAACCGTTTCTGGACTTCGCGGCAAACACAGAATTAATACGGTAGACTTCCTCAATGTATCTTCAAAAGAGATCCGACCTGGTCGCGGAGTAGCCCCCTTACGCTCGGCCACTATCACATTCATCCCAAGCCCGCGAGCCAATACTTCGATGCGCTTCCCTAACGATCCGTATCCGATGATTCCCACAGTCTCATCGCAGCACAGCAATGGTGCCTTTCCATCTGCAGTACGAAGTCGCCTGTGAATTGAGCCATTCATTTTCCACTCCGTGTCATGAGTCATATCCGCAGGCACCGCCGTCGTGATATTATTCAGATTGACCAGTTTTCTCCGAGTAGCGAAATAGAGCCCAATTGCATGTTCGCTGACGCTACCCACATTTGTACTGGGGCAGTAACACACGGTTATCCCTCGAGCTTTGGCAGCAGGCTTCTCAACACAATCTGTTCCACTTGCCATGATCACTATCAGGCGCAGTTTTGGAGTGATTTGGGGACTCAAAGTCCCCGCCGATAGTCGAATTGTCGTGGTTAAGATGATTGTGGCATCCTTAATACGGGAAGTGAGATCTGCTTCATTGGTCCAGCTGTAAACGTCGAGAGAGTATGGTTGGGCTAAATCGAAGCTTGGAATCGGGCAATGAACAGCCTCTATGGCAACTATGTGGTGCTTGGTGTTGTCCCTGGCCATGAAGGGTGACAAGAAAGACAAATGCAAAAGTAAGACAGTTTGAAATATTATCGCGAGATATTAGAGCTAGACACCTTGTCAATTCTGATATGCGTGCGTGGTGTATAGAAAGACATAGGGCGCAGAAATCCGCATGGCCGATTTTAACCGAGGTAGTGACTGACACAGGGCGCGCCATGAGATATGTCACTTTTAGACTTTCGATCTGTGGTATCGCTAGAGAAAGTTGGTCCCTGGGCTATGGAGTCCACTCGGTCCGATCTTTCCAAGCACAATAGGCATGCGAGGGCTCTGCCTTTCTCTTCCCGATGCCGGGACTGCTTAATGCCGGTCATTTGAATCTCCCAGATATCCCCAAGTTCTTAGCTCTCCTCAATGGGAAATATTCTTTCCTTTTTTAGTTATTATTTGGGGTTTTACTAGTACAGAAAATCCGTAACCTCATGACATCTCTAAGCTCTCCAGGAATGAACCTGGCTGAGAAGTGCAAATTGAGTCTCATATATATGCCGCAAAGGGCTCACTTCAAAGCAACAGTTTCAAACGATTCATGAACAACATAAATTTATAGAATTCCTTAGTCTACATATATCTTCCCCTCTGACACAAAAGCTGCCTGACCAGCAAGATCAATCTTTTGTACTGCATCCTTCTCCTCATTCAACGTAACTTCCACAATGATATGACTTTGCCTTCCCATCTCCGAACCCTGGCTAATGAAAAGTCGGTGCCTCCGGCCCTTTTGACTATTAGTTAACGCAATATAAGCGCCCAGGGAGCATCCACCACTTCCACACGCAGGATCTTCCAAGTTAATAGCAATCATGCGCACACGAAGTTCCCAGACGGCTATATTTCCCTCCGGCCGAGTCTCCAGTAGTTGATAATACATAACACCGGTGAAAGATGGCGTCCAACTCTCATCAAGCTCAAGCTCAGGACTTGGTCCCGTGACAAGGCCAGCGAATAGATCCGCCCTCTCAGTTAAATCCACCAGCGCATACGTAACACCCTTGACCATGGATACTACCGGTGATGTATCTCTTACGCCATGCAAATCCGATGCTGCCATCAAGGTCGCCTGGGCCGGGAGGATCCGGCTGAGTGTCGCTTCTTGTTGGTGAATGTGTATGTTATGGGGAACTCCTGCGGAAACGACTTGGCTAGTTGGATCGTAAGATATTGCGACGGGGCCAGCTTTAGTAGTTATCGTCAATTTGGTTGACCCGCTGGCGTCGTTGGCTAATAACTCCCTGAAGAGCAGATGGCCGGTGCCAATGATAGGATGGCCGGCAAATTCCATTTCATTAACAGGAGTGAAAATGTCCGCCCGAGGCCTTCCATCGTGGTCCGAAGGGTGCAAGAAAACCGTTTCGGAGAAGTTGAATTCCTTGGCGATCTGTTGCTTTTGCTGCTGCGACAGTTTGTGATCGCCAGTCTTCACGATCGCGAGTGGGTTTCCCTTGAACCTAAGCAATTGGTTCAGTTACCAGAGGCCGGTAATGAATTCTAATAGGATAGTGATCTGTACCTTTCTGAAGCGAATACATCAAGGGTGACTAGCAGAAAGTTAGTGCGGAAGTTGTTATGATGAGCTGGGGTTTCTACCATATGACGCCTGGTCGCCGGACATTATGAGCTTTTGCACAAAGAACTGGTAACTCGAAGTGGTACAATTGCCGGAGAGCTTTTGATTAAAAGGTCTCGCTCTTTAAGGGTTTTCAGTGTCGTGCATTGTGTATTGGAGGTCATAGTTCTTCATATAAGGAGGGTAAAAATCGGCTAATATCGGGGACCCACCCACGCCCTGTGTAGTTCAAATGAGTCAAGAAACGTACAGAGTAACCATCATATGAGATGCGCAGACCTTCAACAGTCCCGATAAAGTGATTTGGTACAGCAGAGCCAATAACTAGGCAGGCTCCCATGACAGATAAAGCATGAGCGCATACTGATGTTGAAATATAGATCCTCATGTCACTGTAGGAAAGTCGGATAGAAGATATTCAAGAAAGAAGTATCTTTTTTCAAATTTGATGATAATCTCTGTCAAGGGCGGCTTTACAGGTTTTATAGCCAAGGATACATTGACCTGTAAAATCTAGGGAACTTGCTTGCTATACCATACAGACCATGACTTTGCTCTTACAGGATAGGTATCTTTTTCAACAGTCATATGCTGCGTCTAGTCTGCCTATTGTCGGTCAACAGCGCCGATGGTAACAGTTAAGGATGTATGCAACGGCCGATTGCGGTTCAGCAGCAATTATTCTCGCATATGCTGGCCATTGTAGTTACAGCCCAAATAAGTGATTTCAGAGGAGAAATTTGTTTTCCTAGCTTACACAAAGAGAAGGAAATAAGAAGTAAACATAGCAATTGGGGCCATGCATACGCAAAATCTCACTAAATCTTGATTTAGGATAAAATGATCAAAATGACATAGTTATCACGGATCAATTAGGTAATTCCTTCTGCACGGCATACTAGGATGTCTGATGATAGATTTTTTCTTCGTAATCTTCAGGAAAGGGCCATTGGCCATTGGCAGGGACGTCTCCATCATACTTCTATACAGGACTGACCGCATAGGTTGGCGACTCAAAGGTTGCCTTAAATTAATGAGAATATTATCTGAACACTTAGGTTAACAATGTAGCCGCTCGGATTAAAGTTTTAGTAATTTCCGTTTGAACCAACCTGCCATAAGCTCTTTTGAATGTTCATAGGTCTAAATGGAGGTATTTGTTGGATTTGGCTGCCTCAACATTATGCGATAGCATGCTCAGGTTATCAGAATAAATCAAGTTATGGAGTCACTACGTTAGTAGCTATCTCATATTAGCCACCTATCCATCTTACCAGTAACATTTTTACGTTGATATATGATTGACTTGCCTAGGTTGTCAGGGTTGTTACATAAGTTATTTTTTCGGTAGCCGATGCGTGACCAAGGCTGTGTGGTTCTAATACTTTTTTCTCAGCTTATTGGGCACAATACGCTTCCGATCAAGTCCGAAAGCCTGATCAAAGGCATTGTCGTCTCTTTTCATATGCAAGCAAGTTGGAGTGGGGAATTCATGGGATGTTCCTATGCTCTACTGTCTTCCCTGAATATTAATTTACAAGCCGCCGGCGCCTTCTGCCAAACATAAAGTTCGAGTCATAGCGATGTTGTTGTTGTACGTCCGTCACGAGCTACTTGAATTACCTTTTCATCTTGAAGGTTCAGAAGCATTAGACATTGGCTGAGCTCGGCCACTTCGGATAGAAAGGATTCGGTTTATCATGGTGTAGCACTGTTCATTGAGCTGTAATACCTCATTGTGAGCTACATGCACCACCTAGATATCGAATTGCTCAAGCTAAGCGTCCTGGGAGCATATAAACCCTCGAAGGCTTTTCCTTGCCCACCTCTCGTTGCCTTATAGTTTCTCTCTTTTAGTTTAGGTAAAGGAATTCATTTCTATACTGTACTTACACACACTTTCTATATAAAAATGCTTACTTGGCTACTTCTTCTTTTAAACTTTTTTGGCTTTGTACTGGGTGCCCCATGGCACAGAATCCTATCGCACCAGAAGCCACTTGCTTGCCAGGTATGATGTTACTTGCGTGGATATGCTTGTGATCAACGGCCTATCTATACGAAGTTGATCTTTTGTAAAGGGATGACAAAGCATATGACTGATGAAGCATGTAGGATCATTTCTCAGATGACAACTTCCTTGAACCCTTCCATGACAGATGCTACAGCCAACGCTACAATACAGGCACAAGTCGTCGAGGGGAAATGCTAGTGCCCTCTGATTCTTGTACAGTCATAGCTCCATCTACCATTGAAGTCCTCGACTCCCGCATTCCGCACGACCAATTCCCAGGACAACGCTTCGCGGTCAGCCGCGAGGGTGACGACCAGAAAACCAAATCTGTGCTAACATTTCGGCCTTTGACGAACGGCCAAACGACTTGTACTCTCGCGATTGAGATTCCAGCCATGCCAGAAGGCCAGTATGTCCATGGTTCGACGACTATGGAGATTTGGGCTGTCGATCGATCGGAGACGCCAACATGGGATAACCAGCCCCACAAGGATAAGACCGTTGGAAAAGCCATATTTCCCACGTGGGAAGTGCAGCAGGGCTGGCTGCAGCGCCTTATGCCTCTTGACTGTGAAAAACAGATGAGCTACATGGTCGAGCTGAGTTATCCTGAGGGCGATGGGAATGTGCTCTTTCGGAATCAGCTAATGGGGAAACCTGGGGCACCAGCAATTGGCTGGAGAATGCTTCAGGGTGGATGTTAGGTGACGAAATTTGGTTACTCAGCACGTTGGTCGGGTACTGGTGGGTGACGAGACTTTTGATTGTTGGTTGGGTTCTGGAAATCTGCTTTCACTAGTTTTCGGGTGTGGTTTTTCTCTTTGACTTGGTGAGTAATTACAACTGATATGCCCTTGCATGCATAGGAAAGGGCACATGTATCTATTGACGGCTTTTGATATGCACTTTGTATCTGAAAGCAGTCATTTTAGCTGACTCACGTCGTTCATTACTAAATTGACATCAGATTCGGAAATATGTGATTTGAAGAATGGTGACAGCCAAGCACCGTCCTTCACTGAATCATATATTTTGTCAGATTACTTAACCTATATAGAGGAATAAGTTTGAGCTAGATCATGCAGAATGAACGTAAGCGTGAGGGGATTCAACATAGACTAACAAGAAAACCGGGGCCAAGACTGATGACGCCCTAAACATATAACCGACTTGGCTGTTCCAGACTTAACAAACTAGAAGTGCACTAGTGAGGTCTAGGGCCTGTTGTACTAATATTGTTCCCGATTGCCTGACAAACAGTTTCAATTTGCGCAATACATTTTTAATTACGAGTGGATGCATAAAGCCTACTAATGTCAATATGGGCTCAACTGAGGCATATAGTATTGGAGCCATATATATGTACAGTATATTAGAAGGTGTTATCGAGAGGCAAAAAAAAGAAAAGAAAAAAAATCTTTGCATGACGCTGGGATGGGGTGGGCCAAGTATAACTTCATGATAGAGAATTAAGGTGCCAATTGCTACAGTTAGATTTACGCATGTAGGGCAGATCTAACAGTTGATATAGTTTACCGGGCTATTCCTCACGTTCGTTAAGTCTTCGCGGAACTACTTCTCTGGCAAGGAATATGAAGGGGATTCAAGAAACTAGTTATGTATAACGGTGACCTGAATACGACAGCATTCCCTCTTCCCCGGTCCAATCCTGAGAAGACTACTAATTCTATTGTAACATTCGAACTTAGGCGGGAAAACTTAGATGGCTAGCTCCGTATGAGATTCATAGTTCTTGACAGTCACGCTCTTGTAGCTACTTATATTACCGCCCATACGGAACTTGCCAATAAAAGTCCAACACAGGTACGAGTTGGCGCCAGAGGCATGGTGGTCACATTCGAACTAATACATTATCCACACCACGATATGATTCATATCCTAAGTACTTCACCCATTCCACAAAAGTCCCACCCGTAACACTTCCCGCAGAAACCGTCTAATGGAAAATAGCCCAGACAGGACCTGAAAATCAATTAACATGCATACCCAAAAAGAAACCAGGATCAAACCACTACTTACCCTGTCCAGTGTAGCTAACACTGGTGCAATCATCACACGTAGCAACATTGTTATCCCAGCATCCTTTATCTGTGAAAATGGACATCATGACAGAACCCATGTCGTGAGCCTGAAAGGTGAATTTTCCATTGCCATTAACTGGGCCGATACAGGTGTTGCTGTTGGCAGAACCGGTGTCGGTGCATGTTCCCTGAGGGCCGCACATTTGGACATAGCCGGCTGACGCGGTAGCGACGAAAACAGGGAGAACGAGGGTCTTGAATTGCATTTTGGAGGTAGGTATAGCTTCTTGGAAAATGAGGAATTGACAAGTTTGATAGATGGTGTTGGTAGATATCAGTTTTCAGGAGGGGATAGGTGCCGGCTTTTATATTCGAGGATGGGAAGCTAATACATCATAGAACATGCTGATACTAAGAGGGCGCTGACATTCAATTCTGCCGTGAGCACCTGTATTCAGAATCAAGTACATTGAGCTTTACCTCGGGGTCCATTTCCATGTGCCTATACGCTTGTGCATATACGCGCAATGTTCCAGGCGAGTTCCGCATTTCCTACGAACAACGGATACTGGGGGCTAGATGTATGGTGGAGCTTCCTAGATTGGCTACATGACAACATGCCGAGCCTCTATTATGCTGATCGCCAGTATTCCAAGCAGTGCCGAGAGACATCGCCACTACCCCACGCATTGAACTCATCTGCTGATTAGTCTGTAGTATTCGTCTCGGTGGGGGCCAGAAGTCAAGCTGTGGAGAAGGGAGACTTGGATAGTAGTCTTACCAACATTGGTGTCGTCAATTACATCACCTATATGAGGTTAGGCATAGACAAATACTGGGTCAAAGCAGTGAAGTATCAAGGTCCCTGAAAATGTACAAAGTACTATTAAGGTACTGACGGAGCTGACTGAGACTGAACTTGAATTGGTTAGCTCTATGCGGCATAAGTTGACACCATTCCCCTTTGGGTTGTTGTGTACCTGCCAAATCTGTACTAGTGATGTCCATCTTTACTGTATTAGGAAATTGTGAGGTTGGCAGTGCCTAAAGCGATCGTTCGGCTACTTACTATAATGGCTATCTCAACAACGCAAGTGAATGTAACTTTAGGTCGTGTGGAGAGGAGCGATTATCGCCAAAGGAATAGGCAGAAGGGTGAGATTCGTTGTATTTGGACCCTCACATCTTCCGCTTGCATAGAGGTCAATGATAGGACCGGACTTTGATCGAGCCGGCGTTCTCCGAATCTCCCAAGACCCTAACGAAAATAGTGGTGGAGAAGGGGTATTTTTGCCTACAACCTTTGTACATAGAATCGTCGTAGGGAAATCGGCAAGATCCTGACTTGAGGGGATCGCTGCACCTTCTCTACTTTGTCAAACTTGTTAGTTTAGTCTATATTATACAACACAAGGTCTCTCATGAATCGGAGAAGGAGATGCCTAATTTTACAGATCTTTGCCACTGTAGTACTGGATTCAGGGACTAATGCCATTATTTATAACACTCAGGGATGGGTTCTTTAATCTAATAATACTTGTCTGCTGAGAGCCCAGTCGGCTAGCACGGATTTCACAAATGCTGCCTTGTAAGATTCGTGGTAACCTTAGCGACATACCCTTATACTCTAAAACCCGCATTTAAATACGCCCCGTGTGGCCTTGGATTCAAAAAGCAGGGTTCCAGGCACGAATGATGGTTTAGCTTGCGGCTTGATCCAGCAGCCAGTACTATATTAAATGCGTTGGTATCTGGAAGGAAATATCAAGTCCGATGTATATCACATTCTAGTCTCTAATTGAGATTTGCATCTGAAAATTGAGTGCTCCCTCCAATTAATCTAAAAAAAAAAAATTAAAGTAAAATAAAAAGAGGGAAGGGGGGATCTGTCATATCGGTGAATAGGTAGCGCTTTGCGACTATCTGAGCTGACAGCAAAGGAGATACTGGCTTCAGGAAGCAATGCATAACTGACAGGAAAAGGAATGATCTTGGGATTGACACCCGGAGTAAAAATTGATACTGCTGGTAGGTGCGGAACGTGTTATCAGAGTGGGCCAAGCCGTACATGTCTAAATCAGAGTGTGTTATTTATCATTTTGCCGACTTCTACTTAGCCCATCTGCTTTGTTTTGGCGATGAACAATTTTTCTGCGTTTCTGAATCATACTCAGAATATCAAATCAGCTCTCAGAAGTTTTTCACGAAGCCTAACTATTATATAAGCGGTCAAAAGTCCTTCTAACTAGATGTGTTAGACATATATTGAATCGAATATATAGTCAATCCAACATTTAAATCACACACCCTTTAACTCTTAATTTCTTATGTACTTAAACCTAAACCAGATAACATCGTCACATATGTACCATGGTTTGGCAATAAACAGCATAACTCTCTTAGAAGCGACCCATCAACATTTGGTAGAGAATTATAACCTATATAGGACCTTTGTTACTTTGTACTTAGAATAGTTACTGCTTAGTTCCTCGTGTTCAACAATGTTCTTCCTTATAAATACTCACGCGTGTAAGTAGCAACATCTACTGTTTGTGTATAGCCACACCTTTTAAGAGCTGAAAGCGTGTGCAAAAATAGAAGCTCTCTTGATATATGATAGGCGCCTGAGATACTGGAACACGATAATAAAAGGCGATCTTCCTACACTCAAGTCCGCATGTAGCGATGGTTCCCAAAAGTAAAATGAGATAGAGGTAAAACAAAAAATATAATAATAAAATAAAGAACAATATAGATCTCTTAGACCAAACCTGGCTTTATTTATCATCTCGTGAGTTTTAATTTCCAACTCAGGGATATTTTATTCAATCTATATCTATCTATATTACCTATAAACGAAAGTCAATACTCGTTTGGTATTATAATAAGCGAATTTAATACTCGGAGAAAGGTTAAGGAGAGCTACAGAGTGCCCTCTAAAGGCACGAATTTGTATTTTGAAGAAAATAAAAAATCTACATTTGGTGATTCAAAGCGGGAATCCTCAATATCTTCCACAAGTTTGCTATTGGAAGGCCACCGGCATTGAGTAATGTGAAGGGAACATTTTCCGGGCACGGTCAATCATCGTCCAAGCATAAGTTGTGCAGACCTTCGTGGATCTCATACAGTATTTAACTCCGATATTATAGATCTGGAATCAGAGACTTGACATAAACTGAATACAATCTCACTAGCTGGACGAGCTCGTTAGCCCGCATCTTCTCGTAGAGGAGGCACAGCTACGACATTATTGGGCATGATCATGACTCCTGCGGCGCTAGGGTTGACAATGTAGAAGAGGTATCTAGTAGCCTGTTTCTGCAGAAGCCATAGCATTATCGCTCTTTGTTGGAGCATCATTTACCTGGTAGAAGGCTGTTGATGAATTGATTTCCGGGGAGGTCCTCGAATACTTGCCTAGGTAGCCTGAAATATATGGGTGGAGCATATACGCTTCTGTATATGTACATGTCCCCGGTCTATTGATACACTACTGGTCATTATAAACTTAACATAATTCCGCCCAAGGGGTAACGGGATTTGTCGCACGCCTGATAATATGTTACTCTACACTTCTTAATTAGGCCATATTGTGGAAACGTGAGTGATAATACGGGCTAGCTAGCTTATATAAGGACCCCGCCCAAATTCCTATGTTTTAAAAGGTAATCATCAGTTATATCTCATTCAAATGGAGGTTTCAGGAGCTAAAGGGCAAATGAAAACGCCCGATTGGCTATAATTCGGAATGGCGGGTTTTGTTAAGTTGACCCAGGACATATTAGCATAAGTCGGCATCTATGAGGAGAAACTGATTTAAAACACAGGCAATCGTTCATGTCCTTCAAAACCACCCATGCCATTTATCTTTATTAATATCCCTTGCAAATGGCTGGTGTTTCGGCATTCACCAATTCCTAAATGTCAACACAGCTGAAGCTCACGCTTCTTGCCCTTGCTCACCCCAATGATATGGATGAATAAGGGCTACTTATGCTCTATTCCGAGCTTATAAACCAATATGGGCCGAGGAGAACTCTAACCCCCGGGTGGAAAGCCGAGCAGTGTTACCGCATGCAAATCTAACACAAGACATGACCTCACTATCTCTCTAGGCACATCATGAGCAAACGAGACTTCAGGTCATAGTAATCTTTACTAATACTAAGGATAGCGATAGTATACTCCTCACAGACAGCGGTATCCGCTGTACTCAAGAAGATGTGTGACCGCTAACCTCGTTGTTCTCTAGGGAGGACAGAGATACTCAGTATAGAGGAAGCCGAGATGAACAAGCAAGTATTGGGGTTTGCCAAGGTCGCGTATTGACCGTGATGGTTGTGCCTAGTACAAGACCTACCAGCCAGCACTTGGAATGCTTGCTGAACGCCGAGAGGGGATGTTGCAGGACATAACTCGAGAGGGCTGGTGAATTTTTGCAACAAACCCTGGGCTGCAAGGAGCGGTACTGCAGAAATCAAGAATCCCGCGCTCGGCTCAGATATGTGCTTTCGTCCTTATATAGTCTCGTATAGTGGTTCTACTGGGGCATTGTGGTGATAGGTCTGAGCGAATCAGGTATCTTCCGGTGGAAATTGCGCCCTGGGAAGTTGGTTAGTGGGCACAGAAGCACCGCTTCATGTGATAGGGTGGATCTTCAGGTTCCCTTGGGTATATGCGCTTGATTTATATTCGGCTCGGTCACTGTCCGGTCGGCTCGGGCTCGCCAAGACTAGGGAACAAGGGCCGACTTGGAAGCTGCCTAGCCTACACTGAATGGGCTCACCGAGCTAGTGGTATGATCATAATTCCAATTGCTAAAACACCTTCCAGTAAGGTGTTCACTATGAATGATCATACTATCCATCACGGACCACCTCGAGACAAATAGAGGAAACAGTATTCTGGAAAGAGCGGGGGTGGTTCGGTCTCCCAAGTCCGGACAAGCTTACTCGGAAAGGGTCGATTTGTGGGATGACCCTCAGGGCGCACGTACAGAGAGCACACACAGGACGAGCGCCGGAGATAGCTCCGAGCCGATAGGAGGCCCCGGTTTTGAACAGACCCCGTGGGGCTGGATTTCCGCTACTCTGAGAGGCTCCCAAGATCCGACCTAAGGCAACGGTCACCCCGCGGTCTGGCCGCTAGGAGTTTTGTCGAGCCATGGCTATTGAGGTGCCCTCGATTGCTCTTCGCTGCTCCATCGAGTGTTGTACAGCAACTTTCGCAAATCCGCGTAGACATCGTCTTCTATAGCATGTTCAAGCCCGGTGAAACACGGGGATGAACCCGACAGATACACAAAAATCCCACAGAGGGCGGGAATGGGGTACGGGGTATGTGGGGGGGAAACACACAAGAGATATTTCCCCGATGTTCCTCCGCATTGGCATTTGCCGGCGCCGAATATCCCCACATTTCCAAGACGGGGAATCGGTCTGTCTATCCCCAACTATCAAAAGGAACCATGACGTGACGATGGAAGGAAAAGTGCGGCCATGGCTGGTAGAATTAATGCGGGAATTTCCCCGGTCCACATCCAATGCCTTCCGTTAGTGTCGAGTCCAGCTCTTCCCTCGATGAAAGGGGTAATGGAGACGAACCTTGCCGTGGTAGTGCAGCTTTGCAAATGATTGGGGGAATTATTGCGGCATCTGTCACTTTTCATGCTTTCCCCCGACTATTTAAATGCATGGATACCCATCCTTTCCGGGATCTCAGTGCGCCACCTCTACAGCTCAATCACCTTTAAGACAAGATGTTCGGCTCTCCAAAGCGTGCTGCTTTGGCAGCCGCAAGTCTTCTGACTGTCTTCGGAAACGGTCCAGCAGTCATGGCGCAGGAAACCTCAAGCAACAATGGTAAGTGAAGCCACATAAGCTCGTCCTCGCTAGCACTCTTCCAAGCTTCATTCCTAGTTGACGCCTGTACAGCAGTTGTCGCGGACGGCAAAACCTTTACCCTCAATGGAGAGAATGTCTCATACCGCTTCCGAGTGAACGAGACCACCGGTGACCTGGTGTCCGATCATTTCGGTGGCAGTATCACTGGCGATATCTTCCCAGGACCTGGTCCCGAGGCACTTGGTGGCTGGGTTGGTTTGCCCGGCCGTTTTCGCCGTGAGTTTCCAGATCAGGGCCGAGGAGATTTTCGGATTCCCGCCGTTCGGATTCGCCAAGAAGCGGGCTACACTGTGACAGATCTGCAGTATCAGTCATACTCGGTGGTTCCGGGAAAGCCTGCTTTGCCCGGTCTGCCTGCAACCTTTGGTAGTGAAGAGGATGTCACGACCTTGGTGGTGCATCTATACGACAATTACAGCTCCATCGCGGTGGACCTGTCATACTCCATCTTCCCTAAATATGATGCCATTGTGCGGAGCGCGAACGTTACGAACAAGGGTACTCAAAATATCACCGTCGAGGCACTGTCGAGCTTCAGCTTCGATTTCCCATACGAAGATCTTGAAATGATTAGCCTCAGGGGCGACTGGGCAAGAGAGGCCCACCGTCAGAGGCGAAAGGTGGAATACGGAGTCCAAGGGTAAGTTACTATTCAACCAAGCCTCATGACAAAGGCAGCAAATTAATGTTCCACCCGTGATATACAGCTTCGGAAGTAGCACTGGTTTCTCCTCTCACCTGCACAACCCTTTCCTTACGATCGTGCATCCCTCTACAACTGAGTCTCAGGGCGAGGCCTGGGGATTTAACCTTGTCTACACAGGCTCGTTCTCCGTTGATGTCGAGAAGGGTTCCCAGGGCCTCACTCGCGCTCTGCTGGGATTCAATCCCAGTCAGTTGTCTTGGCAGCTGGGTGCGGGCGAGACACTCACCTCTCCGGAATGTGTTTCAGTCTACTCCAGCGACGGCATCGGCGGCATGTCTCGTTCATTCCACCGCCTCTACCGCAACCATCTGATCAAGAGCAAGTTCGCCACATCGGACCGCCCACCGCTGCTTAACAGCTGGGAGGGTCTGTATTTCGACTACAATGAGAGCACAATCTACCGCCTGGCTGAGGCGTCGGCCGCCTTGGGAGTGAAATTGTTCGTGATGGACGACGGTTGGTTCGGCGACAAGTACCCCCGTGTATCAGATAACGCCGGTCTGGGTGACTGGGTGCCCAACCCGGACCGCTTCCCTGACGGTCTATCCCCCCTGGTGGAAGATGTCACGAAGCTGAAGGTAGCAAACTCCTCAACCGACCTCCGCTTTGGTCTCTGGGTTGAACCAGAAATGGTCAACCCCAACTCGACCCTGTATCATGAACACCCTGACTGGGTGCTTCATGCCGGCCAATACCCACGCACCTTGCAGCGTAACCAGCTCGTGCTCAACCTTGCTTTGCCGGAGGTACAGGATTATATCATCGACTCCATTACCAACATTCTCAACAGCTCGGCTATTTCCTATGTGAAGTGGGATTTCAACCGGGCGACTCACGAGTCACCCTCTCCCAGCAACGACCACAAATACATCCTGGGTATGTACCGGGTATTCGAAACCCTGACCACGCGCTTTCCCGATATTCTGTGGGAAGGTTGTGCCTCGGGTGGTGGCCGTTTCGACGCCGGTGTGCTCGAGTACTTCCCGCAAATCTGGACATCCGACAATACCGATGCGCTGATGCGTATCACCATCCAGCTCGGTACCTCGCTCGCATACCCACCCAGCGCCATGGGCGCCCATCTCTCAGCGGTCCCGAATCACCAGACCGGACGTACTATTCCTGTCAAATTCCGTGGTCACGTCGCTATGATGGGCGGGTCATTCGGCCTCGAGCTAGACCCCGCCGAGCTACACGAGGATGAGAAGGCCGAAGTCCCTGGGCTGATTGCGCTTGCAGAAAAAGTTAACCCGATCATCCTAACAGGCGATATGTGGCGTCTCAGGCTTCCTGAGGAGTCCAACTGGCCCGCGGTGCTATTCATCTCCGAGGATGGCAACCAAGCGGTCCTCTTCAATTTCCAGCTCGGCCCTAATGTCAACCATGCCACTCCCTGGATCAGGCTTCAAGGATTGGATGCCAAGGCCACGTATAGTGTTGACGGAAGTGGATCGTACTCTGGTGCAACATTGATGAACATGGGACTGCAGTTCAAGTTTGAATCGGATTATGATAGCAATGTGGTGTTCTTGGAGAAGCAGTGACGAAGCTGATGACGTGATGTTAATGAGAGTAATTATTTGTATGTAGATTGTGAATGGACAACTAATTTTCTTTTCTCGCTAGTACTCTAGAATGAATCGTCGGGAACTGCCAGCTAGATTCGGTATGAGCTTCCAGGGGGATGATTCTTTCTGTCAAGCAATGCATACCATCTACAGGATCAATAGAGTTACAATTTGTATCCAGAATACTCCATGATTTTCAAGGTGCAGAAGTACACGCGGAGAGAGCAAGCCCGAGACTACACTACAGATTCACACTAAGCACTAGTCTAGATCATGTTAAGAATGTGAAAAAAAAAAAATAAATAAATAAATAAATAAAAAGAAAAAGCAGCATCAGCAATCATTCCTTTAAACATCTCTTATTCCACAAGGCACGACACCGCGCGCTTTCGAGGATATTCTCCGTTGACCCCATAATATGCTCGAACTCCGAGTCGGCAGGACCAGCCTGCTCCCCGTTTCCAAGATCAACCATGCTCTTAACTCCGAATTTCTGGTTGGGAAAGTACTGATGCACCACCTCAGGTACAACTGAGATACATTTCAGCTTTCCCGCGCTACAGGCGTGCATCATACTGACATCAAACGCTTCGTCTTGCCCTGCGCCCAACAGTTCTATCACTTTTCGAGAACCATCACGCGACAAAGCATATGCGAAAGAACACACGGGATTTGCCGACCAGTAGATGGCGCGCTGGTGGTCTGGAATACGTTCCATGTCCCCTTGTGCAAAGCCAAGATAGTACTTATGTGGGCATGCGGTGGGATCCTCGTAGAAGACTGTCTCAAATAGGTCCTCCCAGTATTCGCCGCAATGACCGATCCAAAGCACGTCCCAGTCACGGCCATATGGAGCTGTTTCATTCTCGGGGGTTTTAGTCAGATTGCGGACACTCTCTGCGACTTGCACCATTTGGGAGCGAATTGTTACGTCCCAATCTGCATCGTCTTCAATAATTAGGGCAGTATCCAGGTCTGCTTGGATGGTATATTTGATCATATCGAGATGTGCAAGCCAGGCCACGCTAGCCCCGTGGGAAGGGTGACGAATGTACTCCGATCCTAACGTCTCGAAGGTCTTGACGAGATCGGGATGGATTGGTGGTTGTGGCGGGATATGGATGGAGAGGCCGGTTAGGTTTGCGGCAGCCATTAATCCTCTCGTTCGCCATGAAGGGCCCGTGGAAAGAGCAAGAATAGATTGAAACTAGAATGACACAGGCCAGTTAGTACCATATCGAATGGAGATTCTCGGGGAGTAGAAAGATGCGTACACCTAAAGTAGCATTTCTTGCAGTTTGCGTGGGTGGGGGCACCGAGGCCGGCTCAGGTGGAGAGACAATTCCGGTTACTTGCGCCAGAGGGCTTCCGAAGATATACCAAAATAGCCAAAAAAGGCCGAAGCCCGTTCCCAGATAGAGATATCGACGTGCAACGACCAACATCATTCGTCTTATACGCAACTCATCTATGGTGAGTTCAGGAGGTTGTGGCAGTGGCCACGGTATCGCAAAAGTCGGGGGAAGTGGGGGCGTGAAACAACGGCCTTTAATGGTGAGCATGATCGTGCAAATCCTTCCTCATCAGTACAAATTAAATGCCCTGCAGACCAAGACCCTAAGGACCCTAGTTGCATTGAACGGATCCAATGATGTTTCCTCGTTCTCGCTCGGGAAAATCCCTGTCAGCTAATTTCTTACAGAGTCGTTCTTTGTCTGACGATACCTTCATCCGTGCTATCTTGGGCAGTATAAAGTCACACGAACCTCGCCCAGGCCCAACCCTCGAGCGCTAAGATGCAGTAGATTTGTTAATGAAACTACTCACCTACGGCTTGACTGATTGGGCATGTTTTCAAAATATCTGTTTCACGGGACAGGACTTGAAAGGCACCAATTTCTCCAGCCCCAGCCTAACAGGGATATTTAATAACCATGGTAACATGCTAACCGCTCAGAGGGAGCAGTGTACCCAAGATGGAGTTGGAACTCCAGGGGCCTTGATCTTTCCAGGAGCAGTAGCAAGTTTCTAGTTTATTCTCCATTACTTCACAAGTCGACATCTCTTTGCTTTTAGGTTTGTCATACTAATGTGCACACTCGTTCCTCGAGTCAACCTGAGACTTGCGTGCTAATGTTAAAACTACTCCTAACCTCGTTTCTTCTGTGCCAATACTCGGTTCAAGCAGAGCCGGGAATATTCTACAACCCCCCAACTGGAGGCCCTATTCATGTCTACAGGGACAACCCAGTCTACGAACTTGAGCAAATGGTTCAGTTAAGATGGGCGACCAGTTTGGAAAGTATATCCATAATTCTATGGCAAGATGATAATCCCCATTTTGAATTGCTTCAAAGTAAGTCATTGTTCCCTACAGCCTAAGGGCCCCCCATATATTTCAACCTGACGGTAGATGACAGCAAACCTATCGGATATCACAACGTATAACTGGATCGTATCGACCCAGCGAAGTCTAGATGATGGTAATGTTTTCTTTTTCCAGATCCGAGATGCCGACGAAGCGGAGAGCCCGGATTTCTTTGCTAGCCATTACTTCAATATCACTAAAAGGACGAAAGATTCGACAACAACAACGACAACATTGTCAATATCAGTATCATCATCCACAACAGTGTCAGTTGCCCCAGCACCGAGACCAACTAGTGAGGCATTGGCACCAACCAGAGTGAGCTTAACGCCAGCTAGCACAACACCAACAATAACATTAACCGACGCGCTTACCACATCAGCGACTTCGTTAATCTCTACCACATCACCCATTTCACCCTTATATCCGAGCAATAGCGGTGCAATCTCACCGCAAGCAAAGGTGGGACTTGGAGTTGGCGTCGGACTCGGATGTGCATTCCTATTGACTCTTGCGATCGTTATCTGGTATTTCCAGCTGCGACCGAGGTACTTTCAAGCTGACAGGGCTCAAAACTTGCTCTCGGGAAGTACTGGGGTTGAGTATAAATCATGCATCTTCAAACCTCGGTCAGCCTGTCTAGTCGAAGTTCCTGGACATCAACTTGCACATCATGAGCTGGCGTCATGACGTACTATCTACTAGCAGACTTGTCACCCTTGGTATTGTTACTTCAAGTCAAAATATATGGTTTTTTATGTTGGCTTGAGCAAGTCCTGGTGGGAATCGTATGAGTAAACACGGCCCCCCAGCATATTTTCGTAGGAGGCAACGGTTCAGGATTTCCGAGTTGCCTGAATAGACTCCCACTTTTAAAGGGATTACAATCGCATGGCGTTCTGTCTATCTGTCTATAAAGGCCAAAGGCTGAGGTTGCAGATGGGCAGATGACTGGTACCGTTGTTTCGGTTTCCGGGGTTTGGGAGCGCACGAGCCATTTATGCCCTTACATCAATTGCCATTGCCACTGCCACTGTCAACCACGTCAGAAGAACTACCTCCTTTTATTCAACCAGATCCTGCTTAATCATATCTTCTGACAACATTCAAAGAAGATAGATTCATCCTAACTATGGTACATGTCTCCGCGGCTCGTACCTTAGGTAGGACGATTGAGGCCCTTTCATAAAACATATTACTCATTGCGCACGGTCGCTGGATGACTTCTCGACTCATCAGGATCTATCTAGCTTTGACCTTGTAGTCACTTGGTTTGCCGGCTTTTTGTTGTTGTGAACATAGGCCGCCGCTGCCGTCCTCTTCTTCATCATGAGCGACAAATCCAAGAACTCGGCGTATTTGGCAGAATACTACGATCTACAGGCCAAGGCAGATGTCACGAGATTGAACGCTCAAGATGATGCCAAAATCTACCTATCGGCCCTGAAGAAGCAGGTGGAATCCTACTACCCTCTTGATCATCACGGTGAACATCTTGTCGTCCTGGACGTCTGTACAGGAACCGGGCGTGTGCTGGCCAATCTCGCCACCGACGCCGTTCGGGACAACATTCCTCTATCCAATGTCGAATTTATTGGGGTTGATAAGAAACCATCGATGATCCATCGTGCATTAGCAGTACAGCAGGAGACGCCGGGCATGTCGCACGTCGGTCGCATTGATTGGCTCGTCGGAGAAGTCCTCCATTTAATCTCAGCCGAGCTGCTGGAAACCCATATCAATCAGGTTGATTTACTCCTGTCCGCGTCTGGCAGCGTCAGTCTTCTTACCGGGCCAGGGGAGCTCTTGAGGTTTCTCGCTCAGGCTGCTGCACTGCTTCGACCACGATCCGGGCGTTTCTATCTATCTGTAAGGAGAGATCTACTATCGGCGCAATCTACCACGGAGCCAATGAGCGAAAACGCGACATGTACAGGGTTGTGCGAACGGCATGAATTCCCGAGTGAGCTCTATGAGAATATTATTTACAGACAACTGCCAATTGGCAGTCCAACCGTAGAAGGGTCAATCAAAAGCGCTCTCTACCAGCTGCAAGTGATCAAGCGGACTAATGCCGGTCATGAAGAAGTTATCGAAGAGAGCCATATTGAATCCGGGCAAAAGATCTGGAAAGAGCCGGAGCTCTTGAAATGCTCGAAGGAGGCGGGTCTGGAGTTTGTCGAAGCCATTCATACTTTACATGAGACGTATTATGTTCTGAAGCAGGCTGGGTGACCGGTGTTTTGCTCTAAAATTATGAAAAGCGTTTTTTTTTTTTTTTGTCTTTTTTCTATGTTTCCTTCTCAGCACCGTGTGCTTTTCCTTCTCTCCTTGTTCTGTCATGTACTTTTTAGGCCCGACTTCAACACCACGCAGATTACTGATTTATCTTGACTTCACTATCTTCGTTGGTCATATTGGCACGGGTTCAATTGAGGTCCTTGTTTTATATACTTAATACCAAAAATCCTACTTCTGTGCACAACGAAGCCGCTGAGCCAGTGATTACTAGCGTTGGTTAGACGGGGCCTTCGGATGTTCCTAAGAAAAAGGAGGAAAAAGAAGAAACGAAGTGTCTATGGTCACACATAAGGATGAATAAATGTAATGGATTTGCTAACAGGTGACGAGAAACGACCAAAAAGAAAAAATCACCATCATTTTATCTTGACATCTGGTCCGGCGAGAACACTATAGCATCACTATATATATTTCCTGGTAACGACGCGGAGAGGATGGCCTTTTATAGCCTGAGTAACGGGGATGTCTGGGAACGCATTTAGAGACGGAGATGGGCTCTAATCAACGGATATAGCGACATTACGTGGAAAATACGGATATCAATGAGCTGTATCGGGTGAAATATGCCTTGACTACCTGGAGATAGATGTAGAGGATGCCTCTTTGAACACCACTGCCTTGGTTTAGTGTCAATTAACATAATGTGAAAGCAAAACTTCAACAAATGGTCCCGTAACTCAGTCGGTTAGAGTGCTGAGCTAATAACTCAGAAGTCGAGAGTTCGAGCCTCTCCGGGACCATTTCTTTCAAGCATCATTGGTCTAGTGGTAGAATTCATCGTTGCCATCGATGAGGCCCGTGTTCGATTCACGGATGATGCACGACTTTCGCTCCTATGGCTCAGTTGGTAGAGCGCATGACTAGTAATCATGAGGTCCGCGGTTCAAATCCGCGTGGGAGCAGTTGTTTTTACTTTTTTTCCTACCCGAGCTGCTGCTTGTGTTTCCTTCAGTTTTCCTCCATACTTTCTTTCGTCCTATGCAACTTTCCAACATCCCTACTAGTCTTAATCGCCCCCGCAGTCAGTTATATCTCTACACTTACTAAGTGGTGACTTGTGGAATTCGGTTCTACCCATAAAACCGATACTTGTATAAATACTTGAAGTGGTATCAATTTGTCAAAGAATAGTTCATCTCACGTAACTTAAACCCGTTAGTCTCCGCTCGCTCACCGGCGACTCACTCCACCTCCAAGCGCATCTTTACGGAGCACTCGATTTCGCAACTCTCCGGCACAAAACTCAACGCCTGCTCACCCCCACCATCGGCAAATGCAGGTGCCCTCCGCGCGGAAGTATATAGCGCCGGAGAAACATGTCCCTGAGAATCGTCGATCTCAACGGGTCGAAGGTTACTCATGTTCAGCGCACCCGCATAATCCTTAGCCTTGGCGAGCGCGTCCCAGACCGCTAGTTTCCTGCACTCCTGTCCCAGCTGCTGCTTTGTATCATCCGTCAACTGCCAGTCGACATCCCGCACTGAAACCAGAGGGTCCTTCGCCACGTCCGACACGAACTCGCCCAGTTTGCTGAAGTCCCGGAACTTGACCTCGAAGTTGGTCCGGGCGGAGTAGACCCGTGCTCGGTGTTCCTGCTTGTCGTGGTCCCAGGGGAGATAACTGCCGGTGCTGATTGAGCTCATGCTCCAGAATGTGACGGGGGCTTCGAGGGTGGGATCGCCGGAGTCCTGCTTCGGCGCGATATCTTTGAGGAGGGATTGAAGGCGGTTGGAGGTGCGCGTCACGTCTTGAGATACTGTAGACTGGTCTTTTCCATCGCTGGACACGTCGAGGTTGATGACAGCGCGTTCGGCCTGACGGTGCAGGGTGGAGGTTCCGACGGTGTGGATTGTAAGACCCATGGCGACTGATTCAATGGAGATATATCTATGGGTGTTTTTGGAGAAGCAAAACGGTGAGGAGCCGACACCGAAATTGCGAGGACGTCGTTTCGTATTTATAAATGCAGCTGCGGTGTGGCGAGGAAGAGAAGAAGTTGTTGTTACCTAAATGCTGGAAGGTACGTAAGTAGTCATTAACTCGTAAGCTAGGCAGAACAACATGTGAGATTGCGGGACATGTGGAGGGCCATGGAATTCAGGCAACGCCGTGGTGGAGCGCGTGAGACAGATTAATACCAACTTATTTAGCAGCCTCTCCGCTTGGCACCTTGTTGTGTTACATCGTGTCCTTCACAACTAGATTGAATTTGTCGGCATGAACTGAGCTGAAGATACTCCAGCGTAAAGTGGGTCAAACTCCCGCATATTTGGACTTTTAGCTCCATGCGCTTACATCACGGCCATGGTATGATGATATGATACTATCGAAACAGCCCTCTTCGAAGACAATGGATGTTTGAGATTCGAGGCACTAATGTGAATCCGCCTCAATGGCAGCTGAATTTGGCGTAATTTGCTCCAGATTGTACTCGACTGCATCGTTCTCCGTCCCTACGAGAAAGTGTGCCAGCGGTCCCCGCAGGTGGGACTCCATCAGCCTCAGTGGCGAACTCGGCTGGCTTCGGAGGAAATGGCACAAAGAGGTTCGATCATTTTCAACGGTTGTTTTTTTTTTGAGCAGAACAGGAGATCTGATGTCACAGTCAGTGGAGAGAGGGAGAGAGGGAGAGATGGGTGAAGCGCCATCGCGATGGGGTAAAGGGAGCAATGGTGGAAGGGGGTGAGATTCGCCACCTTCATTACTTAAACAGCTCCGCCGTTGGGGACCTATTGGCCTGGTTCGAATGTACAGCCTAATCGCGTTTACCGACTTTTATTTCCGGTGACTCACAATCGCAATGACGAGGAGTTATCGCCCCCCAGAGGCGATGCATAATCTCCAGCTATTAGCAGAGTTGCAGACGACCCCCTTCCAGCATTCTCCGGACTCCTCTGTGTGTGTGTGGCCTTGGATAGTGAGACTGGTTGTGATGGAATACGTTTCATATTTTCTTTTTTTCTCTAATTTGTCAACCCCAGGGCCCATGAATTGGGGATATATGCACCGGATAACATATCAGCGCCCCCTCCAACCGGGAAAATAGGGATGAGATCCTAAGGAAGTCCGAGAAATCTCCCGGCCGCAGCTTCTCACCGCTTGACTTGGTTCTGGGGTGGTTCGAGGAGAATAAGGAGGATAAAATGGGGGAGGCTGGGCGGGAGATCGCTCGATTTATACAATCTGTGGGATCTATCACAGGCCATGCCGTTAAAGTTGATCTATTCAATGCCAGATACGAATACCTCCAAGGTGAACACAAACCTCCCGGAATGTCTCACGAAGAGAATATTGATCTCGTTGGCATATCTCTGGTTCGTCTCTCATTGTGATCTGGGCTAGACTGGGGTTGTTATGTGACATGTCACTATGCAGATCCAGTGCCCGATGATCTGCGTTTACATATCTCATGTGTGCAAGGGATTGGGGCCAAACGACGAGATAATCTAGTGATTTAGTGAATTAGAACGTCATTGAAGCCTAATCATACTCTGCCAAGCTACGCCTGGATGCTTCGACGAAGCTAAGTGCATATCGACAGTCTTTTTTTTTTCTTTTTTTTTTTTTCTTTGCGAATTCAGTGCTTGCCTAGCATAATCAAGTCAACGGTTCTCCACTGCCTTCTTGTCGCAACGAACAGATTGTAGCGAGCTTCACTATGTGGACAAGCTCGGACAAATTCGTTGTAAGAGCATTAGAAACTGTTTATCATATCTCGAAGTGCTTGTCCATTTTCGGTCCTGCGATAGAGTCGGAGTTTGCGATTTACCGCAGCGAAACATGCTTCATGGCATTCTTCGGGATCGTTCCGCGTAACGATTCTGTCTTCTCTCAGAAGCCAAGTGGGACTAGGTTTAATAGACAACGGGGCGGATCCCCAGGTCGACTCTCAACCTATCTTAAGATGGAAAGTCGTTAAAGGCACCCAGTACCCTTACAAAGAACAGAGAATAGGTGCCGCATTAAGCGCACGGCTCAGTCTTAATGCTGTCTTGGAATTTCTTCATGTTCAAACCCCAGGCTCCTCCATTTCTGGGCATTGCTGAAGACCGGAAGGACAGAAGTATAGATGTCCGTACAGTTCATGATAATCAAACTTGAATCATGGACGATCAATAACAAAAAAGACTTTTGTCGTCAGGCTCGTCCTTGACATGCAGCGCAAATCTGTGAGTTGTTTGGATGACAAGAGCTTCGCACTAGCGGTTAGAAAGCTGTTGGCGAGAGACATGGAAGGCGGATGACAGCATTTACATCTAAATTTCCCCAACATATCAGCTGTACGCTAGTATTGGACCGTCACTCTTTCATGGGAGTCTCCGGGACCATTGTCGAGAATCCGGTATCACTCGGTTGATATCATATCACCCACTGCGACGTGCGATCCAAGTGGGCCGCTAATAGATAGTCCTCAACGGCGAACGAACTGAACAACAACACTGAGTGGTGGGATGACCAGCCCTAATGCATTCGTGTATGCACAACCAACCTGAATGTAATTGAGTTTCTGGATTTCTAAGCTGGTCGCAGAGTTTCTCGTATCTGCTAAGTTTCTGAGATTGTCCTACTACGTACTCCACATCCTCCCTGGTAGTTACTGAGCGACTGTCGATCTTCATATGAAGTATCCGCCAGCTGAGGCGGATGCCGCCGGTCCGAGCGTAAAGAAGAAAAAGGGAAAAAAGGTTGTCGCGAAATGACACCCTTTAAAACTAGACTGTTTACTTCCTTCCTGGCCTGCAGAATTTGCTTTGTTGGCTTAACCATACCGGCTCTGATTCCAATTGGGTTGCCTTGTAAAATGATGTCCATCTCGCATGAACTATTTAGCTAGAAACCCGGCATATCAGCATTTGATATTATGCGCGCATTTTTTTTTTTCTTTCTTCTTCTCTTCTCTCTCCCCCCCCCTCTCTCTCTTTTTTTTTTTGGGGGGGGACATTCCCTTTGCCCACCTTTACTGTAGCAAAAACGGGTGTTCCATATAATTGCACCCTAGCCATGTCTTAAACCGTCCCTCTAAAACAATCGCCACGGCGTTATCCGTCGGCTAGAACTCTTTCCACACCCCAGTCAGCCAAGCCGGAAGGTACAGTTGCTGGAGCAGAATATGAATAATTCTCGTCGGCAAGTTGGTAGGAATAAACTTTTTCGCTTAGTAGATCAAGGCTCGACCCTCAGTCTCCATGACCGGTAAAATCCAATACTATGTCGAAGAACAGACTTATGCGCGGACTAGTATTGGAGGCACCCACGTGAGGGCTGCAAGACCTAGTGTAGGATCTACAACCACAGAAACAGCCAGCCACTATCCTTACTATCGAGTATCAAGATTCAACAGACTACCGGAATTCTCTGTCCGAACGCTTTGACTCTCATTTTTAAGTTACGCCATTTATGGAGACGGATGTCGTGCTACGTGGAACAATCCCGTGGCCGTTTGGCCAAAGCTCGAATTCTCAATCCACGGTTACTCATTGATCGGTTGAATATGAAGATTGGAAGATTGAAAGTTGGACTCAAGTTGTTGTGCTGGGTAAAATGCATGCTGACGCCATATATTGGATAGGACGCAGATGGTCGGCACAGAAAACTCGACAAATGTACGGGGCAAAACTGGGCCACAGAACCGAGTACGGTATCAGGCGGGAGAATTGTCGCGCTCTGCTTACTGAATTGGCAACCACAGAGAAACGTCCGGTGGATTATTCCCAGGGATGTGATAGGTGGCCTGGCCGTCCGTGTTGTCGCTACTGTGGTGGGTCTAATAGTTAGAAACTCGGCACTATCAACTGATCGTACCAATCGCCTGGTACTGCAGGATGCGGGTCTCCCCCAATTTCCAAGGCATACTCACAAGAAACTTCGACGATATGGCAAGACCTCCGAAACTAAACGCGACCCGGTGAAAGTCATTGCGCATCCCGTAGCCCAAAACGTACAACCCGTCTGCTTTTCCGTTTAAACGACCCTGTGCAGGATCATACGGCCAAGACCCACAATAGGGGCCTGTCATATTTGAGACAATGGTTTTCTTTTTTTCTGCAGAATTCCTGGTGCCAGACTGCCGGGTCCATGGCTACCAACCGCGCGGAGTAAGGTATTCCACAGGCCTTTGGCTTTGAACAACATCTAATCCCTGCACCATGGGATTTATCCAAGATCTGGTGTCGGTTCTTCAACCCTCAATCGAGTCGCCCCTGGCTCTCTGCGCGACGACGGTGGTGGCTGCCGTGCTGTACGTGCTGGTGCTAGGGGTGTATCGCATTACATTGCACCCGTTGGCAAAATTCCCAGGCCCTAAACTCGCTGCTTTTACTCAATGGTATGAGACTTACTATGAGTTCTTCAAATCTCCGGGTGGACAGTACTTGTTCCACTATCGGAAATTGCATGAAAAGTATGGTAAGTTCGATATGGGTCGTCAAACCACCCCCCTGTCGGTTAGGGTATGTGGTACTGAAGAAAAGACGTACACTAACTTCACAATCAAGGCCCAATTATTCGCTTAAGCCCATTCGAAATTCATATCCAGGATTCTTCCTTTTTTGAGGAGATGTACTCGCAGTCATTACCGTGGGATAAACCGAAAGAACTCGAGCACCGTTTCAACAACGCCAATGGCTTATTCCCGACACACAACCATGAAGTTCACCGTCACCGTCGGGCAGCTCTTAATCCGTATTTCTCCAAGCGCGCGATCAACAATGCGGTCCCGATGATGCAGGAGCAGATCACGAAGCTCTGCGATCGACTACGACGGGAGTACCAAGGAACGGGGAAGATCTTCCGCCTGGACTGGATGATGGGATGCATTGCGTCGGACATCATCGTCCGCTATTGTCTCAATCGCGGCTACGATTTCTTCGAGGCACCGGATTTTAAATCGCCCTTCATCCAAGCCTTGTTTGACTTGTTGGATGGGGTCCATATGGTCACGCAATTCCCGTGGATTGCCACCATCTTCAATTCGCTACCGCAGGGCTTGGTTGAGGCTCTGCAGCCGGGCTTGAAGTCCGTGAATAATTATAACCAGGTAATTTACAAATAAGCGCCCGTCTTTCCGTTGAACCGAGGGGCAGCAAACGACGAGTAAGAAGTGCTTCTAACATGAAAGCAGGAAATGGCCGATCAAGTTGCCGATATTCTCTCGAAGAAGGAAAAACGGAATGGCTCGGAGCAGATGAATGTTTTCAATGCATTGCTCGACTCTGATCTACCCCCGGAAGAGCTCACTTTGACCCGCCTACAACAGGAAGCAATTACAGTGATCGGAGCAGGCTTCGATACAACAAGATATGCCCTGTCGGTGGCTGGCTTCCACATTATAAACACCCCGAGCATCTACCAGCGTCTCCGCGAGGAACTAAGATCTGCGATACCAGATCCCAACAATATGCCGTCATTAACGGACCTGGAACAGCTTCCTTACTTAACTGCTTGTATTCAAGAATGTGCGTAGCTCCCCCCTTTGTTAAACCTGCCACTAACCCTCTTCACCGATCAGGCGTCCGCATGTCCTATGGTGTAAGCCAGCGTGCGTTCCGCATTTCGGACCACATCACCCTCACCTACAAGAACTACGTGATCCCTCCGGGAACCGTGGTCAGCATGGACAACTATTCGGTCGCCCACGACGAAGAAATATTCCCCGAATCGTTCACGTTCAAGCCCGAGCGCTGGCTTGGGGATCCCGTTGCCCCTGATGGAAAGAAGTTGACGCGCTACCTTGTGTCCTTCGGTAAAGGTACTCGGTCCTGCCTCGGGATCAACTTGGCCTATGCGGAGATGTACCTCACTCTTGCGAATGTCTTGCGGAACTTCGACTTTGAGCTGTTTGAGACAGATCGGTCTTCTGTGGATTGTTATCGCGATATGTTCTTACCGCACGTAAAGCCTGGTTCGCAAGGCGTGCGTGTGAAGATCAACTAGATTAGCGATGCGTTAGTTCTCGATTTAGCATTTGTATATGAGTCTACTTAATCTGTCACGAATAAGATAATACCAATCTACGATCTACCATGGAGGAAGCTTTGTAATTATTCCGATCGGCCAGAACATACCCACCTGTTACCATGGATGTACCCACGGTCCTTAAACTTCATAGTTCCATGGGTACTCCCGCATCGCGCGTGTTGTGGCTTTCCACTTGCCATGACATCACCAGTTGAGTACAGCCTTTGCCACTAGTTAATGATCCTGTGATTGGTCTGTACTTACCTACGTGCCCCAGCATCTTGTATCCAAATGGGGAACCATCAAAGATCGATGCATCATACACCTATCAGATCTCATCTGTACCAGTCGCATTTGGCTTGGGAACGTCCCAAGTCGGATATCTAATTGTCATAGCCTAGAGCAGATGGGAGTACTTCCATCATCGCTCCACAGGCGCTTCGGGATAGCTCGGTCGAATACAAGCATCACGAACCGTCATGCAGGACCCATAATGTTGGAAGGTTCGGACCGGGACCGAAACTGCCTGACTTGCTGTTATACCGACTGGGGAGAAATTTATTCATACATAGTATCCCACAAAGATCCATCATGAGGCGACATAGAAACCAGCCAATGATTCTCTATCTGAATAGGAGAGGGCGTTAACTAAATACGGGCCAATCGCTTCACAGGATCAGAATGCTATCCTCCTGTTACATCATCTGTCTACGAGGCCTGCTGACAATGTCCTGAATTGGGGCTTGCAGTGATTATGTGAATAAGGAGTTAGCCAGTTTTTGCAGATGCAAGGAAACCTGGAGGTTTGCCTGATTACTGTGGATTAAAGCTGACCTCTGTATCCCATAACCCGGGGCTTCAGGTATATCGGAGCTGTGATACTGATTTGAACAACACCCCTCATTGCGCATCTGGTCAAGATGAATGCGAATTATAGCAGGCGAGAGAGAACAATTTGTGACCGAAGTATGGCTGGCTGACGTACACTGCATATGATATAGTTAGCACCACAGGTTTATTTTGGGCAGTATTTCCCCACAACCCCAGGCCAATATACACCTTCAGCCGCACAGGTTCTGCGTCGGATCTTGCTATGATAGGCCGAGGAGTTACACTGCAGTTCGCTATCCCGGACGAGGAAAGTAAGCTGATAGACTTACGGATGAGATCAACTACACCTCATTGGCCTTGTATCCGTGCTTGCCTTAATCTGCCCCTGAGCTCGCACCAAAGTTGAACAGGATCCGGGGAGCTAGGCTAGTAGCTACGGTTTGTATTGCCCGTTTAAAACCCACCATGATCACAATTGTGATAGTGGCTTACATACCCCCGCTTTCTGCAAGGATCTTGCAGTACCGATGTAGCCGTGAGTAACGTAAGCGATAGGGTTACATCCAAATTCTATATAGAACCGGCTGCGTACTGTGGCAGTTGGCATTGAAAGAGCTTGACGTCAATTGTCAACCAATCTTTACATTGTTATTGATTATATGCATTTCTAAACTGCTCATAGACCCCATTCGCTTATTCTTGTAAGGTTGGAGGTAGGAGAAGAAAGATTGCTGTGTTGGATATTTTAAGCTTGCCCAGTGAAATAAATCTAGACCCACCCCTTGCCTCAGGTTGCAGTGTTGAGTATTATCCTCTGCACTTCATAGTATGCACTGTTGGTGGCCGCTATACGAGAAACATCCACAAGGGGTAATAGAGAGGTAGCCCTAAGTTGTATTGGGGGGATCAGAATGCGTATTACATATAGGAAAGCCCATCTAATCGTCCAGTTCGTGTAGTACAGCCATCCTAATTGAGCTAATGCTTACGTTGCTTAGCCAATAAGACAGAACTCCTCTCCGTCAACTACACAAGATGCATGCACGAAAGCTATAGTTCCGGAGAACTGCAGAACAAGAGAAAAGCAAAAGTCTGGATATCTCGGCAGACCGGCTCATGTGCGCATGAACTGGGACTTTAGATGCCATGGAAAGTGTATAAATAGGAGGGGGTTATCACCCTCTCAAAGATTATCTCAAACTATCAAAGAAACATCATCTTCCTCCAGCACAGATTACAGCCTTTCTATACCACAAGACCAACATACGCAAAATGCACTTCAAGTCTCTTCTTCTAGTCAGCCTGGCCTCATTGGCTGTCTCTCATCCATCTGCCAATCCAGACGAAGCCGCTGTTTCCAACAACTGCGGTTGGCCCAACGGCAACTGCTATGATAACAACTGCCATGGCGAGCTTAGTTCAAACCGTATAACTTGCACTTCGGTAAATCAAACCCTGCCGCCTCTAATTTAGATTATATGGACTTAACTGATGCACGTTGAAAACAGGGTCCATATCTGGGCTGTCCATGTGGATATGGCTGTGGCAGGAATACCGGGAAGTGCAATGAAAATGGCTGCGATGGTCGCAATGGCCGCTGCACCAATAACTACCTTGGCTGCTCCTGTACCTGATTGAAGCTACATGGAGGAAGGACATATATGTCAATTGACGGTATGTGCTTCGCTTGCAAGCAATTTCTGCACGCGAGTGATCAGCCTGGAAAAAAAATCACGTAGTTTTTGGAGAGCTGCTTATCAGTGGTGTTCATCTAATTTCTGTTACTTTTTCTATTATGACCGGTAGTAGTTTATTATTTGAAACTTCTTGTGGCCTAGTTCGTCCTGTAGAAGCTGGATCTGGTGTTCTCCTGTAGTTGAGTGATGTTCGGAAGTCCACGGTAGGCGCCACTCTATGCATTGTTAATAATCTCCGAGAGCTGCGACTATAGTGGCTCATGATAATGCAGAGTGACCTGGATAATTACACATAAACGCCAAGACAAGGGAGAAAATTGAACAAAGAGACAACGGGGCGCGACGGCGTCTATAAATACCTCTTCAGGGGCTCACCATCTTGACCATGATACATGAATTCACTCTGCAAGCTCATCATCAGTTGAACTCATGCTTTAAGTCACCATGTCGAACAATGCAAGAAAGCAGTGCGTATTAGCCCTTCATCATAAATCACCAATATGTACTAACGTAATCGTGACCTTGTTTTGCAGCCTTATGCGTGGCGCTGTTGTGCAGCTGGACGTGGGAATCCCGCCAGCGTCTTACAACGTTCATATTGAACTGTTGTGCGGACTATCTCCGGTTTTTGCTGAACTCTACAGCGGTCCAATGGCCTATAAAATGCAAGAACATCTTCACCTACCAACGGAAGATTCACGTACTTTCAGAGCATTCGTCAGGTGGATGTATTGGAACCGGGTCTGCATGAATCAACCTCTTCGAGTCCTTGATCTGTTCAAGCTCTGGGTTCTAGCAGATCAGCTCGGCATACCTACTCTGCAGAATTATGCGTTAATGCTCTGTAAGAGGCGGCTTGATCGAGGTGCCATAGGAACTGACGCGGTAGCCTATGCCTACGAGAGCACTCTTCCAGGCTCCCCTCTACGTCGGATGGCAGTGGACTCGTGGGTGTGTAGTGCAGGGAAGAAGAGATTCCAAGCGCATATGGGTATGTTCCCATGCGGCTTTCTGCAAGACTTGTGTTCGGCGTTCTTCGGGAAGAAAGACCATAATGGCGTTCAACTTTCGGGCCAGCAGCATTTCGAATATTGTTACTTCGTGCCAGATTCCAATTTTGAGTCTGGCCGCAGCACTGTACTTGTATGTGACCCTTTTGCTGTGCCAGCCACAGTGGTGTGGGAAAGAAGGCGCCCTTCATTATCTACTCTATGTGCGCCGGTTTGCGACCGCTCGCCCTATTCTAATACTGAAGAGGACATTAATGTGAAGAGTGAGAGCAGCGTGAAGAGTGAGAGCAGCATGGAGAGTGAGAGCAGCATGAAGAGTGAGAGCATCGCAGACAATTAGTCTACAGACTCTGATGATACTCCGCGTCCGACTTACAAAAAGCGAAAGTTGGTTTGTTCTGATTACTACTAGCTTGTGTCTGAGTCGTGATCAATGGTCTCTACCTGCAATCTGCATTCTTCTTCCGAAGTCTTGAAGTCCACTCGTTGTTTGTCGAATTTAGGGTTAGCCTAGTTTCAGCTTATGGTCAAATGCCGAAGATGCCCCATGGATCAGAAGTGGGCCCTCAGGTACCATTTACTTAAGGAGTTACTGTCAGTTCTTACTTTAGTGGCAAAAGCAGGAGATTTATCTCAGGGTTTACCTAATCTTGGACTAATTTCCCTGGTTTATTAGCGCATCTTGACCGGCACCAATAACAACGTTGGAGAAAAGTCGCTAAAGGGGCCTAGATTGAATCGATCCCTAAATTTATCTTCCAAACGCTCCCTCTTCTAACCCGAAAAGACGTTAGACAAGCATTTGAGTTTTTCTTTTGCCCCTGGCCCTGAATCCGAGGACAAAAACGACAGACACGACTTCTCAAATACTTAAACCACCAAATTACTCGGAACCCCTTTCTTTCTCCGTGTTTACATTTTGACCACCCCAAGAAATAACTATCTATCGCTTAAACTACCATGGCCGTGAAACTGCTTATGGGCCTGGCGATGGCCGGCCTCATCTCAGCGAGTTCCAGCGTGACTTCGATGTTTCTCCTTGGCTTTGACCCACAATCCTTGGAAGCTTCTATCGTTGGGAATGTCAGTTCCCCACAGAATGACGATCGGACGATCCCTTGGCCGCGCGGCTCTATCAATCTATCGCATGAGCTAACGTGCAAAATAGGATGCCACTGCGACGACCTATAGTATTACTTGTGCTCCGAGTCCGACCGTGAGCGCGAGCGATGACGATGACGATGACTATGATTGCGGCTTAGGGCCTGGTCTCACTCTCACAGATGCGTCGCCGACGACTATCATAGAGATGAATGAAAAGCCAGACTTGTGCGATTCCTCTTTCCTACCCATGCTCTACTCAAGCTAGACAGCGGCTAACATGTCTCATCTTAACAGTTCCTACACCGTCAACTGCTCCGTGGCCGGGACGATCTCTGCTGTCTGCACTGCAGTTGGCGATGGGCCTGAAGCCAACTTCCCCGGAACTGTTATCTCGACTATCCATCAGAGTGAAATGTCCTTCTTACCAGTAACGATCACTGCTGGGTCTGTTACGAGCGTGGCTGCGACCGCTTCGGCTACCACCACGGCCGATTCGGGCAGTAAGGGCACTACTTCAGCGGCCCAGACGTCTTCGAAGTCTTCTGCTTCCTCTTCGGACTCGAGCTCCAGCTCTTCGCCTGTCAGCACCGGTGGTATGCCCCAGATTACTGGAGATGCCGGTATGCTGTTCGGTGGTGCCGTCGTGGCCTTGGCCGCTGCTGTTCTGTGAGCACAGTAATATTTGGGTGATTAGTCCACGAAGACGCCTGGGCTACCCCATCCTCCGGTGATTAATTTGCTTTTATACTTCGCCCAGGGACTATGCTATAATATTTTGGAGGCCTGACATGTATAGTGGCACGGTCTCTTCTCAGATGTACTTATCACTTGTATCACATGTATTATACGACGCTTTGTATATGTAGTTACGTCTAATGTATATGTCACATGAGAGTTATTACTATCCTTGCATGCTTGAAGTAGGCGGCTCAGGGAATATCTGGGCTAAGCTTTGAATTTAATGTCTAAAATCTCATTTGCTTATCAGTTCAATGTCTTTACGAATGGATGACTTGCCAGGCAATATCAAGAGAAAAGATGGAGGATTAAAAAAAAAAAAAAAGAAAAAACGAAAGGGAAAATAAAATGAGCTGAATATTGTCTACTATCTAAATTCTGATCGCTATTATCTATCTCTAAGTTTGTGATCAAGATGGTATAATATACTGCTGTTGGCGGTTCACTGATGGATCAACGCAGTACATAACGCATCGTACCGTTCAATGCGACAATTTGTTGATTATCTACGGGCGGAGGTTGATTTAAATGGAAGTATACCTAGAATGATATAGAATTGGTGAATAATTCCATTATCTCATTTGATATTTGATATTAGAGTTAAGATAATTTGGGGTAGATGGCAGGCAGGCAGCCCAATATCATTTCCTAATTAGGAAAAGCCATATATAACGGCAACCCCGACTCCCTGTCTGTCGACCAAACCTACTTTCCTCACGGCACGATGCATAATCTGGTCTTGCTTAATAGCGAATAATACTCTCCAGAATATATTAGATTATCGGACTTTTCCCGAGCGACACTGCAGTTATGACACCATCAGCAACTGCCGAGAAGACGCAATCGTGGGGTCGATGTCGTGCTCGCACGGTACACCAAAATCACCAACCATCCGCTCAATAGCAAGCACTCCGCGCCGTGCGCGTTTCTCGACGGCAAATAATATTCTTCTCTGTCCGAAACCTATGCTTAATCCTAGTTTCCCAACATGGATATGATCGAACCATGTCTGTGGGGTCATGACCCGCATCGTTGAGTCGCGTCGTCTCGCGATATGGGTTATAAAAGCTGGGCCCTTCGCTAGTAACGATGGTGAAAGAGTGCGCGAGCTGGTCTTGCTTTTGTCGTGACTTTGGGTTTCTACAGTATGGGCTTAACTAAGGATCTTGAGACGAATGTTTCGTCGGCTCCTCCGTCGTCTGCAGGGTCATCGGAGCGAGATGATAGCTATGATGTTTACCAACAAGCTCGTGAATTGGAATATACACCGGAAGAGGCCAAAAAGGTTCTGCGGAAAATCGACCTTAGATTAATGCCGCTTTTGTTCCTTATATACTTATTGCAGGTAAGAAGGATGCATTGGCGAATCATGATCGTATGCTTATTCTTCTAGTATCTCGACAAAAACAGTCTCAATTTCTCGTCGGTCTACGGCTTGAAGCAAGGAACGCATTTGGAAGGCCAGGACTATTCATGGCTAGGTATGCTTTCCCTTGCACAGTTAATTAAGCATGACTGACTGGAACTAGGATCTATCTTCTATTTCGGCTATCTGGTCGCGCAGTGGCCAGCTGGGTTAGCCCTTCAAAAACTTCCAATTGGGAAGTTTCTTAGTACAACGACCATCAGTAGGATTTCCTCACTCTGCATTATTCTCAACATGGCTAATAGATATAGTCTGGGGAGGCCTGTTGATGACAACGCCGGCTTGTCACAACTTCGCCGGGATAGCAGTGAACCGCTTTCTCCTTGGAGTCACCGAAGCTGTTGTGAACCCCGGATTCGTCATTATGATGAGCATCTGGTATACTTCAAGCGAGCAGCCTCTGCGCCTCGAAACGTATTACTGCACCAATGGCATTGCCACCATGTTTGGAGGGTAGGTCTCAGTCAAAGTCGTGAAACCAATTGATAGTAAAGGACTGACCAATTGATCACCAACAGCCTCCTCGGCTACGCAATTGGGCACATAACGGGCGGTCTCCCGCGATGGATGTATGTATTCCTAATCTTTGGCGCGGTATCACTCGCCATCGGAATTGCATCCCTCCTATTCCTCCCCGATCTCCCATCAACCGCCAAATTCCTCACCGAGCGTGAGAAAGCGATTGCTATCGACCGCGTCGCGATCAACCGACAAGGGGTAAAGAACCACCACTTCAAATGGTACCAAGTGTGGCAGGCAGCTCGAGATCCTAAGACGTGGTTATTGTTCATCATGGCTGTTGGGGCTCAAGTTCCAAACTCTGCCTTGACGAGTGTATGTCTACCTTGAGCCTCTCATTCCGCCACGAACAGTCATTAACAGGAACACAGTTCACTTCCATCATCGTCGGATCCTTCGGTTTCGATACCCTCGGAACGCAATACTTGCAGATCCCCGGTGGTGCGGTCCAATTCCTCACACTCCTCTTTGGAGGCATGATTGCGACGAAATATAGCGGCAGATTCCACTCTCGAAGTGCGTGCATGATATTCGCCTGTCTAGTTTGCATCATCGGATCTGGACTCCTAGTCGGTCTTCCGGACTCGAATAAATGGGGCCGGCTGGTTGCGCTCTGGCTGTGCTATTTCCAGGGACTGGGCTTCAGTATGAGTCTGACGATCGTGAGTTCTAATATTGCCGGGTCCACAAAGAAACAGGTAACCGGGGCGTTACTGTTCACGGGGTATTGTGTGGGAAATATCATTGGACCGCAGACGTTCAAGGATAGTGAGGCACCGGGATATCATAGTGCATATGTTGCGTGAGTTTCCAATCGGAGTGGTTGTGTGGGGGTATCGGTGCTAACTGTTGTTCAGTATGTTGGTTGGGTACGCGGTGAAGCTGGTTTCAATTATTGCCCTCTACCTGTACATGTATTTCGAGAATCAACGGAGGGATCGGGAAGCTCTTGGTTCGAACAGTGACGAGAGCGATGGTGTTGAGAAGGGCATGTTGGTAAGATTCCCTGTTCATGGTGTGTGAACTACACAAAAGCTGATTATGAACTAGGATCAAACAGAGATCGACAATAAGACGTTCAGATACGTTCTTTAGACTAATAAATATCTACATCTTGAACCTTCAAATAAGAAAGATTATGCATGCGCTTATTCGCTGCACTCAAACCACTATGAAAAGCTTAGCTGGATAAGAACTGTGCTGACCTTACGGCCCCCAACTCGGGCTGACGTGTCAGGGTGGATGATCAGCACCTCCGCTCTATTATCTCACCTGCTCTAACATTATAAAACTACATCACAATCCCATGTACAATCCCATACCATAGCCACCTCACCTACAATGACTCGCCAAACCAAACTAATCCCTATTCCGGGAAAACCCCCAAACATTCGCAATGACGCACAAAGAGTCTTCCAAACCCTCCAAGAAGGTGGAATAGCCATAGTCCCTACAGAAGTAGGCTACGGACTAATCGCCTCCTCCAGTGAAGCCATCACTCGTGCCTTTCACGCCAAAAAGCGTCGTCCGGGACACACACAAGGCATAATCGGCAACTACGATGTCCACAGAGCACTACATATCCTCCCGGAGGAAAGATTCAATATCACTAAGGTCCTAACGCACGATCTAGACATGTCGCTTGGGGTCATTGCGCCGTATAGATCCGACCATCCGCTTTTGCAGGGCATGTCAGCTGAGACGTTGGAAAAGACGACTAAGGATGGGAATATGGCTATTCATGTGGGTGGGGGGTCGCTTCTACTGGAGGTTGTGAGGTTACATTATGAGGTGGGAAAGATGGTTGTGGGGTCGAGTGCGAATGTGACGGGTGGTGGACAGAAGTTTCGCGTGCAGAATATTGAGGAGGAGATCTTGGAGGCGGCGGATATTGTGGTTGATTATGGGTTGCAGCGGTATCATATATATGGGAGAGCGAGTATATTGTTTGATTTCGGGGAGATGAAGCTTGTGAGGAAGGGGGCTTGTTATGAGATGTTTAGGGAGAGGATGAGAAGGTTTTGGGGGGTTGAGTTGGAGGAGGATTCTGTTTATCCGAGTGAGAAGGGGGAGTAGGTAGGTGCTCTGAGCATTAGTTTCTTTTATACTAGAGTTCTATGTGTGGTTTCTTTGGACTTGACTTAGATTATGCTATGTCCATATCTGTTTGGGACTACTTCTATAGACAGATGTAGAACGAAGCCCTGTTTAGAAAGTACGTTGCAACATAGCTAATGACATAGAAGCATTGTGCAGCGGTATTTCTAGACTGTTCGAAACATATCTTCACAAAGCTAAGATCATGGATTTAGGGTCAGGTATGTCCTAAGTCCGTTTCTGACAATTGGGCCATCGTAGGTCTAAGTTTGATACCGCATGATTGCCACCGTGGACGCTGAGGTCGATTTCCTAATCTGGCCTAGTCTCCGCAAAGGTGGTGGGCCATGAGAAAAGTCCCAAAGAGGTTTAGTCTCCGCTAGACATGGTGACGACATTAGCATCAAGACAGCTGAATTTAGATATAAAAGGAGGAAAGGCATGTCGTTGTGAAATGTAGTTGTAATAATCATCCTTAATTTCTATCAATTATTCCCAACATGCCATTCCCTTACACAAAAGTCCTAGTGATCGGTGCTACATCAGGCATTGGCAAAGCACTGGCTACTAAACTCGTGCAAAATGGTACCCAGGTTGTCATTGCTGGTAGGAGGAAGGAGAAGTTGGAAGAGTTCGTCAAGGAGTATGGCACTGAGAAGGTCAAATCCAAAGTTTTTGATGTCATGAATCTTGAAGCAGTGAGTTGCCAACCGAATCTTTGCCGCCCGCGCTTTGGATCCACGAAGGACTCAACTAACCCATGCCAAAGATTCCCCAATTTGCTTCAGAAGTGATTTCCGAAAACCCTGACCTTGACTGTGTCTTCGTCAATTCCGGAGTCCAGCGGCCATTTGATTTCGCACACCCCGAGAGCGTCGATCTAGACGTTTTCGACCAAGAATTGGTCACGAATTATACCTCTGCAGTTCGTCTCACCAAGGCATTCCTCCCACACCTGCAAAAACAACCAACCCAGACAGCCATTGCATTTACCACATCACAAATGGCTCTTGTTCCGATGATGCGCTGTCCGAATTACGGTGCCTCCAAGGCCGCACTGCACCATTTCATCCTCGCCCTGCGTACGCAACTGCAGGACGGAGCCGGAAATGTGAAGGTGCTGGAGATATACCCGCCCGCTGTGCAGACCGAGTTGCACGACGCAAAGCACCAACCGGATCTGAAAGACGGCCATCTCATTGGAATGCCGCTGCAGGAATTCATCGATGAAGTGTGGGCCAAGCTAACCCAAGGCGAGGAACAAATCCCGGTCGGATCAGCCAAGGATATCTTTGAGGCGTTCGAGGTTAAGAGGCAAGGGATATATCAGCAGATGACTGAGATGCTGGCGGGTTTGCTCAAGCAATTCTTGCGATGAGCGATCGACTTGTTGGATGTGAATTAGAGATAGACCATTCAGCAACGCCGAATTATTGTTCCATGTCTTTGAGCAGTGTTCATTCGCCTTAGCTCTCAGTAGGTCTTGTAACCTGTAACAGGCGGGTAAGGTACGTCGGAAACAGCTTTGCCTTTACATGCCGCCAATATTAGAGCACTGAAAGGCGAGATGCCATGGACTGCACCCGAATCTAGCAAGGTCGAATACTGTTGCAAGGAAACCATGTTTTCTAAAGATGCAGGCGTTGTGTCATCCCAGTCCTCATGTTCTGTATCCCACAGGGGGGTGCGAACATCGAAAGGTAATGAGTCGACAAACGGAGTGCGGACGGAGTAGTTTCGCTTTAGTAGCGAATATACACTGCGCAACATGAACGCGACGATGATTGTCCGCCGAACACTCTCTGCGAAGAGCCATGCCTCTCGTGGACTCAGAGTATGGGAGAGTTGGATAGGAGCTTGCTGCCAGAGGCGCCGCCCAACATTAGAGAGCATAGTGCTGATTGTTTCCGAATAGGGACCATCATCGGCTCTCTCATCGAGGACGAGAAGGCACTGTAGGATCAGCAACGATTGGATGATTGCGAGAAGCTCCTGGAAACTAGCTGGACGACCCGACTTGCGAAGGAGTTCTGCACAGTGCTGCTGTAGTAGAGGTGTAAGAGCCGTGGTGTTGCCCCCCTGACTAGCTTGGGTATGCAGTTTGCAAAGTGACTGAACATTTTGAAACACGGTTGAAGCCTCGCGCTTGTGACAAAGGTCTGGGTGGATAAACTGGGTCTTCATATTTTCAGCGAACTCGATAGGAAAGCGTCGCATTCCGGCTATAAGGAACGAAATGATTTCCCGATCGTATCCTTTCATAATCACCAACGGGAGCGGCCGGTGTATCGGCAGAGCCGACACGGGGATTACTTGGCGTACAGACCGTGGACTGATATTGGAGGGATCGGGTCTAGCTGGCAGTGGAATATTGATGTATTCACAGTCGCTGCCTCGTGCCTGGCACCGACTACACCGCGGCCAGAGTTGGTCGCAACGACGCTTGCCTCGAACGCAGGCTTGGCATGATCTGCGCAGAGTAACACGCTTAGGCGCCTCAGACACCATTCTGTTATGCGTCTATCAACTATCAAGACACGCGGACAAACTAGGGAAAGTGTTGCCCTAATGCGTATGTGAGCTGCTGAGTATATGCATAAGCTCTCGGTCCTCGAGAACAATTAATAAGAAGCTCAGGAGACACCAACTTCCATCCTCCACAGCTTAATAATCTATGGGTCTAACTGTGGCGAATCACAAGTCAATAATCATACAAGTCCCCACAACGGTTCCATTCTCTGTAACTGGTGAGTGGCCAAGATTGTCCCACATTCCAATAGGTATTCATTCTGGGTACGGAGTACTGTTCGAGGTTTAGGCAGATCACGGGGATGTCTCTGGCAAGGAGAGGTCTAGATGATCGTTGAGCGCTAAAATCACAAAAATGCCTTCGAGTCTGATGAGAATCTATAATATTAGCCTTAGCTCATGGATTTGTTAGTATATATTTTTTTGACAACTTCGCGGCAGCGCTGGGTTTTGTTTCAAACGGGCTCCTATTCCACTGCTAAGATCTTGTCGTTGCACTAATATTTTCTCGGTATAGATCAACGGAGCAGGATCAAGAATTTGGTATGCCTTTTGACGCCTTCCTTTGATCATTATTCCCTACCGGAAACCTGGCATGTTAGGTGGCGACCCGCAGCTTTCTAATAGGCTTCTAGCGACAGAGGTTCTTGCTTGCTTTAACTCTTCGCCTCTCCTAGACGCGATAGTAGGAATTAGCTCCTTTAAAATACTTGCATGCCGGAGATGACTTTTTCCAACACAATGTCGACGAATTTTCAGTACCCATGGTGCATTTTTTCGTGTACTCTAGTTAAGCGATAACTGGCTGTTTACCCTAAGCATCAGCGATCCTATGTCCATCCAACCGGATGCCCACATTGCGACTTCTCTTGGGCCCAGCAGCTTATTGACAATAAACCAGAATAACGCAATGGACACTTTATGCCATTTTCTTAATGACAATTCCAACCGTGAGATCTTTCTATAGAGACAACGGGTCTCAGGGGGAGCTCAACATATACTTCACTGCAGAAGGCGTGGTAGTCCGTTGGAAGGCAATCGAGGATGTCATCGACGATAATTTACGAACTGGGACCCACACAGGATGACTGCAATACTCACAGCCTTCCATGACGAACAGACAATGCATAACATGGCACAGCATATGAGAAACGATTACTCGTGCCTCTTTCCACGCTACGTAGAACTAGTGTGCTGGTTCTGAATAGTATCTTGGTTTTGATACCGCGGTAGATTTCAAGTCCAACTCATCTGTTACTAAACGAAACTCCAGTGCCGAGACGCAATTTGCTTATCAGTCGGACGGACCCGATAAAAGCATCCCCGCACGATAACCAACGCCTATCAGTGAGGGACTAATGCAGTTATCAGATAAAGGATTGGACAGACCATGATTTCCTGGGGTAGCATCTCTTCGAATTTCCCCTTTCGGATGGAGTAGAGTTATTCTATCTCCTTAATCGTATCACTAGTGTTCATATATACTGGCCATGAGAATAGATCGGTATTTCCCAAGACAATATCCCAGTCAAGATTTATGGAAATCGTTGATCCAACATGTGGTCCTTATGGCTATGCAGTATCCTACTTCTTGGATTATATCTCTTCAAGCGTCTATCATCTCCACTTGCCAAAATCCCCGGCCCATGGTATACGAATTTCACCAGCTTCTGCCTGAAGTACCACGAGTTCACCGCGACTAGACGTCTTTTCGTTCATCACCTACATAAGAAGTATGGCCCTGTAGTCCGCCTTGCACCGAACGAAGTCTCGTTTGTTACCCTAGATGCTATTCGAGAGATCTACGCATCCGGGGGTAGTGGTTATGATAAGACGGAATATTATGATTTATTCCGACAATATGGCATTAAGTATAACATCGCTAGGCAATAACAAGACAACCAAGCTGACAAATAAAGAACCATGTTCTCTACGCTCGAGAAGCAAGGGGTTAGCTCACGCATCCAAATAGCAGTCATTGCAACTAACAATGTGCAGCATAGTCACCGAAAGCGGGAATTGGCTGATAGATACGCCATGTCGAATATCGTACGCGACAAGCATGTGTCCGCCATCAAGGAGCGAGCCCAGGCCTTTGTATCGAGATGTGCTGCCATTGAAGGAAACGTGAACGTCTACGTGAGTCCTCCGGTTACCTATAGTGACCACGGCTCACGATTTTAGTCCCTCTTGCACTGCTATGCGCTAGATGGAGTTACCAATTTTATGTTTAGCCCTGGTGGCTTGAAGTCTTTAGATAACGACAAGGACTATGAGATGATGGAGGAGTTGACATATCATCAAAGCCTCCAAAGTATGTGAATGGTTAGCTCTCAGTATAAACGACGCTGATCACAGCAGAGAATCTTCTCCACTACTACCTCCCCAGGCTAACTCCATATTTCCCATCCTGCCTACACCCCCGTCCTGCTCCCAAAGCAAACGCCTATGTTTTACAGATGGCCGGGCAACAACACCCAGACGAGCACAGCTTAGTCGCGCGTCTCACCCGTAAAGGCTCGCCGCTGAACCACATGCAAGTTGCCGCTGAATGCAAAGACCATATGGCGGCTGGCATTGACACTACCGGTGATGCCCTTTGCTTTCTGATGTGGGAACTATCTCAGCCCCAGAACTTCCGATTTCAGGATCGCCTTCACAGGGAGCTGCTATCCGCATCCGATGATACCCCACTTGATAAAATGCCGTATCTAGACGCTGTCATAAAGGAAGCCTTGAGATGCGCACCGCCAATTCCGATGTCCTTTCCACGGTACGTCCCATCCGGTGGCAGGACCATCGATGGATACTTCATCCCAGAGAATGCTATTGTCAGCTGTCAGCCATATACGGTACACCGTTTCAACGAAGAAGTGTTCCCCGAGCCGGACCGTTTCAATCCCGAGCGATGGTTAGAAGAAAAGGGCTTCCACGACCGGAATCGATTGTTCTTCGCGTTTGGAACAGGCGGGAGAGGGTGCACTGGAAGGAAGTAGGTGAAACAAAACCTAGAGTCGTGCTTCTATACTGACAGATGTAGTCTTGCAATGGTGGAAATGAAAGTTTTGCTGCGAGAGCTGTATTCTCGGTTTCGGTCGTCGGTCGCCCCGGATATGACTGCGTCGATGGATCTGGATGATCAGATCATCTCCGCTCGGCCCAAGGATCAGATCTGTAACCTTACCTTCGCTGCTCGAGGCGGGGAGGCCAACATCGCATAGGTTATAATGTAAATGATCTATGCATGATGGCATGCCCGTGTTGCGTTCAGCGATGGCGAAGAATGATCTTTGGAAGAACTCGGCGATTGATCTGTGCGTCTCGTCGGAATGCGGGCAGTTGGAAATCTGGGGTCCTAGAACAAGCAGTATGGAAAACGCTATTTGCCATAGGATGAATTGTAGTATTTGTTCATTTGGCCTGTGGAATGGTAGCAGAGACAACACCCTTTCATGGTAGTGTCGATTCTACACGAGCCAATAAGGCACCGGTTTCTCTCGAGCTGCCGTTGGTACAAATATTAGGCCGACTTCTCCAAAAGTCTCCGACCTTGTTTGAAATGGGATTGGTTGCCCTGGTTTTAAGCATCTTATAATCTTAAATTCCAAGTGGAGCGGCATCAGCAGTACGCAGAAGAGGTTCGGAGTTAGCATGCGAAGGTTCCGGGCTAGAAGCCGAAATCGAAGCCAGAAGAAGGATCTTATATTCGGTAACCAATAATATCTCCTGATTCTTAAGAATTTTGTGGTTCAAGATCCACAAAGTGGGTATTGACCCACCATGAGCCATTGCAGTCACCACGGAGGACATCATCGTCATGAGCGCATGCAGCTTACGCTTTAACCTTGCAGCTTAACTCATGGATAGAAAAAGGCTTGGTATAATCGTACATTCCGAGTTGATGTCATCTCCTGTTGGTTTTGTTCCTCGTTTTGTCCCTGCCAAGCTGCAAATTACGCTTCTCACTATGGTTTCACAACCGTGGAACGGGTAGCTTAACTCCACTGTCATCGCGGAGATAATGGACTTACGGAGTAGTCCTCAATAATGTGGATCATCCTAAAAATGGATTTCTAAGCTCTTCTAATCTTTTTTCTTTTTTCGAATTTGTCGCCTACTCCGGAGAACTGCCGAGACCATCCGCCACGGGCAATTTGTTTTGTATAAATTTCACGAGGACCTTCGAGGAATCAACACCCCAGATTCGATCGAGACTCTACAGAATATACACACCCGAGCAAAGTGAAACTTTCATCCGCATACAATGGCCGCTACCGACTACAAGTTCGAAGGTTGGATGGGTCTTGACCCTAAGGCCGCCGAGGGTAACATGGTCTGGCAGGAGTTCCAGCCTAAGGCTTGGGAAGAGACCGATATTGATATCCGCATTACACACTCCGGTATCTGTGGTTCAGATTTGCACACGTTGCGCAGTGGATGGGTATGTTTTAGCTTTTGTGAGGAAGATATTGGCACGGCTGCTAACATTCCCAGGGACCTACGATGTACCCCTGCTGTGTCGGCCACGAAATCCTCGGAGTTGCAGTTCGAGTCGGTTCCCAGGCCGAAGGAAACATCAAGGTTGGCGATCGCGTCGGTGTTGGTGCGCAGAACGATTCCTGCCAGGGCCGCAAGGGTGACTGTGAAGAATGTGCCTCGGGACTGGAGCAGTACTGCCCTAACCTGATGGGCGGTACCTACAACTCCAAGCACTGGAACGGGGACAAGTCATATGGTGGCTATGCTCTCTACCACCGTTCGCCTTCGCGCTTTGTTATCAAGATCCCCGATGCCATCCCCTCCGCGATGGCTGCTCCTATGCTTTGCGGTGGTATTACCACATACTCCCCCCTTCGTCACAACGGGTGCGGTCCCGGAAAGAAGGTCGGCATTATCGGTGTGGGTGGACTTGGCCACTTCGGAATTATGTTCGCCAAGGCTCTGGGTGCCGATAAGGTGGTTGCGATTTCCCGCAAGGCCAACAAGAAAGAAGATGCTCTCAAGCTTGGCGCAGATGCCTATATCGCAACGGATGAAGATGCCGACTGGGCCAAGAACAACGCCCGCAGCTTGGACTTGATCATCTCTACTGTCTCCTCCTCCAAGATGCCCATCATGGACTACATCACGATGCTCAAGCCCAGTGGCAACTTCGTGCAGCTGGGCGCTCCCGAAGACGGTGCCCTTACCATCCCCGCCTTCGCCCTGATCGTCAAGAGAATCAAGTTCGGAGGATCTTTGATTGGAAGCCCCAGCGAGATCCGGGAGATGCTCGAGCTGGCTGCGGAGAAGAATGTCAGGTCATGGGTTCAGGAGGTACCGATGAAGAATGCCAACAAGGCCATCGTGGACATGGACGCTGGCAAGGCCCGGTACCGTTACGTGCTTGTGAACGAGCAGTAAATCAAACTTTCATAAAGAGACCTTGTACATAGCATATAGAGTAATACAGCGCAGCGCACTATGCAATTTCTTCATAGGACCGGATTGTATATGGTTCCCCTTTGACTTCAATTATTCCACCCGGTGTTCGTAGCCGTTCGTTGACCTCGACGTCTTGAGCACTGGGCAAACTGTCGCCTTGCAGACCCAGAACGTACTTCGCCGACCAGCCCGCAGCACTCGAATCCCATTCTTCTCTCCTAGCGCTAACCCCCTGCCCGGTCTTCACCACTACATCCATTGAACCTATCAACCGCACGTAGACCTGCCGTTGGCGCACCACCAAATACGTACCCCAAATCTTCGCCAAAAATGTCCTCGCAACCTGCGCCTCCTCGCCTTCCCCAATGTCGAGATTATGTTTTGATTCCAAAACCCATGAAACCCCCTTCCCCGGCCCCTCGGGACCCTCCCTAAAGCTCAATTCCCGCCAGACCTCCTCATATTCTGTCACCGGAGCCCCAGGCAGATCCGGACGAGACATAGATCCAGTCTCGAGGTCATCGCCATTCGGCAACGTAGTAAAGGTACCACAGTCAACGTCATCAAAAGCGTTATGGGAGTCAATCTCATGGGTAAACTGCACGCGGCCTGAGATTGTCAGTACACGTACAGTCCTGGGATGGGATCAATGCAACTTACGAGGGTCGCTACTATCTACAACCCGCTGACCGGCAATCGCCCAGTCAATGTCACCGGATTTCTTATCTACGCGAAGGTCGACATACCAACCCTTCACGGACATGACGATGGTGTCCGTCGTTTCCGAAGCGGGTTCTGGGAGCCATCGGAGGGAGATGCGTGTTGAGAGGCGGCTCTCGGTGGGTGGATTCGCCGTGTGAGATGTCATGGTTCGATTGAGGGGGTGGGAATGTTCGAGCGTGGCCTTCAGAGCAGGAAAGTGGATTTGTGTTGAAAGGGGTTACGATGTTCTTTATCAGTATTTATTTCAATAAATACCCCGCATCAAGTGGGCAGGATCTTGATTGGTGCCATGGACCGAAGCTTTGTTATCATTTAGTAGGACCCCCGGTCACACTGAAGCCAATTCTAAGTTTAGGGTTCCAGATAGAAGGAAATGCTAGTATGGCAATAGTGACTGATACCAATTAATATGTTAATATCAAGTGCGAAATCACTGCATTCGAACGTCTGGCTACCCTAACTGGCACGTTCTTGAAAGACCAATGTCGGCGCTAAAAGAGTTCCGATGATAACCATCCGACACGCTTGGCGTCAAAGATATGGTGAACTTTAAGCAACGGGTGTGTTTCTGGCTGTAAAGGATTTTAGCAGTGAGTAGAATATGCGAATGGGATTTCTCGCAAATTGTGTATTCTCTGTGTATTTATCTTCAGTTCGGGATGACTCGGTGTTTGCTTGAATCCCGAACTATGGCCGGTGAGATATCCGACCTCTCGGGCGAGATGGGTTTATATCCTCCTTGATGTATATTTCCCCCCCTATTTGTGTATTTGCTTCTTTATTATTTCTTTATTACTTTTTTTAATCAGGTTTCAGAATCTCTGTAGTATTCCCTAAAGTCGAACAATGGATCGTAGACATATTACTCATATTAATTATCTCGTATCATACTACACATTCTAATCATACATGAAAAAGAAGGCCACAACTATACACACAGCCCCATTAAAACATATTACAGTTCAAAAAGAGCAGAAGAGCTTTTCTCCCTCGCAAGTCAAGGATGGAAACTAATCACGACGTCTATGCTCACGTCCATTCTTGGGACCAGCAACGGTACCCATCAAGACTGTCGCAGGTTAGTCCTTGTAAAGCAAATCCCGGAAAGAAAGCAAAAGAAAGACTTACTATCCCAATAGCGGAACGAGCTAGAATAATTGCCCACAAAGTAACGATGATGATCATCATGCCAGTCAGCTCCGCCCCAGAACGGGATGATCCGTCTCAAGCTCCAGGGGAAATCATATCCCGAGTGCGAGTCGATAGCCTGTACTTGGCGCAGACCCATCCATGCCAACACCGTGATCAGATGAACGTTCTCTGTAAAGTAGCCCAGAACGAGCGGCGGGGCGATCGTGCCAAGACCGAGCAGGAGGGTCTCCCAGGGACTGGCGTATTCGGCCGTGAGACCGAACGGAGTCGCGTATTGGTGATGGATGCGGTGAATGGAGCGGTAGAGGGGCCCCCAGTGGAACGCGCGGTGCAACCAGTAGTGGTAGGTATCTTCAACAATGAAGAACATGGCGAGTTGGGCAGCGAGGGTTTTGAGGTCTGGGAAGGGGGAGGCGTACTTGAGGCCGCAGAGGTCCATCATGGGGTGGAAGAGGACAATCAGAGGGAGTTCGACGATGAAGTGGATCGCGAGGATGTATTTCGTGCAGTTCCATTGGGTGGCTACTGAGGGTGGTGCTTTGTGATCTTGTATCCTCCACCGGTTGAACGTGCCTGGCATGGCGTCCGCGATTATCCACGGGAGGCAGCGGCCGAAGTAAATCAGTTCGTGGGCGATGAAGGTGATAATTCCTGCGCCGGTTAGTTGTTGTTCCGGGGACCGTACGAACATGTGAAGGGTACCTGTGGCGAGGATATCATTGTTCCAATAGGAGTAGTAAGCTTCCCAGAGGTTTTCCATGCTGGATAGGTTGGGATTTTGATGGGCCAGCTTGGTGAGGTCCGCATATGAAGCCATTTGGGGAAAGATGGTAGAATTGAAGGACTCCATGTTGAGATACTCCTGCGCACTGGGTGATTTCGAAGTTCCAATCACAGCTAAGATGATTTTCATCCATTATATAACGTTTACCATTGTGTTGGAACGACGCCAAGACGAGTGGATATTCCGAATGGTCTGACGGGACACACCACTCGGATCCGGGAAGAATCATATTTGATCAGGCAACCCTAATTAGAAAAAAATCCCCAACCCTATAGAACCATTGGCCCAATCAAATCCAAAACAATTTTAGTAAATACATTATAGTGCGGCACACCCTGACCCTGACAAGAGTGGAATATACAATGTCCGACATCGACCATGCTACCTTAAAGTTGCAATGCCGCAACTCCTAGCGCCAACCCGACCGCAACGGAAAGTCGAACACCCACATTCCCGGCCGCATTGCCCTCATCCGATCCGGTACCTGTGGCAGCGGCAGCAGTGCTTGTGCTGCTGCCAGTCGAACCGCTGCTACTGGTGCCACTTGATGACGAGGCTCCCGTCTCAGCAGGGCCGTCACAGTGCCAATGGTCGCCGTGAGGCTCACAACCAACCGACTCCGTGGGACTGGGCTTGGTCGGAGTCTCGGTGGCATCAGCCTCATCTGTGTGTGAATGGGTGCCCGTGGTAGTGGCTGCTGCGGTGGTCGAGGCGGGGCCGTCGCAATGCCAGTGGTCGCCGTGCGGCTCGCAGCCTACAGATTCAGTTGGGCTAGGAACGGCTGGGGTGGCGGTCTCCGATGTCGACGCTGGACCTTCGCAGTGCCTGGATATATATTAGATATCGGTGCTGTGATGTTGAAGAGGACGACAGAAACATACCAGTGGTCTCCATGTGGCTCACATCCAACAGAGGCAGTGGGGGACGGGCCTGGATCTTGGCTAGTACTGTCTTGGGCCAAGGCAGCCGAGGCCAAGGCGAACAGAGCGAGGACTGAGAATCTCATGGTTCTTGCAGGTATGTTCAGATATGGTCCAAGCTTATGTGCGTTTGGGAGTGGCAGACTGAGAAAGTACAACAGGGGAAATCGGATTGACTTTATACCTCCACACCAGTAGCGGCCCTCCAAGGTCACTCGCCTCTTAACTTGTCTCGACCACCCGGTCAAAATTAAACGACATAAATCACAGCCCACAGCTTGTATCAAATGTCTAGCGTGCCAAGAGCAGTGGAATACTTGGCGTCTCCAAGGTTCTCATCGTGCTCGGCAGACCCTGTATCCGTTGGCATTGTCAAACTGTTGGAAAATGAATCCGTCACAGATTAGAAATGCCTATATCCTGTTATCTTGCTGACTGAGCACGTGGGGTTACTTAGCCATCGCAAACTCACTTTGGATGCGCAGGCAAGTCAAGCATGCCAAACCAACATGGCATTCTGCAGACAGTTTCAAGATGCCAAGTCCTTTTTTGCCCCATGCCAAGGATGCTTGAGAACCTTGGGAGCGACAAAGGGACCAACCCTCCAGCCTCGATACGAAATGATTTGTTCCTTCATTGGCCTGATGGAGGGTCCCTGGCAATGGAAATTACACGACCCGCGACTAACGGCCAACGCTTGACTTGATTAGTTCATTGAGGTTGCGCCGGCGAGTCATTAACCTCAAGATATCCCACGCGCGAGGAAATTAAAAGAGGCCTCCTGTCTCTGATGACAAGGAAAACCGCTCACCCAAACCTTCCCGAGATCGGTTCGTTCCGACCATATCTCTTCTAGGATATTTGACAGACACCTGCTCCACCATACCGCCCCGTGGACAAGGACTTCACTGGTAGGGCGAATCGTGTGGGATGTACCCCAGCATAATGTCTCAAGGCAGGCCATAGCGCAGTCTATGTTACGCTCTGTTGGGGCGATAGCTGCTTGAAGTGCCATACTTACCTAACTTGGCATGTAAACCGATGTGATTGATTTCTAGTTAGCTCAGCTGGCAGCCAGCGGAACTAGGCCTAGATCACTAGAGAACAGCAGGGAGCATGACCGGCTGACGACACATGGATAGACATCGCTCTACCTACAGAGAGTCAGCACTGCATGGTTCCTGTGTAAACCATGTTATGTCGAGATCGTCCAACTATCTCGTAATACAAGCTTGCGTATCTGGGAGTAGCTTTCAGCTTGTTTTAGACGATCCGTGCTAGGCAATTCTCTTGGGGTTGGGATAGTAATATATATAATCGTCCCGAAAGCTCCGTGTGTATTCAAGGGAACAGTCGCGAAGAGTCGTGTGGTCTGAGCTTCAGATTCTAGGAAACTGCCAGGAATCCACTACATACTGTATATCCCTCGCTATGGCATCAGAGATCCTCAATAACGCACCATATTCCCGGAAAGTCGTAAGAGCTCCTTCAGTGGCTTCCAGCTAAGGCCGTGCAGGTGTATATAGTGGGTCACAGAAAGGGATGTTGTAGATTTACATATATTGGAGCTGTAGGGAACAAAATTTTCTTGTTGCGATAATGATCAATGAATCAGGTATGCCGTAGGACAATTGCGATCGTCAATGATCAGTTGACTATGACATGGCCTTTGTGTGTCTAGTATCAATACGTGGAGTAGTAGTAGTAGTAGTAGTAGACCCCTGGCTTGTCTTAATAAGACGCCACACAAGGAAGAGGATGCCCTAGAAGAAGAGATAACTACAGGAGCATAGCTTGACGAGATATTAGCATAAGAAATAGGCATTCTAGTGCTAGGGAGGGTGATGGAATACTGGACTGACTAACTCCCCGGCATTACGCGCTAAGTTCCTCCCTCTTGAATTGATTGAGATAAGTTGAGCGGGCTCTATAAAGCACAAAAAACTTCATATCCTTCTTCAGGTTGTTTTTTCCGCGAAATGTAGTGGTACAAGCTGTTTCATGTATTGAGGATGAAGATACCTAAGGAGTGGTATGCGGTAAGGTTGTCGTTGTGGGCCTGCCTTCCTATATTTCCGTGTACCTCGCTGGGTCATGTGCAGACGATACCCTTACCTCTTAGCACACTTGTCCGCCACCTTGACTGTTACTCTACATCCTGCCATCCCGGTCAACTCATCACTCCGTCATCACTCTTTGTTCAGCGTCTTTTTAGTCGTTTTCATCGTTTGTGGCTATAAATGTATGTTATGCTCGTTACTGGGCGGACCTTTGGCCTCACAGAACCCCGCAGGATAATCATGTAACCATATATGTTATTGACAGGGGTGCATAACATTTATTATATAACACCTGTAACTGTTCCTGCTCCTTCTTACTTTCGGTGCGGTCACAATCTCTCACCACAACAGTATTCTGAGGCTAGGCCATTAGAAATCAAGGATTGGGAAACCACAGATGTAGTCATTTGTGGCTGTGGCCCACCCGGTGCCATGCTATCGGCTTATTTGGGTCAGATGTCCATCCCGAATGTGGTGCTATAGCGAGAAGCTGATATCACTACCGATCCCCGTGGAATCGCCCTGGACGAGGATGGCATTCGCTTTCTCCAGGGGATCGGTATATATGATTCAATTTTTACCGAAATCGGCAGTTGTCAGTATCATTCCCTTTCTCTTTTCTCCTCTATGGTTGAATTCTACAGTATTGACTTGTAGGAATAGGTATGGGTCGGTTCAACTTCATCGGCGGAACAGAGCCAGTCTTCAAGAAAAACCCAATTCCCGCTCTGGATTATAGCACGGTGAGTCGAGCATACTGTCGTTAGTGATATGCGAACCAACTGTATCACACGGCTGGAGGAACAGGTCATATCGGCTTTCTTTGTCACAAACAACCTACACTCGAAGGGAACTTGCGAAAGGCTGTGTCACATAGCACATTCTGCACTCTGAGATCCGAACTAACAGTCTATGAATTGTGTGAAGACGTGCAGTGGATCTACTGCAGGTATCAAGATGCACAAGGGGCTGAACGGAGGATTCGCGCGCCATTTTTCGTCGGCGCGGATGGCAAGACGGGATTTAGCCGGAAGCAGTACCTGGAGGCAAAATGTGTACATATGGAGAAAGTCACGGAGTATGTGGCATATGATATTGCTAAGAACTGCATCACTGATATTATGTTAAGGTAGTTTTACCAGGAGACTTGGGTAGCGCTAAACTGGCGAATCACATTACCAACACCCGAGTCGCACCCTGAGTTTCCCCTGTGGACGTTGGGTTATACTCCGGAACAAGTGTATGACCTTTTCTTTCCATATGAATTGCGCTTTATCTGCAATCCTAATCGCCCTGCCGTATGCGGGTGGTTCGGTCTTCAGGCAGACCGGCTATGGAGATTCGAATTTGTCGTTCGTCCAGGAGAGGACGGCTACGAGATGGCGAAACCCGAATCAATAAAGAAGGTTCCCCTATGTGATACACCATGAAAGCCGATATGGGTAAGTCCAGACCCCATGGTTCGCGTCCTACTTAAGTTACAGTCTCGTGCATGACGTGCAATTCCCCGAGGATTGTATACAAGTGATCCGATCGCGTCCGGATTTCGCGATGCCGTTTCACTAGCATGGCGACCACAATTTGGACTTTGCAGATGAGCTTTGGTTTAGAACGGACCCCCTCAAGTGGCAACACACCCGGTGACGTCTCTAGATCGATCGGAAGTTCTCAGCGCAGCCTCGTATTCCAGGAGTATTCTATGTAGCCTCATCAGCCCGACTGGCTTGGGCCTACTGTCGAATCCAGAGGAATGTCCCGGGGCAGTCATCGCCTATCCCGGAACATCCGTAATCTGTGAGGTCCCGAGACAGAATATGGCACTTTTAAGGATTTCTGCCTGTGTGGTTGCTTTTCCCTCCCTCTTTCTGAAATGATCTAACAAAGGTTATTGATGGTCTTTCTGTCCCTGGTGCATGTGCGGTCATGAGTAGGTTCTTAGGTCGTCAGCAACCTAGAGCACACGGTTAAGCTGCTGCCTGAAGGCTGCGTATGTAGTTCTAGAACGGAATATGCAAGACAGTGTCATCTTCAAATCGTTAGGCTTGAAGATTGTTCACAAAGATACAATCACCCGCCTTGGTACAGCTACTAACGATTTTGAGGACCACATAAAGTATATTTGGCGTTTGGTTTTACCGTCGCTAGTATCACATATTTCACATTGTGTAATTAGAATGGTCTTGTTCGCAAACCCCGGAAGGTCCATGTCATCGGTCGATATACATTTGGTCCGTAGGAGGCGATATAACACGGGAAAAGGGCCATCCCGGTCAAGACTGAGACTGTATGGATTTTGTAGGCTAGATACCAGGATATGGAGGGAAGAAGGTGCCATTATATTGCAAAGAAGACCAAGAAAAGCCTCAGTTACTTGGATAACTCTCTGCAAACCCTTTTTAATTTGTGATTCAGAAGGAGGAATTTCAGGGGGGGAAAGGACATCCGCGACTACTCTCAGCCCAATTACCTTTACTTACTGAGCCATGATTGCTCATGCAGGTACAGATAACCAGGGATATAATGCGGTGAAAGTGATGATTAACAATTTAAGAAATCGGAGAAATAAGTCTTTCAGGCGCAAATTGACAGTCAGTATACAATAAACCAACAATAATAGCCAACAATCAAATTGATAAAGGTTTACTTTCTGAGAAGACGACGGTAGGATTCCACAGCCCGTTGATCTTCGATTTCTTCACGGGAGAACCAGTTCCCATGCATCCCATAAGGGACTCGTTGTGGCAACACCAATCGAGCGATCACCGTCTGCATGCTCCTTGCGTCGATTATCCATAGCTCGCTACGGGCATCGCTCACCGCCACACCTGCACTGTCCAGTTGTGACTCGTCGAACACAAAGCTCAGCAGCCAACCATCATCTTCATCCACGCTCCCTTGCCGAGGCACAAATGAACATTCCTGAGCATACCAACCGACGGGCAATTGGAATATACTAATAGGATCATTCGGCTTTCGGTGGTAGACAATATCATGTACCGATCGACAGTCCACGCAACCAACAATAGGGTCAGGGGGCGCCTTCAACCCCTGCTGAATTAAGCTGCTGGTGTCCACCTTCACTAGACAGTTGATCTTGACGCCTTGTCCAAGTGCTGTGCCAAAGCATCCCTTCGTAGTGGAACAGCCATAAACGTACCTTGTCGCTGACATTGCCCGGTGCTTTGGTACATGCGGAAACTCGAACGGGATCGCGGAAAGCGCCCATTGATGGGAGATGAGATTCCAGGGATGAGTTAGGTCAAATTGATAATAGTAAAGGCGACACTGTGGAGTCTCGTCTTGCGCAGAATTATCTGAACCCACCGGTGGATCCAGGTCAGCAGTTGTGTAGAGAATGGCAGGGGTATTCATCCGGCACACAAGCATATTTACGTATGGTTGAAGACCATTTTCGTCGCTTGAGGGTTCTGTATCCCATGTATTGACAGTATGGAATATGCAGCATGCGTCGGTGTGAAACCAGCGGATCTCGTCTGGATTATATCGGGGGAAAATACCGAACGCAGTCCTGCTGCCGCCATCGAAGTTAATCACGGGCTTGGTGTACCAGAGATTCGACCACTCAATAGTAAGAGGTAAGTCAATCATCACGGTATATTTTCGTGAAACTCCAAAATCGTGCATCACCTTAGGTGACGATAGGCCTGGTACAGGTACATTAAGAAACATGTTTGCTGGCCGGCACAACATCTTGTTCCGCTTTGGTAGGACTGAATAGGAGACGTATGGTGGCATAAAAACCGAATGAAATAATATCATCTCATGCGTGTGTGGGTCAACACAGGGCTAATTTCCTCAGTCCACTTTAGCATACAACAGCAAATATCCATGAATGCCTGTTAACCTACATGTGCGGTTGTCATCTCCTGGAAGAGCCGGAAGAGACCAGAATGTCCGAACCCCATGATGTCAGAGTTGCCCATTGGCTCTCCTTCTGCAGTCAATCCATTGAACCACCCAACCGTCTCAAGACTAGGCAGCGAGACCCTCAAAGGTGGCCCACTTTCGCAGAGTGCGAGAGCCCGGCCATCATGGTATATGATATTGGTGTTTGCCACACTAATCCTCTTGATGGCACGGGTATGGCTCTGCCAATAGCTCGTCACAATCGTCTGAGACATTCGCCATAACCGCTTCAGAAATTGACCTAGCGTAGTATTTGGGTTCAACAGAGTAGCAATACTAAGGGGAATGGGCTCCTCTAGGGTCGGACGGTCCATAGTTGCAAGGAGCACGTCTGTCACCGTATATTGGTTGGAATATTCAGCCACAAGATGTGCTCCGTCCAGTGAGGATCTGAAATATACCCCGCTGAGCATCCCATCCCCGTCGTACCAGTGTGCCTTACCAGGGATATCAACTGTAATCACAGGGTTTCCCCCATTACGAACATATTGCCCACCGCTGAGTTCCCTGGGGATACGACCAATGCAATAACATGGTTCAAAGCTATGTGTATCGGATACAGGAGCAAAGTTACCGCTCATATACCTATAATGAGGAAGAAAGCTTAGTGTTTGACAGTTTTCAACAGCTAATATTAGTAAATTCAGGCAAACCTATGCTTTCTCGTCCTTGGCTCTGCGCATGTACTATCGGCATTCGTCATAGCATAAATGTTTGAGAGGTGCTTTCGTGGGAGAGATTACTATCACATGAACGAAGGAACAAGACGATCGCGGGTCGCTGGTGGCTAATAGGAAACGATGGCATTAAGTATTGGATAGTAAGATACAATTGATAGTAAGAAGAGAAAACAATGTTTGGAGTTATGTACTTGTGAATGGGCTAAGTGGAGGAAGGAAATCTGCGTCGTGCAGTTAGTCTGAATCTTAAACTTAGGTAGATGAGATCGTACGGATCATATCATATCTCGCTTACAATCGATGCAAGAAGATTGTGGGGCGATCCCTGCCGAGAAGATATTCGTCATGTTATGTCCCTTGCTTCCCAAATTCATACTGGGCTTCATTCGGTGGTTCATAATAGAATCCACATGAAGAAGTACCATGGTATTTCTGCAGATTGACTGACGGCAAGGCGACGTAAATTTTTTTAGGCCTACCTGCTCATGTTGAATGGGAACAATCGCCATGGGATTCGACTATGTTCTATTGTGAGAATAACATACAACAAATCTGTTATAGTCGGTAAAGCTAATTGCAGTCTTTTACTTGCTTAAAGCCATGGCAAATTTGCCATCCTTATAGCGGCAATCCTATCGATATTCTTTACTCCATTATCGAACCGTCATGATTTCTCCAAGATCTTTGCCCTTATCGTAGTATGCATACCAGGACAGCCACCTTGGCAAAGTCAATATATGGTGTAATAGCTAATTTCTATAGATCGCCGTCTTCGCTACAATTCCATGTGATTCCTACCCAATTCACATTGGAATATGGACCTATCCGCTAGACGCAGTGATAGGGTATATATTGTTCAGGATTTTTAAGCCCCTTCAATGTAAAGATACTGCAGCTAAAAATGAGCTCACAAGTGCCGTTAAACGTCTCCAGGGAAAGAGTCAAAGTATGTTTCTGGGCAGTGCCTTGTTCCAAGGAAACCTACGTATCGACTTGATATTTTTGTAGGTTATGATCCTTTGAGTGCAGTCTCCATTTACACCCAGTTCATACTAAATAAGATTTTCTTTCCATCTACTGATTTGATTTCCAGATACTCGTTTTGTCGTGTTGTTGATGATCTCATTGACGACAGTGGTAATAACAAAGGAAAAGCCCAGAACTTGATCCGCAGTTGTGTTACATCATTGGATAACCGCTTTAGAAATGCCCAAACAACGGAGGTGCCTAAGTCCAATGACCCTAAAATAACCTTAAAGTACAACGAGCTCCAGTGGTCGCTGGATCATCTTCCGGTCTCACGACTCTCTCAAGCCGCTTCATGATCTGCTGAAGGGTTCGAGATGGATGTAGAGTTCGATCACGGAAAGGGGAGATTCCCGTAGGTATGAAGAGGACCTCGACTTATATGCTCCCCGAGTAGCAAGCACAATAGCTGTGCTTGCTCTCGATTTGGTCTACTATTACTACTATCACAACAAGCCAATCCACCCTCCTGATCACCTTGAGCATATAACCAAGGCAGGAAAGGGGATGGGCAAGGCACTGCAATTTGCGAATATTGCCCGAGATATCAGACAGGATGCAGCAATTGGTAGAGTTTACCTCCCTACCTCCTGGCTACATGAGATGGGATTAGATTCACTTGATGTTATTCATCACCCCACATCTGTCAACGTGTATAAGCTTCAAGAGAAGTTCCTCAAAAAAGCGGATATGTGCTATATCGCCGCTCGTGCTACTATAGACAAACTACCTCATAGCGTCCAGAGTCCAATTAGGGCAACTGTGGATCGTTATATGGAGATTTGTCGGATTCCAAGAGAAAGGAAAGGGAGGAATCTCGCAGGTGCAAAGTTAAGCGTGCCTTGTGGCGGCGACTACTCGTGGCATGGTCTGCTATGCGGCAAAGGAAATGCTGATTGAATATTATGTTATAATATCAGCCAAATGTCTTATAGCATAGAAAGAAATCACATATGGCCTCAGCAATCTGACGAGGCCTTCTGAAAGCAGATGTATCCTATAATATGACCAAGGGAACCACATCATATGGCCAATACCCATCACATCTGATCTCGCTCAATACGTCGTAACGAGGCTTATTTGCTTATTTATCATATACTTTAGCTAGACAGAAAAGGGAATTTTCGTCGTAGATCCTCCTAATAGCACATTATGTATTACACAATTCTTCCAACCACTAACTATTGGCATTCTTAATTTTGTCCTCGTAACAACGTGATGCAGGCCCTTGGCCTATTTCTATAGATGGCACTGAGTTTATAAAATATGCAAACTCTCGAATTAGGTCTCATTGATCCTTTGCCGGAAGGCATCTTCACTGATCATATCAGCTGGAGGTGGTGGTAAGATTTCTACGAACCCCAATTACTATCAATCAAAAACCTAATGCAACTCAGCTTCTATATGAACCTTTCAATAGGGACTTTATCTTTTGTCACTATACTTCTCTCTGTGAAGCCTTCAGCAAGCACAGCGCTGGGCTGTACTAGAGAAACACACTACTCAATGACCTGGACATTTTGGGGACTGCTACTTTACTCCCAGGAGTCATCGCACTGTTACTAGCCCTACCGTGGGAGTAACCGGCTACCGTTGGTCTAATGGTCGAATTATTGCCTTTTTCATACTGGCTGCTGCTCTCCTAATTACATTCGCCGCCGTACAGCGCAGGTAAGGAGACACTGCCACAGTTCCCTCACGCATTATTTTGGAAAGAAGTGTACTCTCCGGATGCATAGTTTCATTTCTGCTCGGAGGATCATTTTACACAATGGTCTACTTCTTGCCTTTATGGTTCCAGACCGTGAAGGAAGTATCTGCGACAAAGTCCAGCAGCATAACCATTGCTTTGCTTCTGTCACTGGTTTTACTGACCTTGCTGAGAGGAATAAGAATCACATATCGAGGGTGTTATGTACCATTTTTCTATGGCTCGGCCATTCTGTCTAGCACTGGAGCTGGACTGCTTACCACCTTGACAATGGAAACCAGTTCTGCAAGATGGATCAGGTATCAAATTATGTGCGGAGCAGGGGTTGGCACAGGATTTCAGCTTGCTATTGTTGCCCCACAAGATGTACTAAGCCTTGAGGATGTCCCCGTAGGAGCTGCGTTAGTGACATTTTCCTTAACTCTTGGGGGTTGTATATTTACCTCGGCGAGTGAGAATGTCTTTCTAAACAGGATTGTCAACAGCATTGCCCAAGTCACTCTGAATATGGATCTTTCATTGGTTGTCCACTCTGGTGCGAGTCTTGTGATTGGACACAGAGCTACTCACTTCTGTAAGATGAAGCAACACAATGTCTCTCATTGAGGTCTAAGCAGTCAAAAGATATGGCAGCCATTACGCCGGGCATGATAAGTGATGATAAGTCATTTATGTATTCCTTTCCCCTACTATTTATCGCTCTTTGCCTCTTTTCTTTCTATTTATATTTTATTTTTATCTCTTCTCATCTTTTTCCTCTTCTTTTCTTTCTTTCCCAGACCCTTGTTCGATGATTCGTGATTCAAATATCAAGATCCGAACATATACTATATTATTGTGTCTAATGCTCACTTGTCACCAACTATTCTCTCGCTTCTTACTATATACATTCAAATAGTAATTTTCAACGAAGATATTGAACCATCTGTATCAAGACACCTGTAGCGGTAACAGTTCACAACACATACGAATGACAGCCCCAGCCTAATTGGGACGAGCGTAAAGCAGTTACTAAGGAGCCAACGGTCATATCCGATGTCGATTTACTCACAGTTCCATAATTTTCTCAATTATTTGAGGCGAACTTTGTCGAGATTTACCGAGATTTGCCGCCATGTAAGGGATACATTTCAGTACATATGGCCCATACTCTGCTTTAATATGGGATGCCATTTTTACTCCTGATTTAAATATTGAGCATTGATTGAGACAACCGAAACGTTAATATAGATAAACTGTGCTACCGTTTTTTCCACTCCGATTGGGTCACGAATTCTCACCAGATAGGAAAATTTCGATTCTTTTTCTACGTCACCAGGATGATCAGCATTCTTCTTCCTCCTTGCATAAGCGATATAGTGTTTTCCTTTGCTACAGATACAACCCAGACTAACGAAAAACGCTTGCATGACCTCCTAGTTAATCAATTAGGGTTTTGTCACCGATTAAACAGCCGATACTGGAACCACCTCTCCGCTTCCCATTTATTGGGCAATACGTAACAGAGCTTGTTTCCTATTTGTGTGTGTTAGAACATTAGGTAGCAAAAGAAGCTGCTTTAAATAGCCTGTGTTGAATGTCATGAAGAAAAGTTGGGGTATGATTCACGATAGGCACGATTCCCAAGCTCTGAATATTTTATTTCCAAGTTTCAGTTCAACATTGCAATAACCACATACTAGTACCTTACAATTCAAGAACAAGATAAAGTGAAAAATGGCACGCCCTACAGCAATCGTTATCGGTACGTATTATCACAGAAGTGAAAATAGCACAACATAGTAAGCTAAGTTTCATATCCAAGGGGCTGGAGCAGGCGGCATAGGCGTTGCTGCTCGGCTGGCAAAGAACGGGTTTCATGTCACTGTGGTGGAAAAGAATAATTCGATCGGCGGTAGATGCTCCCTACTTCATCATAAGGACTATGTTTGTTTCTCCCTTTCCTCTTTCTTGATTCTTGGATCTCAGTGATTCAGTAACTGACGCTCTAATCAAGAGGTTTGATCAGGGTCCATCCCTCCTTTTAATGCCAGAGCTTTTCGAGGAAATATTCGAAGATCTGGATACAACTTTGGAGAAGGAATATGTGGAGCTGAAGAAGTGCAACCCAAACTATCGGATCTGGTTTCCGGATCAACAAACAATCGATTTGTCCTCTGATTTGACTCATATGAAACATGAGGTAGAACGTTTTGAGGGCAAGCAATCCTTTGCCAGATTCCTGGATTTTCTACGAGAAGCTGGCCATCACTATAGGTTGTCAGTTTCCCTTGTCCTTCGAAGCAATTTCCTAAGTCTCTGGAATATGCTCCGGCCCAATCTTCTTTGCTCTCTCTGCAGCTTGCATCCATTCGAGAGCATCCATTCCCGAGCCAGTCGATATTTCCGCTCGAGGCAGCTACAGCAGGCTTTCACATTTGGGAGCATGTACTTGGGTATGAGTCCGTTTGACGCTCCCGCAACCTATTCTTTGTTGCAGTACGCTGAGATTGTGGATGGAATATGGTATCCCATCGGGGGGTTTCAAACGGTTAGTATACAACACTGGACTCTTGATGTTGATGTCTGGTACATCGCATAATATTAACCTTTTCTTTAGGTCCTGGAATCCTTGGCCCGTGTAGGGACTCGTTTGGGTGTCCAATACCGACTAAACTGCCCGGTCTCCACCATAAAGCTCTCCGAGGACCAAAGAACGGCAGAGGGTGTCGTTTTAAGATCTGGAGAAGTGATAAATGCTGACGTGGTGATCGTCAATGCTGACCTGACATATGCCTACAATCACCTACTTCCCCCGTCGAAATATGCAAAAAGTTTGAAGAGTCGACAGACGTCGTGCAGCAGCATTTCGTTCTTCTGGTCGCTTGATACTACCATTCCAGCCCTTCAGAACCACAATGTCTTCTTGGCAGAAGAGTATCGAGAAAGCTTTGATGCTATATTCAAGGAACTCTGCATGCCGGCGGAGCCCTCATTCTATGTGCATGTTCCTAATCGCTTGGACCCTTCAGCATCCCCGGAAGGCAAGGACGCCGTCGTAGTACTCGTGCCTGTCGGCCATCTTAGTGGTGAGAATGGCAATATCACAAGTTCAACAAAATATTGGGATTCAGTCGTCACAAAAGCTCGGAGCCAGGTGCTAGAAATCATTGAAAGGCGGACAGGTGTTTCTGACCTAAACCAGAAGATAATACACGAAATGATTGAGACCCCTTTATCCTGGAGGAGCAAATATAATCTCGATCGCGGAGCTATTCTGGGTCTCTCGCATTCCTTTTTCAATGTCCTCAGCTTTCGGCCCAGGAATCGCCACGCAGATATTAATGGCCTTTACTTTGTTGGTGCAAGCACTCATCCAGGAACTGGTGTTCCCATCTGTTTGGCCGGTAGCAAGCTAGTTAGCGATGAGATTGTATCCCATATGCGCGGGCGGAAGCCTAGAATCATCAGCTGGCACGTTTCACTGTTCGCGGTCATGGTAATCTGTATTGCTTATCGCATTCTGGATTTTCCCGCCCAACGTGTCTCGGTTTCTCTTGAAATGGGGTATTGGGGCTTGCGATAGGCCTTGTCTGTGAGTGCATCGCATTTATCCCGGTAGTTTGTGTCGTTGCTTGCATATAGGATGGATGTTCCGAAAGTCTTCAATGCTCAACTTTCCACCTACACATACGGAATGGACTGGTGGGAAGTTGATAGAAATACAAGGGAACCTGTCATATATAACACAGGCCTTGTGTGATACCGTTTATAATTTATGGTTACTAATGAACCTATTGTGTACCAATTCTTTGGAAAATCCACCTACTTCTCCCCGGATTTGACAACGATTACAGCATAAAAACCGTATCACAATGCGTTTTGGATGCTTCTAATTTATATCATCCCAAGATATGCCACAAGGTCTAGTGATGATACTTTTGCCAGAATCAGGCCAGGGGTACAGAGCTTCGAATTGGATAAATGATATTTCAAGTTGAGCTGTCCAACAGTTAGGCAGGATACAAGATACGATGATCATAGTCGTTAGTGTACCGTTAGCAAACGACAGCCACAGAAAGATGTATCATCGAGAACATAAATGAATAAATTGCTTACGACGCAGAGGATATCCTGATCAGTGTAATATTTGTACCTCCCGGAGCGGAGGAAAGTCTTTCCAGGAGCGGAATTTGACCCCCCCCCCGGAACAGGAAGATCTTTATAACCAACCAGATAGCGACAGCACGTAGCAGCGAATGAGGTATTTTCTTCGAACATTTCAAATCATTTACGGACATTACTAGTCATGTATCATGCGTTGTTGAGGCGGCCGCTCTCTTCTACTATACTCTCCTCTCTTCTCACACAGAAGTCTCCCCCTCTATTTCGTCCCGTCCAGTTCCACCGAGCATTCTCCGCCACCGCATTCAACATGATGGCGACCACTAACACCTTTACTTTCGAGCCTTTGTATGAGCCTCTTGAAGGGGTAGAGAGACTTGAAAATTATCGACCAGGAGGATATCATCCCGTAAAGATTGGCGATCAGTTCAGAGGCCGTTACCGAATAGTTCACAAACTAGGCTATGGCTCTTATTCTACAACGTGGCTTGCTCGCGATGAACAAAATATGAGATATGTCGCAGTCAAGATTTGCACTGCAGATTCGAGCCCACAGGAATTTGACATTCTATCAATCCTTGCTGGCTCTCGACATCCCTCCATCAAATGCCAGGGCGAAAAAATGATCCTTTCGGCTATAGATACATTCAACATTCAAGGCCCGAATGGCAACCATAGTTGCTACGTGACCATTCCAGCAAGAGCTAGTCTGGCTGACGTAAAAGATGGATCCTGGATCCGCTTGTTCCAGCCTAACGTGTGCCGAATATTGGCTGCGCAACTTGCCATTGCTGTTGAGTATATATATACTCGGGGTTATGTTCATGGAGACCTTCATCTAGGCAATATCCTTCTTAAGATGCCACCAAACTTCGGTCAACTTTCAGTCGAAAGATTATATGAAGAGTATGGAGCACCAGAACTGGACCCAATAATCCATTTAGATGGAAAACCGCTTCCGCCTGGCGTCCCATCTCATGGCATTGCGCCGATATGGCTTGGAAAAGCAAGTGAGGAGATCTCTCCCGCGGAAGCCAGAATTGTGCTCACAGATTTCGGCGAAGCCTTTTCACCCTCACAAGACCAAAAGTATGAATCTCGGACTCCCCTGGTAATTCGTCCTCCAGAGACACGGTTTGAACCCAGCAAACCTTTGTCTTTTCCATCAGACATCTGGACACTTGCATGCTCTATCTGGACTATCATTGCCCAGAGACCATTATTTGAAGGCTTTCTTGCTACGCAAGATGATATGACTTGCGAACATGTTGATGCTCTTGGTATCTTGCCATCGAAATGGTGGGAGAAATGGGAAGCACGACAATATAAATTCACCGTGGACGGTATACCAATAAACAGAAACCCCTTTCGATCATGGGAAACGCGCTTCGAAGATAGTGTCCAGCAACCGAGGCGTGATAGTAACATGACACCATTTGACGAGGAGGAAAGAGATGCCATTTTCTCGATGCTACGATCTATGCTGTCGTTTAGACCTGAGGATCGACCTACTGCCAAGCAGGTCCTTGAGTCCTCATGGATGGCGAAATGGGCCCTGCCTCAGTATCAAAAGAGTCAAGAAATATTCAAAGTATAATAATACACTTAATTAAATACACCATAGGATACAGGAGCAACTCATTCTCCATCTTATATCATCCATGAAACTGGACGATGGACTGATTAGGCCTCGATCTAATAATTTCTCGAGAGATAGTTAAGCTAAATCAACACCATTCTAGACCGTAGTGCGCTACTTATATAACACCCAACATCCTACTAAATGGGTTCGTATCAACAAGATTGACCGCTAGGCGACAAGAAGTGTTAACACGCTGACTGAGCTCTATACAGGCTACTCGGTAATTTTTATGATTGAGAGTTGGAATAGTCTTCTTCACTTGAAGCTGGCAGTTGATTGAACAACGTCGTTTGATGACACCATTAAATCTATCTCAAGAGCAAAGATAAGTCAGCGTCCCGAAAAATATTCTCATGGTTTGAGACGTGTGCAGGTTGCCTGCAATAGACGCAGCCTCGCTGATGCCGGGTTTCTCAGAGCTGGTCTCGGAGCTGGTCTCGGAGCGGACAATAAGAGAAGATTCCCACTCGTACTTGAGGATACAGTATACAGATTGTAATGACTCTCCTGATAAGTGAAAGCTTACAAGGAGGAAGACTGTCCTGTTTCCACTCTTATCGTTGGGGCTAGGTGATGGTAACCTGAGGCATTACTGTAATCACGTGTATTGCTACAAGGGAGGCCCACGCGGCCTCCAGGCTATTCACAAGAGGACAGATTAGTGCGTAAACGGTATTGTGGCTATAGCTGCGTTTTAGCCACACGCCGGGAGCTTAGTAGTTGGGTGGATGACCGCCAGCGAATCCCTCCTGTTGTATACCCCTGATCGGTGCCTGAATAACCAGGTTCTGTACTTTATCTTTTGCAGAAGCGAATATAAATGCGCTTTACAATGGACGTCAGTTGTCATATGAGTGAGGTATACATTCATACATAAATAGTTTATTTGAAGTTTCTTTGACTCTTGTCATGTTAATCGTGATTATAAAAAGTCTGTCCCCCTGCATGAAGATGCATATTGTAAGGGAGCTAGCACCTTGGCATCTTCATCCCCATTAGCTGCTGGCTATTTTACCAAATCGAGAAGGTCTATGCGCTGATATAAGAAACCCCGAAGTTTAGCCGTCAGCCAGTAAACTTATAATCCACCTCACTACAAATACTACTTAGCTATGTTCACAGTCCACTATCCACTAACCTACATATAAGATGCACGGAAGATCGGACCGAAACTCCTGCGCAAGTAAAATAAAGTTCAAAGCGGTGTTGCCCGCTCGTTGACAATAGCTGAATTCACAGCACAAATCATCCCTACGACATAACTAGCCCCTTCCTTGCACATATATACCTACGCGCCTCGGATAATACAATGCCATCACTGATACCAAATGGATTTGAATGGGGTGAGACCAGGCATGGCCGATGGGAGCGTGACGTTGATGAGGCGGAGCAATTCTACACATCACTGGCAAAAGCGTATGAAGGAACCGGAAGAACATTCTTTGCCATGACAGGCTTCATTTCAGTTTTTGTTCCTGCGGAGAGCCATTCCTCAGACCACCAGACCGAGAATAGAACAGAGGATGTTCTACGAAATGCTTGGCTACGACTACGGTACGATCATCCCACAATCGCATCGAGAGTAGAATACGATGTTCATGGGAAAAAGTGCAAAAAGATATATGAGACATTCACAGAAGAGTGCTCACAGGAGGATTGGTTGAAAACTACGTTCCAAATCGTGTCAACCAGCATATCAGGGCTTGAATGGTGTAATTTGGATCCCCCTGTCCCGGCCTTGCCGACTTTATTTCTGATCAAAAAGCCATCCTCGGCTGATGGAGCCTTTCGGGCGGATGTTGTTCTTCGAGCTCATCATGACATTATTGATGGAATGGGCACTTTGATGCTTTTTAACAATTTATTCGCACATGCGGCAGAAATCTATAAATGGGGAGCAAGTTATACCGCTCCCTGCTTTGGTGGTGAATGGGCTAATCTGAGCCCGCCACTCCGTGTGGCTGCCGGGATACCCAAGGATTTACGGCCGGCTCAACAAAACCGGCTACAAGATATCATTCATTCCAACCAATCCCTCAAGGAGGGCGCTGAAATTGCTAGCGTCCCATTTCACAGAGATAGGACACAACCGGGTAAACATCAGCGCACCGCCATCACTCTTTCTATAGAGCAAACGAAGCAATTGCTGGATAGATGCCGGGAGACTGGCCTTAGCATTACCCACGTTTACCATACTGCAATCGCGGTTACTGTCCAGGGCACCCAGGAGAGACACGTGAATGAGCGCAAAGTCCGCTATCTCAGTTATAGCCTCATCAACGAGCGTGGCCATTGCAGGAACCCATATAGTACTTGGGCCCACCCCGCAACGGTATACCACTCTGTATCAGGGAGGTCCCTGGCAATCGATTTGAATGTTGCATCATCATTGGAGACAGCTGATATGACGTCTACCGCAGCGAAAGACAAAGCGGAATTCATGGATATTGCTGAAACAGTACGCAACTTTTATCTCGACATACGGGATGACAAAGAGCACATCTTCCTTGTTCCGTCTTATTGGAAAATGTCTACCATTCCATATCCGACTGATGGAGTTACCCCCCCTGTCCCCTCACGCAACGATAAGCCCTCTGTTTCGATATCCAGCATGGGTGTCCTTGACAAAGTGATAAGCCCCATCCATGGGCCATTCCAGCTAGACAACCCATGGGTTACCGGGGAAGAGTTAGGCACGGGACTTGGTGTATTCTTGGGCACTTGGAAGGATAGGTTGACTTTGAGTGTAGCATATAACGATGCATGGCATGACAGAAACGAGGCAGTGGCCTTTTTAGAAAGATGCAACCAGACGGCATTTCGTGCACTCGGGGTAGAATGGTGAGGAGAATATGTAGCTGAATATGGTTCTTTTTTAGAAAGGAAACCAACAATCAGTGATGAATTTGGCCAATGCAAGATCAATACAAATACTACCATTTGGGATGCGGGAAACATTAGTTTGCGGTCAAGATGTGCCCTATACCTAAAGAACAAAAAATATTCGGCTCTATTCCAGACAGTCAGATAGCCATGGACATCCATCTCGCGAGCCCTCGCACCGAGACATCCCGGTCCTCTCTAGTCGCCAGTTACTTGGCAATGCAGATCTATCCTGGACTCCTTGCAGTTTTAGTGCTATGCAATACCACCCTTGCCTGCAGAAAATGCTACTTACGGTAACTTACCCAGCAAACCCCGATGCTGTATAATTACTTTAACCATCGTACTATCGCATACTCCCCTTGGCATGCTCAATGACGTCTTAGAGTCTGCTTCTGCTGCAGGTATTGGTGAAAGATATAAACCCCAGACACCACGCCCCATTACAATCCTGAATAAGATATTCGAAACATATATCTAGGACTAGGGCCGCTAAGCTTCCGGTGCTCAAATTTCTGAATATGCTCTTATTTTGGATTCTCTCCTTGGTAGTTGGAATCATAGCTTCCGACTCTTCCGACTATGACTATATTATTGTTGGCGGAGGCACAAGCGGATTGGCTGTTGCCAACCGGCTGGCCGAAGACCCAAACGTATCAGTTTTAGTTATTGAGGCTGGATCATCTGTTTTTGATAATGTCAATGTGACCGATATCAGCAATCTTCCGTACACATATGACAGCCCCCTTGACTGGGCATACGAAACTACGGAACAGAGCTTCGGCAAACGCCGCCAGGTGATGCGCGCGGGGAAAGCGCTCGGAGGAACAAGCGTTATGAACGGTACGTACGGAGACTCCAAATTGGCTTTAGACAAAAATTTCCAACAATTTCCAGGCGCGGCCTACGTCCGAGCAGAAAAAGCGCAGATTGATGCCCTGCGTGAGATTGGAATTGAAGGTTGGGACTGGGACAACCTCTTTCCCTATTATACAAAAAGTGAAAATATGACAACCCCCAACCAGACGCAAATAGAGGCCGGAGCATCCATCTGTCCTGCTTACCACGGCACCAGTGGACCGGTGCACGTTGGCTTCATGGATATACGAAAAGATGAAGGTGACTTGACAGCGAGTATGAATCGCACGTTAGAGGCACTGGGTATTCCATGGAATCGGGACTTAAATTCCGGGCACATGCGAGGTTTCGCTCTTCATCCTTATACGGTTGATGTGATGAATATTCGCAGTGATGCGGCTAGAGCATACTATTGGCCCTATGCGGAGAGACCAAATCTGAGGGTCGAGCTGAATACCTTTGTCGCCCGGATCATATGGGATAATGAGAAGGACAGTGATATTCGTGCTCAAGGAGTCGAGATATTTACTCAAGAAGGAGGTGGACGACGAATAAATGTCGTTAATGCCCGAAGGGAAGTCATCATGGCTGCGGGTGCGATGCGTACACCTGCAATTCTAGAGCTTTCTGGTGTCGGAAATCCGAGGTAAACATTTTCCTGCCCCAGTATTATTACGCGGATTTGCATAGGGACCCTGACACCAACAGAATACTGGAAAAATATGGGATTCCTGTCCGGGTCAATCTACCAAGCGTTGGCGAAAACTTGCAAGATCAACTTAACACCTCTATTGTGGTGTCTACCAACACTCCGGTAACGGGAACAAGAACGGTTGCTTTTGCTTCGGCATCGGATATCTTCGGATCATCAGTACAGTCAGTGGCTGCGTCAGTTCGCTCACAACTGGATGAATATGCCGATATTGCGTCCAGTGGAAGCAATGGTGCTATGAGAAAAGAGGACTTGCTGAGGATGTTCGAGATCCAGCACGACCTTGTATTCGCCCAGGATATTCCAGTTGCTGAGTATGTCTTTATATTGGAGAATGCCAATACCATCCACACTGGCTACTGGGGCCTGCTCCCGTTTGCGCGAGGAAATGTTCATATTAGCTCCGCCGATCCCATGGCACCACCGGTTGTAAACCCAAACTTCGGCCTTTTCGAGTGGGACGTCCAGATACAAATTGCCATGTCCAAATTCCTGCGCCAGATGTACAAGACGGGCGAGCTCAAAAGTTTGGTCGGCAATGAATCTCTTCCTGGTTTCAAGGAGGTTCCGCAGGATGCCTCGGACGAAGCCTGGACAAAATGGATAGGGGAGCAATGTACGTACATCCACACATCTCCTTAAGTATGGTTCTAGCCTCCGCTGACTCGTTACGTGAACGTTTAGATACGCCCAACTACCATGTCATCGGGACGACATCTATGTTACCCCGCTCTATGGGTGGGGTTGTCGACAGTCGATTGAAGGTCTACGGTACCAGTAATGTACGCGTAGTTGACTCCTCCATTCAACCTATGCAGATAGGTGGCCATCCAACGGCTAATCTCTACGCTATTGCGGAACGTGTCTCTGAAATGATTAAGGAGGATGCCACTGCAACTACTAAGATTTGAGCCTGTCCAACGCACTTCAAAAGAGTGGCAGTGTCTCGGTGGGGCGTTCCTCCACATTTAACGACACTCAAAGGTAACTGAGTCATTTCCTTTAAACGAGAGCTGTTACATTCATATATCTCTACCAAATTTGAGGTTCCACTTTGACTCCACCTTTGTAGTAACGAGTAGTCTTGTTTAATGGTACGAGATAGCACAACTGTCGACAATAGGCCAAAGCTCTCTAAGTACTTGCTGGAGTAAGACAGAAGACACAACTTTGGGCAGTGCCCAAGATACATCTGGCATCATCAATTCATAATAAGTCTAAAGCTCCACGTCTCCCATGTAGCTGAATACTTGAATGGAGGTTCGAGCGGGCCCTCTGCGGAGTGCCCCGGCTGCCAAAGCCGTGCCGTCGAGGTTAGTTGTACTGAACAGGAAACGGGGTCGGACAGTTGTATTGTTTTTTCAAGACATCACATTCGAGTAGGTTGGCAAACTCGTAGTATATTATTATTCCGGTATAGTACATGCTTCGTTAGGACTACTGACGTCGGAAAAAACCTGCCATGTACCCGAGAGAGTGACTCCCTTCCGGGCAGCCTGGTCCGCAGTATGCACAACCAACCCTTGCCGCAGTTCAGGGCAAGGCTTCCCCTACCAGATCGAAACCGGATATATGTCGGGCGATTCCGCAAATAGAAAATATAGTTTGATAATTACTGATCCTCCCTGGCAGAGACTAAAGCGAGTTGTTCACCTACATCTTTGCTAAATTGGGTAAAATTGCCAGCCGACCCAGTTCATCTAAATTCATGCCGTGCCCCAGATTCATCCCCGCATTCTTCTACGTATCGACGTTACATCACTGGACCCTTGCCATCCATGGTGCTTAGACAAATAGAGGGACGATCGACTGATCCACCATATGCACGGATGTTTAGCCGAAGTTTAGCCGGAACTCCTGTATACCTCTTTTTGCTATTGCATTGTAGATCTGGGGAAGTGATGAGAAACCACGCAAGGCGCAATGAGAAGACGCTAGACGCAAGATAGGGTCATCATAGATTTCAAGGAAAACATGATGTATCGGGGTCACGGTTGAATCCTACGGTGAGGGGAAGGGCATGCCGCATGACTATAAAAGGTCTCGTTCGACAGAGAAAATTATTTCCTGTCTGCAGAAAATAGTCACAGAGGTTCCGTTGAGTAAGAGTCGCCACCATGCGCAGAGAACTACTGTTTACAGCAGCGCTTGCTTCTTGTATAGGTGCTGCTAGCGCAGCATGGAATCACAACGACTACCTCCATAGCCCTACACCGGATGAGATTCCCAACCGTCAGTGAGCACCGATACACATATTCTCCGTGAGCCTTTCTAATACATAACAGCGGATGCAATGGGCTCTGGGTGGGAAGATGCCTTTGCACGGGCGTCGGACTTTGTCTCCCAGCTTACCACCGAAGAGAAGGTAGGCCTTGTCTCGGGGACGGAAGGGCCTTGTGTAGGAAACATTGCGCCCATCTACCGTCTTAATTTCACAGGGCTCTGTATACAGAATGGCCCCTTGGCATTAGAGCAAGGCACTTACTCCTCTGTCTTCCCTGCCGGGATCACTATCGCCGCAACGTGGGACAAGAACATTGCCTACGAAAGAGGCAGTCAGATGGCTGCCGAGTTCCGGGGCAAGGGGTCGCAGGTCCTTCTTGGGCCTGTTGCTGGGCCTCTTGGTCGCAGTGGTTTCGGTGGAAGAAACTGGGAAGGCTTCTCCCCTGATCCGTATTTGACAGGAGAATTGTTCACGGAGACTATCCTTGGTATCCAGGACAGCGGTGTGCAGGCATGCGCGAAGCACTACATCGGTAATGAGCAAGAAACTCAACGGCAGCCTTCCCAGAACGAAGACGGCACGACAATTGAGAGTGTCTCTTCCAATATTGACGATCGCACTATGCACGAGCTCTATCTTTGGCCATTCCAGCAAGCCGTCAAGGCCGGAGTTGCTACTGTAAGTTATCCATAACAGTGTGGGCGAACTACGTCTGACAGTGCGGTACTAGGTGATGTGCAGCTACAATCGCTTGAACCAAACCTACGGATGCCAGAATAGCAAGGCGCAAAATGGTATCCTCAAGGGGGAACTTGGTTTCCAAGGGTACGTGATGTCGGACTGGGGTGCTACGCACAGCGGGGCGTTTGCCATTAACGCAGGTGAGGACATGGATATGCCGGGCACTGCAAGCTTCGGCCCTGTATTCTTCAACCAGAACCTGACTGAGTCTGTTAAAAATGGCTCTGTTCCAATGGGCCGCCTGGACGACATGTGTCGCAGAGTGATGACGCCGTATTTTCACCTGAATCAGGACAAGGGCTTCCCGGCCATGGACCCCGTCAATAAAGAGCTCAACGCAGTCCTATTCTCTAGCCGTAAGTGACAACTCTCATGGGAATGTATGTGTGGAGGTTTCATACTAAAATAGCAAACAGCTGGAGAGTACAAATACAATTACACCTATGGAGCAGTCGCCAATGTTGACGTTCGCGGCAATCATGGAGCAGAAATCCGCAAGCAAGCTGCAGACGGTATTGTGCTCTTGAAAAACACCAACAACACTCTTCCTCTGAAGTCACCGAAACATATTACAGTTTTCGGCAATGATGCTGGTGATCTCACGAACGGCATGTCCGTTTTCTACTTCAATGGTGTCGGTAACTATGAATATGGCGTGCTTGCTGCAGGCGGGGGTTCTGGATCAGGCCTCTTCACGTACTTAGTCAGTCCTCTAGAGGCAATCAAGCAGCGCGCTGGCTTCCGAGAGAAGGCTCTTGTGCAATATGTGCTAAACAATAGTGCTATTATTGAAGAAAATAGCCCATAGTTAGTGCATCTATCCCTGTCCCTCCCCCAGCTGCCACTAACGAAATTAAAACTAGCCTCAAAGCTCTACTCCCATCGTCCCCGGATGTCTGCATTGTCTTCCTAAAAAGCTGGGCGACCGAAGGCGAAGACCGCACGTCCCTCCACTCGGACTGGAATGGTGACGAGGTTGTCGAGAAGATCGCATCTACGTGCCCAAATACGGTGGTTGTGACTCATTCCAACGGCGTCAACGTCCTACCCTGGGCGGACCATCCCAACGTAACAGCCATCCTGGCTGCCCATCTTTCAGGCCAAGAAGCCGGCAGCAGCATTGTCGATGTGCTCTGGGGAGATGTCAACCCGTCCGGCCACTTGCCCTACACGATCGCAAAGCGAGAATCTGACTATTCCTTTGCTTCGATTCAAAATTCCACAGACCTCCAGGACACCGATGATCCAAGAGCATGGCAGTCTGATTTTAAGGAAGGGGTGTTGATTGATTACCGTGTGTATTTCCTCTGACCTACACATACTTCTGAAGCCCAACGCCAGGAGACCTTGAAGCATACTAACAGGACACACTGGAACTCCATAGGACACTTCGATTACTATAATAAAACGGTACAATACGAATTCGGATACGGTCTTTCATACACGACCTTTTCAATCGGAAAGCGCATCTCCATCACTCCTCTATTCAATGGTGAACTATCGGCTCTGCCGGCGGATGCAAAAGTCATCCCGGGAGGCAACCCCAACCTTTGGGAGATACTTTACAGAATCTCTATTACTGTGAAAAATACTGGGGAGGTAGCTGGGGCCGCTGTGCCACAGCTTTATTTGAGTCTTCCTAAAGGCACGTCTGAGGCGGCTTCGGCAGTTAATGTTCTTCGGGGATTTGAGAAGGTGCAGCTCCAGCCAGGAGAGTCTAGAGACATCACTTTCCAGTTAACGAGGAGGGATATTAGTCACTGGGACGTTACCAGGCAGCAGTGGGTGATACCAAGCGGGTTGATGCAAGCACGCGTTGGTTTTTCAAGCAGGGATTTCCGGGTGGCAGGCTCGTTCACTCCGATCCGATAATGTGAAGGCCAAATCGATGGAAATGGTCTGATGCCCATTAGGCTACATGTCAATACATACAGGATTGAAGATAGGTGTGACTGGTAATTTTTGCTGTTGGGTCTTGATCTTTCCTTTTCTGCATGTTCTTGCTCGCTTTCGACTTTTATATATGGTGTCTTCCATTAGGCCCCACATAGGGCCAGCCCTTTGTATACTCTGAACCAAAGCAGGCAATGCCCATGATCCTACAGGTTCATAGCACCCTCAATCTTGAAACATCAGTGCATCCCCTCGGTATGAACAGAATCAGGATTTAAAAGTTTTGACGGAAGATCAACAGCCCGATAATTATACACCAGTTAATGCCAACAACCAGGAACATAAATAAGCCCCACAAGTAAGAGTGTGGGACATGAGCTATTGAACAGTGGGACCAACCATGGAATGAAGCCACGCCCCTCGGATCTTCCTCCATGTGGGGAAGTTCACCGGGTAATCCATATAAGCAGCAAGAAACAGGAGCACATTGAGACCTCAACACAACACAACTAACCCCGCTAAGCAACTAGCATACAGTATGATCGTGGTAAGAACCACCGCCCCTCCACCCCCAAAATATTGGCCCGCTAAGTGAGCACTAAATAAAAACAGCGCGAACTACCCGCGCCGGCCCATGGGGCCTCGATTCCCGATATTACCGCCATCGGCCCGGAGCAAGAGTCGGTCGCATCGTGGAGGAAGCGATGCAATATTGACACCGGGAAGCAGATCCGACTGGTGAAACTGTCGCACATGCGGTACCAGCATCCGGACTTGAATGAGATCACGGTGTTTTTGCAGGACTTTGGGATGGAGGTGGTGAAGAAGACGGACGATCGGATTTGGTACCGCGGGTATGGAAGGGATCAGTATGTGTATTATGCACAGAGGGGAGAGAAGAAGTTCTTAGGGGGCACGTTTGAGGTGGAATCATACCAGGAATTAGAGAAGTGAGTGGCTTGCCTGTCCTTGTTTCCTATGGCTCATATAAAGATTTGCTAATCGTGTAGAGCGGCGCACCTTCCTGGTGCTGGGGAAATTCAAGACTTGTCAGAGGCACCCGGGGGAGGGCATCTGCTGACTCTAACTGATCCGGAGGGATTCCCTGTGAACCTGATCTGTGGTCAAGAGCTCCGCGAGGCTGGTGAATACCCGACGAGCATTATCGTGAATACGGAGTCTGAGAAACCACGGATTCGGAAATTCCAGCGATTCAATCCGGGTCCAGCGGCCGTTCATAAGGTGCGCTTTCTCCCCTACCCCTGTGTATAAATTAAGCACTAATAGAGAAACCAGCTTGGGCACTTCGGGCTCTGCGTTCAGAAGTTCGACGAATTGGTAAACTTCTACACTACAAACTTCAATATCGTGCCGAGTGATTTTCTGCACGTTGAGAAGGACGGTCAGAAAAAGAACGTCGCTCTCTTCGCGCATATCGACCGTGGAACAGACTATGTCGATCATCACAGCTTCTTTTTGAGCACAAACCCAACCTCGCATGTTCACCATTGCTCCTTTGAGGTTCATGACATTGATACGCAGCACCTTGGCCATCAGTACTTGAGCGGAAAGGGATATGAATCGGTTTGGGGTGTGGGGAGACACATCCTAGGCTCCCAAATCTTTGATTATTGGTGGGATACCACCGGCAATATGGTAGAACACTATGCAGATGGAGATTTGATCAACGAGGAGACTCCAATTGGGTATGGGCCTGCGGGGGATGAGTCGTTGGCGGTTTGGGGGCCTGAGGTCCCATCATGGTTCTTGAACTAGTTCTGCTGCGGTGCCGGGTAGAGCAACTGTACCGATTATCTCCACCATACTCATTCTACTTTTCATGATCATAACTCGTGGAAGATATACATTAAAGCTATGCTATTCCAAGGAAGTGGGATATCCAAGATAATACGAATCTTCAAGCCTATGACTATCCCTAGGTGCTAGATGGCACATATACTACATCTCGTAGGTCTATATTACACCATCTCGTCCTTTGCGATGGACAGATTGGTGAAACGCATTCTATCTCAAGGTATACCAATGAATGAAAGGAATAGTCTCTTCTATATAAGCAACGCTATCTATTCGTACCGCACCTTGTTGACCAACGTGCCAATCTGTTCAATTTCGATATTGATCTCATCGCCATCCTTCAGCACAATTCTGGGCTGCCGAGTGAATCCAATTCCAGCCGGAGTTCCTGTCAGGAAAATTGTGCCTGCTTCCAGCGTCGTGCCCTGAGATAGATAGGAGATCTGCTTCTTGATCGAAAATAGCATTTCTTTCGTATGGCCATCCTGCAGGACATTCCCATTATGGATCGCCTTAATGAACAACGTCTGCGGGTCCTTGATGGCAGAGGATGAGACCAGGACGGGTCCTATACTGGTTAGGGACAGGAACCTCTAGACAACGCTCAAGTGGGATCTAGACAGAAAGAGAGAAGTAGACAAAGAACATACCAACCGGGCAACTCCCATCCAGGCCCTTGGAAAACGACCACTGCGAAGTCGCGAATTGCAGTGCCCTCGCCGAAACGTCGTTAGACGCTGTATAACCGAGAACGTAATCCAACGCTTCCTCTTCAGGGATATCACGGCCTGTCTTCCCAATCACGACACAGAGTTCGGCCTCGTAATCACTCGTTTCATCCTGGGCACACTTGGGGATATTAATCGTAGCGGGGTACGGGTTGGCCAATGCCGTGCGGGGCTTGGTGAACATAACGGGAACCGTGGGGAGCGCCATGTTGGCTTCTTTGGCGTGGTCGAGGTAGTTCAGACCCAGACAACGGATGTAACTACATTGTTCTTTGGTGATTGGGGAGAGAAGCTACTCTCTATGGTTAGGATACCTTTTCGATGAGAGTCCCGCTAGCAGGTGAGGCCCTTACCTGCTTAACGTACATCACGGTCGTGGATACGCGCCCGTCAAAGATCGTCCCATCGATAAGATACGCCGCGATTTCCACGCCATTGACGCTATCTTTGCCAATGTCGCGAGTTGTGTCGACTAACTGGCCAAGATGCTCTTGGCTATCTTCGACGGCAATGAAGCGGATGAGGTGTGTCCAGGACATTTTGACGGTCTGAATCGTATTTGTCGAAAATGAGAGCTCAAGACCGTTCGGATGCTGGATTCCAATCCCTATTTATTGGGGTATCGGGATGGGCTTCCGTGTCCCCCACCTCGGATATTGCGGGTGAGATGCTTTATCAATGCGGGGACTGTGTGGGACTCTTTTCAACACCCATTTATTCCTTCTTTCCGTACTTCCGATGCAGGAAACTCCGAGTCCAAGTATACGTAGCATATGGGATAGGGGTGATCTAGGGTGGATACCTATGCTCTTTGCCACTTTCAACTTGTGGAGTGATCTGGAGTAAGATACCGACTAAAATGACTTCCATATCGAAATTGTCACTCTGCATCTCCATGAAGAGAAGGAAGAAAATGAAAAGGAATAAAGAACCTTGAAGACACCAAATACAGAGATTGGTCTGCTGAAGGTTCTCGCGGAATAGATAGATGTACTATTATCTATTAAATGCTAGGGCTTGTTAACTCATGCTCAAAGAGATTCCGTATAGAGATTCCCGCACAAGGCCTAATAATTCAGGCAATGCCCTGTGTGTACTACACATAATTGCATGGTGATGACGTGCCGAGCAAGCTAGGTATGTAATACAGGGGCCTACATGGTAATCTCATGCTCGGGACTTCAACATTTCCATTTGCAGAAACGCAACTGGCAAGTTGAGTTGACTATCACAGAAAGTCTACACCTCTACCTGGAAGAACCACTAACTCCCAACACTTACCAGGCCATTTATACCAGAAGTAACTGTCAACGTCTTTTGGATCAATCGAAAACCATGTTATTGACAGATCTACCATCCGAGCTCATACAGCGCATCATCTACTTTTGTGACAACGGCACGATTCGCTCCATCATGGCCGTGTCTCGCCATTTGCAGCAGAATGTCCTAGCCGTCCTTAAACCCGAATTTCAGAAGCAGAACTTTGGTCTCTGCAAGAGCCTTGAAGAGTATGAGATATGTAGGTTGGTGGAGAAAGACTGCCCCCATGGTAAAGCGGCCAATATGCGAGTAATAACGGGCGATGTGGCCGGTCTAAAACAGTACCTCGAGTGGGGGCTTGACCTGCGACATTTTGCACAAGGGGGTTGCAGTTTGTTGAGCTTGATAATGTGCACTGCCAACCCCGAAATTCCCGAATACCTGTTCAGCAACGGACACATCACAGCAGAGGATGTTTTCACAGTTGCCTGGCTCGATGACGATGTGGTAACCCTCGGTAGCGCGGTGATTCTTGCAGGAAGCAGTGACAGTGTCATTCGCTTCGTTGATCTGGCGGGCTCCGACATGGTTGCCTCACTGAATAAAGCTTCTATGTTTGTGGCAATCCGTCGCTTGAGCGCGGGTGCGCTGAAGTGCCTTATTGAAGTTGGCCTTCCACTTACTATTCGGGAGGATATCACCAACAACACGGTGCTTCATGCTGCACTTGGTAACATGGATGCTTCCGCTGTGCTAGAGCTCATTTTACCTCTAACACCGGAGCTCTACAATGAGGCCAACGCGGATAACCTAACAGTCCTCGGCCAGGCGATTATGCTCCAATCCATGTACGCTGTTCGCACCCTTCTCAAGGTGGATGGTATCTCTCCATCCTCTAACGGTCATCCCCTGTCGCCATTGTACATCGCAGTGTGTAAACAAAATGCAGAGATGGTGTTGCTCCTCATTAAACGCGGCGCCGATCCCAACGACGGTCGAGGAACAATACAAGGAACCGCGTTGCACGCTGCAGTGGGGAATCTTTATACTGATATATTCGATCGCAAAGCCCATCTGGTCTTTAATTTGCTCTTAGAAAACGGTGGGGATATAGAGGTACCGGACCTATATGGCGTGACGTCTCGCAACATGATGAATCGCTTGGTCTTTTTCAACTTCGAGAATCATCCACAAGTCATGAGAAGGGGGGTAACACCTATTTTATAAAAGTACATTGCACATAGTACATAGCGTAATCTAGCGCAGTGCACTATACAATTTCTTCATACGATGGAATTGTATATAGCTCACCTTTGACCAAAATTGTTGCACCCGGTGTTCGTAGCTGTTTGTTGACCTCGATGCCTTGGGGGCTAGGCAAACTGTTCCTATCCAGACCAAAAATATAAAATATTGAAGATATTGTGTGTTTGTGAAAAAGGCTGAATTTTTAGTTAAGCTATTTTTTTTTTTTACATACAATTATTTCTGATTGTGCAGTAATCATATATTGCTTAGGATCAGTGGGTAAAGCCTTTAGGTGCCTATCTATCTCCTTAATAATATAATTAAAGTTATAATATTTATTTAAATAAGGAATATCTCTATTCTTTATAAAATTTTGAATCTTTCAGTAAATTCTGATTATACGGGTTAATTAATTAAAATATACAATCGATCACTAGTCAAAGCCCAAAATAACAGTGACGGTGTGCGTTCCGGGAGGTTAGTAGATTCTATAACAAAGGACACTCGACCCCCTTCTAAACCCGGCCTCCCAATAATCAACTCCTGGAACGACTTGTTTAGCCACCCTATTAATCTATCAGAGACCAATCATTGGACCAAAGGGCTTCTCCTCCATACTCTGAACCCTTCAGTTGTAGATATTGACAAAGAGATTGGAGAACTAGACAACGAGATAGAAAAGGAAAAGAGATAGGAATATAAAGGTAAAGATATAAACGCTGGCAACACCGACTCTCGTCGTTCCTCGAAGAAATAGTATTGTCTTGTATTCACATACGTTCTAATACTTTACTACTTCAAAATCTTCTGATCAGAGAGACGTATCTCCTTTTTTTTTACCCCTTTAGTTTATGACATCAAAATAAACACGGACCGGAGTAGAGTTGTTAATATTCCAGCAGAGGCAGGTACTGCACACCAGATACCTTTCCGGTGTCATGTTGGCTATCTCACCCCGGTTCTTTGGGGTGTGCTTTACTGCTTGTTTATCACTGATCTCGAGCTTAGGTATTCCTTAGATATCTAAGACGCCATAGAGGGAGACAACCGTCTCGATTCGTGTACAGAATGCACCGGGGTAGACCGGTTTGATTCAGTAGTAGGTTGTTATTCCTGATGTCCTAACTACTGATTCCTATTTGACAGTATTCCGCCCCCCATTCCTTTCTTTTCCTGACAATGCCCACAAGGCCCGGTACGTTTACGTGCTTGCCAGATATTCTATACACTTGAAGAGGTTGCAAGTCATGGCTCATTCTTGAAGTTGCCGGCCTAGAGTTGAACCTTGGGTTGAAGTCCTGTTTCTTTGGGTCAGGTGTTGCCTGATATTTCTTTTCGTTCTCTTCTTGCCCCTCTCCTTTCCCACCATCACCATCCACATTTTCTTGCGTCCCCCCCCCCTTTCTTCCCTGAGCTTTTCGTTTTAGCTTCGTGACTTACACATACGAGGACTGATTTCTCCCGTCTGACCACTGCAATCGGAATTTCACTCTCATCCTATTACAATGCCCCCTCAGCGCCCCTCCGCCAATGCTGCGATGCGCCGCTTTATACGGCGCAGGCTTCCCCAGCTGCTGAGTACAGAAGAGATCGTAAGTAAACTCCATAGCAGCTCTTTCGAAAGAAAAAGCTAATGAGGAGATTCGGGACCTAGAAGCAAGATATGGCAAGTATTCAATACGAACTGGCACTCGCCCATCAGGAGATACAAAAGAAGCAAGAACGCTATGCTCTCCTCGAAGAAGAACACGGTCGACGTATCAATGTAAGTGTACCTTGGACTGTTGCTTATGATTACTTTGGGTAATGGAATATGTGGTGAACAATAGCATCGTCCATCTAAATCTCGACATGTCCAGCCAGAGCCTGCAGCAGCACCGGATCATCAACCCGCTAAAGACAAATGAATCCCATGTTTAGCCACTTCTCCTGAAATGGTGAACTTACTGGAAGATGACCATCAATACTATCATGAATATCATCAGTTTCGGCTCAAGTCGTAAACCCGTTGCAAATGACTCTTGGGTGCCAAGACGAACCATCTCCAACAATATGGACCAAATCAGCCCCGTCGGACTTGGCAATGCTCCAAGGACTCTGGATTGAGGACCTTCGGGGCGTCGTGGATTCGGAATTTTTGACCATGCGGTCTCCCACTCTTTTATTTTCAGTTTATTTTTTCTTTCTTTGCTATAATATATGACCTGCATATGTAGGACACAATGCATTGTACTTTATTATTTTTCTATATTTTTTGCCTTGCTTGGGCAAAAGACGTAATTCCACAATACGATGCCGAATTAGACGTAACAACCTCCCACCCATTGGCGAAGTATCTTTTACTAAAATGAATGCAGAAAATAACACACGTCTTCGTGACAAACATCACCCTCATCGACCAGAGCGAGTCACGCCAGCAAGAGGAATACTCGCGACTACAAAGCCGTCTTCAACGCTCCACCGGATCATGGGATACATCACATCCTCGACAGAGATTGCTCACAGCTCTCCATGCCTTCCATCGCTACAAAGAGCGCAATCTAGTCGAAACAAAGCGCTGGCGGGATTGGTACAAGAAAATCCCCAAGAAACAACGCTCAGTATGCGGTTCCGTACAAACCCATAGTATCCCATACTAACGACGGGGTAGATCGTTGAATCCACGGTTAAATATACCCGGAAGCTGAATACCGTGGAGCACCTTTTCGAGACAAATGAGCAACTGGCGCATGAGATTGTCAAGCATGGGATGCATTTCTATAACATTTCCCAAGCAGAATTGGACCAGTTCATCAAGGAAAACGAGAATAAGGGGGTCAATACTGACAAAACGAGCGTCTCACAGGCAATGAAGCATTTCGTGCGCGATTGGGCCGATGAAGGATACGAGGAGCGGCAGGACGCATTTCCGTGTGTTCTAGGTACTCTTGCGAATATGTCAAGGACATCCGAGCAACCGTTGCGAGTGTTATTGCCCGGGGCAGGACTGGGACGACTGGCGCATGAGGTTAATGCATTAGATGGTTAGTTTTTGCGTCAGCTGCAGCCGAAAGATAATCGAGGTGGACTAACCCCGGCAGGCTTCGAGGTAACCATGAACGAATGGTCCATGTACATGAACCTCGCATATCGATATCTATCCAGCCTGTCGAGCGCCAACAGCAAGGCTTTCCATCCATATATCGACTGGTGGTCGCATCAAGTGACGACGGCTGATTTGCAGCGTTCCGTCTCGTTTCCGGATACATTGGCTAGTTCCTCTGTTCTCCTGGTAGAAGGCGACTTTACTACCGTATTTGCAGAAGATACGGGGAAATATGACGTGATCGTCACGTTATTCTTCATTGATACTGCGCGGAACCTGGTTTCATATTTTGAGAATATCCATCGGTTACTCCGCCCCGGGGGCAAGTGGATCAATCTAGGCCCGTTGCTATACGGAAGTGCACCCTTTTTGCAGCTGTCGCTGGATGAGATTATAGCTTTAACCGAGCACCTCGGGTTTAAGTTTCAGGAGACAGACGCATCTTGTGGGGATATAACAATACCTGGGATGACAGTTCGTGGCAAGGAAGTAGCATACGCCCGGAATGGAAAGGGCTTGAGCAAGAATGCATATCAGGCGCAGTTTTGGGTCGCCCAGAGAGATTAAGAGTATGATCTTAATGTGGAATAAGAATAAGATACATGGTTTCAGCACAACTCCAGAGTGGGTGTCTTGTTCCGGCGACGATCTGTCTCTTGTCAACATTTCTCCTGAAAATCAGCGATCAATCTATGCAAGGATCGGACAAACGGACAGGGAATACAAAATCTCATACATGACACGAGAGCAATACGAGAATAGGAGAAAAGCTCAAGTCTAGAGGAATCTCCCAAGCTGGTGGTCTTGGTGACGCATCTGATGTGATGGCTGGCAAGGCCAGTAGCCCATGCACTCAATAGTCGACACCCGGGACAAGCCTCAAGGAGGGTGGAAATCTCCTCGATATCTTGCGTTTTCTTTGTTAGGTCGTCATCAACCAGATTTAGCTGTTTCGGATATTCTGGAAGACTACCTGTGTATACTCTAGACAAAGGTACCAAATAATGAGTGAAACATACAAATACCGACCTATGTAGGAGGCCTCCCATCATGTAGTTCTCAAAAGGTTGCCCTAGGGGTGTATATCTCTAGTGGAGATTTAGTGAATGCAATTATCTCTCTCCTTCCCTTGATCTGAACTGGTTAAGGTGGGTTGAAAGTCAGGTCACTATGAATTGCGAATGTAAAGGCTAAAGAGAGGTTGATTACTTATGATGAGCGGCCACAGGTAGTGTTTAGCTTGTATGTGTTACAGAACAAGGCGTCTCGAGCCAATAAGCCGGGTGGTGTAGCTGCGTTCATAGGATTGCCACCGAATAGGATATCTCCATACCTCCCCTCATGCCAGGATTAGATTTCATATCAAGCTGTGATGATGCATTAATACATAGATCACGGCGCGTACCGTTCCATTCTACCGTTTATAGGATATCATGGTGCTGGGACTGTGTTATTCCTACTCAGCTGTGCACATCTGGTTAGATCGGCACATCTCAAAGTGCAAGTTCCGGTTTAGTGAAATATTGCATTGCGCTCAACGCCATGGCAAATGCCATGTCACTGAAACCAATATGACCGAATGATGTCTCTGGGAATCCAGATCTTACTTACATTAATCTAGTACAGTTAATACGTCGCCGCGTACCGCCAATTTCAACACATATATCGCCCCACTGGTGGCTTTCACGCAGGAAAAAGACGCCCTATACGCATGGCAGTCACCGGGGTGTGCACTGGGCTCCGGGGCCTAGTTAAAATAGCGAAGCCAAAGTTAGCTATAAGAATCCTTCTTCATCCCATATATGAGCCCGGTCAGCACTTCTTCTTCTACTTTAGGATCCGAGACATAATCTTTTAATACATATTCCATTCCCCATTTCATAATGCCAGCATCCGAAAACATTGAAATGATCACCGATTTGCTTGAGGGACTGAAGCATGGTGTTAAAGCGATCAACCACGTTTTCGAGGTCGGTAAATGTGCCAACAAATGCTACCGCAGTTTGAAAGATACCAAACGGAAATCTAGAGACCGTGAGAACCAAACCCACGAGACACATAGGCGCCAGTCAAAACCACACAATCCTCATTCTAAAACATTCTATGTGCTCGTTCCATATGAAACGCACCAAGTAACACGCTTTGATCGAGAGGACGCAAGGAAGGTTGCGCTTAACGCATTTAAGGGGAACACTGCACGTCTTATAAGTCCCAAGGGAGCGTCAGATAAGCAGCCTACTTCTTTGTATGAAGGTTATGTTCTGGCTAGGGTAAAGGTCGAAAAGGGCTATACTAATGATGACATTCTGAAATCGGTACGGGAGAGTTTGAGGACCAAGGAAGGTTGTGCTAATCTTGAGTTCTACTTTCGCGAACTGCGACGCTGTCGTAGGGGATATTATGTTGTGTCCAAACGGGCTGTGGATGCGCGAGCCCAGAAGGGGATGAAGTATAATGGAACTGAGTCACGTTGATGCCTTATCCAACACAATGTGGACATTGCTGTGCGAAGGCGCGACCCATTTGTCTGTTGTACTTACTTGAGAGCATGCGTTGCGTTCTGTCTATTTCTCCTATCGAGGACTCAAGAAACTTTGCCACTTGCTGTGTTGCGCTCTGTTTAGTGTATTAGGTGTTCATTTTCTGGCAGTCAGTGTTCTATCTTTTTTCGTTCTGCATCACCGTTGTTATCCTTTTGGTAGCGTCATGCGGTCATTGGAATGTGAATAGTAAGTATTCTCAGAGCTCTGCTAAATGTCAATAAATACAGCGATACTTTATGTTGGTCAGAGATCGCAAAATTGCTAGATGCGTCCACTAAGATGTAAACGATCTATTATACAAGAAAAAGCTAAGGAGCGACTAAAGTGAGTTTAAAATAAAATCCGCGTATCTATCCGACCAATCTACAGCATAATCATAAACAATGCAGCGCACACAGCCGTCACAATGTACGCGCCCAGCTGAACAGATCCAACCACCACCATCGTGCTACCCGTGGTAGGAGCCAAACTGGAAGAGGTGGAAGAAGAAGCAGACGAGCCCGATCCCGAGGTACCGGTGGGTTGAGAAGTGACGGTACCCGTACCGGCAGTACCAGCCTGGCTCATCAGGCTGGAGCAAGTGCCAGTCGCCTTGGTGGTCGAGGTCACCGTGGCCGAGCCACCAAAGCTACAGGCCGATGCGGCAGAGTTCTGCTCGGTGTAGTACTTGTTGAGGAGGAAGTTAAGCTGCTGCTTGGGGTTGCACATGCCATAGGCGCCGTAGTTTCCGGTGGTGCCGTTGTGGGATACGCCCGTGCACGTAGTGTACCCGCAGACCAGAGAGAACAGGTCGGCATAGTCGTCACTAGAGACGGAGTCCTTCACGACACAAGCGGCGGCATCAGACATGCACTCACACAGGTTCTCGTTCGGGGTAGGCGGCAAGGGGGTCTGGGTGGCTCTCCAGGCGCTGTTGACGGCCGGGCAGCTCTGCAGGGCAGTGTTGGTAGGGGTGTAAGAGGCCTTGTTCACACCGGAGGGGGTAGCGCTGGCGATGTGCTTCGAGTAGGAGGTGAAGTCGGCAAGCTTGCTGACACTGGTGCTGTCGACGATAGACACAAGACCTATACAGATGGAATTAGGGGCCGTGCAGTTCAGTCTGATTGGAAAATCCTACCGTAATCATTGGTTTCTTGGAAGTACATGTAAACAATACCACCAGACCATACGCCATTCATCTTGTCACCGAACAGGGCATCGACCTCGGTGAACTGACGAGGCTGGACCTCGTTACAACCATACTCCGCGAAGAAGACAGGGACAGAGTAGTTGGCAAACTCTTCCGTGCGGTCCTTGTAGCCAGAGGCGGAGTACGACGAGTCACCGCACCAGGAGTAGATGTTATAGCCCCAGAAGTCGATGCTTTCCTCTTCGCTTTCACAGTTGAAGTAGTCGGCCATGTTCACACGGATAGCAGAGTCATCGTTAGTCGCGTATCCCACACCCATGGTGCGGTAGCCTTTCTGCTTGATGTAGGATTTCATGTCACGGACGGCCGCCTTGACAAAGGCACTGGCATCCGTCGTACCAACTGTGTTGGAAACTTCGTTACCCGCAAAGAAACCCAAGGTGTTCTTATACTGCGCCATCTCATCAATGACCGATGTGTAGCGAGAGTAGAGAGTAGTCTCCCAGGTGGGATCGCTCCGGTCGATGGACTGGGTGGGATCAGATAGATCCGAGACCACGTAGATGCCTGCATCGGCCAGCAACTGCATGCATACGGTGTGGTTGGCGGTCGGGTCAATGGCGTAGACCCGAATGGTGTTTGTGTTTAGTTCCTGCATGATGGGCACGTCACGCTTGCAGGCCGTAGCATCGGCCAAGGGATCCTTGTAGCTGTTAGAGCCATTGGTGGTGCCGTTGCTGGAGTAATCCTCTGGTGATGGTCAGTAGCGATAAGTAGGGAGAAGACTTTCGAGAGACCTACGTTGATAGGCCACACCACGAATATAACTGACATGGTTAGCGAGTATCAGAGATGGACCCCGAATGAGGGTCAGAGACTTACAATTGGGTATTGTTACTCGAGTAGAAGAATTTGGAGCCCTTGATGATGATGGGGTCGACATCGGCCACAGCGGTGCCCAACAGGGCCGCTCCCACGGCCCACGAAAGCTTCATCGTCGTGTAGAACAGGAAGGCTTGTTGGTGTATTGGAATTAGTGATGAGCAAACGATGGTAAATAACGAACGTCAGGAATGTATGTATAGATACGAAAAGAGCGACTGGCAATAACAACGCTCCAAACAGTCTGGAGAGAGAGAGAAAAAAAAGGACAGCTGCCCCTGTTAAATTCTCGCCGCAGACTCTGCCATCTGGTATTAATAGCAACGTCTCATTATGCTTTATCCGCCGTCGACAAACCAGGAGGACCGCCCCGCTATACAGCATCGAACGCGTCACCAGCCACGGCGTCGCTTGTATTGTGCAGTTCGGTCTATGCCTCAAAAGCTTAGCCCGCCATTAATGTCGTTAGACATGGAGCAGCGGATCTTCACCGTCGCTCTTAGATTGGATAGAGCGACGGAGTGGGACGACGATGGTAACTGCCGGCGCATCACTAGATAGTGCGGCTGTGGATGCCGAGTGGATTTGGCCCTTATCTCCGAGCAGAGAATTTAAATTCTTATCCCTCGGATTTCATGCACAGTGGAGACTATCAGAAGTTCCAAACATGTTTGAGCTTCGATGGTTGCCTAGACTAGTTTAATTAATCAATCGTTCATGTTTAAGTCAGTGAGAATACGATCCATTGGTCCAATAGTTGAGATCTTCAAGGTCACTAGAAATAATATAATATTCACACGATCCCAGTCATAATATACATACAGACAATCGCTCAATCAACCATTCCCATCATATCATTTTCGAAAAGAAAAGAAAACCAAAGCAATTCCCCAAAGAACACCAATTCCGAGTCCCAGTTTCTACCTATCCCATGGCATTTTCTCGTCGGCGTGCCTCAATGGCCGCCTCAAAGCTACGGATAGTATCGAGCGGTCGTTCCAATCGAGGGCGAGTCGGGTTAGAGCGATCCGGATCGGCTAAAAAGAGAGGTTAACCATGGAACAAGGATTAGGGTTGCCGCGTACACTTACTGATAATCTCGCCTTTTGCATCGCGATGCTGCATGGATCGCAAGGAGAACAAGGATGTACCACCGATGGCATTGGCAACTACCTGGGTTAGCCGCGAGTTCGCCACCGCATTGAAACAAATCATGTACTTACTCGGTTGCTCTTCTCTCAGGGCAGCATTGGGATCGGCCTTGTTTGAGAGCGACTTTTTGTAGCTGTGGGAGGAGACCGATTCGGTCCGCTGACTTGCAGCGCTGGATGCCATTGTGTATGTGTGTGACTTGGGAAGTATTCAATTGAACGTTTTTGAGTGTTGGGATAGGTAAATGAAAGGTATGCAGGTACGGTCGAACTTATATAAATATATAGAGAGAGTGTGTGTGGGGATCAAGACGTTGTCGGATATTCTCTGAGTAACAGCAGAGTGTCTTCCACTGACAGTTCCAACTCTAATGATGAATTGAGGTCCGTCTAGACCCCTGACAGTCTTTGTCGCTTAAATCGGCCGTCACCTGGGTGTTTCCTTTTTTGCTCTTCTTTTTTTTTTTTTTCTTTCTTTTTTGGGGGATTTTTGGTTTATTTTAGAACCGAAATCACGCAACGGCCACCAATGGCGATCGTTGCTTGAGTGCGCTGGTTTTTGTGAGACTGTGACGCGGCCGTATCGGGTCATTCATGACGTTTCTTCCCCAATTTGTTCCGTCATGATTTGTTTTGATTGGCTTTCGGCAAGCCAAGCTTCGACTAATGCAGCAAACCCAAGGCTTGGCTCTGACTAATGGCCAATCATGGTGAAAACCCCCTCAATCAGAAAAATGGGCCACGCAAGCACGGGGTCATGGCTGTGGCGATGCCCTCACAACTTACTAGGCATCCACATTCACCATTGGTTGTTCCTGTTCCGTACCTGACCAACCGACCATTCTGGACTACAAGGATTGTCCCAGGATTGTCCCGTCTTGCCAGTGATTATCCGTCATTCATTTGCATCATTACCCGATCCGGAACATCCCTTCGTCAACCATTACATCAAATGATCAACAGTCACCAGGTACCTGACATCCGAACGGTACACAGTACTACTTACTTACTCCTGGCCCTGTCAGGGGTGTCAAGAACGCCAAAACATCCTGGAAGGCTGGGGGGAACGCCCTGTGTAACATGTGATTTTCCTTTCACCTGACTTGGTCCGCACACTTCCGCTTTCCGCTTCCGGTATTCCTCGGTCAGACCAAGAACCAAGACATCCAATGTTCTGGTCTTTTTCTTAGTCAACGGCATCTGAGGACCTCCGAAACTCTCGAAAACATGTACGGAGTATGTTCCTGTCCCATTGCACTAGTCCCACAATGCACATGGCATCACAAACCCCCGGCACCACTACTACGATTAGCGACTGCCTCGGTGAATCATTTCCCAAGTCGACCTTGAAGGTCCAACACAGAAAGAAACCATCCAAAACCATCGTCTTGTGTGTCAGCCTGAGTCAGATCCGCTATTCTCCAATGTGACCAGCCCATGCAAGATCAGAGTAGGACCTAGCAAGGATTGCTCTAATGAGACTTGACCCACGTGAGATCGCACTGTCCCTGGCAGAAACGGTACTGGGTACTCCCGTATCGATAAATCCATAACCCGATGCTCAGCGACAGGTGGACCCATCACAGCCACATCAATGGTGATATAGTATTCCCCCGGTTGGTCCGGGCCGTCCTCCTACGTATCCCCGAGCTCGTCTGCTATTTTTGACATCTGGGAAGATTCCTCATCCACGTTGCCAGAGACATGAAACCGGCCTCGCTCGAGACAGGGTCAAGACCAGCCACGATTGGGCGACTGGCTGCATAAGGTACTTCCCGTGTACATCCGACACCACATGGGAGAAATCGGAAACACTCCATAAGCTGAACTCCGGCGAAAGAGTCCAGAGTCACTATCAGAATCCGGCGTCATCTTGTCAAGGACACTATCCCGACCGTGAAAGGAAAGCCTTGGCAACCCCTGTGGGATGAAACCGATTGTGCGATGCTCTGATATTATCAAGGGACTTTGGAACGTCCATCAACACCACGGTTATAGCACAAATTCCTTTCGGACACCCCCAGCGGGAAAATGTGGAGTCATCGATCGTCCCTCGGACGGCTTGCTTCGTAGATTCCTTGTCTATTCAGTGATTTTGGAGAACATGATTGCCGGCTTTATGACTTTGAACGGAGAAGGATTCCAACCTCGGAGGCACGCTCTCGCGACAAACAAGCGCGCGAATATCCGCCTTCTCAGGGTCAGCATCTGGAAGAGCCCGACTTTGTAGATTACCTGCGCAGTATGCGTACCAATTTCCGATGCGTTTGATAATGGCTCTCAAGGGCTAACAACCCTACGTTCTACTTATCTAATTTACCCAGTCCTGTACCACACGAACAACGGGTTATTACCCTTCAGATGCCAAGACCAAGTTGTCCAGTCAATATACGTCTCATTGAATCGGGAGATGCTGTATCACCATTGTTATCGATTATTTTCATTAATGCCGGAGGACTGTTGTGCAGGTGAACGCATCGCCAGCAAAGCATCTTCCTTAACCGTTCAATAACCACTGCTTCGGTCAAACATACACATCGTTGCGAAGTTATTCCCCGGGGACTTCCCGAAGTTTAGCCGATTTGACGTCATGGTCAAAAGGTCAAAGTTGTTCATCTTGGCACTTGGCATTTGCGGGGAGAGAACGATCTATTAGTCCTTACGATGGTAGAGATACAGTCTATCGGAATCAATTGTCAACGGATCGCTTCATCTCACGGTCAGATACATAGCCCAACAAGATGGCAACCACGGAGGGCACCGTTTCCAACAATCAGGAAGACCAACCGTCGTTTGAAATGGCAACGCAGGAGCCTCCCCAGATAATTCATCAGGCAGAGCGATGGAACCATCCCCGGTCCAACATACTCAAAACCTTGGCCACATACTGGAGCTTCCTGGTAATGGGCATGAATGACGCTGCGTATGGAGTGAGCGATCTCATAACTTCCCATATAATTCATAGCTGCTGACATGGATAGCCTTTGATACCTTACGTCAGTCTCCCGACATGCTACGTAGACGTTTTCGATCAATGCTAAGAACATGCAGCTTGAATCGTACTACGATTTATCTTACACGGTTGTGTCGCTTGTATTCTTCTCACCCCTTGGTGGCTATACACTGGCTGCTTGTTTAAACAATAGAATCCATGCCAAGCTTGGCCGTCGCGGCGTTGCATGGTTGGCTCCTGGGTGCCATCTCATTGCGTATATTGTCAACTGTCTGCACCCCCCATATCCGGTCCTAGTTGTGTCATTCATCTTTGCGGGTTTTGGCAATGGACTTGGCGATGCCGCGTGGAATGCATGGCTTGGGGATATGGCCAATGCAAATCAGCTCCTAGGGCTACTACACGGGTTTTATGGTGCTGGCGGAGTATTAAGCCCTTTAATAGCAACTTCCTTGATTACGAGAGCCCATCGAGAATGGTATTACTTCTATTATATCATGGTAGGCTGAAACCTAGCCAACTGCCAATCAATCGCTAAGGGTCATAGATTGGCTGCGCGGCGCTCGAATTTGCCTTCCTTCTCACAGTTTTCTGGGACTCTCCCGGCACACCTGCCGAGGACGCTCGCGCCGATGAAAGCAAAAGTGGTCTCCGTCAAGTTCTTTTCAAGAAGACGTATGCTCGGGTAACTTGGCTGTGTGCATTTTTCCTTCTTGGTTATGTAGGAATTGAAGTTGCACTCGGGGGATGGATCGTCACATTCATGATGCAAATCCGCAACGGAGAAGCATTTGCCAGCGGTATGACGGCTACCGGATTTTGGCTAGGATTAACCGTGGGCCGGGTGGTACTCGGCTTCGTGACGCCGCGAATTGGGGAGAAGGTCTCTATCGTCGTACGTCACATGTTTCACCGACAGTCACATCGCGGCTAACAACGTTGACAGGTATACTCCCTCCTCGCAATTGGACTGAGCTTAATTCTCTGGCTTGTGCCAAATTTCTATGCATCGGCGGTGGCAGTCTCCCTCCAAGGCTTCTTCCTTGGTCCCTTTTTCCCTGCTGTCGTGGTCGTAGCTACCAAGCTTCTTCCCAAGTCGCAGCATGTCAGCGCCATTGGATTTGCAGCTGCGTTTGGAGGAGGGGGTGCAGCTGTCCTACCCTTTGCGGTCGGCGCTATTGCACAGGCACGAGGAGTCGAGGTTCTCCAACCTTTCATCATTGGCTTGTCCGGTGGTATTCTCTTGCTGTGGTTAGGGCTGCCGCGGATGCCAAAGAAGGGAGAAGGCAGCCGTCTTACAGCTTGATCTTTGCGCTGTTTGGGACACTGATATCCGGTCACGGCTATTTCTGACGCAGCTAGAGTTAGTGTACATAGGCTGCTGTCCAACCGGGTACACAACCTAGGCAGTTAGATATCGTTTACATGTCTCACATATCGAGGAAGTTCCCACAAATCTCTCGATCTTCGTTATCAACTCAGTTTCATTGGCACATCTAAGCATTCACCCTCTAGTCTCGATGTTCATTCACTTCCGACCGCCATTACCCACATTTAGCTCGCGTAATGTGTGTTCGTAACGGTCCACCTCGCCTGACCGCAAGTGACCCGATTATAGGTCCAAGATGGCTATTCCGTCGATTGACAGTAGTTGGCATATCCAACACCTCATCTAAGTCAATCATTAACGCGAAGGTGACAACACCTGCAGGGAAGTCTTGTCTTGCTCTCGCAAAACATCATTGGCCATCGATATGCCCCATCCTAGGTGGCAAAAGTACGTGTAGCGCCACTCTTGCAAATAAAACTCTACTCCCTTCGGCATTTCGAGTCATATTCGGCAATCTTCCTGCTGCCACCCGCTTCAGTGACGTCTGTATGAACTTCATGGTGTAGGCCCTGCTTTCCGTTCCCATTGGTCGGGTTAATGTGGACACGGGGTAGCCTCTGTTGACTATGTTGACTACGGGAGGTATATTTGGGTAAAGGTTTGCCATAGGACTAAATTTTTGAGGATTGCACGGATCCGGGAAACCAGACTTAAATCATGTATATTCTCTATTATTTTCTAGGGGTTCTAGTGTTTTGATAGGGTTCCTTATTAACATGTAGTAGAGGATAGACATAGTAGCTATCCAAAATATATAACTTCCAGTCTGTTGCCGAGGACCGACCTACAAAAAGGAACTACAACCTCAAGGTACTTTCCCTATTTTACTATTTGCCTACTAGTATTTTTTCTTTAGTTTCTTAATTTCTTTATTTCTTTATTCATTTGTTTATTTTTTTTTCTTTTCCCATTGAGATAGACGACTGCAACGGTACACATTATAAAATTTAAAATACAAGAGCCAGATATTCGTGTACTTTCTCTGGGCTGAAATTGCCAAGGAAATGTTGCGGGAGTGCGTCCAAACCATTCAACGCCCCGTATGCAAGGATGTCCGTTTGTGCGATGAGCTACTGCATATATGACTATATATACATTCAGCTGATTCCCATCTTGACCAACTCTACATACGGGGCGAAGTTTGTTGTTCACGCTCGGTGACGATGAACGCGATTCGGCAGAGGAACATTTATGCCCTGTTTGAAGCGACCGAGACTTGGAATCCCACTCCGGGGCATCGGTCCCACATACTAGAGTTTTGTCCCGCATTCCAGGTTGCGAGGACAACGTGTGCAGTCATGTTTGAGTAGAAAACAAGGGAGGGCCAGGCTGACAGGCTCGATTTACCGGGTGAGCAAACAAGAAGTCATGGCCATGCACATAGCCGACGACCTGGTCCAAATGACGAGCTAAGAGTTCGTCAGGTCTTGAGCGCAAGAGTCCCCATGGACAATGCAAGCTGATCAAGCCAATCGAGGGATTTCACCTCGTTAGTGCTAGTAGTGCCCTCATCGGTCACGGATATTGGCCCTTCCGGAGCTGGTTGATACGTGACCCTGTTCCAGGGACTCTGAGTAGGACTGTTCTCATCGGAACCTAGCATCCGGGCTTTGCTAGCATTAAGCAGCACGAGAAGCTGGTCGAGGAGTGCTAACGCTGAGTCCATACCCCGCAACGACCTATGCGCAATGGTGTGCACAAACTGTTTCGGAATTGAACCGTCTAGAGGATTTCTCTTCTGCACCGTCTGACTGTTCATCTGAAGCTCCAACAGCGCAGCTAACCGCCGTTGCAAACCCCGCAAGAGGTCTCGGCTGCGACGAATCTCCGCGGCGAGGGACTCCCTTGACGACTCGGACACGTTCCCAGCAATCACATTGCGGGTGCGCACGAGGTACCCCGGACAGAGTAAGACTTCCTCGAACGCATTCTCGGTGATCTCACCCAGTCGGCTGCCCTTCCCGTCGCGTTCCTCCGCTAGTAATGCCTCCCGATTCATCGCCCGCCACTCCTCGCTTTCAAGAAAGCAGGGCTCCTGGCAAGTAAAGGCTTCTGCGACTAGAAACGCCCGGTATGTGGTGTACATGGTACGCCCGAAACCTGAGCGATGGGCATCCGGACCACGCAATCGGAACAACGCCCCGATTCCGCGCGAATGCACCAGCCATGAGTTCGATCCGACACCGTCCAGTACTTCGTATACGCCGAGTGCGATCGCTGCAGCCAGGGTGCCATCCGATTTGACGCGAGCGGGGTCGCGCAGGGACTGGGCTAGACACCGCAACGCCCGGTTATACATGTGTCGACTCGCCTGTAGCTGGTCATGGTCGTGATGTCGTCGCGCCAAGAACCAAGTGTTCAAACAACGAATACCCCAATTCACGGCGCTTGACTGCGCAGCGGAATGATGTCGGACAAAGTCGACCCAGGTGAGATCGACACGGGCAGAGAACGCGGCATACAAGTTCGGGAAGACAGCGTAGACGACATCGGAGAAGACCTCTTTAAGCTGTGTGTCCAGAGCGGTCGCCGTCAAGTTAGGTGCGAAGGATTGGTCAATTGTAGGCCGGCCGAGCACGAGTGCCTGCTGGTGGTGATACCCTTTCGGCGTCGGTTTAGATGGACGTGCGTCGTCGGATTCGGAAGGGCGGGTGGATTTAACCACAGCCGGGGCGGTTTTATGGTAGAATTGGAATCTCTTCTGGTAACCAGGGCAGGGTATTTTTCGCTTTTGGCAGCGTAGACATTCTGGTCGGGTTTGATCGCACTATTCTTTCATTAGGATGGGCATTTTCCGCTTCGATAGGATTTTCATTGTTCTTTTGATTTTGATTTTTTTTCTTGTAAAGTTCTTATTTTTATTCTTAATTTTTTTTTTTCTTGAGTGGAAACACGGCCGAGGCAGATTAACATTGGAGCACCCACTTTGACCCGCCGCTGGAGACAGGCGCGACAGCCAGTGCTGCGCGGTACGCCAACCATTCTTCGCTACTGCTTGTCAGGAGGGAGGCATGAAATGAATACGACGATACTGAGGACGCGAGACAGAGTGATAGGCTTGTTGAGGTGCACAAGCCCTCGCACCTTGAGAGAAACGGGGAACATCCGACGAGCCGCCCACCTCCATCCGATGACCCTCGTATATCGGAAGGTATTATCGCACGCCAAGAGACGCCGCCCCCGCCCAAATACAGAATCAGGAGAAGGATATGCATCTTATGCACGATTCCTGGAAGGAACACACTAAGATTTGTGAGAGAAGGGCGTTAGTCCGCCACTACGGAGGACTTGTGTGCCGGATTTTAGCCCTAATCAGGATCTAATCGATTGTGTACAAAGGGGGAAACAAAACGAGTCAGTGAGTAGGACAGACCGTTATCTAGCCGCGGCATACGTAGTATGGAATCCTATTCTATGTATCCCCAACAGACGTCTTATCAAACTCAAAATCAAGATGATGGCCTTGAAGATCAGAACGCAAGGGAGGTGACTTGCAAACTTGCGATCGCTTCCCCTCGTGTCTTCCCGATCTCCAGAGCGGTTTAAAACTCGGGTTCCAGACTCGACGAACCACGGAACGCCGAGCAGGAATGAAATTGCACAGAAATCATGGGCCCACTAGCGAAAGGCAAGGACCTGATTGGGTGTCAGGCTTCTCGTACTTTGGGATCTTGTGGGCAGCTGCAAAGGACCATCTTTCGCTCTCATAGCTTGTTCTAGACTGTTTAAGCTGCTGAAGTGCCGTGTGCTCAGTTCGTGCACACAAACAGGGTTTAGAGTCGCATTTGCCAACGCAGCAACGGCTCTTGCCCTTTTAAGGATGTGATGCATCGATCCATTTCGGGAGGTTGTGGAGCTACTAGCAAGGGTCAATAACTTCGCTATGCGTAAGATTCGTGCATTGAGAAAGACGCCCGCCCCCACCGCCACATGGAATCAGGAGAAACGGCTCAGTCCGATCCCTACAGATGCTCGGGACTCTTTTCCATGGCCTTTCGTGGACCACATGAGCCTGAAGAATTTCGACCACGGTGACGTGGCGTGATTGGAATTGCTGACAGCGGGTAGTGGAGGAGGTGCCGACCCCGGGAGGCAATTTTTCTCTCTTACTAACCCCTATTATGCTATAATACTTGACCGAATTTATATCAATAGACATAGAGTCTCTCATTTATGCTACCCAACTGGACGTGGCGAAACGGTTGCCTTTGTGTCTCCCTTTTCGATACAAAGAATGGGGATGCGGTTTTGCCCTAATCGAGGGGGTATTGAGAGACAGAGGGGGAAAGAAAAAAAAAAAAAAAAATAAGGACAAAACGCCTGAGCACAGAAAAATGGCAAAAGACCCGACCAGGGGATCCACTGGACCTTGAACCAACCAGTTAACCGATCACTTCGACGGTCACTAATGCCGACTAACAAGCGGCTAAAGCTGTTGGCCTCCCAAAGAAGCCACAAGACCTCCTCGATCGACGGTCGCGGCACATTGTTGGTGCATCCGTGCAAATGCGAACTAACGAGTGACGAGCGTAAATATTATGATGAAATGGATTGAATAGTGTCTGGAGCCGAATGGGGACTTCTGTACTTTGCTTCGCGAAACCTGGCCAGCTTTTTGAGACACCGCAAATCTTTCAACGGCGGTCCCGCTATGAGTATCCCGTCGACGAGTCCGATTTAAGAGTCGCTGCGATTGGGACCACAATTCCTCATTCTTTAGGACCTTTTCTTCCCCTTTCCTGCCGGCTTTCCCTGCTCTTTTCCCGTTTAATAATTTTTTTTTCTTTTTTTACCGCTATAAATTCTATTACTATTGTTCTTGTCATTAGCTATAGTTAGGGGGGGTATTAGGGTTTGTTTTTCCTTGCTTTTTTTACCATTTTTCTATTCCCCAGATTATTCTGGTTCTATCCCTACCATTTCACGAATCACCCACTTGTTCCCTTTCCCTGAAATTGTCCGCGTATTACTGCCGTTCCCCAATTCTTGAGCAAGAATGGCATCCCGTAGCGAAACAACACCACTGAAACGCCGCCGAGAGGAAACTCCACCGGAGAGCATACCACCACAAGAAGTTGAATCTCAACCTCAAGCAGAACCAGAACCTGAACCTGAACCTCAGGCTCAACCTCAATCGGAACCGGAACCGGAACCGCAACCAGAAATACCGCAGGGACATATTCAGGGCGTCATCGAACCCGATGTTGGTTTTTGTTCTCGTCTTATTACTGGAAGGAGGATCCCGCTAATTGGACTTACTAGACCTTTTCGGATGGCGACGGTGATTCCTTATATGCGGGATCGTAAGTGGCAGAGTTCTATCTCGCCCAAATCCACTGGCTGACAATTGTAGACTGGGAGATGCCAGTTATACCACCAGTATTACCTCAAGTGCTATGAACTATCAGTATGTAACCGGTTCGCAGTTCCGTTGGGATGTGGTTGCTAACTGTACAGATATGAGGTATTTCTTGGCTCAACCGGGATATTGCGGCGGTTACTAAGTGTATCTTATAGAATGGTCGCAGATATCATTCGTACCATGAGGGCGAATACATTCTGGTGAGTGTCTCATTGCCTGATTTGGGAGCCATACTAACTGAGATAGCCTAATGATGAACAAGAACAAGATCGTCTGGACTTGGTTGGTTGCGCCTAGTGGAACCACTGGTGAATATTAGAATGGCCGAACTAACAAGAACAGAGCCACCACATCTATCGGATGGTTCTGAAAGGAGAGCTGCACGCAGCCCCCATCAAAAACCCCGCTCGGGTCCTGGATATTGGTACCGGAACTGGAATCTGGGCTATCGATTTTGCAGAGTAAGTCCGACCGGACATGAGAGTCAGTAGCCAAGTACTGACGATATCAGTGAACATCCCGAATCCGAAGTGATTGGTAGGTATCTCGTTCTGTTTACAAAGAAACTCGGTATTGACTGGTCGGCTCAGGAAACGATCTCAGTCCTATTCAACCGTCTTGGTATGATCGATGCGTCCCCGGTCTGTTGGATGTCGCTAATTGATTAGGATCCCTCCCAACCTCCGCTTTGAGGTGGATGACTTCGAAGCACCCTGGTCTTACAGCCAGCCTTTTGACTACATTCATGGCCGTGAACTAGAAGGCTTCATCCGTGATCATAGCCGCCTGTTCGAACAGGCCCTGGAGAACCTGAAGCCCGGTGGTTGGATGGAAATTGCCTCGATCGAAGTCAACTGCTTCTCCGACGACGAAACACATCTCAAAGCAGAGTCTATGATGCACGGAGTCAAGCACATGCACCTGAGTGCTAAGATGTTTGGCAAGGATTTCGACACTGTGAAGAATTGGCGGTCGCACATGGAAAATGCCGGTTTCGTCAATGTTCGCGAGGACGTTTACAAGGTACATATATTTCTGCCCTAATCCATGCACTAAAGAAATGCTAACGGCAACAGCTCCCCCAAAGCCCCTGGCCTAAAGACCCCAAGCTCAAGGAGCTCGGTCGTTACCACCAAGTCAACATGATCGAAGCCATGCCGCCCTATTGTTACGCGCTGTTTACGCGGCAGCTTGGTTGGGAACGGGTCGAGATTGAGGCGTTGTTGGCAGGTATGCGGAAGGAATTGCGCGACACGTCCCTCCATCTGTACTCGCGACTGCATATCGTTTATGGGCAGAGAGCGCCGTGACCGCCTACCGATGATCGATAAATAATGAATTTGTATCTATGCATTGGGATTGTCAAGGATTTTTCTGAGCGAATTATTGCATGTGTGTCCTGCCTGCCGTGGAGCATAGGACGGTTTGGTTTTCTATATGAATTTTTATTTCTTTTATCTCTACTTGAAGCTGGACTGCTGTACGTCATAATTGTGAAGTTCATGGGAGACTCGAAAGCGAGTCGGTCATTACATCTTGTGAAAGCATGGGACAATTGCTCTCTGTCCCTTCTACATTGGTTTACTAGTATCGGTTTCATGGTGAGCTCATGAACCGCCTTGGCGATCTTCTACCAGGTCAACAGTCGGGATAAACTTTCATTGTTGGAAATCTACTCTCGGGGTTTAGGAGCTTCGTGTTCCCGACTAAAGCTATGGGATGCTTTCTTTGTGTGGCCCGACCCTGGCTGTTTGAAATACCCGAAGTACTCGATATAGAATTCAAAGTAGAAGGTTTAGCGGACATACAGAATCCACGCTATATCCCGTCTGTCAAGCATTGCCGACAGTTTCATTGTCAACCTGACGGTGATATATTTCCATCCCACTTTTCACGGCACGGCAACTTATGTAAACAATGGAATGTGCCCACTGTAGCCGATTATTTTCTTCCAGATGGAATTTAGCGTATCACTAGTTGTGCCCAAGGTCCCCGATGCTACTGTGTACATTGTTTCTCCTCTCGGCGACGTAGGTCTCAAAGGAACCCCTCTCTTCCTTGGCTGGCTGATATTGTAGAGCTACTGACACTAAGATGAAAGCATCTGAAACCCACTCCACATTTGATCCTCGTGGTGTCGTATCGGGCTTTGTGACTGGACACAGCGATGGGTGGCCTAACATCTTTATGGTGGTGTACTCGAGAGTGATGCAAATCCTGTGAGGTTTACAAGAAGTGAATATCGAGATAAGACGCGCCTGAGATTAGCGTCCAGGCTAAGGCCTCGGGACGGGGAACTTTACACGATCTCCATGCTTATAGTTAAATCCAGACTGTTGCATATTGGCCCGGATTGTATACTCCCGATCCCGTCTCTACGGACCGTTGGTTATACATACTACTATTTCGTACGACGCAACTTCTACAAATGAGAAGAGCATCACCTGTTGCCAATCATGGCTAGGACTGAGATCTAGCCCATCTTCCACTGGAAAAATTACATGTAACTGTAACCCTATAGCCTGGTCTTCAGGCGTCCCGACCGGATCGTGTCCCCCAAAATAGGCAACGGGTATGACGTAGCTACCCTATGATCACGTGATATAAGACGTCGATAATCATCGCCTCGCATTCTCACTAGGACATCGACTTTAAACATAGACGTCCTATAGAGCTCCGATTTCCAATTGTATCTGAAATGCCGACTCCAGCAAAACGAAGGCGGGCGAGTAAACCAAAAGTGCGAACGGGCTGTATCACCTGCAAGTTAGTGCTCCTGGCTATTGGAACCAAATCCTGCGCGGAGCTTCAAACAAGGGGGTAATCGGTGCTAAGACATCTGCGATTGCAGGATCCGGAAAGTGAAGTGTGATGAAGGCAAGCCCGCCTGCACTCGGTACGACTAACATAAGCAGAGACAGTGAGATTAGATGGGGCCGTTGGACTGACAATCCGTCTCAGGTGCATAAGTACAGGACGAAAATGCGACGGCTATGCTTCGCAGCTCGCGCCATTAAAGATCTCCCAGCCCCTCTTGACAGTCACGACTGCCAAGTCGAGTACGGAGTCACGCGCGCTGGAATTTTTCTTTCACAAGTCGTCCTCCCAGCTGTCTGGGTTCTTTGAAGGCTCGTTCTGGAAAGTCACTGTCCTCCAACTCAGTCTTGTGGAACCCGCCATTCGCCAAGCCATCGCTGCAATAGGCTCGCTGCATGAGCACAAAGGAGGTTGTAAATTGATCTCCTCGTTTAATACCGCAGGTGGCGATCCCCATCCGGCTATCCAGCTGTATACCCGGGCTCTTCGTTCGACGATAGAGAAAGACGCCGCCGATATAGGCGCGATTCCTATGGTCGTGGTGGCAAGCATTCTGTTCACGGCCTTTGAGTTTCTTCGGGGGAATGCATCCGCCGCAGCGTCGCATATATCGAACGGTATTAATCTCCTGTGGGCATGGCGCGAGAAGACCGGTAGTCGGCCGAAGGTGCCGTGGGGCCAGGGGTATTCCTCGTTCCAGTCGTACTTTGTGGAAACGGAATTGGCCCCGATTCTGAGTCTTTTCAATCTCAACAGTTCTGAGTTCCATCCCGGCACACGCCGGAAGGTCTTGCTGAACCCAGTTGATACCGGTCTGCTTATTCTCACGGACCGGTTTGAAAGCCTCCGCGAAGTTCGGGTAGCCATGGTGGACTTGGTCACTGCTACTGCGGGGGTATTCCAATTATTGGATCAGAATTTAAAGTTAGGAAAGCTACCAGATGCTGGATTGCTAACAATAATTAGCGGACTGCGGCAAACGCGCGACCGCTGGAAAACGAACTTTGATGATCTTGTTCGACGGCAGGGGCCAACGTGGAACAAGAACGACCAGGATGCGGCTGAAGTTCTTCGTCTAATGTGGTATTCGACCGTGATGGGAACGACCACATACCGCGTGGGTTCTGAATGCGCCTGGGACGAGCACCGAGAGGACTTCGAGGAGATTGTCCGCATCGGCGAGAAGATCGTGTCGGACCCCGCCCGCTACCCTGATGAGCTATCAAAGACACTCTGTCTCGATTTCGGTTTGTTATACCCCCTCCACGCTGTCGCATGGAAGTGCCGCTGGCCGCGCCTCCGTCGCAAAGGATTAGATCTGCTTCGGCGGATGCCGAGAAAAGAATGGTGGTATGAGGTTAGCCACTACTATGATGTATTCTCACGAATCATGGAATTCGAAGAAGCGTGTCTGGATCCGCACAAGGTTGCTACCACCGAGGACGCATCCATCATCCCCGAGCATGCCCGCGTGCATGATTTCTATACCGAACAGACACCCACGAAGGCCACCGGGTGCACCCTTCATAAATTGACGTTGTTGACAAAACCGAATGGTCTGGACGGAGGCTGGCATTTCACAACGGAAGACTTGTGGTTGCCAACGCCGCCGCACGACGGCGACACGGTTTCACCCTTCAACCTATTCTGTTGCAAAGACTGGGCGAAGGCTGAGCTGTCAAACACTCAGGCAGTGACCATGGTGACAAATGCTGTGCTGGGACCCGAAGAGTCACCGGGAACACGTTCTGATGACTCCTTCAACGGGAAACGCTCAACCCTTATGGCACCTATCCTGAAACCTGTCAACCTGAGTCTTCACCTATAAATTACCCTATAGAGACGCCTATGGTGTCCGGGAATTTTAGGTAGTCGAACGGGATGATATTTCGTTTGTCAAACCTACCTCCGCGACCGGGTGACTTTCCCACGATCAGTAGGACGATGTATGTACTAGGGGTAGGAAGTGGGCGTAATCATGCATCTTACTTATCCTGAATTGTGGCTCCCAGCATCAGAGTCTGGGTCCCTATGATGACAAAGCGTGACTATATGATTATAATCCGGATATATATTACAAGTCAAGGAGTGTTTCAACACACGAGGGTGATTAGTCGTGCAGACATCAACCAGCACCTGGGTTTGATCATTTCCCCTCAACCATATAACTGATATAAAAGATAAATACTGATTGGTGTATGTGGTTCGATGAGAAGATAGAAAGATAATTAAATTTATAATCACTAGAGACAACTTAGGTCTGAAAGAGTGATGTGATTCTTAATCCTGTCTTTGACAGCCATTTTCATCTCGCGATATCTCCAAATAGCCAATATGTTGCCTGTTATGCGATTGATGCCCCCGAGGGTGAATGAGCCTCAGGCGCTCAGGCTCCAGCAAAAGCCGCGGAGTATATAACCCCCCCTGCTTTCCCCTCGTTTCTTTTCCTCAGCCCTCACAAAACTCTCGAAAACAGGACAACGTGCCATTCGAGAAGCTGATCTTTGAGGCATCTATCAGAACCATGTCTCATCTGGTAATGAGGAACCGATAATTACCGACGACCATTCCAGTCCAGCGGTGGCAGTGGAGGGAGACCCCAGTTACCGAGGGATATGTTCGCTGGACTCACCATATGCAACTGGAGGAACTCCACTTTACCCACAGAGTCGAGAAAGACTTTGATGATTTGGTTGTGGGACCAGATAGTGACGCTTGATCTAAGATTCGCCCGGCGCTCACTCCTATGAAACCGTTCTATACTGGGGTCAGCTGCTTGGAACTTTGCATAGCAAAACTGAGAGATCTCAACCCCGACATGAATGCCATGTTCGGTCATGGGTACTATTTCTCATACGGTGGTACTAATACCGTGCGACATGCACAGCGTCAAGGAAATAGGCTCCATTCGTCTTTACTTATATCTACGCAAACCCGAATCGTGGATAGCCGATGGCAAGGTTTACTTTCAAGTCGCGATAATGTCTGTCAAGCAGCTAATCCTGACTTGAGTACAAAAAGCTGCTGTCCTGAGCTGAGGCGGTTAATCTCCAAGTGTGACAGCATCATTATCATGCTCCCCTTGTCATGTTACCCAGTTTGGTTGGATATTTAGCATTGGAATTGCGTGAATTATTATATATTCTACAACTTTGACATCCGAATCTTGATCACCTCCAGAGTGATCTAGCAATAATCTATACGTAATCATATACGTCTCTCCAAAGGTATTTACATATCAACATAGGAATCGCAGATACGCTATTGATCGATTTATGATGGAACTATATATCCGGGTCGGATTTACCTCGGCATGGTCCACTATACCACCCCCAGGCTAAAGTCTAACTTTGTTTTTAAGGATGACCAAGGATTATGGCATCCTCGTATCTGAGACCACATCGAATTTGAACGGGTTGACTAACAAAGCATGACACATAGTTACTTAAGGATGTTTTAAGCATAGATAAGTTTTACTAAGCTAATTGAACCGTCCCTTTGATTCTCCAGAGCCAATCGGGACTCGGACAAAACCTACTAAGATCCCGATTCCCCGGAATTATGAATAACGTCATTTATCCGAGATCTGTTCAATTTGGAAATCTATAAATACTCGACACTCTTCCTAACGGAAACCACACAGCAAGGACTCCTACTTCCCTTTTTTTTTTTTTTTTTTTTTTTTTTTTTTTTTTTTTTGTTTTTTTGTCGCAATTATACCCTCCACATCAAACCCCAATAAAGCCCAGATAAAACCACAATGTCCAAAGGCAGCGCAGCCCTCCTCGCCGCCCTGGCTAACCGGCGATCCTACTACGCTCTCCGCCGCGAATCACCCATCTCGGACAGCAAAATCCAGTCCATCCTCGGCTCAGTAATGCACAAAACCCCGTCCGCATTCAACTCCCAAACCACGCGCACAATCCTCCTCCTCAACCAAGAACATGAGAAACTCTGGAACATCACCAAGGACGTATTGTTGGCGCGCATCGGACCCGAGGCATTCAAGAAGACGGGACCGAAGCTGGATGGGTTTAAGGCGGCATATGGCACCGTATTGTTCTATGAAGATCAGCCCGTGATTGAGGATCTGAAGGCGAAGTTCCCCCTCTATGCGGAGAACTTCGAGCCTTGGTCTGAACATACGAGTGGGATGCATCAGTTGATGGCTTGGGTGGCGTTGGAGGAGGAAGGGTTCGGGGCTAATTTGCAGCATTATAACCCTATCATTGATGAGAAGGTTGCGGCGAATTGGAATGTGCCGGCTAGTTGGAAGTTGAGGGCGCAGTTGGTGTTTGGTGTTCCGGAGGGGGAGAGGCCGGCGGAGAAGGAGAAGAAGGAGCTGGGGGAGTTGATGAGGGTTTATGGGGCTAAGATTTGAGGTTGGTTAGAGACCGTCCGTTTGAGCAATGGTTAAGACTAGACACGATAGAAGCATAGCACAGCGAATAGAGGTTGTGAATTTGAATAGAAGGTTATTTGAACCCCATGACATTTCTCTACTATCATTTTTGCCCAAGATCGGGTTGTTGTCTTGTGACATGCCACTATGATCAGTTAATACCCTCAACTGAGGTGTGTGAGGGTCAATCCACTGATCAAGCGCCACCTCCACCAAGTGCGCCAATGGCTCCCAACGCTCCCGACGTCTTCGCGAAGCCTAAATCCGTGCTTCCATACACTGGACGCGGCAACCAGGCCGCTAGCTCTATTCAAAGGTTAAACATGAAAAGCCGGTACGGCCGCACCGGCGTTATAACAGTATCCGGATATGGAACGTTAACTCACCATCCGCTTTAGCCTCGCTACTCTCAGCCGTATCAGACCAAGCCCTCAAAACCCAGAGTGCAACCAGCGCATCCCTCATATCCTGGTTCATAGATGCCGTAATGACCAACTTCAATCCTTCGCCCTTCCCCCCCTCAAACGCCACCTCCTGCCCCCAAGTGTCAGTCCATCTATACCCACCCCCGGTCCACTTCATCTTCGCACTGAACAGAAGTGTCTCGGCATCGTCACAAAACAACGGCTTATCCGCCATAGTTTTCCCTGGACTCATAAGCGCCCTAAACTCCACCTTCTGAAACCGCGATTTATTCATCTCAAAGCGGATATTGCCCAAAGACCCCAGGGAGACGGAGGTAATATAATATGCGGGCACATCTTTCCGGTACTGCGCATGTGCCGGATGAGCGAGGTAGAATATGTGCTTCCTTTGTGGCTCGGGAGACTGGCTTTCGGGTTTTAATGGTGCAATGGTCTCTATTCTTTCGAACTTTACTGATGTGAACTTTTGGGGTAGAATTGAGATGTCTTGGGATATCTGGTAGAGGGGTGTTGAGGGGGCGGTTTCGGTGTGGATGGATTTGTTTGATAGGATGAAGGTGGTTGGAGGTAGGGTTTCTTGTTCGGGGAAGTTTGGTGTTGAGGAGTAGGGAGGAGGTGGGTCGAAAGTCGAGTCCATCTTCTTGGTTGTGATTAGAGGAAAATGAAGTAGTTGTCAATATATGGATGTGGAATATTCCGAGAATATTAATGCGTGGCTAACTTGAGTTCAAGCTGTAGTGGATTCTATTAACCATGAAATATGTAGCCCACATGGTGAGGATTAGGCATGGGAACATGACGTAGTCATATGGTGTGGCTGTGAGGCGATCTGCGAGGCCCCTAATGTGGAGAAAGCATGTATGGACGAGAAGTATTGATATCAAAGACATATTTGGTTCCTTCGTGGCGATGCACAACTGCCAAGACATGGTGTGTTGTTAGACTCTCGTGTTCGGGTTAGGGTCCGTATAGTTTGGTGTGGGCGAGTGTTCGCTGGTGTGAGGCAGCGCTTTTCGGTAGAGTCAGTTTGGATGGCGCCTCTTGAAGTATAGACTATGCCGTGGTGGTGGTTAGTGTGATCCCAAATGTAGGAATATTGAAGCTCTGCTGGTGATAGCTTCATGTTGAAGCAGGACTGTTCAGAAATCAAATTTAATCTACCGCGTTATGTACAACAAACAGTGCAACAAGTATCCCAGATTCAATACCAAGCATTCATATCATACAGATTCATCGCATAGCTGGGTGGTCATCGTGTAGGACCTGTCTAAAGGCGCTTCCGCCTTCGCCAACGGACTCAAAACCTTTGAAGGATGGAAGAAACTCATCCCCACCATTGTGATGAACATCAGCGTCGCGTCGAACACATACATGAATACCTCATGGCTAATTAGGTACCCATCGTTGCCTTGCGCATACTCGATCAACCGGAAGATCGACCGAATGAGGATCAGAACACTCGCGCCATATAGACCCAACATCACAGTTTCCCAGGTAGCCTCGCGCCAGCTGCGAGGAAAGAGGGAGGCTCCGGTAGATCTGGAAGTTGGATTCTTGCGAAGGCGATAATGGAAGATGGTCGCAACAATGATAAAGATGCTAAAGAATACGAGTTGCACGCATAAACCTGCGATTGTGACGTTTTCACCCGTGTTCATAGCGCTGACGGTGCCCATTGCCATGATTCCACCGCCTAAACTATAGTCAGCATTGAATTAAGCACGGTGGAAAATGTTGGGCTGTTCTCTACCTGCTCCTTGTGCCAGGAATGCGATCACATCGCCCATGACGAAGATTGTGGTCAGCCATTTGGTCGATACTGGACTGAGTTTCTCTGCATCAAGATATCCGATGAGGCGGCCCAGAGTCATATATATCGAAGCAGCGTAAAGAGGGGGCGCAAGAAGAATCAAAATAGTTCCCACGGAATAGATGGGTACGGATTCCTTATTAGAATGCGCGAGCGCGCGACAGATGTACCCTATTATCTGGACTGGTCTTTGTTAGTTTCGCGTTATTTGACTTTATTGTATAGTTGAACGTACATATTCCACCAGTCACAAAGACCAAAAAGTACCAGCATCTCGCGCGAACAGTTTGCCAGAGATGATGCGCGGTTGTTAGGGTGAATAGAACAATGAAAATTATTGCTGCGACAAGGGATGGCGTATAGCGGTACAGTTGAAAGTCGATTCCACCGTCGTCGTGGCCACTCATATTGACTGATATCGCAGATAATTGCTTCAAGGCGAAGGGCAAAAAAGATTTCTGCTAAATCAAGACTTCCATCTTTCTTTTTCATGGCCATTTTCTTGCTTTTAATGGGGCCTCGAATTCGAGTTCGTTATCGTTTCCACCTCTGGATCTATAATTATAGTCGGCGGATGTCTCCACTTGCTCCAGGGGTTCAATGGGACAAGATTGCCGCTATGAAGTGCCTAGAATAGCCAAGCCTGGTCACAACAACGGCCATCTACCGAGATGAAGTAAATAATCCGTGTGCTTACACTTATAGGAGTAACCAATAGTGTTAAGTGGTTCTGATTTGAAGGATTAAATATTGAAACATTGCCGTTTGCCAGATGGTTTGATATTAGAAGCCCTAACAACGTCCAAAAGAAACATCATGATGATCTAGGTTAACATGGGCAAGACCAGGCTATTGATCTATAGCCCTTTCCCGACCTCTCTTAAGTCTGAAAGCAAGTACTCTGTATTGTGAATGCAATCTATTTGATCTTGGGGTGCTCCACATTCTCTGTTTCAAGACCCACGCTTGCCGCCACTCAAGATAAGTTTTCAATGCAATGTGGACCCCTTCGTTCAAACCGGCCAATTATATCTAAAGCCCCGTATTCGAATCAATGTTCGTTTTCGCTATCGTATTACTTAAATACGCCGCACTTCAAGCAGATACTGCTCGCGATCCCCATATTTGGGCCTTACACACTTCTTATTTCGTATCGAAGGAATAACGAAGACTTCGTCGCCTTGCCACTACGTCCGACGGAATATGCCGCCCCGGAGATCTCACAAGAAGTCCCGCAACGGCTGTGACCAATGCAAAAAAAGGAGAGTAAAGGCAAGTATCAAGATCTCATAGCGCCATTACCTGGCTCTTTTATCTCTTCCTTATTAATGGTCTCCAGTGCGATGAAGCCGATCCATGTTTAAATTGTACTCGTCGCAATCTCTCGTGTAGCTATCAACCCCGAGTTGTTACACCACAACCTGAACCGAAGAAAAAACATGCTGAACAACTAATTGCATGTACCCCAGCTCCCGGTACTTCTCTTGCCGAGATATCCACACGGACAGATGCCGCCTTAAGTGTCTTCCAGCGTAATTTAACAGATACGGCATACTTCGTGCGAGAATGGAACGGTCAAGACCCCGAATTGATGCACCATTACTGCATATCCACATGTGCTACCTTATCAGATCAAGAAGATATTCTCCACGTGTGGAGAACTGAGATTCCGAAGATCGCTTATTCCTATGAGTTTCTCATGCATGGGATCTTATCGTTCTCCGCACTACATTTGTCATATGTCAAGCCCGAAAAACATAGTCATTACCTTAACAGCTCCACTTTCCATATGGCCCTTGGGCTTCAAACTTTCAGAACTATACTCCGGAAACCAACAGCGGAGAATTGCGTTGCCCTCTTCGCATTCTCAAGCGTTATCATGATCTGGATATGCGCGGTCCCCACCGACTCCAAGGATGCACAGCCTCTGAGCAGTGTGATTGAGATGTTTAATCTCTGCCGTGGCATAACATCTCTCCTGGAGTTCTTTCCATTGATTAGTAAGTCTTGTATTGGGCCAATACTTGCTCGGGACTGGAGAGAGAAAGGGTATGCGACCCCTGTGATCTCGTCATGATTTTTGTCTTTCCAACTGATCTGATTCATAGGGATACGCCTTCTCGCCTATTCCATGGCCTTGATGACCAGATCAATAGGCTCAGATATCGACTCACTGTTGAGGTACTTGCCGAAGAAGAAAAAACAGTCTTGGAGCATGCCATCAGCGAACTGAAGAAAACCTGCCAACGCATTGAACATGCACGCACCCCTTCTGCCCGCGGTATGGTTTATATTTGGCCGATTGTGGTCCGCGTCGGTTTTATTAGCTTGATTGAGCAGAGACATCCTTTTGCCCTTGTGTTGCTAGCTTGCTACTGCACACAGCTACATGTTTTCCGGGGTTTTTGGGTCATGGAAAAACGTGCAGAATCGCTCCTGTCGGAGGTCTTGGAAGTCATACCACCTGGGTACGCAGATCTTTTGGACTGGCCACGGCACTTTTGCATGCATGGTCCTGATTTGGAGGAATGGTGTGTCCTTCATCCAAGCACGGAAGAAATAGTTAGGTGAAGGTCTCTGATCTCTACTATGTTTGAATCTCGTGCACGTCGTAGAATCTCCATGTCCATGATTCCTCCTGTCTACACTTGCTAGCGTTTATTCCACCAATGAATCTAATGAACAGCAAGCTCTTCCTATTCATATACTACTATGCACTGTATTCTCGTCACCACGACTCCTTAGATGAGTGAACAAAAATAGATGCCTAACATACGGTCACGTGTTGAGATGTCCATAGACACACACTAAGCCAGAATTGGTAATCGAAGAGGGGGTTTCAACGCGCCCAATTTGGTTAGTGACATAGCAATCCATCCAACATTCATTCATTCCACAAAGTCCACTCTGAAGCATCGATCGCTGTGCCAAACCCTAATATGAGGATCTCCATCATCTCAGTGGCTATTACCGCATGTTGCCTGTTTTTAGTAGGATGTGGTACGAGACCTTTGCCGTGCTTCCTATAGAAAGCCTCCAACGTTCCATAACTGATGAACAACAGGCATCTTACTCTACAGCAACACGCGGGTCCCACCGGAAGCTATGGACCGGCATGCCTACTGCGCTGACTGCATTAACTATGCAAGTCGTGTGGATGACATGATCCGTCGTAGCAGTAATGTCCGGGGAAATAAGCAGTTCTTCAAATACGCTTCGGACGTATCGTGTCGGGGCCAACTGCTAACTAGCAAGCGGTGTCTACGGTATCGCCGGGCGTTCCTCGACGACCCGGATAAGTTCATGTTCGATATTGAAGTCCCATCTCAGGCTTGTATTGCTATCAAGGCTTGCTAGGAGGTCCCGTGCCTTCGCCGTTTCTTTCTTCCTCTTAGTCGCGCTTTTGGGTTGAGGCAGTGCTGGCCAATCGGCCCCTCCATTGAGCTTTGGAAATGGGTCTAGAAGAGATCATATGGTCCAAAGTCAAGATCGAGCCATGAGGTGACATTTCATAAGGGATCACTTGAATTAGAAATCAAAGCAGGTGGCACTGCCCGTTGCTACAGATTGGCTTGGATCCGGATTGCTTGTCACACGTCACACTGCGATCGGAAAAAACCACCGATATCGAAAGCGATTCAAACTACTACGGAACTGGTGTACATAACATTTCAATACAGGATGTACATATGATTCAGGATTGTGACTGCGAGGGTGCCTTCACTCTGCTTACTTCAACAGTCGAGGTACAAATCTTAGACTTTATTATCCTGCCAATGTATTGGTAAAAGGCGACGGGCCTTGGGGTTAATAACTTGATGTTTAATCTGGTTGCCATTGGTATATTTATTATGCGTCCGCCTATCTACTTCAAATTAAAACCAACGATATTTAGATTGAGACCATACGCGTAGTCTGATTAGCGCAATCAGTACGCCAAGGTAAGTTCTTGTTCCTTGCCATACCAGTTAGCTTGGTTTCTTCTGGCCAATGAGAGTATAAAGTGCTGACACCGTATCATGACAGCCTGTGCCAGCAGTCTCCTAACCCAAGTGTAAGAAGAAATAGTGAATGGAGATTGATGACTGCAGTATTGCCTTCCATACCATGTTATTTCTAGAGATTGGATTTCAAAAAGTACAGGGTACCCAATCATTGGTTAGGGTTTGATCTACATGGCAGCCAGCGTAAACCTCGTCGTACAATGGATAATACAATTAGTTGGTAGAATTAGGGTATGAAAACCAGTGTCTCTGAGAAAATTACGGAGGGCAGTATCGGAGAGACGTTTTAGCTGGGATGGGCTATGGCGTGATCTATGGACCACAATTACCGCAGATTCTGTAGAAATGAAGGACTGATCTTTATGGGCGAGACTCAGTCGCGAATGTGTTCTGGTCGTTTATATCCCTGACAATAGATCCTTGTATAAAAATTGATTGTGGTAGCCTAAGGCTACCGCCGGGCCACCAACACTCGGATTTCATTCCTATTGGCTGCTGCAGGCAGGTTCTGTTGGGGCTATGAGAGATTAATCTCTAGGTTACTGATAGGTAGAAAAGCCCTACGATGATGAACTGAGCTGAACTAGACTGATTAGACTATATTCCTCGCCGTAATAAGCACATAACAGGAAGGATCGGCGGTTGTTCGATGCATCTTTGACGTCAAACGCTCAACGGGCAAGGGTCTTAGGGCCCAACTACTAGGTAGCATCTCTGAGCCTCGTTCACAACGCACTCGGAATGTTGGCCGAGAACGTTCGATCCGGAAATTGCTTAGGGACAATAGAATCGAGCTCCATTCGCACAGGCCTGCTGGCAGAAACAGAAGGATCATTCGTCCTAGACATCATTCGATTTTAGAGACTGCTGCCACAGGATATGGAGAAAATACCGGAGAAAGAATGCCGCTTTTCAGCCTCACATTGCCATCGTACAGAGTACTACTCTGTACTCTGTATACTAGATTGTGTTTTATCAGAGCCTTAAACCCAGTCTTGGGCGGAAGTGGTTGCGGGCTACCTGCATGCGATGCAAGGGCACGATTGGCCCAGCCTCCGAGGAGACGTGTGAACTTCCCGTCTGTTGGAGACACCTGGGACCGTCCTGTTTATTTCGCATTATAACACTTCGTATGGCAAATTTTTCACTGGGATCTCTTTGTTCAACAATAGGCAACCGGAAATTAATAAAGAAAAAATATCGCCGGGGCTTAGCAAACCCCGCGTCAGCGCAGCCCTATTCGGTGATCGACCTAAATTGGATCGATACCACAAAGAAGCTTGGCCTAAGGATCCAAATCCTGTCCCAACACTAGTGAAAACGGAAGAAAACGGGAGCCTATCCAATACCTCCACTCTACTATATAAATTCAAGCTCAATCGACTCGTTGTACCCACAGCACAACACAACAAACATTCATAGTTTCAATCTCTAGTACTTAGTACAGTCAAGATGAAGCTCCTCCAACTATCACCAATTCTTCATTTCACTGCCCTCAGCTCGGCGTTGACTCTCCCGTTAAACCGTCGCTTCCCCTGCGAAGAGGAAGAGTCCCACAATGCTCCCCTCCTTGCAACTCTAGGCGGAAGTGTCTTCGACGTTGACGTAACTGTTGGCGCTGACAACCAGGCCTTTAAGCTGCTCGTCGACACAGGAAGCAGCGACACATATATTATGCAGGACGGCTTTACTTGTATCAACGCCACAGATAATCAGATCATCGCCCCAGAAGACTGCCTGTATGGCCCAGAAACATACCATATCTCGTCGAGCTATGAGCAAGTCCCCGACCAAAACTTTGGAATCGAATACGGTGCCGGTTTAGCCAGCGGTGTCATGGCCTACGAGACTATTACTATAGCGGATATTACCGTGCGTACAAAACTTGCATTCGCCGACCGCTCTAACCCAATGGGCGACGGGGTGAACAATGGGCTCCTCGGCCTGGGCTACCCCAGCTTGACCTCGGCTCATCCGGGCACTTTCACCCCCAATGACACCTACTTCTATAACCGGACTGTGTACAGCCCCGTCGTTAATTCCATGTACGAGCAGGGCTTGATAGAAGAGCCGTACTTCAGCATCGCACTGGCTCACACCTCACGCGACAGTGCTGAGGCGTTTGGCGGCTACCTCAGTCTGGGCGAGCTCCCCCCAGTGGAACTGACGAGTGAATTCAGCACCGTTCCTGTGGAAATTATGGACAACATCCCAATAAACTTTACCTCCAATAAGCGACAGATCTCCTACTGGGCTTTCACTACCCCAGCCGTAAAATACGGACCGGCGGAAGAAGAAGAGGATGCCCTCGTGGTCGACAACACCCCCTTCCAGCTCTTTATCGACACAGGAAACGAATTTTCTATTCTCCCTACTGCAGTTGTAGACCCGGTTAATGCACGATTCGACCCCCCTGCGGTTTACAACGAGGAGCTGAAGGCTTACACTGTTGACTGTGGCGCCAAGCCACCTGTGTTTGGCGTGGTTGTTGGAGACCAGACCTTCTACCATGCTCCAGAAGATCTTATCTACAATACTGGGAAGGGATATTGCGTCTCTACCTTGGTCCCCTCGGAGAAGAATGGAATCCCCGGCCTTGTGATCAATATTCTGGGAGTACCCTTCTTCAAGAATGTTGTTGCTGTGTTCGATTTTGGAGAAGATGAGATGCGGTTTGCTCGGGTCTCAAACGGATATTTCCTTTAATGAGATTGAGGGTATGTGTTGTTCAGGATCGGTAATGGTTATGATGCGCGAAAAGATCCATAATTTGGTTTTGTCGTGTTGTGATATATTTATGATAGTTAAATAGTAATATAATGTGTGGATGCAAAGAGACAGACACCAATCGGCAAATGCTGGCCCCCCATCTCTCCATGGAGTGTTCTCAACTCCACCGTCCACAAGAAACTCATTAAGACATAACCCCGGGCTGGGTAGTATTATTCCAGACTCATGTCACGGCTATGTATGTTTTCATGGGAAATCTGCATTGATTTCGATGACGATTTGGGTGCCTGTTCCGCCCCCACCAGAATGATCACGTAACAAGTTGGCACTGCCACCAAATCGCTTGAACTGCGTGTGTTTAATTGATTGACATTATCTCTCCAGGTCTACCACGAATAGCCAGGTTAGCTACTCAGATTCATGTCGATCTGAGTTCCTCCTGGATTATATGAATCGCGGAAGACATGGCAGAGGATCGAAAGCGTCACTGCTGGGAATGCCTTCGACGGTCCTTAGTATGTGACTTCACGCGACCGGAGTGTAAGCGATGTTCAGCGACTGGGGTGATCTGCCCGGGATATAATGATACGCAGCCTCTCAGGCTAAGGTGGCTCGCGCCCGGAAGAGTCAAATCTCGTAAACGGAAGCCCATGAACAAGGACACCAAAGAAATAACGAGGAAGCGGTCGGCTAGCCCTAATGATATAATTAGCCTTCCAACAGAGTTACAAACCGATCTACATGTGTTTGTCCAGGCGACAGAATATTGTCAGTGAGAGTGCTCGGGCAAGTGTCGCGTGAATCATACTGATTTGTTCGACAGATAATGCCTGCATCTACCCCGATTTACTGCACATCTCCAGACTTGGCCCAAACACTGCCATATATCCAATCACACCTCCAATCTTCCAGGTGGCCATTGCGACCCATCCTGATCATATCCGACTCGTGATCGTCTGCATGACCCTGAGTCACCGAATGAATCGCGCCAGACATGGACCCGAGTGCCATGCGCTGGCGCGGAATTTCTTTCACTATCGTGGCCAGCTCATTCGATCTCTAAGTGATGATATCAAAGTCGAACATAAATGTATGAGCGATCTCGTCATTGCAGGCATCCTGACACTTCTTCTTGTCGATGTACGTCGGTACACCCTAGTGGACGCAAGGATAGTACTGACCATGTCTGGGCACACAAGGCCCAACAAGGTGCCTCACCGCATTATCGGTGCCATCTCGATGGAGTACGAAAAATCATCATGTTGCGTGGAGGCATACGTTCGCTGGCACAATCGACCGGGATGGTGCCATTGCTTCTTTTCGTCGTGTTGTATGTAGTTGTGAAAAGTATTGTTCCTTTCAATGATCTCCCTGGGCTGACTATCACACAGCACCGCCGTCATGGGAGATACTTCCTCGCCTGTACCCGATTTAACCATGGCGACCTCGCATCTCGAAGAGCTTGATTTCATGATAAACCAATATAGTAGTCGACCATTCGCCTTCGCGGCATACCCTACCGCCTTATTTTCTGAGATCATCAAAATCAACTACCTCCGCGTCCGGGCCTCGAAGAGCGACCCCACACCAGCCTGCGTGTATACTAACAATGCATATGAAATTCTTAATCGAATCCATAGTTTCTCTGCAGAACAGTGGGCTGAGTCCATGTCGACATCCCATGCAGAATGGGTACTTCTAGGAAACATCCACCAGGCCGCCGTGGCTCTATACTGTATCCTTTCTCTGCAAAGCTTAGCTGTCCTGCCTCAAAGCTCTTTCCTACAACAGCATTGCCTCCACCACGCTCAGCATCTACATAGGCTTCTAAGTGACGCGTTGACTTTCTATCGGATTGAAAGATTCATCATCTGGGATCTAGTAGTGCTCGGCGTGGTGGGAGTAAAGGACGCAGGAATCCGGAAGTTTCTACGGGAGCAACTACCAGAGCTAAGTCACTCTACCGGGACGTATGCACCCCTTATGGCGGAGGGTCTTCTGGAGAGATTCTGGGCGTCGGGCGAGACACATTGGGATGCATGCTTCGATCAGCCTTATACTTTTGCCATGAATATGTCTGTGGATGTTAGTGGCTTGCGGTAGTCTATTTGCGCCAGCTGTGTCTTCTCAATCTTTGTTTTCTTTACAGGGTTTCCCCTTTCCGTCTTCTTTCCCTCGAGGCAGGTGAATGACATGAAGGCCAGTAACCTGCGTGGTAGTCTCTTCTCCCAGCACACACCACTGGCAACGCAGTTTACAGTAACGCTAATAGATGTTACACACCAATAAGGAGGCAATGGCAACAGTTTAGATACAGAATACTATACCTGACATTTCGAATGCAACTTCAGTTACGCTTATAAAGTGAAGAGGCAGCCTGCTATTTGGTGAATCTCGTATTTATCAAATAGTTGGAACGGTATCCCCAAGAGGATCATTAGTTGTGGATTCAAAAGCCAGGTTGGTAGCCTGAGGCAGCGAGCTTAGATTGCTCGTCCCGTAGTCAATGAAGCTACCATAAGGTGCCGTCCACCCGCGCTAAATAAGGTCTATAATAACCGAACGCCAGAGGGGAAAAAGCATCTAATCATGCGCTAGTCTAAGAAAGATGATAGTCTCTTAGCCAGTAGATCTATTACAAGGCTTAGAATTTCTTGCAATAGATGTCCCCACCCTATACTAATAGATCAGCGTGTTCCACCAATGAAAGTCGACAATTCCAGAGAAAACGCGTATTATGAGGGGACGCGAAGTCAACAACACATCCACTATCCCACTCACCTTAACCAACATCCCAGCCCTCCCTCTCCCCAACATGGTGTATCTCTCCTCCGAGATTGTGTTAGAAATCCTGCAGTATGCAGGGCACGATATAATTCCCTGTCTACGGATCAATTCCCAGTGGTTTAACTGTGGAATTTCCCTTGTATGGCGACGTGCACGGTCGTGGCTCCTTAGCCGAGTCCCAAAGCACCGAAGACAGATTTATGCGTCGGTGATCCGAGAGTTTATTGTCTATCGAGAGACCAACAAAAATCTGAGAGAGTTCAGTCAACTTTCCTTTCCGAAATTGGAAATGCTACGTATCGACTTAAAGCAGGACGACCATGACGCCCTAGACTTTTCGTCGCTGAAATGCTACATGCGCCAAGGGCTTACACAAATCGAACTCAGTGGAACATTTGACCCTGAATTACTTAGTCTTATTCAGGTTTCCTGTCCTAGGTTATATTACTTCTCAATTAGCAGACACGATCCCCGTCTGACGCCAGAGATCCTCCTTGAATTTCTTCAAAATTACCCTGCATTATCGGACATATCTATCCACTCCGAAGAATTAATCACCGGTAACATACTCAAACATCTGGCAGGTAGCAAGAAACTGGAAACGCTTTCTCTTGAGGGTGTCATCGATACAGACGCCATTGGAGATCTCAATATATCATCTCCTTTTAAGGCCCTGCAACACCTAACGATATCAGTCACGGAAGCCGCACTTCCATCGCTGGTGGGCATGGTCAAGTCGATCCGGAGCTTCAACCTAACCCTAGGCGGCCCTGACCTTTCTGAGGATTTTGACAGTGCTGCCCTTAAACATATCTCCCAGTTGATTGAACTACGGAACCTGACTCTGTTGATCTGGGGTAACATGAGGATCGCGACCGAGGACATTGTGTCTCTCAAAAGCTTGACACATTTGAGACGCTTTAGCATCAGCGGGCTCTCTGCAATTTCTCTGATAGCGCCGAGACTCCAAGACACGGACTTTGAAGAGCTGTTCAAAAACCTCGGCCAACTAGAAGCCCTCAATTTTGATATTTTTCGCTCTAATATCACGACCGACTCCCTTGTGAGCCTGGGGAAATGCTGCCCATCACTCCAACGCTGTGAGATCATGGGTATCTATGACATGGCGGCTTTCAGATATGAAAAACTACCGTTGTTTCCAGCGCTGGAGCTTCTTTCTATCGGGGCATTTACCAACTGTGAACGATTGTTCTCGTACAGGTGACAGCCCTTCTAATTTACACTACATCTACAAATCCGCTGACTTTTGATCCCAGCCGAGCTTATGACCACGTCCGACAAATCGAGAAACACTTCCCGAATCTACAAGATCTCGGTTGTACGTTCCGAACGTTTCCAATTGTGAAGGATGAACTCCCAGATAAGATCGTGCAGTTATGGTGGAGCAGACAAGAAAAGGCCAGAAAAGCCAAGCCATGAATAGTAGTGAAAAAGGCAGTCACTAGGAAAACATGCGAGCGATTTCCGTGGTCACAACTATACTTAGGCCGTTGTTAATCATGTATCATGTACTCCATGAAGCAGGATAACCTGCTCGGTTTCTTCTCTTAGTAGTTGGCTCGTGTGCCGTGCGGGTGACCAATGACTCTGATTGCGCGACGAGTATCAGTTGGGTCGAATACATCCAAACTGCCATATGTCAGTTCGTTACGTCTGAGATACGCCGCTACGAAACGTGATAGCCTCAAGGTATTCCCTAAAGAAGCTGGAGAGTAGTGCTACTGGCGAAAGGGAGGTTGATTCCAATCACAAGTCGGCTCCTCGGGTCGTAACAAAATAGGACATTGAACAGACTTGCCGAAATCGTGAAGCTCACAGTTCGACTCGCAATCCGTTTCTTAATCGAATTTGTGATGTCCCTACAATTATCCATGTTCTACTAGGGGCTGCCAGCTCGCTACTCAAGGATCTAGCAAAGGCATGCGCAACGAAAGATTCATATGACCTTCGATCACGTTCCTAAATTACTAGGATTATCTAAATCGATTATTCTATACCAAGTATATAGATTACCTAGATTTCCTAAGCCAATTGCTTACATAGATTGCCTATCTACATCGCCTCTCCTCCTTGAATAGCAGTGCGGGCAGTGCAACACGTTCAAAAGCTCTAGAAAGCTTGAATGATGTCTCTGATAAATTCTCAGCCAATCAAAAGCCAGGTACATTGACCGATCAGAGCCCAGATCCTTTCGCGCCGTCCCATATAATACTAGCTTCGCTTCGCTCAGCTGCGCCATTGTTGGCCACTACAAATACGGAAGTCCATCTGACCAACTACTGATACTGAGATAGGGCGCGCAAAGATCGTATCGATCCCTGTGGGGTGGTTCGCTTACAGATCGCGAGTGGAATTATCAGAGCCTATTATATTTTGTATACAGCTGGCAAAAGTTCGTACGAGGAAATGATATACAAGCAGCCCTACCGAGATCAGCTCGATCTTTTTCCACCCTGCTACAGCATATTACCTAGGCTAGACAGGATACAGTGGCCGATTGCCCTTCGTATAATTAGAACACTTGTTACGTATAACAGACTGTGGCATGATGCGGCTCTATCTCATGAGTCATGCAAATCTTTAGTTTCCACTGGCCACCAATGAAGTTAGAGCCCGCACTGGGCTAATATCTCCAGGCATGTAACGTAAATGAGGGGAGCTAAGGCGGGGTCTATAATAGGGAGGCGTATACAATCTAGCCGGATGTTACTGTGGCTTCCTACCAATGACTCACATAAGCCCAATTGGAAGGAAAGCGCCATTCTGCTCAGAGACTCTGAATGAATGACATCGAGCTCTTTACAAATGACTCACTAGCAGGACACATAAATACCTGCTTCGATGGGGGCATCAGTTTATTTCCAACTCACCTTGTCAACAATCGGCCATCAGGATGGAGGTTTCACTCCCCGCGAAGGCAGAGCAGCATGATCTGCTGCTCGTGCTCGATGCAACATATTCCATGAGTTCCTTCATGGGGTCGCTCAGATCATCCCTTCGTCAGATAGTATCCATGTCGGTGCTCACCCGCTGTTTCTCGCGGATTGGCTTAATAGCCTATCGTGACTACAGCGCCCCGACCCTATTAGAATGGTCCGGATGGTACGATACTTCGCCCGATGCGACGGGTATACAGCCCGACCTACTCGAGATTGCTGCGTCTCTTCGAACAGAAGGAAACTTCGACACCCCCGAAGCGGCAAAGACAGGACTGGCCAAAGCCTACGAAGTCATGCGTCCGGATGCCAGAACAGTGATTCTCTTCTATACCGACGCCCCCCCTCATATGGCTGGCAATGCTGAACTCCCAGGCCTCTGGCGAACAGAGGGCAATGGTATTCGCGAACAGGAAGCCCTATCGGATCCTACGAGCTATGGTGGCTTCGGCCCGATGTTCAAAGACTGGGTGTCCGCATGTAACCTCCTCCGTGAAGGCGAGAAGAAGGCTCAAGTCTTTTGTCTTCTCCAGCCACGCATGTCCCATTCGTTTGTTAGCTACTATAATTATCTTTGTACAATGACACAAGGCTCATGTATCGTATTACATGGTGACCTCCCTTCCGTTATCACCAAGGTGACCGTTGAAGTCTTGTTGACCTGGATGGGGATAGGCAAGCAGGCCGTTGAGGATACTGGTGAAGAAAAGTACCCGCAGCTTGTCAGCTACCCTGACATGACGGGGATAGATACCATCCGCAGTGAACACGACGAAGAAGCGAGTATGTTCTTCCCGACCCCAGGGCGTTCCGGGTTTGTTGGTGGCCTCAAGATACGCCACCTGTCACCCCGCATTATGGAGAAATACATCCACAAGAAAGGTAGCCCTGTCACCGATTTCGCCAAATCATGGGCTACCGATCTACCATACCAAGAGCTAGCGGTTAAGCACCTGAAGCATATTATTACGGAGGATGTGAGTGTCATCGCTCTCAATGCGGTCTTCGCCACACTCTGGCGCAACATCTGCGATGACCGAACCCACCCCGCCCGATCGGAGTTACTCAACGCATTCAGCTTACATGTAAGCCGAATAAATAACGCTGAAGATCGGTCCCGGATGACGGAATGGTTAGAAGCATCATACGACTACTCTGGAGAAGTTGCAGAATTTATCAATAGTGTCCCAGAGGCCGAACGATTTCCCTGTGTTTGCTTCGATCCTACCCTCATTTTCAAGCACTCCAACCCCATTAATGATGAGAGAGCCAAGCAGGAAGCGGCGGATATTACCAAGTTCACAAGGGCAGAGCTTCTGGAGATAGGCCGGTCATGCCACCCAGACATCCTTCGCCGTCTAGGCCGGGTTCTAACTCAGCTAACTTACATTGAGAGTCCAGCCGATATGCCCGAGCATATTGCGTCAATGACGAATAGAGAAGTTCCAAAGATTCCTATGGCTCTCGCGAAAGACGAGCATGAACGCCGTTTCTGGCGAATCCTACTGCATGTTGTTGTCCCGGGTACAATGCTGTCTTCTCGGCCAGCCTCCATTCTGGCTGCTTTTGCTTTGAGACTAGGTATCACACCTTTAATACCTGCAGCTGAGACGGAAGTACTGGCTATGAGGGAATACTGGAACAACATCGAGGCACCAGAAACATGGACGGTTTCATGTCTCTCCCTACTCGTCGATGCTGATCACAAGTACCAACAGCGGCGGGCATTGGAACAGGCAATGGACCATGCTGGTGAAGTCGCCGCTGCAGAGATCAAGCCACCGACGCTTTTGAAGCCGAGTGATCGAGAGCTTTTCGAGAAGTTGATCGCCTACCGGTTCTTGGAGCTGAATCTCCACACAACGGTTACCGCTCAGATTGGATGGACGCCCGAAAGAACGACATTCCCCATCGGCCCTCTCGTCACCTGTCGGACCTGTCAGTACCCACGATCCGTCACCATTATGGGCCGGGATGGGCAATGCGGCATGTGTATAAACGCGGGGTTTCCCGAGGCGTACGGTGCTACAAAGGAAGATACCGAACAGACACCGATAACATGGGTGGAATGCTACTATCCAGCCTGTAGGGTACAATATGTAGTGTATGGAGTCCACAAGCTACGAGTCCGGCCGAAATGCTACTACTGCAGAGCACAGAATGCTTCAAAGCGCACAGGGGACGCACAGCACTCGCTCCAGAATGCGCCCTATGTGGAATGTCACTGGTGTCTGAGTCGAATAATCTGGCCGGAGCCATATCGCCCTGCTAACTTCTCCGAGGCTGATTTTGTTTGCCCAGCGTGTATGGCAGGCCGGCAAACAATAGTAAGCGAGGAGACGAGTGCGGAGCAGCTGGCTGGAGAAAACACGCTGTCCTGGCTCATTAAAGACTCCCTGCAGCCAGATGGTCATGTTTTCAGCGACCGCTCGCTTTACCACACCGTGTCAACAATCGGGCCCGATAACTTTGTCTCGCGTATCACACTTTTCCCGGTGTTGAACCCGCGCCTCACAGTGCGAGGCAAGCTGATTCGGAATAGTGAAGCAATAATTTCCAAACTACAGGTTTTCGTATCCCGATATCGTTCTGCGAGAGTCGCGTGTTCCCTCTGCTTCAGCAATTTCCATCCCACGGCGCTCAGCTCCGCCTGTGGACGTCGGGCTTGCCAGGAGCGGATCTGCAAGGACTGTCTGTCGCACTGGTATGGCCTCAATACAGTCGGTAGAATGATTAACACGGCAGCCCTCGTATGTCCGTTCTGCCGACGGTTCCCTTCCGCCAAAACACTAGCTAAGCATGGCATGGGCATCCATGCCGTCGGAAATCTTCAAACTGCAATCCAAGAACGTGGAACATGGATTTACGCCTGGTGCCGGGCTTGTGCTACGGCGAAACCGTACCTGGAACGGGTTTGTGCCCAGGGAACGCCAACAGAGGTCACTAACTGGCGCTGTGAAGACTGCTCTGCGCCGCAAAATACTCGAGTCCGACCCTGTCCGGGGTGTGGAGTCATGACGGAAAAGATCAGTGGATGCGGTCACATTGAGTGTGAAGTGGAAGGTTGCCACACCCATTGGTGTTACTTCTGCGGGGGCAAATTCGATCAAGATGCTATTTACAATCATATGAAGGACGCGCACGGCACAATATATGACCAGGAAGATGAGCTTTACGACGATTTTGACGACTAGTGTGCTATTAATGGACATGAGCAGGAGTTTTCTATTGAAGTGATGACGCTTATAGCAATCATCTCGATATATTAGCGATTATGTTAATTTTGGATATATATTTTGTTTTATACTCTTAGCCGAATTTTGGGAAGATACTGTACCTTGAATTTAATTATGTCTATACAAAACCGGGGAAGCAAAACAGGGAAGCTTCTTCGGCCTGGCTCTAAATCGAGAAGTATATTGACTCACACACACTAATCAAGAGTAAAAGCTACGCCAATTTGGTGGAGACAGCCCTGGATTACTCGTGCATAGTAATTGACTAAACTGTCGCTTTAAGATTTTCCACGGTTTCTTCGTCGAATGCCGTATTGAGCTTTCTAAAGGTGTTGTAGGCGATATATATATATTTCCTACGGTAGGACCGAAGACGGTGATCGAAATTTAACTATATATATTGGCCTTGTTGTCCCTTTATAGCTGACAGTATAGTGTACTTTGCCATAACGATGACAGGAACAATAAACGTTGATCTTAGGGTAGATGAAGGCCTTGTTAGTTTTACGGAGCGAAATGGTAGGTTGGAGAAGTGGTGTTCAGTTAACTTATACAAGAATTGTCAATATTACGAAAGGTCCAAACACATTGAAATAGAGGTAGAGAGGCAAAAGAGGGAAGCAAAAAGCAAAAAAGATGTTGACGAGAGTGGGATTTGAACCCACGCCCCTTTCGAGACTGGAACCTTACTCCAGCTGAGAGATTATTAGTGAACGTTCGATAAGATACTCGAGATTTAGTGGTACTAACCGCCTTAGACCGCTCGGCCATCTCGCCTTGATTGAGGTACCTCTTTGTAGGTAGAATCTATAAGCCTAGAGCGTGCTACATATCCTGCAACATTTCGCTAGAGATCGGCATATTCTACAGAATTGCGCATGGAATCTTCCATAAACATACTCTAAGGCGGCATTCTGCCCAAATGAATGGGTGCTGAGCTCTCATTGATACTCAGTGGCAAGTGGTCGCGTGTGCACTGCCCTTTCACGACCCACCCAATGTCCAGGCCAGTCTATGACGCCTCGACTGCAACGAACGACGAGACGCTCCCACGTGGGTCAGGAAATGCCTCGCATGGTGTTTCGAAACTTCGATTTTGCCCGAGCAATTTCCCATCGTGGCAAATCCCCTTGTGAGTTCGAAATCATGCGAGCATCCGCAGGTTCAAGGTTTCTGCCAAGTCACGCACCGAAATACTAAGATGGGCTTAGGAGATCTTTTCACCAGTGCAGCAACCCTAAACGACCATGTCGAACCCCATCCTCAACCAGAAGATCAGGAACGTGCTCGAGAGGGCCTTCTGATTGGGTGCCATCGGGGTCCAGTACCCTCGGATGGCGTCTCGGCGGCACTTGGCGCCAAGTCCGCTCCTCTCGGCATGCTGCGAGCGGAAGACGAGCTCTCGACCAATGTGTGCGATGCCAGAGCTCACGTTCTCCTGAGTACCAATCACTACCAGCTGAGGGAACGAGATGAGGATGCAGCGCTCGATGCCTTGGCGTGAAGTCTGTAAGCACGTTTTCTCCCGAAAGTAGCAGTCTTCCCGACTATAGTCGATCAGGGTGACTACTTAATACTCCTCTGCCCGTAGAACCACCAGTTTTGAGGTGCAAAGATATCCAGTCCTTCCACACAACCGCAACCCTATCCCAACCCATCCTTCTCCTCGCCCTCCACATCCCTTTTCGGTGCGGTTCAGCACGCCGCCCAACATGATTCCCGCCATTACTGCAAAGTATGACTGGATTCTGGCATTGACCTCGATTGCCTTCGTCTTCAGCGCCTTCGGAAATGGTGCCAACGATGTGGCCAACTCATACGCAACGTCCGTGGCTGCCCGGACCCTGGAGATGTGGCAGGCTGGTATCCTGGCTACGATCACCGAATTCGTCGGTGCCGTGGCTTTGGGTAGTCGTGTGACTTCAACTATTAAATCGGGCATTATCAGCCCGGACCGCTTCGTGGGCAAACCCGGCACGTTCATGCTGGCCATGGGCTGTGCAGAAATTGGAAGTGCCACCTGGCTGATGGTGGCGACTAAGTTCGGGTGGCCCGTATCAACCACGCAAACCGTCGTCGGTGCTTTGGTCGGTGTTGGATTCGCTGCACAAGCAGAGATCTCCTGGGGATGGAAGAGTGGCAGTGTGTCCCAAGTCGCAGCATCCTGGGGTATTGCCCCGGCTGTGGCTTGCGGTTTCTCGGCTCTTATCTTCGGGATCCTCAAGTACAGCGTGCTGGAGCGTAAGGACTCTTTCAAATGGGGTATGCGTCTCATTCCCATCTACCTTTCCATGACCGGAGCTATCCTCGCCCTTTTCATCGTGGTTGAGGCCCCGACTGCTCCTTCGCTCGAGGAGTTCGGTGCCGGCAAGGCTGTCGGTATCGTCCTCGGTGTCCTCTTCGGCTGTCTCCTCATTTCCTACGTCTTCTTCGTCCCTTATTTCCACCGTCGCCTCGTGAAAGAGGATCCCCGCATCCAGGTCTGGCACCTTCCCCTCGGCCCCTGGCTGCTTAAGGATGACTGCCCCCTCTACTGGCCTGGCAAGGGTGAAAACTTTGTCATCAACTACTACGAAGACGCCCATGGCGAAGTCCGCGCCGGCCAGAAGGATAACGAGAAAGCAACCGATAAGAAGGACACGAACATTTCCGACCTCGAGCGCACCGCTGAATCAGCCATGGCTACTCCCCAAATCCAACCCAAAAAGCCCATCCTCGGCCCCCACGAGCGCTTCCTCCAGCCCGTCGAACACCTCTCCTGGCTCAACCCGGCCAAATACTGGGGCTGGACCAAATTTATCCTCCTCCAGGGTGTCACTCGCGACGTCGTCACCCACGACTCCGAGCACCTCCGTGCCGTCCACGCCCGTGCCCAGCGCTACGACGACCGCGTCGAGCATCTCTGGACCTACTGCCAAGTTGTCTCCGCCATGATGATGTCCATCGCTCACGGCTCTAACGATGTCGCCAACGCCGTTGGCCCCTGGGCGGGCTCGTACGCCACCTACCTCTCTGGTGAGGTGAACACCAAAGCGGAAACTCCTGTCTGGTTCCTCGTCATCGCCGGTTTGCTCCTGGGTGCCGGATTCTGGTTCTATGGGTACCACGTGATGCGCGCCATGGGTAACAAGATCACCCAGATGTCACCCACCCGTGGGTTTGCCACTGAGCTTGGAGCTGCTATCACTGTCCTCCTGGCATCTCGACTGGGTCTCCCCGTGTCGACCACACAGTGCCTTACTGGAGCCGCGACGGGTGTGGCTCTCATGAACTTTGATATGGGCGCCATGAACTGGCGCCAGCTTGGATTCATTTTTATGGGCTGGGTTTTGACCTTGCCTGCTGCTGGATTGGTGGCAGGACTGATGTGTTTGATGGCTTTGAATGCCCCTCACTTTTAGTGACTGTCTGGAATTGGTTGAAATAGCACGTTGACTGGCGTTCTTGTCTAGAGATTTCCGGGTTTGTTGTTCAGGATGGCTTTCGCTACTTTTAATATACCCCCCCTTTTTTAATCAGATAGTGTTGAATGCTGAAAAGTTCTTTCCATATAATATTTTCTTCCCTCGCTACACCACATAATTAATACTTCCTTTGGGATCCCAAAATTCCTGGTGCGGTCAACTAGTACCTTGCGGACGCATCTAAATAACGATCGACACCAGGAACAAGCAGATCAAAAAAACTATCCACCAAGGTTAACATCTACAAGGTCCCTACCGAGCCGAATATAACTTCACAATGAATTCGAAACCGATCCATCCTCCCTCCGAAGCCACTCTCCTCAAAAAACAACCCTCATTCTCAACTCCCTCAAAATGCGACCTCATACCCTCCTTCCCTTCCTCCTCCCTCTAACAACCGCAACGCCTAAACTGCAAGACTTCGACGCCCTCGGCGCTTGGTTCGACGGCATCAACGCCATAAACACCACCACCAATGGAACACACCATGGCACAAACAAAAACACCACAATCGCCATCATCGGCGGTGGCATCTCAGGCCTCACAACCGCCCTCCTCCTTGACCGCGTCGGAATCCATAATTGGGAAATACTCGAAGCGAGTGACCGGGTGGGAGGACGGTTCCGGACGAAACTCGTAGGGAACACGGATGAATGGGCGGAAATGGGGCCCATGCGGCTGCCTGTCCGGGTTCGATACAACGATGGCGAGACGGTGGAATACTCGGACCATGCGATGGTGTTTCAGCTGGCGGAGCTGTTAAATCATATGAATGGCAATGAGAGTCAATGGAAGATTGATTTTATTCCGTGGATTCAGCATCACGAGAATGAGCTGCTGGCACGAGGGACGGGTCGGTTGGCTGATGGGTCTATTCCGACGAGGGGGGAGGTATCTGGAAATGAAACTGGGTTGGGGATTAAGGACCCCATGACTACTGCGGAGTATGAGAAAACTAAGAGCAAGATGGAGGGGATATTGAATGCGAAGGAGATGCTGAAGTTCATTCAGAGGGATGTGTGGCGAGCGCATCGGGCGGTTATGGATCGTGGATTGGACGAGTGGAGCGAACAGGCGATGATGAAACATGTGTTTAATGCGAGTGTCAACGTGACCGATGCCATTTGGACGGATAGTGATTACGATGTGTTCTGGGATGAGATGCATCATAATTCGAACCTTGGGTTGGATGGGAGTCCTGGTGCGTTGGGGGAGACGGAATGGGTTTGCATTGATCGGGGGTTCAACCGCTTATCGGATGCGTTTTTGCCCCATGTGAGTGACCGACTGGTTCTCGACAGGAAGATTCGAAAGCTGGAGGCTGTGGATGGCCCTGATGGGCGCATGCAGACGCGGTTATCGTGGTATCCATCTGTTGGAAATCGGACCTACGAGAGCAAGACGTATGATTATACGATTATGGCGGTGCCTTTTACCATGACTCGGTTCATGGACCTGCCTAAGTTTTCCTCAGTTCTGGACCGCGCGATCAGTGAAGCTGGGTTGCGGTTCAAGTCTGCCTGTAAGGTGGCTCTGCTCTTCTCGGAGCGCTTCTGGGAAAAAGGCGACAAGCCGATTTTCGGGGGCTATTCTACTCCGCCGAGCAATTCTGTTGGAGCGTTGTACTATCCCGTCTATGGACTCAATGAGTCCCGCCCAGGCCTTATCATGCATTACCGTGGTGGCGATTGGAGTGATCGATTCGTCAGTTTCTCAGATGAAGAGCATGTGCAGACTGTGCTAGATGCCGTGGTGTCACTACATGGCGAACAGGCCCGTGATTTGTACACTGGTGATTATGAAAGACTTTGCTGGTTACAGGATGAGCATACCGCTACATCGTGGTGTCGACCTGATGTCGAGCAACATCGGCTGTATATCCCGGCGTATCACCAGACCGAGCATAATACGATCTTCATTGGGGAGCATACAGCTCCCACGCATGCGTGGGTGAGTAGCTCTTTACACTCATCTGTTAGGGGTGTTGTACAGTTACTGTTGGAGTTAGGGCTTGTTGATGAGGCGAAGAGGATTAATCAGGAATGGATGGGGAGGTGGATTCGATAGGAAGACTCAATAGATCCTGCATATCTTTGTGTTGTAGTTAGTCTGGCTTATGCTCAGGCAATAGACGAAAAGGTTGTCATATTCATATTGGACAGTATAAAGCCCCTCTTTAATGTTGTCCGTGGCCGGGAATTTGGTGGGGGCCTTTAGATCGCGTCTTGGGCCCCGAATAAGGATAGTAGGTTGCTACCAACAGCTAAGATTTTATATTCCCCCCCCCAACCTTTATTGGAGGAGAATAATTCTAATTGAAAGTGGATGGATAACATGATAACTCTCGAATGTAATATGCTCTATATTTAGATCTTTCAAAGCTTCAAGGTCAATCGATTATATTTAGTAATGTCGGCAAATTCCGTTTCTGGTAAAGTCCGACGGACATATACATGTTCGTGGGATATAAAGCAGCAGGCCTCGTTTCTGTCTCTGCACGCCTCAGATCTTGCTCTCGCATTACCATTCTCAGATATATTTTGCAAACCCTGAGGTCGAGAAGAGACTTACAATGATGACCTTCAAACCTCTCCTAGCACCGTTCACCGTCTCAAATGAGTCGACAAACTCTCGGGGAATACTTCAGCCCCCGCGAAACCTGCCGTTGATATCAGTAGCAATTCGGGACAATTTAACCCTGTCAACCTGGCTGCTCCTGGGCGGACTCTTCCAAGGGCTCGCCGTAATCGTCTTCGGCACCTACGCCCTCATCCCGACCATGCTTATCCTCCTATACCGCACAACCGAGCACTTGCTCATGGCTGCCAACATAACCCGAAACCGCTACATGGACGGTGTCATCCAGACAAAAGTCTCCGCGCAAGCCCCCGATGCAAACGGCATCTTCGGAAAGGAAATTGCCTCCGAGTCAATTGTGGTCTTTCACCTCGGCACACGCTCAAACCACCCTCTCGGTATCTTCGCTCCAGGCTTCGCCGAGGTGAACAAGAAAGTCATAGCAATGAACCGCGAGATGAACTCCGACCCTGTCAAGTACGGCCTCCTCGGAGTCTCGACCTGGGGGAAGCAGGACGACTCCGCAGGTAATGAGGTGATGGCGATTTACTATCTCCGAGATTACGATGCGTTACATCGGTTTGCGCATGGCTCGCTCCATGTGGAGGGCATGAGGTGGTGGACGGAGATCGTTAAGGATCATCCGCATATCGCAATTTACCATGAGACGTATATTGTGCCGAAGGGGAAGTGGGAAAATATTTATATCAACGCGAAACCGACAGGGATGGGGGATACGTGGTTTCCTGTTGTTGAGGAGGGGAAGAGCGACGAGGGTCGTGTGTCGCGGTTGGTGAGGCCAATTGTGGATGCAAAACATCCCGCTCTGAGATCTGCTGCCAGGAGGCTGGCGATGCGTCAGTTGGAGGGGACTGAGAAGAGAGAGGATGAGTTGTATGATCGGACGTGGTAGTTGTATGGCTGGTGAGGTTGGTGCCTCAGGTCGACTGTTCTTGCCTTTCACGACTTAGCGATGTACTCGATCGGCACTCCGGTGTTAGAGCTATTAATGCCGAGTACCATCCCACGATATTCCATTAGGGGCTGGTATTCTGCCGGTGATGGGGAAGCCTATTCAGATAAATACATTCCTAGAGCATCATTTTTGCAAATGTTAGTGCCATGATGATACTATGGTGCTGGAGGACTTGAAGCTCTTAAAGCATATATGAATTCGAGGAATGCCCAAATAGATCAGTCATTCGGAAACGGCCCCTGAGAAAAGGATAAAGAACAACTATCCACATAAACCGAGTACAATTTGAACCCATGGATTACAACGGGGAAGAAAGTTACCATAAACTGTAGAGACGATGATATCACTGTGCTATCAGCTGAAACGTTTCGAAGGGGGGAGGTGTGGAACCAGAAAAGCTCCGACTCAGCATACTGCCATTCTTCAAGCTCTGCGGAACCCATGGCGGGTCTAGGTCCAGAATTGACTTCAACGTCCCAGGCTGCGAGACGCAAGACACAGAAAGCGATCTAAAGCCACGGTTTATGTATCCCCAATTAGGCGGGTCAAGGTACTCATCCCATCTGAAGAAAAAGTCATAAACACCCGCTTCTGTAGCTCATTGATGACAGTCGGAATACCAAACTTCAACTGCAATCTTTCTAGATTAAGTCGCTGCAAATAGAGCTCGTCGACTCCGGTATACTATTGGGGGGCAAGCTGAGAATCCCCCAGTACAGTATAGCGGAGATCCATATCATGACCCTCCCGAAGAGCAGCGGGCTTGAGATATACGTCCGTCGGCACAGCCAACGGGGGTCTGGTGAAACGCTTCCCGAGGGAGATTTTGAAAGGTCCAGCGTCCGTATCGAGAGTGTAGATGAAGTCAATGTTGGGAAGGCTAAGGCTGGGTGATGTAATCTTCTTTCGTCCTTTGATGTCCCGGTTGTCAACCAACTGGTTGAGCTTTCACAGCGTGGAGATATTCCCAGGAGGGGAAATTGGCGAAGCCGAATCACCGTAGCAATACCAGTTTCCTAAGCGTAGTCGTTAGGGTAAAGAGCTATAGAGTCAACTAATGTATCTCACAGACCATTAATACACAGGTTCCACACGCCGCGACATGCCATTGGAACAGACAAGAAGAAAGCCAAGGTTGTGAGGTAAAAAAAATGATATCACTGCTCAAATTGTTGGGACTTTGTCCTGAGTATCCAATCGGTGTGACCAAAGAAATCCGATCATTGTTTCGAAGACAAAAGAACGACTTTCTGCAAGGTTTGTGTAGTTTGCATGGACGTCAAGTAGTAAGTACATTCACCTTTTGCTAAGAGAGGGAAGACCGCAGGGTTATTATCGGCTTTTGTCCTATGCTATATGATCAGGATCAGCTAATGTGTTACAATCTATTATCAGGAGCTCATATCTCATTCATACCTTCCAAACAACTGGATTTGCCGCACTAAGCAAGCAAATACTTAATTCTGCGCAATGCCTGATCTTAGAGTGAATCATAACCTTCTCATGACACAAAGAAAATGTAACATGTTATTGTTGGCTTTGTTGCCCCAAGAGGGTACAACTGATGCTCAAGTACTGCTTATCGGGATATTTAAAGGAACAAAAGGGATTTGTCATTTGAGCACGAGGTACCATCTAGACTATGTATTTACTTCAGTTGCTCTCGGATTACAAGTAGAGCAGACGGCAGGAATGTTTGAACAAATATGTGCAAGGCAAGTAGAATTTAATCCCTGACTACCAAGTCGCTTCCCGCCCGCCTCGTCCATTCCATCCAGCTCCCATCATACACCCTCCGTTCCATATCGTAACCGGTCACCTGCAATGATAAGTCCAATGCGGCGGCAGTTACTCCAGAATTGCAAGTCAAGATAACCGGTGTAGTGCCATCAAGACCCGCTTTCTCAAAGAGCCCCTTCAATTCTGACAATGGCAGAAAAGCCTTCGACTCCGCATCCAACATCGCTGCCAACGGGATATTGATCGCCGAAGGCATATGTCCCGATCGCAGTGTGGGATCAGCTTCTTCCTGCGTGCCTGAAAAGCGACCTGGGATTCTGGCATCTATGATATAGTAGTTCTTTCGTTCGTGCAAGATTATGTTCCGCAATTCCTCGAATGCGATAACGTGGTTCGCATCTGGTTTGTGAACAGGGTAAACAGTTTGTGGAAGCGACGACATGCCTCCTTCTTCAACAGGGTACCCTTGTTCCGTATACAGACGGAAATTATTCAAGACATGTACCGACTCATGTCCAAAGAGGCGACAGGCCCATGCGACACGCGGTGCGCTGTACATGCCTATCTCGACTGCGTCGTAAACGACCAGGATATCATCCGGCTGGACACCCATTTTTCCCATGCAGTGAGCAAAGTAATTCGCTGTGGGGAGCATTTGGGGGTATGGTGATGTGGTGTCTGCGATGACATCCATATCGAAGAACCTATTCCCTTCTGAGGACATGGTATCGTATGTGGGGTAACAACTTGACCTACACTGAGCCTGGTATATGCTGTTTTTCGTAAGATGAGCGTAGTGCCCCACGCCCTGCCGCTACCGGAATGATGCGACGGGTCGTTGATCTCCTCACACTGTGAAACTCTTCTGGAGTCACCAGAATGGAGGGAAAAGGGTCGGTGGACATTGTATGCGGGGAGGTATTTATGGCGATGCGATTTATGATGTGGTCACAGTCACAGTGCACAGAATTGGACAATTGGCTGATCAATCCTCAACGGTAGCGGTTAGAGAGATGTAAACTAATCCTGTCACCCAATTGTAGCAATGTGACTCCTCCTTGCCAGTAGCTGAATGACAGTTGCAGATCACAATCATTGAGCCAATGTGCGATTGATTCCTTATGCATTTGCTTAGTCATGATTGCATGTGATGCATAGTTAATACACTTTAGATATCATGAAATTCTTGGCATTTGACAATGAATTTTATACCCTCGGCAGTTCAATCAAGCTCCATGGCCCATCTACTTCCCATTTTCTTAGATATTTTGCTAGGAGGAAGTGGCCATATGATCTATTTCACTGGGAATGTCAATATCGAATGACGTCGATTTACATCTCAGTTTGAGTTCATCTTTGAATTTCACGGAATTCTTGGTCTTATTGAAAGTCTGGCAATCTTTATCTTATCGCCTCTCCTTGTCTACATTTGATACTAGGAGGGACCATGGTTTGCTTGACCACTTCAGGATGTCAAGCTAAACAAACAGCTTTGTCACGCATTATTTCCACATTGAGAAAACCGGTTGTTTGCAGAGTGCTGTATCGCACGGTGTCATTTCGACGAAATTCCCTCTCACTTCAGGCTAACATGGGCCTTTCGAATGGTTCGATAAGAGAGTGGTATATCCTTGTATCACCATTGGCAGACACAGGCAATTGTTTGGCATGGGGACAGTAGCAAAGAACATGAAACTGGCCGTTCAACATACCCAGCAGTGAAAGAAAACTCATCCCAGGGCCTAAACTTTGTTAACGGGTTTGTATATTCATTCGATCAGCACGTTCCCAGATTGAAAAAGCACCATCTGGCACGGTTACGGTAAGATATCCAATTTCATTATGTATATCAAATTGAACCCCACCAACATAAGAATTCCTGCTGCATACATTGCGCCATTCGGCTCCACCACATCACACCCGGGCATAAAACTAAACTCCCTGATTGAGAGACAGATCCAAAATGATCTTCCCCCTCGCATGTCCCCCATCCAACCTCGCAAAAGCCTCCTCGAAAAGCTCCAAGGGCCAAATACTATCCACAACAGGGCGGCACTTCCCCATCTCAACAAGCTCCGTAATAGCCTCAAGATGCTCTCTTTTTGGGTCCATCACAAAGAACAAACTCTTGACACTCTTCTCCAACACTTCCGGTCGAACCTGCTCCGGAGGCTGGAAGATGCTCACCAAAACACCTCCATCCTTCACACACCACCACGCATCGGACAACGAATTCCCCCCAACACAATCAACAACCACATCAACCTGGTTCTTCGGCTCCTGTGCCCACTTCCGCATATCTGTCTTGCGATAATCGATAACCTCACTTGCCCCCAACCCCTTCACAAAGTCCACATTCCTCGATCCACACGTCCCAATCACCGTCGCACCGATCAGACGTGCGATCTGAGTAACCCAGATCCCCACTCCCCCAGAAGCAGCAGTCACAAGAACCCTCTTCCCCTTCCACTCCTTACTGCCAAAATCTCCAATTCCGCTCTGCACGAACAAAGCCTGCCAAGCCGTTTGCGCGGAGAGCGGGACGGCCGTCGACGCCACCCAGCTTAGTTTCTTCGGCCGATGCGCCAGTTCATCGGTGACGGCGATGGTGTAGTCGCTGGCACAACCGGGTCGCAGATAATTTGTTCGAGCGTAGACCTCATCTCCGACAGAAAACGGGGAATTGTCGGGCGATTTGACGACGGTGCCGGCGATGTCGTAGCAGGGGATTTGGGTCCGAGGCTTCGGCGGGGGGAAGTATTTGAGCCAGTTCAGTTCATTTGCGCAGGGGGAGACGCAGTGGACGCGAATCAGGTGCTCGTCGGTGTTGGGGTCCGGGGTTGGGATGTCGAGTGTGGTTTGGATGAGGTGGGTTTCTTGGGTGTTGGGTTGAAGGAGAGCACGCATTGTTTTGGGGAGGCTTGTGGTGGACATTTTGAGCGGGGTTCTTTCTGGTTGGATTTATTCGATAGCGAATGGGCTGTGTATATTGAAGGTTCTGAGATATGATTTGCAGTTGTGGATGCCTCCATGTCTTGATCTCGTACTTATATATATATTTGGGGGCTTTCAAGAATAGCCTATGGATATCCGGAAGTTCGGTGGTGACATAGCAGGTCATGAGAGTGATACCCGAGATTGTTCATTTGTCAGTGGATGCGTGGCCTGGAACGATGAATACGGGAGGTATTGGATACTTAAACCTTAGGTTTTGACATTCCACGGTCTCAAGACGCTATGGATACGGAAAACATTGTCTCGACTCGTTGGCCGCCTTTCCCGAATAGCCTATTGAACCTCGTGTTGCCAAAAACATCCGACAATCACAATCTCACCCTTCCGTGGCCTAGTTGATTGAGTGGAAAGAAAATGCGATTTGCCGTACGTGAATTTCGAAAAAAAGGGTATGCTCTATTATTGGCTTATGTATGCACTTCCGTTCTGGTCCTAGAATAGATACTACTTACGCTCTCTATTCCTTATTTATTGTAATATAGACATCCTGCCCTTGATACACCAGTTATAATGTTTAGTAAGGAGAAAAAACATGGAATTCGACTTGTCCATTAGCGTCCAGATATTACACAAAGAAGGGTTACACCTAAAGACTCGGAAAAGAACTTCTCTGCCACAGGGTATAGGAAGTAACTCAGTCATGTCACTAGTCGTGAGTAATCTAATCGGATAACCTGCAGGAATCAAAGTTGACATCTCCATATTGACGATCCGAACCGAGCGGCAGTGGGCCCAAGTGCGAGGTAATTTCAGTCTTCATCAATGGAACATTGGCCCTCGCGTCTCCAGTTATTTGTGCTTTTCGGTGAACCCAGGATTTCTCGAGCAGTTGTGCCAACCTCTGATGGGTCCTTTCCCCCGTCAGCCATTGATCACCGAGAGTCTTTAGTGCATGCTCAGTCCCCTATGTTCCCGCGCTAGCTTCAGTTGCTGGCCCTGGAAGACAAATTGGCAAGCTTATGCCCACTGACGGTGAAACTAATGCTGGAAGGTCGCGTGCGGCATCGCTGATAAAAGAATAATAACCCGGTTTGTTGTCGCGAGCGTTTCATGACTCCATTGTTGTAAGAACATTGCTTGGCAAGATGTACAGCGGGCGCAGATGCCAAGAAGAAGTGAAATGATCGCATCCTACGAAGCCCCACGTGATATGTCTGGCTGACTACAATAATGGAAGGCGGTGAATGTTGCCCCTCTGCGATGCCGCCGAATGAATAGCATCTCCACTTGATCTCTCCAGCTTAACCCCATTTCCCCATCCGTACTCCGTACGTCGCTAGGTTTATATTCCGTGAGTACCCATCCCACCCACATATCCATCCTTCCGTCCGTTTGTCTGTTGAGCTACTGCTCCTGGGACCATCTGATTTTCCAGAAGATTGACGACTTGCCCGCGGTTATTGGCAAGATCTGCCAACACGGTGTTTGGCCGAATGAGATTGTACATCCGCGATTTGAAGAATGGTGTCTACCGCAAGCTACACGCGGAGGTCATTTAAATTCAGGAAGCAATTCAACAGTCGGATAGAGTCACCCAGAATGTCCAGGAGGCTATTATCCGCCACCAGATCGATGGCCCATTGCTCGAATCGCCCACATACCCCGATAGATTGATGTTCGAGATTACCCCCGGATGCCCATATATTGGACGGTCAATTGAGATTATATGATGGCATTGGCGCAAGGTCCATGACTGACTGCGCCACGACCGTGGTGGTAATATTTACCGTGAATAGCGGATCGAGGCTGTATGGAAGGCACCCAATGAGGCACAGGCTCGCCTGATTGTCGAGGCGGATGACGGGATGGACACGATACCTGCAGGACATCCTGTTCAATACATCATACGCCTGTGAGGAAATACTGTTGGTCAACAGTGATGATCCGGCGGAACAGCTCGTCTCACGGATCTAGGAAGGGATGGAGAGAGTTGTCTCCAAGGACCAAAGAGGCCACTATGGATCCAACGAGGATACTGTCAAGAGAGCTACAGCCATGCTTACCTCTTGAAGTCGTCCTCCAACCAGTTTTGAATGCACTAATGTCTTTAGATTGTAGTCCAAGCAACTAGCAGAGAGTCAGACCCCGGTTTCTGGAGAGGACTCCTCTACAATACCCCCCTTTGAATATACAACACCAATAATAACATTGCTTGCCATCGCTGGGCTACCTAGCCATCTGAGCGATCCCCCGGGGGGGGTGAGGTTGGGAGGGGAAACTGTGAGAACCTCTAAAGGTTGCTCCGGATGAAAACCCTCCAGACTAATTAGGTGTGTCTCACGTTATATATATCTATTACTTTATACTATTTAGTCGCCAGATGGTTTTTCAATATACAGGTTATTATTTTCTCTCCACGTAGTTAGCGTTACTCATTAGTATCCCTACCTATAGGGTATTATTGCCTTCCTGTCCAAGGGGATATTTCTTGATCCAGCATTTGAACTTCCTTATAGTTTAGGTACAACTAGTAATACGAGTGGGATCTAAACCTACGACCCTATGTTGCGGGAAACTAAGCCGTAATCCCCGGTGGGTCGGTCGCCGAACCATTTAGCTATCCATCCCTCTGAATATATATATCGAATGTTCAAGTTGTCATTGTAGGTATATGCTATCTAGCATTTACATTACTAACAATATACGTGCCTCATACCTCACTGCATTGGTTCAATTAACCCCAAATATCAAGTGGACGCACTTCCCTCACACTAGGCCACAGAGGTGACGTGGACACGGAAGCCTACACTATATAAATAAATGTTTCCACCAACCGGCCTAATCAAGAAGCATCCCATATATTCCTGACGCAAGCTTGGTGACTACATAACCTCTGTTTATCCTGCACATTCTAGCCCCACGATCGATCCAACATAACTCTACTTACTCAACACCATAACAAAAATGACCTCCACCGAATCTTCAAGCCCAGTCACGGAGCTAGCGCTCTTCCACCTGAAGTCATCAGCTGACCGAGTTACCATCCGAAAGGAATTATTATCGGCGGCAAAGGCCCAAGCCTCTTACTCCAAGTACCCGACCTACCTGTTCACCCAGATTGAAGACCCATCATACATCTACCTCCTTGGAGGCTGGAGCTCAGTTTCGGCTCACATGGACGATTGGATCCCCAGCTCTACAAACCAATCCTTGCTTGCCTCTCTCAAGGAGAAGTTGGATCTTGTGTACATGGTTCATATCGAAATCGATCCTGCTGTGCTCGGAATGTTCGGATTACCTGCCGGAAGCTCGGGAGAAGTCCCAATAATCGACGCCCCTGTGATTGCTATCGGGCGTTATTTCCTCAAGGCTGGTCAGAAGGAAGCGTTCTTGAACAAGTTTGAAGAGACGAAAAGACACTTGCAAGCGTATATTGCTCCGAGGGGATTCAAGGGTGGAGTTCGGGCGGAACCCAAGGAGAAATCGGATGATGGTGAGCACAAAGAGGAGTTCGTGCTCTTTAGTGGTTGGGGGGAAGTGCAGGATCATTTCCGATTCGCAGAATCCGATGGGTTCAAGGAATTTAGTCGGATAAGGGACTTCTTAGAAGGGGCGGAGATTAAGCATGTATCTGTTTGGGAGGACCGAGAGTGAGGCCCTGGGATGTGTGAGTAGTATGACCGAGATCAATTTTGTGATGTTTTGGCCAGTCAACAGGTCCGTTGCATACGGTACGGACGTGTGGATCTGACTAGTTAATAGTGAAAGTTCCGTCTGGGTTCTGTGTCTATATGGAAATAATTATATAATTAAATTGCAGATATTAATCAATAGGGTGTCTCGACATAGAGTCAGGTATACTAAACTATATCCAGAAGCTCATAAGATAGCGCCCACGCTTTCTCGATTCAGACACTTCAGAGGAAGGCTCAGACTATTTGCCTTTTACCAAGACCTGTTTCTCCTTCTTGATCTGCTTGACGACTTCAATATCGACCTTCAATGTAGTAGCTACGACATCAGCAGGAGTGAGAGCAAGCCATTGCGCCAGCGAGATATCAGCTACGCGATCACTCTTGTAAATCTCGATCCACACCAATTTCTCAGTCTCCGAGGTATTCTCAATGTAATGACCTGATTTTAAATCTCAGTTTCATATAGTAAATGGGATCAGAAACATTCACTCACCGCTATTATCAGGGAAAACGGCTGTGTCACCGGCGGTAAAATCGAAAGTGCGAGCCTTGGAATCACCCAAGAATACAGTAGCGCGAGCATTCCCCTGGTGGAAATACAGCCACTCCTCCGCCTATATGTGCGTTCAGTAACCGAACTATAGCCTTCACCGAGGGAGGATAACTCACGTTCGGATGCCAATGCAACTCCCGTAGCCCTTTGGGTTCAAGCTCCACCAATGCGGCAGCAATAGTCTGACTGACGGGGAAGTTTTTCGAGTCAATCTTCCTAAAAGTACCGCCACTACCAGGTACCGGCTCAGAGGGATGTTGGTACGTATGATACACATATGAACTGTTACCAGTCAATGTGCCTTTGGGAGTCTCGTTCGCCTCTTCGCTGACCGTCCCATTGAGGATGTAAGGGAATTTCTCAGGCACATTATCGAAGACCGAGGGGTCAACGCCGAAGTTCTTCGCGAGAATGTCGCGCGGTGTGTGGATTATCCAGTCATCGACCATGAAAGTCGTCCTTGCATTTTCTCTTGTCAGATTCAGCCCTTCTGGCGGATGGGGATGGAACTTACCCAACTTTCTCAAAGTCGCCATCATCAAAGACGAGAAGGTATTCATTCTCATCATCAAGGCCCTGCACATTATGCGCAACACCTTTAGGAAAGTACCAGATGTCGCCTTCTTCCAGTTTTTCGGTTGTGAACTGGCCGTTTTCATCTACACCAGAAAGCAAGAGAGAGCCCGAGTATAGGAAGCCCCATTCCGCCTAGGGGAAAGTATCGTTAGACACATCATTTCTTCCTAGGAGCAAAGAAAATTTGGAGTATCACTTACGACACGATGCCAATGAAGTTCCCGGATGGCACCTTTTTTCAGATGCTGTTGCGCACCAGAAATATCATGGCTCTGCGGCAGATCCTGGATAACTTGCTCGCGTACCCACCCACCCGGGAAGAGCCTTGTTTTGGAGTCAGAGAAGCTCCATTTTAGGTTAGGGACGAAGCCGTTGTCGGTACTGGGTTGGCCAAGGTTATCTGGGTTTTGCAGGTCTAGTGCTTTGTTTGTACCGCCTGTAGTAGAGGATGTGAGTACTATTTCTGAAGGACAGCGTTGGTGATTTTGGGGTTCCTGGCCTTACCTAGGAGTGGTGCTCCTTTGCCGGTGTCACTTATAGGTTGGCCATCCTTAAAGCCAGAGCGCTTGTCATGAACGACTGCTCCAAGAACACACGACAGAAAACTAATGAATACGAGGCTCGTGGCCTTCATGGTGGAGTATATCTTTGGGTGCGAATAACTGTAGCCACAAAGATATTCACCAGAGGGAGATTGGGGCACAAAAGCTGGGTCCTACATCATGAGTATATTTACCAGATAAATACTTTCGCATCCAAACCCCTCCTCTTGGCCCATCTGGGGAATTCATGATCACGACATATCCTCTTCATTCGACGAATTTGATATGTAAATCCCGATGTTGGTGCTGGTGTAGAGCCATCCCGCATTCGCAGGAGCAACAAAGTTCAATAAACATTCGCAATAATTTTCCTTAAACGAGGCCACTCACGTTTTAAGCACTATCATACTGTAGGAGCAGTCAACAAATCCCTAGCGGCGCAGATCAGCATTCCGGAGGTATAACGACATGCTTGGCATTGTGATGAAATCTAGGGTCCCCCGCTGTGCGCTGGGGTTTTGTAAAAGCTCTTGCTTGGCTCCAGGAACCCTCGACTTGGCTCCTAAAACTTAATTTAACGTCTAGTGCAGCTTGGTACATAAACTTGGCTCGTAAACTCCTTCTTGCCCCCTCGATATCGGCATTTACATAACCCTATTTGGAATGAGGTCTTTGTCGTGGTCTTGGCATGCACAACCAACATGGTATTTTGTTTGCCCACTTCTCAGTCACGAAATGACCTCGGATAGGAAAGATCATGGTTAGGTATTATTAAATTATACCGAATCATGTGGTCTCTGTTATCTGAAGAGCTTCTGGTATGTATCTTTGCCAGTTGAGAAAATTAGATAAGTTACCGGAACCCGAAAATGACAAGACAAGAATATAACAAGCTCTCCAAGGACACTTTCTAACTTTATTAGACTCCAGTGAGCCCAGCCATTGATAGGTTAGTAACTGGCTTGGCATCAGAAGTGACATAGCGATTATCAGTTCTAAGGCCAAAGGAGATCATCGCTTTGCAGCCATCAAGGCCTGAATCAGTTCGCCATTACCGGTTGGCACTGTCGAATGCTCATAGTTGCACTCGTATTCGCAATCGGTATGACCTGGATTCCTGACAGAATCGCCACGCCTTGGATGCGCCTTTTTAGATAGGCTTGGCGGACGAACTGGTTGCCCTTGCATCGCCTGATCTGGGTTCCTGAGTAGTGTCATGTATCCTGCGTTAGCATACATATTGATCTATCTGTACCTGATCACGACATCAAGTAGCATGTAAAGCGCCATTTGGAAGTGGATGTTAGCTCAATCACACCTCCACTGGTTCGCAATACCTCCTGTCCTCGTTATAGATGCCAAGAGGTAAACACGGATGGCTGGACTCAACAGACCGCGGATCATGTCCTTACTGCTTGTCTTTCGTTGCAAGATTCCAAATACTCTAGAGAAATATAATTTCAAAGCAAATTTTGCGTGCTTCTGTGAAAGGATGTCGTATGCGGGAGGACCAATTGAGCATATACTAACGCGAGATAGCATATTCAGCGGAATGCCAGCAAAGGAGGACATGGGAGACGAATATATAAGGAAGTATCTTGCTCAAATCTTCTCATCACGTAAATCAGCAAACCTTCCATTCCCACCCTGGTCTCTCATTTGAACAGTCGATATAACTTCCTACCAAATATCCTAATCGGGATGAAGTCATCTCTGGTGTACGCGGTTTCTCTGGCCTCTCTCGGAAGATGTCTTTCCTTGCCTCCTCTGATTCCACTCATTCCGGGAGTGACTGAACCTCTCACTGAGAATGCCCCTCCTTTGCCAATTTTGCAAGTACCTACCCCTCCTCTGGAGAGTCCACCCTTCACTCCAAGCGATATCAAGCCAAAGAAGATTGGCTACTTTTGGACTGGCTCTGGGGACAAGTTCCACAAGGGTGCGTATATGCGAACAGGTGGTCATGGTACAGTATCTAATACAGCTTCTAGACTTCCTTGCTACGTACAGTCTCGACGACGTAAAAATTCCCCTCATGAAGATAGAATCTGGACACTGCTAACATAGTCGTAGGATACTTTCGGTACTCTTCTCTGGGTAACAGATGTCCCATCTAGCGGCAACGACCCGCATCACCTTGGACCCTCTCTCGACGGCAAGACTTTAGTTGGTGGTGGGCTCTTGTCGCTGCTGAAAACACAGGTAAGCACGCACGGTACATCTTCCCAGCATGCCCGTCCTCACAATGCATTAGGACACGGCCTTCTACTTCGACACCACGAACCCCTACCGACCAACGTTCAAGAAAAGCAACCGTGCCCTCCTCTCATCCATTGCAGATGAGATCCGCGCCAAGCCAGATGGCGGATTCTACATCACATACATGGGCTCCGCCCTGGGCACATCGCCAGGACGTCTGGTTGAGACCGACGCAGACTTCAACATCATCCACGAATGGCCGGAAGATCTAGACGGAACGCTAAACATTCTCGGGGAGCAATTTTCTCCCCATGGTCTTAGTATTGACTGGGAGAGAAACTTCATTCTCACTTCTGACTTCGTCGAGCCTATCAGTATCTTGAAGCCTAGTACGGGAATCCGGCGCGCGAACACACTTAGGCTGTGGGATTTGAAGACTAAGAAAATTCTCAACACTATTACCATCCCCGACGTACGTCTTTCCCACACGTGGCTCATCTGTCGCTTTCTGGCCGCTAATAAAGACACAGGGAGGTGGTATCCAAGACGTCAAATTCATCCCCGGAAACCCCGACGGCGCTGCTCTCGCCACAGCAGTCCACTTGGGCCAAGTCTGGATCATCTATCCCGGACAGGAAGATGCCAATGGCAAGCCCGGGAGAGCAGAACTTCTCTATGATCTAGGCCCTAAGGCTCGTGATACAACTGCAATCTAGTATGTCACCTGTTCCACGCAATATACTTTCTTGCCAGACCCACTAATCATACTTTCAACAGCACGGACATTACCCAAGATGGCCGCTTCATCTACCTCACTTTAACCACAGCAAACCACATCGCAGCCCTAGACATTAGTAATCTCAACAACGTCCAGCGCCTTGATGACCCAGACGAGGATCAGCCAACTGTCGGCCCGCACTATGTCAAGGTGACGCCGGACCAGAAGCATATCGTCGTCACGGATTACTTCGTGCAGACCGGTGAGATCGGATTGATCAACACACCAGCTGATTTCAAGGCGCTGTACATCGACTTGAATGAGGATGGTAGCTTGAGCTTCAACCGGTCAATTGACTTCAATAAGGAGTTTCCGGAGAGGGGTGGCGCAAAGCCGCATTCTAGTGTTGTGTTTGACTTGACAGATCCCGAGAACCCTCTCTATTACTGAGGCTGTTGCTAGTAATTCAAAGGGTAGGATAGTGGTAGATATTGTTGCGGAGGTCTGGTAGGGATGTGTGTTGAGGAGTCGGTGGATGACGTGTCTTTACTATATTTCTGTTCTCGTTCCTTCTACGCAGATTCGTTTATTATATTTAATTCAGAACATACGTTTATTGGGTTATTGGATCACGTAGATATTTATTACACGCTAAGGATATCACCATGGATATAACAACAGGAGCAAAATTAATAGAAGAAAGGAAAAAAAAAAAAAAAAAGGGAACATGAAAAGAAGCCAAGTAGTCTGCCCTAATAATGCACCCGTTCAAGCATGTCATGACAGAGCAGATGATATATCGATGAGCCATTCACAGCCCAAAAATATGTGAATCAGACTCGGAGGTAAGTGATGAATAGAAGATAGATTGGTCAGTCTTAACAAAAGTACATACATAAACTCGCCCTATTCGCCAATCCGAAGCTGCTCCATACCTGCCAAAAAACAAACAACGGCAGTAGCAAAGGACCTCGCATCGTCTCGTCGTTCCGCCACATGTGGACCAACCTGCTCCAGAAACAATGCAAGCTTCGAATCCTTCCATCCAAAGCTTGGTGCAAATTCCAAGCACATGTTCTGCATACCGAACGCGTCCAGCTCATAATGACCTTGGACAGAGAGGACCCTTCCCGGGTAGTACAACCCCTGAATGGGACAAATTGGTGTGCTTCCGACATTAATCCACGGCGCAGGAAGAGAAGCCTTCTCATCGAGCGTGCTAGCAGATCCCTTCTTAACCGCCATGACACGATCACCATGGAACATTTGGATCCTCAGTTGCTCCTGCGGCAAATGACCTAGTGCCAATGGAAAAGCCTGGACAAAGTCCTTCTCCAACTGAACAGTGTATATACCCACCTCTCTGCCGAGGGGACATTTCTCAACGAACACCTCTCGCTCAGTGTCGGCCGGGTTTCTCATCAGAGCATGTCCGATAAGTTGGTGTCCAAAGCAAGTACCTAAGATTCGGACTTCTGGGTATTGTTCGAAGACTGTCTTGAGAAAGGTCTGCAGGCGCTGCATCCAGGGCGACATGTCCATTTCGTATACACCGGGTGCGCCCCCTGTGATCAAGATGGCATCAATTTGAGAGGTATCGGGATACGTGAGGTGGTCTGGATGACCTCTTAGCTTGCGCAAGTCAGGATAGTGTCCTCCTCGGATGTCATATGGAGTGACTGATATGTCGATGGGGCCATCATGGGCTAGGGAGGTTTCGTTCAGACGTGAGGCAGTCTCTTGTAGGATATTACGGAAGTGGGCGCTGCATAGGCCGTGCGATTCATAAAGTTTGCGAGGAGGAATATCAACGTCAAGGACGGCAATGTGGATGCTGCGGACCATGTTGGTGTTAGGGTTATGTTCAGTACAGGTACGGCGTTGAGTGTCGGGAGTGTGTCGGGGGAAATTGGGAGAGAAGTCTCCCGTTATATACACTCGCACCGACTCCACCTTTTTGTTGGGGCGGTTATTTGGGAGTTGCGCTAAAGCCAAAGGATTTTGTTATGAAAATGCGATGTAAATTGGATTCGTACGAGTGGTCTCCAAACGACTCCAAACAAAGGTCCCAAACTATAGAAATTCAGGTCCCAATAAGCTTAACTTTTGTTTACCGATGTGCCAATGAGGTTAGATGTTGACCCCGTGGGGTTTATATCCTTACCTAACACTTGAGTCTTATTGGATTGTTTCTGATTTCGTTACCAAATTATTATTATTCATACCCAATTTTGTTGCTAATGGATTGATTTCTCCCTTGCCGATATATTCCGATCTGATGAAAAATGGGGGTAATGAATATTCATTAGTGGTTGGCGCCCGTTGTAGTGGAGAACGAGGAACACCTTTATTTCAGTTAGAGTTACGAAATAGCTTAGCTTGGGCCGTACTCGGCGTATTCGGCTCCCTCAATTCCTGGACCAAATGTGCAGCCGGATTTGCTTTCCAGCAGGTTCGAATGAGAAATCCGTACCCCTCCCTTGCGTGCTTTTTAGTGGTCTTATTGCCTGGATTGAAAATGGTCATGGGCACTCTGACCTTCAGTGCCGCCGTTTGAGCATCCGTTATCTGCTCGTGCTCCAGCTACTACGCGTCCTTGTCGTCCGTACCAATGCACTACTCAAATCAGACGTGAATTATGAATCAGGCTTGAAACTGAAGACGCAGCCCTACTGGAACGGCCTTTAGGAATGGAAATATCATACCCAAATAACCGAGCTCGTCCCTTACGTGATGATGAGGACGAAGTGTGTGTCTGGAAAATACGGCGTATCCTCCGAGCCTCAGTCAATAGGTCATCCAATAATACAGTATCCAGTCCCTTTTGCTTGCTCACATTCTCCGGTTATCCTTTATTTGCCGTTCTACTGAACGTTTGCTCTAACCAGGAGGTTGTTTCGGATCACATAAAACCATGGCAGGTTTCATGATATGTGGCGAGGCAAGGCTTGCTAATTCTCAGACAGCCAAGAGTTCATGCGACGAGGATTGAGTTCCAAACTATGCGGGATCAAGGTTAGTCTGGGGTAACGTGGCTGCCGATCAACAGATGTTGGATGGGACGTGCACCGGGCGCTTCAGCCTCAGCCTCGTCGCCAGAGGGGTAAAATGAGTAAATGCAACTTCATGCCTACGTGTCCAAGAAGCAACCAGGCATAGGTACAACGAAGTATGGCACCATCACGGTTTTTCCATAAAGCTTTCAACCGTAATAACCGAGACCCGGAGTCATCAAGGCCACCGCCATTCTTAATACCAGAACCAGACCCAACGTCAATCAACGACATCCCTAACTGGTCTCGAGCCGTCTTGGAATCAGTCGGTATCGACAAGGATACTTGCTATGTCAATGGGTCTCCCACTGATCCTAATTATCTCCCAAGCCTCCCGCCAAACTATTGCTCCCTGTTGTCTACATTAAGTGACAATAGGCCTCACAATAAATCATCCGTAGACATTCACCCGCAGAGTCAAAGTCCATTCTTTTCTCGTCTCCCACCCGAGGTTCGAAATTTAATATATCTCTTCGCCTTTGGGAACCGCCGAGTTCATCTCGATTTCAACTTCCATCCCCAACGAGGTCAGTGGAAATGGTGGCATCGAGTGTGTGATGATGCGGAAAACTGCCACGACAAAACGTTCCAGTGTCCTGAGCACGCCGGCGCTGAAGAGGCGATGTTAAAATTCGGCTCACGGGCTTGGGTAAAAGAGGGGTTTGAGTATAAATTAAACGCGGTGGATTGGCTAAGATCTTGTCGGAGAGTGTGAGTATCTTAACCGCAAATACGGTCTAACCTACCCATAAATAAGTACTAACCAATTTACAGATACCAAGAAACCCTCCCAATACTGTACAACTCTACGACATTCGTTTTCACCCATGGTATCGATCAACTCTTCCGCCTGTCGCGCGTCATGCCACGGGACCATTTGGCGCTCATCGTATCACTCTCTGTTGAAATCGACATCTACCGAATCATGAAGTGGCCCCCCCATATCGACCTCCAATTCAAGTCTTTCTATTCGGACGTCTTCAGGATCCTGCACAGTGAGCTGACGAACCTCAAGGATCTTCGGTTCTCGATTGCGGGATTGCCACATCATGGTGGAGCCCCTGTGCAGTGGATCAATCAAGAAGAATGGGATTGGATTGCGCCATGGGAGGGATTGGCGTCCACTCGTAGTTGGAGAAAGCTAGACATCGCGGTACCGAGAGCTTGGGTCCCGGAGTTTGAGGGAGTGGTGCAGCGGAACAGCGTGGTAGAGGAGCAGAGGAGGTATCGACTTGTACTTGGGAGTGATGGTTGGCCTAGAGGGTGGTAGAGAAATTACAGGTTGGAAAACAGTCATGTTCGAGATTGATGGTAATTGCGTATTGGATATTATATGAGTATCTGAAATACAATGAAGCAGGCTATACAATTTATCATGAACATTCAATCAACAGGCCTCGCCCTACGCTTAGCCCATTACTAGGTTGGTATTATTCAATTTTCTGTCCCATGAATCATCTGTTCCAGGACGGCCCTTTCGCCGCTGTTCTCGACTAAGTTCCTGAAGACACCACCTTCGATTCCAAGTAGCTCTCGTGGTGGTCCGAACTCTACTGCCTTGCCTGCGTCCATCACAAGAATCCGATCGAAGTCGGCGATTGTGCTAAGTCGATGGGCGATGACGAGTAAAGAGGACTCGTTACGTCCAAACTCGGACCGGATTGAGCGTTGGATAAGTGCATCGGTCTCCATATCCACGGCCGACGTGGCCTCGTCTAGGATCATGATCTTAGGTTGTGCGACGATAGCACGGGCGAGACAAAGGAGCTGGCGCTGGCCCTGAGAAAGGTTGAGTCCACCCTCGGATATAGGCGAGGCTAAGGATGTGAAAAAGCTAGAAGGTTTAGAAGGTCCACCAGCAAGTGACATAGGCGTCGATGCTACCGTGTCGCTACCACTGGACGAGCCATGATAAGACCCGGAGGCGAGTGTAATAGCGTCTTCGAATGAAAGGAGATGTACGCGTTCCAGCGCATTGTACAACTCTGTGTCCGTATACTCATGGAACGGATCTAGGTTGGATCGCACAGTTCCTGAGAAAAGAACGGGATCCTGGGGAATGATTGCCAAGCGGCTGCGGAGTGCTTGAAGAGTCATCTTAGATACATCCAAACCGTCAATGATGATACGACCTTCTCTAGCTTCTAAGAATCGGAACAGGGCCAGAGTCAGTGAGGACTTTCCGGCTCCTGTGCGGCCCACGACACCGATTCGCTGGTTGGGCTGCATGTTAAAACTGAGTCCATTCAGGACAGGTGGGAGATCGGGCGCATAGCTGACTACCAAGTCCTCGACTTCCACACGCCCACGCAATGGCCATGCAGCTGGTGGCTCATAGCCTCCTTGATCTTCTGTTTCGATGTTTGAGTATTCCAGCACCCGCTCAGTAGCGTTCATGTCCATCTCCATCTCGGCGTAGAAGCGAAGACCCATAGACACGGCGTAATTATATTGCAGGGCGAAGCTAATTGCAAAGCCCGCCAGTGCTGCCGGGATGGTGGGAACATATACGACCAGTGCAGCTGCTCCTGTTGAGAAAACAGCACCGACAATGCTCATCCGGAAGGACAGCCATCTGTTGAAAAGCCATGAATTCCACACCGTCTGGGCGTGGCGGTCGATCTTTGAATACATCTTCCGAATGTATCCGTCTGTCTTGTGGAACGCACGAATTGTTGTGAGGCCTGCCAAACTAGAATCGAATAGCTCCATGACAGGACTTTTGGAGTTGCTTTCCAACCGCTTCAATTCTCTCGCCCCGGCGAGGTATGAATTGGATAGGTAGAGACAGAAAAGCAACAACAAGCAGGCAAACACAAGCAATAATGGCGATACAAGAAGACCAGCAACCATAATGCCGGCAAGCTCTAGTGCCTTGTACACAAAATGTCCGAGATCAAAGGCAAGCCGCCAGTCCACCGTATAGATGTCGGACGTGAACCGGTTCAAGATCCGACCAAGAGGCACCGTATCGAGCCAGCGCATGGGTGCCCGGAGGACGACTGCAAGTAAGTCTTGGAAAAGCTGACGTGAGGATTGAAGGGATGCGTAAGTGATTGCAAACTGTCGCAGAGCACCGATGATACATGCAGCAGCTGACAACGCTAGGTAGACACTGAGATAGAACATGAGGTCATTGTCGACGCGGACAGCCTTGAATCGATCTATTGTATCTTCCCAGATTGTAGTTGACTCCGTCGTGTGGGACACAGCCTTAGGACTTGTCCAGAGACTCACCCACCATGACTATGAAATTAGAAAACATGTTCATATCCCATTGGAAATAGGTAACTTACTCGACCGACTAAGAGGGCCATAAAGGTCGCAAACATCAGGATGGCGCAGGCCCATGCCAGCCAGCTATTCCCCTTCGTCATATACGTGGTGTATACCTTCAGAGGTATTGACCCCGTCGCGCGATCTTCGTCCTGCGTGAATTGCTTTGGGGTGTGGCTTTCAGTTGGAGGTGGAGGGCCAACCGATGAGCGCTTCCTAAATGAGGCATCGCGCGCCATTTCCCTGTCCTGTAAGTCTCTCATCTCGGCATTCAACCCCTGGAGGAACTCAGTTAAGCCATGTGCAGCGCGCACTTGTTCCACTGTCCCAGCGTGCGTCATGTAGCCGTTCTCGAGAAGAACACAATAGTCGGTCCGGGGAAGACATAGTCCGACATGGTGTGTAACCAGAATTCTGGTGCGGTTCTGCGCCAGCTCTCCCGTAAGCCCATGCTCATACACATGACGCCCAGTTTCGGCATCCAAGGCACTGAAGATATCATCCATCACGAGAATGCCCGCGCGGGAATACAAAGCCCGGGCAAAGGAAACACGCCATCGCTGCCCACCACTAAGATTTATGCCGTTCGCACCAATGTCAGTCATGTCTGCGTCGGGCAAGATCGTGAGGTCCTTTTCTAGTCCTGATGCCTTCAAGACCTTCCGGTATCTCCGCCAGTTGTACGGTAGACCGAAGAGAATATTTTCCCGAATGGTCGCATTTTCCATCCACGGGTTTTGCGCGACATAGGCTAGAGCCGTATCTATAATCCAGTTGTCACGGGTAGCTCGGTCATCTTGTCGTTCTTCTAACGAAGGCGCGTGCGGGACGCCTATTGAGCCTTGTATAATGTCGCATTCACCTAAGATGGCGGCAAGGAGTAAACTCTTTCCAGACCCAGTCCTGCCTGCAATGACACTCAATTGTTTCGGTGGAAATTTCAGGTTCAAGTTGCGGAGAACAAAACTGTCGTCCATCTCCGGAAGCTTGGGAGTCCCTTCCTCTTGACTGGGCCATGCAATTGTAGCGCTTTCGAATGAAATCTCATCGACGTTGCTCGTATAGGGCACCTTTTCAGCGGACGCAAGATACTCGTCGATACGATCCGAGCTGACTTTAGCTTCCATGCCTTTGGAGATAAGGTCTGGCAGGCCAGCCATTGCGGACTCGAGGTTTCCAAAAACCGAGAGGGCAGTAAATGCGATCGATGCAGGAAGGTCACCGTAAGTCAAAGCGTATACAGTCAAGGAGACTGCAGAAAGCATCAAAGGTCCCAATATCCACACTGCCACCAAAGCGGTAGTATAGAGAGAAGTCTTCCACAGAAGATCGAGTTCAATCCGACGTTTTTCATTTATACGATCTTGCCACTGTTGCTCAAGAGCAGCGAACTTGATCTGTCGGATGCCTTGCAGTACCTCAGTCACAGTGGAGGTGCGTTTATCGTTAGCCTTCATGAATTCCTGCTGTGCAGCAGAATAACGCTTCGTCACGAACGTATTGAGAGGAGTTATCACTAGTGACACAGATAATCCAGCCAGAAGACTTTTCCAGCCGAGTAAATGAGCCAAGAATCCAGCAGCTAGCAGAAGTCGCATAATGCACGAGGGAATAAGATAGTTAAATGTTGCAAAATCAGCAACTCGCTTCGAATCTACCGCTGCCAGGTTCATGATACTCTGGCGACCCTTTTCCTCTTGTGCCCCTTCATCATCAGGTGTACTATCGTCCTTCACCGATTTCATCCCTTTGACATCCTTACAGCGCATCGATTTGGCAAAGATGATGGACGACAGCCCCTCATAGATCGGAACCCACAGCTGCGAGGATATTATCCACCACAACCACGACTCAATGCTGTATGACACGACAATCACGATTCCCAAAGCTGCCACCCATAACCACGCATGAAGATTATTCCCAAGCCCCACCGACCGCTCCTCCAGTGCCTTCAGGATTCCATACATTGCTATCTGCGGCCCGAAGCTCAGCACACAAGTAACCAAGCTAAGCGCAGCCTGCCATATGAGCGGTCGCATATTCCCAAGCATGAGTGCCTTCCACAATTTGCGGGACTGACGTGTCTGTTCAAGACGAGTGTATAAATTCTCAGCACGAACAGCAAACGGCAGTTTCGGTAGGTTGTCAATGTCGAGGCTATTGTTCTCTGCGGCATACTTCATGAGATCGTTGACCCAGCTGAAGGTAAAGCGACTGTATACACTATATGTGAGCTCTTGATCAACGAGTTGTCCATCATGGTACACATTCGGCCGTCGGGGAATTAGGATGGAGCAAAGACCGCGTAGGAGTGCTGTCACAACTTGACTGATAAGAAGCCCTGTCTGCGAATATCCCGGGTTGACATCGTAACCGGCTGACCAAAACAAGCTGAGTTCGATGCAGGGAACCGCGACCGTGAGTGCGCTCGTCCAGAACGAATAGATGCTAAGCCGATACCGCTCTACTGTCGAGGACTCTGTAAAGAAGGCAACAGATTGCAAGCAGAGCAAAGCCTTTGTTCATTCATATTAGGATATCATGCGAGCATCATTGTAGCAGTAACACTTACCCAGCACCCCAAGAGTAACCAAAAAGGGACAATGAAGTAGCTCTGACCAGTTTCCAGACAAACAATTGCCAGCGCGAGCGACAGCTCTAATCCGACCACCGATAGTATCGCGATCGTCACTCTCTGCCAGGAATCAGCGAAGCTGAGCAAGGATGACTCTGTAGCTTCTCCATCCTCATCTTGATACCCCGGTTTGGCGATTAGCAGCGTCTCGAGACGTATTGGCTGGGACCTTTTCGACAGCCGGTGAACAACATTGAGTGTTGCTGGTGCCGTATTCAAGGCTATCAGTAATAGCCCGAGAACACCAGTTGTAGCCGACCAAATCTCCGGGTTGCCTGTCATTCCTTCTCGACCGTGGAAATCATCCGGATAGTTGTTGAGGAAGAAAGAAACCCGGCAGGAAGGGACAAATTCACAATTTCGACGTAACTCGTTCACGGGACTCCTATTATCTGACAGACGCGGTATCAAGGCATGGTGCGACTCTTTGCAGGGGCACCATACCACCTACCAACCCCTTGCTTACAGAACATCGCGCCTGCATTCCACCACCACTACCATGATAATTTGATTGGATATCGGCACGCAAATTTAAAGGGGCCTCTCATATGAGTCCATGGGATAGGTTTATTGGCCAGATCTAGGAGCACCAGGACTAAGCGAACCGATGCGTCGGGAGAGTGCAGGTCGCGCCGGCAGGCGGCGATGGGGATAGGGTACAGGGCCAGTCATGTGAATCCGTCCTTGTCTCACTTCTGACTATTCATGCATGTGTTGCTTACTCGTACTAAGGCTTCAAGAATTAGATGTCTAAGAGAAGCTTACAGTTATCCATACGAGTAACAAGCATTCAATCAAGGCCACAGACAGCTCCTAACTACATTAGGTGTGGTTAAATCTCTCAGGCAGTAATAGACTTGTAATTTGCTACATACTACCTGGTCAGAGTTACTGTTGATATCTATGATGAGTTAATACTTTCTTCGAAATATTAAACTTTCTTTATTTCCTAAACCGCTTGCAGTCAGTGCAGTGCTCTCGTTGTCGGTTCAATGGTGCCTATGTAGGGTACGGATTGATTTAAAGTAAGTGCCATGACCTATTCGAGCTATCACTATCCTATCATGGACCATTCCGTGTTGCACAAATGCAATAATCACTTTAAACTTCGAAAAGCAGACTTTGTAATCTAAGACGTTTTCGAACCATAACGTGTACGTCAAGTCGTTGATGGGAAGCAAGTTCCAAGGTTCTGGGTCCCCTTTAGCGGTTCCGACTTAACCCAGCAAATCGGCATTCCGATACAAAGGTCTTAACATCCGGTTCTGGGTCTCAAACATTAATGGCCCAAGTATGAAGGGTTTGTAATTGCATAATACTAACAGTGTCATGTTGAGGCCAGACGTCATGCTGGTAGCTTTGTGTGGTGTTGGAACGTATATTGTAAGATTTAATCTCCACGTCTGCTGAGTACGGAGTAAAGGTTTGGACAGCGAAGTTCGGAACCAAGGCTAAGTGTCCCTTTCAGGATGGCCCAGTCAAAGTATGACGCTAGTCTTTTACCGACCACTATATTAGGTCCATTGCGTTTGCAGCTCCAGGTGGTAATCTTTATATTTCCGCAACAGGAAACAGTTAAGTGCCTTTTTTGTGTATATGCAATTAGAAGAACGTACTAGACGTACCCCACATGATCTCACTACTATTACCAACTAGCTCATGGTAGTTGATATCAAGGTCTGGGGCCTTTCCTATGCCTCCATTCTGTAGGACAATAAGTCAAAAGAGGATGAGAGTCGATGACGATGGACACTTTGAACAATGAACATTGACGTGTAATGCAATGTTGAAGTAGTCATACCTATGAATATAATGACATTACTGAGCCAGAAGATTTATCCTGTTACAGACTCCGAAGGTATAAATACCCAGTCGAATACCGGTAACAATTCGAACTTCGAACTTCGAACTTCACTAACACCCAACATATCTGTTCTATTAAACTTTAGTGATCTTGTATTCGTTTTATCTTACAAAGAGTCACCTTGAGCAGCCGCAATGCCCAACAAAGACGACTATATCTTCAACGAACTCGTTGGAGGGAAGGGCGGTACGGACTTCGGCGACGCGCTATGGAGTGATAAACCAGTGACAGAGGTCGAGGCCTGGTACGGCCATGCATGGAATGCGGATTTCACGGTATTGAAGGGATTGAGAGTCCACTGGGGCGACAGGTCAAGCCCAATGGTTGGCCATCCATCGCATGAGTCGTTGCACACTAGCTATTCTTTTGCCCCAAATGAAAGGGTCCGCTGGATGACGCTGAATGGAGCCCCGCCAGAGTCGGAGGGTCGTTGCGACGCTCTCAAGTTCGAAGCAGATAACCCCTTCGCTGCGGGTGGCACTGGCGGCTATGAACGCCATGAAATACCCGGAAATCACGTTTTCCATGGTTTTATCGGAAGGGCGGAAGGAGATATCGATAGCCTGGGAGCAGTTTTCCATAAGTAATCGGGGTGAGCTGAAATTCTACGTGTTCGGTGTTGTATGGCCGCTCATTAAGATAATTAGATGCCGACGCAGACCTTTCGCGCATCAAGGTCAAGCTAAAGCAAGGTACGCGAGGGATCTACTGGCACAAAAGTGATCATCTTTAGTAGTCTCACGTACAATAATGTACCTTACTAGTAATCAATTACCTGTTAGTCTAAAAAGTCAAACTGTTGTATGCTCACTGTAATGTCAGCTTGTGATTGAGTTAATTACAGATCAAGCCATCACCTTCTCTTTTCGCAATCTCCGTGCTGCTATTCCAACAACCAACATTGTATATACTAGAATTTATAAATCTTGCACCCGGATTGATCTGTTCGCCCAAAGCGATCAGTGTAATCCCTAATTTGGATTAGAGTGAACCTTGACTTTGTATCCCCTTTAGTGTGTACACACCATCTAAAGAAAACGGGGCCATCTGAGCTTCTACAAACCATGGTATGGATCGGCCACGAAGACAGCCCAAGCCCGTTGCATGTTCATCTGTGGTTGTACCTGGTGGGCGCTCGCGGGGATATCTGTTACGGCTTCAAAGTTGCCAAAAATCCATGTTCAACTCCACTCTGTGATAAGCACCACTCGTTGGGTAGAGACTGGTTTTGTTCCAGTCGGCAAAGTAACGGAAACGGCAGGTGGAGACGCCCGCACGTATCCGTGCTACGACAGCGTCATCGGTAGGGCATGTGAAGGTCTCTCCATTGAAGGCTTACCATTCTGGCTCAGGCAAGGTAGATACTTTGGCCTAGGCTGAGATTTTATACAAGTCGGCCTCATTATGGCTGTGCCCAGCGAGGTATGGCTGATAATACGCGGTGAGTTTTAAACCAGAGAATTTGTGTATACAGCAACTTACAAGATGGGCAAATCTTTCCGTCCTCGCAAGCAGTCTGTAGTCACTGAAAACCGTCACACTGTCCATGGTTGGCTGAAAGGCAGGTTGCGTTCGGGCTGCAATACTGGCTACAGGAAGCTTGACCTTGCCCGACGCAGTTAATAATGCTGCTGCACTCTGTGTCTTCATGCACCCAAGCACGTCACCCAATTTGCATCCCATCGAGGAGGTTATCTCCTCCCAGTGCTGTACAGACAATTCTGGGGAGTTGGCTGGGAAGCTATCAACAGTTCCCGAATGCGAAACGAGGCCAGCCAAAACAGGATCATCACGATATGAATATGCCCAATAGTCGACTGCGGCGCTACCGCAGGGCTGTCCAGACATTACGATTCGATTGGGGTCAACGGCCGAATGCCTGGATATTGTCTCGTACCCATTCTACTACCCTTCACTGGTCGAGGAGTCCCAGATTGGACTGCTTCCCAGGAATACCGGGCAATCCAAAAATCTTCATTCGGTATGTCGCAGTGACAACAACAATATCCTGAGGCAAAATTTCCTCCATGGTAAAAAGGCGTATTGGTTGTTCCTGACGTCCATCCTGGATTATAGTCAGTCAGATACCTGGACAATTCTAAGCCTACGCCCGCCATATAAATGAACTAAAACAGGCTTTAAGGTGTTATTATGTGCCTATTCACTCCAAAAGCTTAGAGTCAGGCAGTTCTCGCTGTGGCTCCTATTGTTCGATGTAGTAAAAGCGCCATTGTTTTGTCGAATTGTGGTGTTTTATCAAGGTAATCAATCGTGGATCCTACAGCGTATATACAGTCACTACACCTTTTAGACAGAATACCTTTCTGGTTTTTGCATTTGTAACTGATAGTCCCTACAAGGCATATTGGTCAATATTTATGGAGAGTCAAGAGTGTAGCATTGAAAAGCAGAGACAAGATAGACTTCCATAATCACTGGCAATAGTTATACATTGACCCGCCATTATATGCTTCTGGTGGCTCGAAGCGTAATTAACCAACCGGTGGTGCAGCATAAGGAATTCCCAGATACTCTATCACGGCGGGATACCTGTCCAAGCTATGGCCGAATATCTCACCGTTGGATGTTTGAGCAACCGATCCACCTACAGAGCTTGCAATTGTCGGGTTGCAGAGGCCAAACAGAAGGATGAGTACGGGAATGACCATCGCGATAATTGCAAACACGCACAAGCATTGGCATAAAGACAGCGGTTTGTGCAGGATTTGAGGCGATATAGGAGTAAGTAGTACGTCAACTTATGCGTTTACCTTCACCCTCTCGTGTGACAGGGATTAGAATCCTATTTTCGCACCACCTTCGGCAATTCCCTGCCAGGCTAATATAAACCTCCAATTCTCGTACTTGATTCTCATCGTTGGCTATCCACAAACCTCGATAGACTTGTCACGTTTGACAAACTAGCCAATGGTAAGTAAACACACCCCCATTGCCGGCGCTAGGTAGCGTTGGTGCCGACAATTAATCTTCTAGGCGAGATATTAAAGCTACAATAGATAGGATACTTGCATTCAGTTATATTATTCCTTCGACCGTAGGTCAGATACTTGACGTTTAAATTGATAATGGTAATAATAATAATAATAATAATAATATCCTCTTTATCCGTTATCCCAGCGGCCCTGAGCCATGGTTTAGCCCTTCCCAAGAACCATGCGCCCAATATTGCACAGCAACTGAGCTTACCAAATGCGCTCAAGGAGTTGCGACCGCAAATACACTTTTCACCTTAAGCTCACAGTGCACAGAATTGTAAATGATTCAAGCAAGGAACGCGTTCTGTTTCACGCGTTCTGGGTTACGGGAATGTGGCAACAGACACTCGCATCCCTTCCATGCATGATGCCGCTCATGCTCAGATCCTGGAGCCTGACGACTTCAACATGACTCGTACTCACACGTTTAGTAAACAAATGATTTCATAGCTATTTCCTTTATGTCAACCTGTACTCCGTATATATCTTGACTTTCTCACGCTCTTTTCTTGTCTGGTGCGGACTTCGAGGGGTTTCCCTCTTTTTATTTGCTGGGCTACCAGCCCCGAGCCAAAAAATGTCTTTTGTAGTCAGCTTACTGCTTTTTTAAAAACAGACTAGAGTAGTGGATATAAGTGCAGAAGCTAATTTACTTAGTATAGTCTTGTTCTCAAATCGAAGTGCAGGCAGGATATTGAATGCTTTTGCAGTGGATGTGGAATGACCTGAGCATTGTGAAGGTGAAATATATATTTAGTATTCTGAACTAGGTTGATTACTACCTACACACCGTACACTATGCTATTATGATCAAACTTGCTGCCCCATTTAAACTATATGTCGAGAGTGTCGGCATCATAGTAACTTATAGATTTCTCTACTCAACTTCTTTTGTATACTCTCCAAACGGATTGTGGATGATATTGACAATATGGCCAACTCGTAATCTCATTACGCCGCGATCAAGAAAAAGTCCCACTCGCTGTGTTTTTATGGTTTCTTATTGGATGGCCGCTGCCAAGGCAGGTCGCGGGTATACGAACGAATACGACAGAACGGCACGCGCTTTGAGCTCTTCAGGTTCCTCTGGTTCTTTTCTCTGACGAACCATAGACACACGGTATGCCATGAATCGCACATACCTAGTGATCTACGCAGTCAGGGTTGATCGACAGTGAATATACAGACTAATGTTTCAGTGCAAAGCTAGAATCGAGTGCCCGCGTCAACCGCGTCAGTTTTAATTTCTCGGAAAATGGAAAGTGAGAAGCGACATGGGAACTTCAAAGTAATAAAGACCGAGATAGCCACTGGGTAAGCTCCAGTGGGGAGATCATCAGACGGCAAAAACATAGTGGTACGGCATCTTTTCGTAGCCGAATGATCGGCATCCCGTCTATACCAAGATAAGGCAAGGATTTGGCTAATCTTAGGACCGGCTCGTAAACCCACGAATAAAACTAGGTTAATCACTGTTAAGCTAAATGTGACTTTGCGCCGATGACGCGGTACTGGGAAGCTTGCTTCTAAAGTCAAACTCTCCTGAATCTGTGCCTGGGCTAGTGGGAGCCTTACCATGATATCTAAATTGATGGACTGAAGATCGCCTGCTGTAGCTTAGTGTTGTCCACAAGGTGGCGCCCCCACGCCATCTGACTTGTTTAACTTTGTACTTAACTGCTTATCTATCTTCAGCCGAGTGAAGGTGGGGTATTACATGAATGAAAAGAAAAAAGACATTGCATTATTGTCTGTCTTAGTTGCTTTTCTCCAATGCCTCGGCAGTACGCGTGGATTATAATATTGTGATTAGCAAATAAACCTCCCGTGAACAGGTTACTCGCTTCAGATGTGGCTGTTGCCGGCCCACTTGTGCTCTGAGTCTTATCGTATGTACATTAACCAATTTTCAGGTATGCCAAAGCCGATTCACAAATTTTCAGGCTTGACATGCCTTATCCGGGAAGGGCTTGGGAAGACGATAAACATACATTGGGTAAGATTTGTTGGAGGAAAATAGTATACGTTGGAGATTAAATGGTATTGTAGGAACTTCATGTTGACCAGTGTAGGAGCCACTCGAAAGTACGTATTCAAACCCGAGGTTTTGGGTAATGAGTACCCCGGCGTAATACTCATGTAGAGTTCCAAGAGCGTCGTGAAGTTGTCATCCAAGGCTTAGGTTAAGCGATGACCCAGGTCACGCCACTGATTCTTCAGTAGCTGCAACGCTAAAGGCGCATCAGGTGTTATGCAAGCCGGTACAGAAGACATCGTACGCGTGACCTTCAATTTTGCATTTAGGCTCTGCAACGGATGACTTCGGATCGAAATTTTGTTTAAGACCAGACAACTTTGGGGTGAAATCCAGTTGTACCTTTGTAGTGCGCCTAGAAGCCAAGAGCCACGGAAACATGTCCCGCCTCGGAAGGCATTCGGAGATTTAACAACAGTTTCGACGCACGAAAGCTCTAGCCACTGACCAGTCTACTCTGCATGTTCGCTGGCAGCAACGAGAACTTCAGTTCGCATATAAACCTTAATCCTACAGGGGTCCGACAGCAGGTCCATCAGAATGGAAACATTCGTTAAGAGGGACAGAAGCTCTTTTGACGGTGTTCCTACATCCTAGAGCCGTACAGCACTCGCCCTAGTTTCCTTTCGTGGAGCATTCTGAGACGCGTCGATGACAACACCTGAAAGGACATAAGTATTAACATGGTCGTCTCATTTTGAGAAAACTTGCCTGGAAAGGAAAATGCTACACATGCGGGTCCTTGCCAAGCATTGTGAAGACTGGGGCCTTTTTATTATCCACTTCAACTTTTTTTTTACGCGCCTCCCTCGTCAATGGCCACATAGTCTTTCAATTTATGCATGTCCAGAAAAGATCAGCGTCTGCATAAATCTGCTAGTTTCAAGTCCAACCCATGATTGCCACCGGCTCGGAGTCATACCGGAGAGCCTCCGAATTTAATAAGCTTAATCAGGGACTGGCAGGCACAGTTGGATCCGATCTCCATTTCTGTTCCCTGGTAAGCTCATCATCAGTTGTACGTACGTGATGTCTCACAAAATGTGGATCAATTTCAGCAGCCTAACTCTACACAATACGGAGGGGCCATCACACCACAAATCCCTGTCAGGGGAGTCTATATATCATTTGTAATTGTTATGTGAGGGTCTATCTGCTTTATTCTTCAACTTCTTCATATCGAGGTGTCTCCTGGGGCATGATATTTCAAGTAAAGTGGGAGCAGGTTTTCGGGCTTCTTTGTCTCAGGCGGTTGTTTGGCAATAAACATTACTTATGCGATCCATTCTATGTGCTGTCAGTGTCAATTATTCCGCATTAGTGTGCTAGGGAAGCTCTATAGGAGTGTTCAAAGGAGCAAAAGGAAGGGAGGGGAAAAAGGGTAACCCAGATAGAGAGGCTACGGGGGCTCACCTCTTAAATTTATGCCTCGGAGAAACGATGGAGAAACTACTGCGATTAAAGAATAATTAGCGAGCGGATCTTATTCCACATAAAACGAAGATCTACATGGCTAAGACACGCCATTTTTCGGCCGCTGCCTGAAGTTCGCCTTGAGTGGGGAATCCTATCTCCAGATAAATCCAACGACGAGTATTGGGCAGATCATATTGGTCTTACAAATATGAAGTCGAAGCTATCGAATCCTTCGTGTCATCATCCCGTTCTCCTGCCGTGTTGGCATGTACTGTATGTAACGCAACTGGCCACGGCCCGAGGAAATAGACAAACTGCTCGAAAAATTTCTGCTCATGATTGATCTATATTTTATTAAAGGGTGTGCCCTATGATTTGGCACCGTAACGCATGTTGTGCTGGATTAGTCTATGTGTATCCACCTTGCCTTATAATTCTTCAATGTGGGACGGAAATGCAGAAGATGCTCCGAAAGAGTGGGTTCTAGCATCAGCAGTCACAACGGCCCAGTACTAGCGTTGATCTGCTTCACACTTTTGTTGCGAGTGGGTGCAACTAATCTTAACCAATACAACCTTGCGCAAGGCGCTGCAGAAATCATGGCATAGCGCGATCTCATCTCGGCTGGATTACCTGACTCCATTTTCAGCGATACATATGTACCAAGTTTACTAACCCACTGTGTTTGCACGGATTCTGTATCGTCCCTAGTTATATACTAGGTGGGGGCTACCCTTAACGCAAGTCCGAAGTCGGGTTTCTCTTTCAATTTTTGATCAATGCTTCTACCTCGACCTCTACCGCAACCCCGTCCCTGGCAACGGCAGAGGCAGACATTTTAAGAATGTCTGCCAGTGTGACTGATACCCATGATAAAGGTCCACGGATTCTCGCAGTAGTTTGGACATTATCCGCCCTTACGACAATTTTTGTGGCTGCACGCGTGTACATCCGTCAATGGTTGATCCGCAATGCAGGTATTGATGATTATATCATTGTTGTGGCACTGGTATGCCCCCATGTCAACTTCGCATATCATAACCTCACAGCTTACCGCGTACAGTGCCTAACATTGACATCCGTGGGAATGACAACTGCAAACGTGCATATGGGATACGGAAAGCACGCTTGGTTCCTAGAGGAGAGCACCGTGGAGACAATAAGCTTGGTCAATACAATCAGCTTTGCAATAGGCATATTTTGCTTTACCATTCCAAAGATTGCAGTAACAGTTCTTTTGACTCGGATCCTCAACCCAAGCCGCTTACAGCGTATATGGCTATGGACTATGATTGGAATCACGGCTTCGGTGTCATTCGCATGCATATTCTTGTTGTTCATGCAATGCGATCCCCCTCAGGCCGCATGGCAGCGCCACCTCGTCACCGAGGGCAAAGCAAACTGCAATGATGTACAAATCTTGATTAAGTATGCCATCTTCAATGCTGGTAAGTTGTTCTTAGCACTCCTGTGCGCATACAGCTGATTGTGCGTCAGCGCTATCCGCAAGTGTCGACCTGTACTTGGCCATATATCCCAGTACTGTCCTCATGAAACTTCGCATGCCCTTGGGGAAACGTCTAGCACTTTGTGCGGCCTTGGGTATGGGGTCTATGTATGTTAAATGTCAAATACAATCTCTAGACGAGCACTAATCAATGTCAGTGCTGCCGCAACGGCTATTGCAAAAAGCACGAAATTTCCAGATTTTGCTCATCAAGATGACTATACCTGTGAGAAATCCCAAAATGCCGTTCCCCTTAGTTTTCGCTAACAACACCAGATGCAACCGCGGATCTTGTCATGTGGACAAAGTAAGACATTCGGGTCCTCTCCCAACAGCCTTTGCTAATGATTGTAGCGTCGAATCCAATGTTCTCATTCTAGCATCCTGTATTCCGACTCTCCAACCGATCCTCGAGCTGACGCTTAGGGGTCACATTCGCACTCGAAGCCCTCCAGGGAAAGACGCCAACTATCCGCGCGATTCCTTTTTCCAGAGGACCGGACATAAAACAAACCGACGGTCGGATCGTTCGATTACGCACGTCGAAAGCCAAGAGAGTATCCTTGGTGCTGAAGAACGGCAGAAAAATAGCCATCCCCTTGGTGCTATCGTGCGGACAGATGATGTTTCAGTAGAATTCAACACTAGATCTACGCATAGTGTGCCAGAGAGACACATGACGTGGCAGATTGGTTAAATGCTTGTGCTCCGCGGTGTGTGGCATTCTGTCGGGATATCGAGGAGGACCTTCTTACATCATTTGTTTCCATGTTTGATATATCGTTTGAGCCAGGCGGACACATAGATTTCTCTTGTAGTATGATACTTATGACCTGCATATTTACCTCGTGATCTTGTTTGATATCGGCTATGGGGCTGGCACAGAGCAAGATCCATGTCATGGGGTTATTTGTATTATCAATCAAATGCTCGCAGCCCCTGAGTGCATCGAGATTCGAATAATTTCCCTAATCTATTTCTACCGTGGGTGCCTATCCATGTGGACCGGTTGTCTTACTTTGAGCCATACTTAGACCCATTTAAGTATCTGCGCAAAAGTACGGGATTTATCTAGGGATGTATTTGGTTGTAACTCGGAAGGATCCAACTTTTAGCTTCTATAGACTAGCGCGATCCTTTGGTTAAGCCCATGTGAATAAATGCCAATAGCTAGAAACGGGTCTCTAAACGATAACAGGGGCTGATTCTCTTTCCATCGCTCCCTGTATATTATACTTGGCAGACCACAGACTCGAAACTTGCATTGCCAGGGTCAATCTCTTCACTGTATCTACACCCGGACCATCCAAATATAACAGTCCAACGATGTTCAGCAGCAGCTAATAGTTCATGCACTTTCACATTGCATTTCAAATCATGCAGACCTTTCCAGCCCTCAACTTCCGGGGTCTTGCCAAACTACAACAAGAAGCACACCAATACCCAAGTCACCGATTCGTCTATCATCTATCGCTTTAAACCGCCTACAAAGACAGAAAACATGACTCATCAACGGCATACGCGCTATTATAAGATATCACGACTATACTGGACCGTGCAAAGAGCACGGAATCTAGACCGCAAAGGCCCAAACCCTACTCGGTTTTCTGGCAATCCCCATCTGTTTGGCTTCGGCATCCGAGTTCCACCCGGATCGGCAAGCCGGAACGGCTGGAGCACATTCCATGGATCTCTTGGCATATGAGACCTTTTCTTTCGGACAGTCAGGATTGAAGTGCCTGGCAGAACTGACAGCTGCTTTGACGTTGTTAAAGTCCATGTTTTGATACTCCAAGAAAAGTCGGCTTCGGCCACCGGGGCTGTGTCTGACCAGGATTGAAGAATTGGAGATGCATATCCACACCGGGTGAAACCGGGATACCGAAAACACTACACGTGACAACACATCTTATCGCCTAAGGCACCAAGAACACCACCGAATCGATAAGATAAGCTTTCTGAGCATCGTCATCCGAAATCGCCGGTCGTGGATATCATCCTGCAAAGCTCCTTTCTTCTCTTCCTACCGACCCAACTTGAGGAACGATATTGACAAACAGTGAGGAATATATTCACGAGAGTCCAACAAACCCCGGTTCTATGATATCATAATACTCCAACCACTCCAACCGCCAAAAGTCACCCCACCACCAACTCAAAACCCTTATTCACCGAAGAAGCCCCAAAGGGCAAAAGCAACACCTCCGCCCCACAGTCCCATATAAGAACTCGCAACTTAGCTCCATTACCCCTCCAAACCTCCACGTTTCACACCCGGAAACCAATCCCAAAACTGCCCAAAATGGTCTACACCATCGTTGTCCGTACGTATCTCCCGTTTCGCAATCCTCAATGGCGTTTCTCGGTAAAAGCGCATTGATGCTAACTCGACCGGGTGGGAATTAGACATGCGCGCGAAGGCCGACGAGGAGTCTATCTCCAAGCTCCACGCGAAGCTGTTGGAGGCCTCGGCCGTTTACTCGAAGGATAAGGAGACTCTCTCCTGGTTCGTTATGCAGTCGGTCCATGATAAGCAGGATTTCTGTATCGTTGAGCGCTATCTCAATGAGGGATCTCAGAAGTATCACCTTGAGAACCCTTACTGGAAGACGTTTGATCCCTATGTTATTCCCCTGTTGGAGAAGGAGATGGATCTCAGGCGATTCGAGGAGTTGGTTCCTGAAGGCGAGGAGAAGAAATAAATGTGTCTGGGCTGGGCATCACGATGTATAATGGTTATGTGAGGATGAAATAAATTTGATGTCGTACACATATATCTTTGTTCCGATAGCTTATGCTAGGCGTCCAATAAAAATAATAATAATAAATAAATGGGATTCTGGCAATTGTTGCTGTGTCAAGTGTTGTCGGTGCGACATATACAATTCCTGGCTAGTCACTGGATTATATATAGGACCACTCTGCAACGGCTCACCTCTCCTCACAGCATGCATCCAACCACGCCCAACAAGATACACTGCATCTGAGCAATACTATGAATTCTTCCGCTCCACAATGCTGACCAGGTTATCGCACCCTACCCAACTCTTGTGGCTCGTGCACTTTCCGATCTTTCCTCTAGTAATGCGCAGTATCTACCGAGCAATGGGCCCAAACACAGCGACACAGGGGGCTACTAATACTGCTGCACCTTCTTTTCTTATGGAAGGTTATAGTCTAAAGATTTACCCCGCATGATCCAGCCGAAATTCAATCGATGTTCCTGAGAAAATCATGCGTTGTATGACTAAACGTCATCCAGCTTTTCGGCGACCAAGGTCGGTTTAGTGGGATGATAGGAGAGTACGACCGAACTCCGCTACAGAGAACCCATTATCATTCGCCCAGGATGCCGATCATCTAGACTGCATGAAACGTACAAGTCATGGTATCACGTGAGTCCGTTAGAAGCTCCTCTGAAAGGCTGCGTAGAACAGACAAAGGTATCCGTACATACAACGAAGCCGAGTTCTCGCGTTACATTTTGCCTGGTCGAGAACTGGACTGGCATCAGGCTCTGGAGCATCATGGGGGGCCAATCGCCGAAAGAGATGATCCTGTGCATCGAGGATATCAAATCCGCGGCGGGGCAGAAGTTACCCGCATCATCGCGAGGTGCGGGGTGATACCGACATGAACATTCCACACACAACGGCATTGTTACTAATTACGAGACCATCTAGATTTCTACAATGCAGGCTCGACGGACCAAGTCACCGTAACGGAGAATTCCACGGCCTATGGGAAGTACCGGCTGCGTCCGCGGGTATTGGTCGACGTCTCGAACACAGATACTAGCACTACCGTGTTCGGACAAAAGATCAACTTTCCGCTATGTGTAGCGCCGGCGGGCATCCAGGCAATGGCACATCCGGACGGTGAACTGGCGACAAGTCGCGCGTGTGCTCAACAACAGGTCCACATGGGGGTTTCGTCGTTCGCTAATTATTCTGTGGAGGAGATCCGGGCGGCTGGGCTTGACATTGGACCGATACAGCACACCATGCAGATATATACTATGCAAGATCGAGCACATCAGGAGCGCATTATCAGACGTGCCGAAGCGGCGGGTTGCGTCGCGATCTTCTTGACGGCGGACAGTCCGATTCTTGGCGTCCGGTACAGTGAGCATCGGAATGATTTCCGAGCTCCTGAAGGTCTCGACTTTCCCATGCTGGAGAAGACGTCGGAAATGATTCGAGCTGAGCGACACGAAGATGGGTTCACGGGAGTCAATTCCAGCTCCCATTCATGGGCCCGAGAAATTCCCTGGCTGAGAAGTGTGACAAAAATGCAGATCTGGATCAAGGGGGTGCTCACGGCGGAAGACGTGGCGCTTGCCATCCAGTACGGTTGTGAAGGAGTGGTTGTTAGTAATCATGGCGGCCGACAGCTGGATGGCACCGCGGCCACGATTGACGCCCTTCCGGAGTGTGCTAAAGCTGCGAAGGGTCAGATTCGAGTACACATCGATGGGGGTATCCGGAACGGAACGGATATCTTCAAAGCCCTGGCGCTTGGTGCCGAATGCTGCTGGATAGGGCGACCGATCATCTGGGGTCTTGCAGTAAGTCAGGCACCGACCGTTGCGTGTCCTACCTTCCCAGTAGTAGTTGTCGCTGACCACGTTCTCACGGTAGTATGACGGAGAGGCGGGGGCTCGTAAAGTGTTGGACATTCTGTATACGGAGTTCAAACGCTGCATGCAGCTCACGGGCTGTCAAAGCATAGCGGATATTTCTCCGGCTTCTTTGGGCGTGGTCAGGAGTGATGGGCCATTAGCCCGGTTGTGACCTTTTCCACCAATTCTCTCGGTCATTTGGTTCCCTTCTGGTCCCTCTGCAGTTTTTGGCACTGTTCCATTGTTCTGTTGCATAAATACGGAGTCCTTGGGGCTGTGTTGAAGATCGGTTAGGCATGCGGAGAGATCGCAATTAAAAGGGGAACGAGATGAGTTGACGGATGCGGAAGTCCCGAGAGCTAGAAAGAGTGAAAGATAATTCAAAAGGGGAAAGCCGTCGAGACACGTGTCGCGCTATTTGCCTTCTGCCTGTGGAGACGATCCAATTCTTGAGTGGCGAGTTCATTTCCTTTCTGAAGCGTCGAGATTCTCTTTGATCACAAAAAGAACAGCAAGACAAACAATGCCGGCATGACGGTGGGATTTTGTTCCTTTTTGTAAACGAATACGACCATCAGCTGGTCGGGTCTGAAAATGCTGGTTTCAATGCTATTTATAGCAGACTTATATGCAAGGAATCCAATGGGATTGATCCCCACCCGCTTAAGATTTCAAGATAGTTTGAGGTGGTACCTTTCGTTCGAAGGTACGGAGGAGCCTCTGTGCCCTGATTTTCTCCTGCACCCCCTATCGCCTGAACGTCCATGATTTGTGCCCCGTTCCGTCGCAACGTAGGGCTCGTACCCTGGGAGACATGATGCCCAGAAACTCAATCAAGGAATCAGTAACTTGTCCAGTCTTGGACGGCAAAAAGATTCGTCACGGACGGAGCAACAGTCCGGGGAAGACATGCTGACGACGGAACCGAAGTCGATCAAACCCAGGACCAGAGCGATCTGAGACGGACATGAACCCCTAATGGAGGACGAACAGGCAACCAGGAAAAAAGGTCAAAGACTTGGCGCGCGCTAAAGCCCCCGAAAAAGCAGGTAGCGCAGCGATCCCATTGGCCGAAGCGACTGTGGCGTGGATGTCTTGGCGGATACTGTCGTCTCTTGGCGTTTCACTGCCAAAACTTCCCTCTTTCTGTTTTTCTCCCCCCCGCCCCTTTAAAATTCCACCACATAATAATAATGTCGTTCCCGTCGCCCCTGGGAAAAAATAAAGCTCCGTTATACCAGCCCTTCCCATTGCTGGAGGTAACGAGGGCGACTAAACCAGAATTAAGCATAAATCAGTGCATAATACATACTTACCACACACCACCCCCAACCCCCCCATGCGCGGACTAAGTTGGCAGCAGCTCGGTGGAGCTGTCCTGCTCCTTCTTCAGGGGCAAGTGGCCCTCTCGGCGCTCAGCGTGCAGGTGAATAGTAAGGGTATGTTGATGTTTTCCATTTCCTATTTCGGTTATGTGGTTGAAAGAGTATGAGTTCTTAGGGCATGATTTCCAGATTCGTTGGCCAATGCGGGGAAGCAGATCGCCGATCCTATGATGGACTTCTATGCCCAAAATCAGACGGAAGGCATTCCCGGCAAGCTCACCGATACCTGGTACATTGCTGGTGCCATGTTCATGACCTTGATTCAGTACTGGGCCACCTCGGGCGTCGATCAATACAACAAGGTTGTGTCACATGATCTTATGTTCCAGTCGGGTGAGAATTATGATTACTTCTCGGCGAACTATAGTCAATGGCTGGTAGGGTTGAGACGTGTCCCATGGATGGATGACATGGCTAATTCGGGACCAGGGAAATGATGACCAAATGTTCTGGGGTCTGGCCAGTATCACCGCGTCCGAGACCGGGTTCCCTGAAATCTCGGGTAAACCTACCTGGACCTCCCTGGCTCGGACCGTTTTCAATATGCAGGTCGAGCGGTGGGACGAGACCGCTTGCAATGGTGGTCTGCGTTGGCAGATCTGGCCCTACCAGGCGGGTTATACCATGAAGAACTCTATTTCTAATGGTGGTCTTTTCGAGTTGTCCGCTCGTCTAGCCCGGTTCACCAAGAATGAAACCTACGCAGAGTGGGCAGAGAAGATCTGGGATTGGTCGGCAAGCTCACCTCTCATCCGCACCGAGACCTGGTACGTGGCCGACTCGACACAAAATGAGAACAACTGCAAAGACTCTGGCAACAACCAATGGACGTATAACTACGGAACCTTCTTGTCCGGTGCCGCCTTCATGTACAACTATGTGGGTCATTGCATCCCAGTCTGTTTGTTTTGTGGCCCGCATACTGATCTGTAACTAGACCAATGGTGACGAGAAGTGGTTGAAGCGCGTCAATGGCTTGTTAGAAAGCACCTTTGGCACGTTCTTCCCGTCCAACTACGGCGGTAACGTGCTGTCGGAGGTGGCCTGTGAGCCCATCTTGAGCTGCGATCGGAACCAATTGGGTTTCAAGGGATATACGGCTATGTGGCTGGCCCATACCGCCATTCTCGTTCCCTCTACCGCGGACCGAATCACTCCCAAGCTGCAAGGCTCCGCAGAAGCAATCGCAAAGCAGTGCTCGGGTGAGTCCGAGAATCTCTGTGGTGTAACATGGGGCAAACCCACTTGGGACGGTGTAAAGGGCCTGGAAGTTCAGATGGCCGCACTAGCGGGACTTACTTCCAACCTGATGCTCTTGGAGAGCAAATCGCCACAGACCATCGACACAAATCCCGACGCCGGGGAACATCATATCGATAATAACGAGAATAGCAGCAAAGACCCCACCAAGTCGAAGCCGATTGAGACAGCGGATCGGGCCGGAGCCTGGATCTTGACGGTCATGATCGCCGCCGGTGCGATAGGCGCCGTAGGGTGGTTAATCAAGACGCAATAAGGGATGCGGGTTGGTTTTCATTTTCATGTACAGATCGTCGCGCCCCAACTGGTCAGGTGGGACATATCTTTTATTCAGGAAATAGCTTTTCATACATTATGTTTTACTACTATGCTTTCGCTTCATCATGACAGCCGAGGAATACTTAATTCAGAATATTTATCAATACCCCCTTGGCAAATACTTTGGAATCCCAGAGAACATGTTAGATCAGATAACCGAAGAGAAAAGCAAACTATACTAGCCCTCTCTGCGATAGATGAATTGTATCCTACCCATCAAGTGCTTGCACAACCTGTGCCCAATTCCCAAACCCATAAGCACCCGGTACAAACGGCCCGTCAAACAAACTCGCCAAAACCACACGATCCGTCTGCTCTCCTTCCCATGGCTCCCTCCCATGCTGTGCAATGATATTATCAAACACCAGCACATCCCCCTCCTGCCACCGATGCAGCACCCGAATCTCATCCGTAATCTTCGCTAAATGCGCCAGATACTTCTCCGGAATAGGCGTCCCATCACCATAAAGCTGATGCGTAACATTCTTCCTCTCATCATTTGCCTGCAACCTCTTATAATACGACGCCAGCCCAGTGAACAGCGTAGGTAGATTCGTCCCCGGCTGCGTCCGAATCACCGGCAGTCGATGCGTAAGCACAACCCCAGTCTCAGTCCATTCCCATGTCGTATGATTCCCACGACCATACCGAGCAATCTGTGCTTCGATCTTCCTCCGCTTCGTCTCTTCGTCGTCGCCATCCTGGATCTCCTTTCCAAATGCCTGGTGCAATGTTGCACCACCCTCATACTGCTTCTCAATATTGTAGGCAACCCGACTCAGAATCCCCTTCTCAGCAAGCTCATCAATAAACTCCGGTAGTTCTGCCTGTGCACGACGGAATAACTCTAATGACGAGGAAATCGGCGTTTCCCCACCCTTAACCGGGGCGCGCTGATTATAGAAGAAGATATACTCCGGCGCATGCGGAACCTGCGGCGACTCGTTGTGGTTATAGATCTGCACTTCCTTTGGTGCCTCGTTTGCGGGGGCTACATTCGGGGCGAGCAATGGGCGATCGACGACAATGCCGATGATCTCGTGCGGCCTGTAGCCGAAAGCAAGGGCGAATTTACTGAAGTCGTCAGCGTTGTGGATTGGGAGGTCTCGAAAGAGGAGAGTTCCGTGGCGGGCGAGATATTTAGTCCAGGTTTGATCGCGGGATTGTAAAGTCTCGATTGTGGAGATAATAGAGTCGAGGGTGAGGGATTTCTTGCTTTCCTCTGTTGGGCGTAGGGCTAGGGGGATCACGGTGTTGCTGGGGTGGGGTGGACCGAGAATGCGCTGGTTGGTTGAGGGGAGAGTGAAGGGTTCGAATGTTATTGTTGGAGATGGGGTGTCGGTGAGATGGAGGCTGGGAATATTCAGTTGCTCAACGGAGGTCGTCATTGTGAATCTATATGGCTAGAAGAATATCGGTCTTGGTGAGGGAAAGATGTTAGACTACTGGGTATATATGGAACTGCCACCCATCCCCCGCATCTACTGCGATAGGCCGATGATGTGCTCAGTGGCGCCCAAGATTGCGCCAACCCCGCCATTGTGCAGCTGCTTGTGATAATCCTCGACAAAGACAAGGATTGCTGGTCATGAGTGGCCAATTTTGGTATCGCGTCACAAGTCTAGGTTCCGACCCATCGTTCCTTCAGACCTTTGGAGTGCCAATGGCCGAGGTTATATAGATATCATGCAAGGGGCGAATGATCTTGCGTGCTTGGGGATATGATGAGTGATATTTTATCGATAATAGCGAGGAATCTCTCAGAATATGGAATTGAAATTGCAAGCCTCCACCACGCCAGACATTGGAAAAAGCAAAGAGGAGAGGTTGACCACCGTTCTTCTGATCCAACATGACAGCAAGCGGCAAGCACGGAGAACAAATATCTCAAGCAATACCAGAAAATGACATGAGCCAGCTCCAAAGAAAGCGATCCTTTTTCCGTAGTACCCTATTTCAAATCCTCGTCGTTGGTCTTTGCGCCTTTTGTGCCCCAGGGATATGGAGCGCAATGAATGGGTTGGGCGTGGGTGGCTCACAAAGTCCTAATCTAGTGAACGCCGCCAACGCTCTGCTCTACGCTTTCATGACGGTGACCTGTTTCGCCGGTCCCTGGTTAACTAATATAATCGGGTTCCGCTACACACTGGCAATCGGCTCAATCGGCTATCCACTCTACGCAGCAGGCCTGTACCTGAACAACCGCACCGGTGCAACCTGGCTCGTTTATCTTGGCTCCATAACCTGCGGTCTCAGCGCCGGCTTCTTCTGGAGCGTCGAAGGAGCCATCGCAACAGGCTATCCAGAACAACACAAACGAGGTCGCTACATCGCCACGTGGTTCACATTCCGGAATTTCGGAAACATCATCGGCGGAGCCATCTCCCTGGGAATCAACCACAATGTCAACCAACGCGGGCAAGTAGGCTACCAAACCTATCTCGGTTTCATTGCGATTCAATGCTTGGGGCTAGTGTTTGGTCTTCTTCTATCGAACCCCGAGAAAGTCCAACGCGACGACGGAACTCACATCGAGGCACCCAGGAACATCGATTGGCGCATAGAACTCTGCGCCATGTGGCGTCTCGCCCGAAGCAAATCCATTCTTCTCCTCACTCCCCTATTCTGGTACTTCGGCTGGATCCAAGCCTACCCGGGTACATACCTGGCAACCTACTTCACGGTTCGCTCCCGGGCACTCGGCAGCTTCCTCTCAGCCGTAGTCGGTACGCTAGCTACCTGGCTGGGTGGTACACTTGTCGACCTGCCCTGGCTTCCAAGCCGAAAAGCAAGAGCAATAACAACATACGTCCTCATCGCAGTCATGAACACTACAACCTGGATATGGGCCGTGATCATCCAAAACGAATACCGGCATACAAAGCCAGTTCTGGATTGGGCGGATCAAAGTGCGTTTGGGCGCGGCTTTGGAGTCTACATGTTTGAACGGATTAGTTTGGGTATGGTGGAGAACTATATCTACTGGTGTATTGGGAATCTGTCGGATTCACCGGGGGATCAGATTAGATACAGCTCTTTGTTAAGGGGGATTGAGACCGCTGGTGTGGCGGTGGGGTTTGGGGTGCAGGCTGTGCCGACGGCTTTGATTGTTACTGCGGCTATTAATCTGGGGTTGTGGTGTTTTGCATTGCCGTTTAGTTATTATGCTACTTTGGGGGTTGTGAGGAAGTTTTCGAATATGGGGTTGGTAGGGCAAGAGGATAGACCTGTATTTGCGTCTGGGGAAAGAAATTGATGCAATAGAATTAAGCCTATATAAGCCAAAGATGGACTAGGGCGCAAGTCCCGTCGATCACATTGTTTATTGTACTAGATTGGTACTGGTCTCACCCAAAATCACATCTGCGGCTTTTCCCGCCACCATATAGATTGACACAACAGGAAACGTGCCGGGTATACGAGGAAAAGTAGAACCGTCAACGACGCGCAACCGGTCAACCCCACGAACCCGAAACTTGGAGTCAAGTACTGCTATTGGGTCATCGTCTCTCCCAATCGGACAAGTGCACATAGCATGATGCCCCCATGCGGTATCCTTGATGTAAGCCTCGATATCTTCTTGAGCGGTAACGTTCGCTCCAGGTAGAACCTCAGAAACAGGAAGAGGTTGACGCTTGAAAGCCCTACGACCAAGCTCGAGTGCTTCACATATAGCCTGCAGGTCTGCTCTGTAGTCGCCAACGCCGGTGTCAAAGTAATTGAACACAATTTTGGGAGGATCAAGCGGGTCCGCAGACCGAAGTGTCACTGTGCCAGCGTTATTCCGCGGATGAGCTTTAAGCGCCGACCAGGTGAACCAGTCGTGCCTGGTAGTGGTGTTGTAAGCATGGCCAGGGTAATAGCCTCGGAAGTTGCCGATCACTCCGAACATATTGATATCGATTTCGTTGTTAGTGGTGGCTGTACTCTTGTAGGACATCGCTGCAGCACCACCCGAAGCGCTGTAGATGCCGCGGTCGCCGAGGACTGATTTCATCCAGCGCGCGAGGCATGGTTCGGGCTGGCCGTGGAAGCCGGACGTACAACCTTTGAGAGGAGAGAGGTCTTTCGGAGTGTGCACTTGTACCATTGTTTCGTATTGATCCCGAAGGTTCCTTCCCACGCCGGGTAGGTCGACTACGACTTTGATACCGTGTTTCTCGAGCTCACCTGCTGAGCCTATACCGCTTAGTTGCAGTAATTGTGGCGAATTGTAAACGCCTCCAGCGACGATGACCTCGCGCGACGCAGTCGCAATGCCGGGGATGCCGGTTTTACCTTGCCCAGACAAGGGACTAGCTTTGTATAGATACTCGCCGTCGAGGAATTCAACGCCTGTTGCGCGAGGTAGATTGGCAGAAGTATCGAATATAACCTTGGTAACAAAGCAGTTCATCCGAACGTCTAGAGGATATTTCTTGCTACCGTTCTCATTGACTGCATCGCGAACAGAGACTATAGACTCCCGTGCCCCGTTGCGCTTAGCATCATTAACCGAAAAAGGCAAGGTATAGTAGGCAGGTGTCTTATCGCGCGCCTCATCATCAACATTTGCATCGCCAGCAACTAGCGAAGCAACATTGGTCAGAGGGCCCGTCTCATTATCTACCGCAAAGGCATCGCCAAGGACCAGGCTCAACAGCTGTGTATCCTGCAGTATGAGTCGCAACGGCGGGGTCTCAATCCCAAGCCACCCATTGTGCCCATGACCTCTCTTTCCAGGAAGTAGGTATCTATTTCTCTCTAACCTCACGAAGTATTTCCGCATGTTCGCCGCCCTCCACGATGAATCACCCGTCAACTCAGCAATATAGTCGAAATCCGAGCGATACGGGTAGAGAGCGAACAAGGCGTTGTGTGCGGTACAGCCTCCTAAGGTTCCGGCTCGAGGGTAGAGGATACCTTTCATACTGGATCTGGGGGGAGGGTCAGGCCCTATGTATTCCCTCCCATCTGGTGTCTCGTAAACCGTCTTGAAATCACGGGCTTGACGCGCCTCATCGGCATAGTGCCGGACGTAAAAGCTCCATGCTAGAGCTGGGTCTTCGGAAGCTTTTGGTGCATAGCCGGGAACACTGTAATTAAAATTATGGCCTTGGTCATTGTCGGCTTCCAGGAGGAGGGTTTTATGGCCTGCTAGAGCAAGACGCGCTGCTAGAGGGCCACCGCCGGCACCGGATCCGACGACGATGTATTCGTATCCTTTGAGGTAGATGGCATTTGTCAGAATAGCGGAGAGGGTTAAAATGCCGATTAATCGATTGATGAGCATGGTGCCGTAGTTGAAATGCCTCTCATAGAATATCTTGTGTATGTAGTGGTAATGTGATGCACTCTGCATTTGCTGTCCGTCTGAAAAGTGGTCGAACGCCCATAAGTACAGAAGGGGTTTCAACACAGTGTTTTTCTTTTGCCCAGGTTGAATGCGAGGAGAGTTACGTGAAGCAACTAGCGGGACTTAGTATTGAAAGTTCACATGCACCCTGTCAGCTGCAACTATTCCGTATTCCTCTCCCTGTCGTGTAACATTGTATCCTAAGGGGCTTCCAATTCATAGTAACCACTTACTTCTTCAACACTATGCTATCCTATTGAAGCTTTCCCCTGGCTACTGTTATTCTATGATCGAATGGGTCCGTCTAATAAATCCTCGTTGCATTGGCAATGAGTAGTACCCAACTCGACGATATTACCCAAACAGGAGTATGATGTAACTATGTCCAGGTATCAACCCATACCAATCAAAATAGAAGATAACTATACATCAGGATATGGATGAATATTGCTCAACAAAAGGCATATCATCTTGGCTGATCCTTAGGGCATCTCAAACCATGCCAGATAAGGCATAGACGACTTTGAACTCCGAAACTACTCCGTAGTCCGATACATACGGAGTTCTCACCCCCTCACAAAAACCTCATATATAGAGTAGTCCCCCCATAACATTTGACACCCTACTTACTCTATAACTCATTCTCAATTCATATTTTTAACAAAAAGCAACAATGTCAAAAACACCCACACTCCCACCCGGCTACACCCTCCGCCAAGGCTACCCCTCAGTACAGGATTACATCCACCTCCGCTCCGCTTCAGGTCTATCCCCGCATAGCGCTGCCCAAGCAGAGGCCGCGATGCGCGGCAGCTGGTATGGATGCTACGTTACATACAATGAGAACCCAGAGCAAAGCGACAAGGATATTACTATATCCAACTCGAACAATACAACAAGCGATGAGCTAATAGTCGGCATGGGCCGTGTCATCGGCGACGGAGGCTGGTATTTCCACATCGCCGATATGGCCGTGTTGCCTGATCACCAGCGCAAGGGACTGGGCGATGTGATTTTGAAGAATCTCATGAACAGAATTCGCTCGCTGGCACCTCCTCCGGAGAAAGCGGAGGATGGGAGATTGATGGGTACCTATGTGAGCTTGTTCGCTGATGTGGCGGGCCGCAAATTGTATGCTAGGAATGGGTTTGTTGATTCGATGCCGCATTCCATGGGTATGGTTCAGTTATTGGATAGGGAGCCTGCTTCTGATGGTGGGGTCCCTGGGAGTTAGTGGTGGTGTTCTTACCTGCAAGAAATGGGAAAAAATGGTGTATGTTGTATGCCAACCCTTACATGATGAAAAGGTACATGGACGATATTTTCTGTTAGACAATTGTGGTGAAAACTTTATACAAAGCTCCTAGGTATGTAGCCAATAGGACCGATTGATCGCGAGCCGGGATTGAGAAGAACAAAATGACATTGTGTCAACATTAATGCTGATGATTTATTGAGGGGGACCAGCGGGGCATCTGGTCTATTTTACGGTATCGTGTGTATATCAGAAACTCCTTACGGCCTAAGCAGTATAGATACCCTTGTTAAATCACAACTCAGGTATATCACCCAATACATGCGGTTCATGATCTACCTTTGGCGCATCAAAATGTTGATATTGTTGTGATGTGATCACTAAATCACACGAAAAGGGCCTAGATGCGAGCTAGATATCATCATTACGGAACACAATGAATAATATAATTAGTATATTAGAAGCTCAAATGCACGTCGGCGTTTACTTGAAACACATCTCAACCCTGCTGACATAACACACAGCTATATATACTCCAGTTCGCCCAAAACGCCGCATGCATTCGCTTTGATTGCATAAAATCATATAATTAAACTTTATCCGAATATATATTCCCTGCAGGATCCTTCCGCCATGCCTTAAGGTTCTCTATACCAGTTTTGATCGCCTTCCACCCAAGTGAATAGTACACCAATCCAAGCAAAGCAATCGAATATCCCACGATCTGAATGGTGCTCACCTGCGTGTGCCAAAGCACAACTGAGGCAATGATAAGTAGAATATTCTTCGGAATACTGACAAGTGTTGTCGTCAGTCCGGATGTCTTTCCGATCTGAACATATTATTAGCCTGTTGTTTGCATGCGCTGGACCGGGTGACTCACAAGAACAAAGATCGAAACGTTCAGCATGAATCCCACTACAGCATTCGACAACAATGTCAAATACCCCGTGTTGGGGACAACACTCCAGTGGAAATCCCTGAGCTCTGTATTCCAGGCAATTATGGAGTTCATGACGGCGCAAACCGGCGCCGTATAATAGAGACTGACGAGCGGGTCCATTTTCTGGCCATCGTCAGAGAGCAAGATTTGCATCATTACGAGACGGTTTGCGTCGCAGACGAGACTGGCCATTTGGTAAAAGATGCCGAGTAATGAGAATTGGATTTCACCTGATACGGCAAGGCCCACGCTGCATGTGATGATTAGGATGTTTATCAGTACCTCCATTGAGGGTGTTGCTACTCCCCATGACCAGCTGACGAGGAGGGTGACGACTGGTCCGGCGGCCTGGAGGAAATTGTCAGTTTCAAAGTGTCTCAGGGCGAGAGAAATAAGATTATCTAGGAGATAATACCTTTAGCATTTGAATGAATGAAATGTTGAGGTAGAGGTAGACGATATTCCCAAAGACCAGGCTGCCGCTATATAGGAGGCCAATAGGAACCATCGTGCGTGCATACATTCGGCTATTCATCTCGATGTTCTTACGGCTATCCAGCAATGTCGTTGTCCGCGCCAGAACTTGCGTGACCACGGTAGCGAATATAAGATGCCATGTCGTGAGAAGGATTGCTGCAATTCTTTAGCAATTGAACGCAGAGTCAGATAGTAGCCCACTCACGGTATCCTGACAAGATAGTTAGTTAGAATAACTTTCTCGCAAAGCGTGCGTATTGAACTTACTGAATTCCGTCGAGTCTAAGATCCATTTATTGAACAAGACGGTGAGATTTGACCAGAAGACCCAGGATCTGATCGCTGTCAGCTAGTAAAGCAAAGCCGGGGACTATCAAACTACGTACAGAATATCTAAGGTGATATTCCATGTCGGCTTTTTGCCGCCATTGAGTTCTTGGTATGTCATTTCACCTCTTTCGTTTCCCATGGTATTTCTCCGACGAGAAGAAGTTTAAGATTTCTCGAATAGACTCCAATTCCAATCCCAGCCCCAGATCAAACGGAGAAAAGGTGGCGGAGCGATGTAAGACCAGGTCGTTAAGTGGGGTCCATTTGGCTAGGGTGCGTTTAGTGCAGTCGGACGACCATTACTATTAAGTGGTAGACGTCAAGTGTACGTGCAAAATTGCAATACCACCAGGAGCAATAGAGAAAAATCCATGAGCTGGCTCCAATACTTACTTAAATTCGTGACCTGGAGGTCTAGGTATCATTTGACTGGGTGGTTGTACGGAACTAGCGGATGGGTGTGATTGCCCGTTGCCCTAACCAGATTAAAAATGGTTGCCTGGAACACCTTCCATTCGCTGAGCGCGCACCACATTCCCACCAGACCCCTAAAAAAAAGGCTAAAAGGGTCGCGAAGCTAGTAATCATAATCCCTGTTCTGCGCTCGCTTGGCCGTTTGCGACAAAGCTCGGGGCAGGCGCGCCCCAGAAGCCGAGTCAGGTACCAGCCGATGTCACAGTACATGAAGCCCAGGCCGAGTTAGCTTGATTTTTCTTTATTACTTACCTTACATAGAGGGTGGGGAAATAGCGGGTCTTTGTGCCCGTTCCTTGGTCTTGCTAAGTTTCCCAGTCTAAATTGTTTGGGTCGATGAAACCTTGCGATGCAGTCATCCATTATCTTACATTTATTTCTGCACCGAGGTCTAGATTTAGGAGTCATCGGCGACACAAGTCACCCGCATGCGGCATGTAAGGGACCCGCCCCACTGCATTCCCATTCAAGCCCTTTTGAGTCTTCCGTTTTAATCGCACTCTTTTAGTTCTACGGAGTAATTTCTCGAGAAAATAATTATATGGGTCCCATGTTTCGATTCTGTGTAGCTGCTAACCTAAAAGGCAGGTGGTGATGAAATAGAATTCAAATCGTCGTGCGTATTGTAGTAATAGGAATGTGAACAAGACGAAGTGATCAATTTGTATGGTAAGAAGTGAAAAAAGAAAACCAAAACCCCTGGATATACAAGCCTCACCAAGAATGGGTACAGTACGTAATGAAGTAACTAGGCCAGGCTTCCACCTCCATCAACCGCTTACACTCCTCCGGGTCGAAGGTCGGGTTCTCCCACGCCGCCTGACAAACGGAGGCATTGTTCGCATCATCTACCCAGCTAAAGGGGTATATCTGCTTCTCAGGTAGGAGCACCAGCGCGTCTTGGAGGTGTGCGCCCATGGCAAGCTCACTCTCATCGCAAAACAACTGCCACGATTCTTGATGCCGTTGAATCGTCTTGCAGGCATGCTGTCGCAATGAATTATCTTTGAAGTTATCCCAGTATTTCTTGATCATCAAACTCAATGCCCCGGGTCCGGTCAGACCCTCAACAGACCCATCACCAGTTCCCTCAGGATGCTCGATCACGTTGAGAACTGGGAGAAGCCAAAACGGATGACCCGGGGGTGATGCCATCCAGCCGTTGGGCACCGCGGCAGAGCTCAGAATATCGACAGTGCGAGCCATGCGTCCCAAGAATGCGCGTTGGACGGTAGCCTTCTGAAACGACGGTGCCGATGAGAGGATATCTTCATGGGCGGCAAGAGCGGTTTCATGACCGGCAAACAATGGCGCAACGGGGCGCAGGGCTTCGGTATCCACGTCGGCATACATCCTGTGCCATTAGTTAGTTACAATAATTATGGCCAAGTAGACCAGGTACTCTGAAAGACCTACCCGCCAAACAAGTACATATACAAATTGCGGACAACGTCCGCCCGGAGAATCTCTTTCGGGAGACTGTCATAAGTCTGGAGAAACCAAGGGAAATACTGTTCAACAAGCATTCGGTTGGTTTCGTCATCCCAAAGCACATATTCCCAGTCCGAGTTCTGCGTACGCATGCCATGTACCCAGTCCTGAGCACGCTCGCTCATATTGCTGCCCGCTGGAAACCATGTCTGATGGATAATCTTAGGAATCGTAGTCCCATCATGGGACAGTGGACGCGATAACAGAGTACGAGCAGGTAGTGCACGGGCGATTGGAGGCGAGGAAGCTGGCACTACCGAGGGCACGATTGATGAGCGGAATGGGTAGGAGAGGAGCACAAGAAAGACAGCGATGCCGAGGATGAGCTGAATCCTCCGTCGAGAAAGGCAGCCAAATGGAGAGTCCGCTATCATTCTGAAGCAAACTACCTCCGTGGTTTCGAATCTCGTAGTAATGATCGTCTAGGTTAGAGGCACGTATAGAGAATTTCGAGCCTTGACAGCCCTCCTCGAGCTTGCCGTATCAGAATATCTCGAGTTTGCAGATGCATCGAATCTACTATGCTTAAGAAGATGCCAGTTGAAGAAAGGAGAAATGGAACGATACTGTGTTGCGCAATCACTGCCCTAATCCTGGTCCAAGACCGTTTCCAGCCTTAACCCGGAGCCCAGACCCAGCATGCCGGAAACGGCGATGTATGATACTTGAGTTAGGTAAATGTCTCATCGGCTCAGCTGCCACACAGATACCATATTTTGTGTTAATACCGCTGAAGCAGCCATTCAGGGATTCTAGCTCTCCTCGTTACAGGCCCATGTAGCACTTGCTAACGCGTGTTGCAAGCGTAGACCCCACCGACCGAACGACGCGTAAAACCGGTTGTCAACGCCCGACAAGAACAGCTATAAGCGAATCATCGATCTGTGAATCAAGCGCTGGATATATTGCAATGCATTGGTCATATCGGTTCATCCGTGGTTGCTACAGACGACTTATCTTGAATAGTGTGTTCCTTGTCTAGTTCGGTGCTCAAGCCACTTGCCGTGAATTGCATGATGTTGCCCAACATTGCTGGCCATCCACCTTTCTGAATGTATCTTGCCGGCCTTCCATCAGTATGCAATCAATATGTATGCTTTTCATGAAGCCAGTCAGGCCTTGAGGTTGCTCATGGTCATGTTGTTGCGCATTCAGTGTTTAAGCTGGGGAAAGGCAGTTAGCTCCGGATTAGGCTTAGTGGAGTATCAAGAAGCAGCAACACCGGCGGCACGGCTCAATAGATGATCCGCCTCACGGTCATCAAGTATTAATAACATTACAACAAGGTGTTGTAAAAGGTCCTCTTGGAAAAGAGCCTATGTAAGGGTATACCGCTATCTTCATAGTGCACCGTAAGATATATCTGTTTATCTATATAAGGGGTGTTTGTTTTCGGATGTTCAAAGGATATCAATCAACCATGATCCTATTTGAAAACATATATTTCTGACGGTCAGATCCCAATGCAGGAGTGTAAAAACGTCCCCATATCTGCAACTTTCTATGTTGTTATAGTGCGGGGCTCTAGTAGTTTCTGGACTTAGACACATATCCTGCGATACGGTGACTATCTACAGATATGAATATCCAATCCTGACTGAGTTTCTTCATTCGCATTGGTATCATCTACCGCCCAGGCGCAGCTTTCCACGGTATAGTATATAATCCCGTCACCTTGCCTACCATAGAGCAATCCCACTGGCATTTGGAGCAATAGTTCGTGAGGACTTAATTTGGCTATCCATATTGCAGGATCATAACTCCTCCTTACCCAATAGTCGCTCCCACTGTCTTCGGTAGAACGATGCTCTACTGCCGGGGCAAATAAGTACTAACCTCCAGCCCATTATTAAACGGCAGCGTCATGTTAACAAATCCACTGCTGGGATCACGCATAAAGTCTAAAAGTTCCTTATACTTGTCCGCCGCGGCAATGGTATTATCCGCCACAACCACAGCCCCGTATCTCATATGCGGCAGGATTAGCTTCAACGTCGGCAAAGCCATGGGCGTCCAAACTATCAACAACAATTAGCGAAGGGAAGTGAGCGATGGAAGGAGGAAAAGGAGACGAACTATCGAGAAGCAGCAAATCAACCGCCTCTACATCCCGCTTCAAAGTCTCACGGAGGTCTCCCTCCCGCAGGTCAATAACGTCAGTGACGACGTTCCCACATTGCGCCCAATGCTCTCGGGCCTTGGCAGCCTTTGTTGGCTCGTTTTCAGTTGCTATAACACGTCCCGTGCCACCTGTGGCCGCTACATTGGCCGACACGGCAAGGGCCAGATAGATGGTGCTCACACCGAAGGAGGTGCCGGCTTCGACGACGGTTTTGGCGTTGACGATGCGACAGAGCTGATAGAGATATTGGGATTTGTCTTCATCGAGGGCGATGAACTTGTCGCGCATTACATCATCGAAGGTTCGGCTTTCAAAGTCGGCATCTGTGATGGCAGATTCCTGGGTCGTGGATCGTTTGTGGAGGGTGGTGAGGAGGCTGCGGATGTGTGGCGCAACGCCTTCGAGGGGGCTCGGTGAGGACATTCTATTGCTGGTGTCTTCCCAATAGGATGATAATGAGGCAACGTAGACCTCTTCTTTTGGGGGTGATGGTGAGATTCTATTGGGGTTTCAGTAGCTTTTAAGGTTACGTGGTTCGGGAACGACACCGCTAAAGCTTGCATTATCTGATGTTGTTTCCCCGCTCATTTATGAGTCAAGGATACTCTTTGAAGACTAGGGATTAGATGCTATTAACCGATATGCCGACAAGGCGTGGCGCTAACCCTCGTTTAGGACTGAAAGATGTTAAGACAAGGATCCCGATGAGTCACATGAGACTTTACGTCAGATTGCATTGATCCACCTGGCAGCAGCAGCAAAAGCAATAGGCGTCTGAATGAATACGGGATTTTACCAAAACAGCTCGGCTAGCTACGGCACCAACGCACTGACCATCCAACGGGTTCTACAGAAAGGTCCTATAAATTTTAAAGGGCCTTATCCAATCTGCACACAGTGACTGCCATTGAGATACGCACACACTGAGGAGAACGTTACCACCCTTTATATGAGAACAACATAGCAGAGTCAGGTTGGCGTCGCTGTGAGAAGGGCTCCTGGATATCAAGCCATATTCTCCAGCAATGTCTGCTGTATATCGATCTGCACAGGACTGTACTTAGAATGGTTTCTGAAATCCGGGGGCTCTGCGGTAAAACTGCAGGTTACAATGTCATCACATCCTACCCGTGGGCAATGCGTCACATTGCCAAGCTTATACACAAGACAGACCTACTAGGCCAGTTCTGTGAAGTGGAGTTGATCACGTAGGATCCAGAATATACCAGTCAAACTACTGGAGCAGAAGGGGAAGATGCTGGTTAAAGGATCACGCAAGGATCTATCGGGGGGTAATTAAGTCCTAAGATTTCTAATCATGTATAACTATAAAGAGAATTAGAGGAATAGACAAAACATAAGGGAGTAATTTAAGCAAGTAGAGGTACCGTGGCGGGCATACTAATTGTACTAGAAGCTTTTCGCTCGTTTTTATATCTCCTACGTATAACATGGGTCCAAGGGATTGGAGGTTCTGGACTAAGATTTTTTCTCATCAGCAAGGCGCCTGCGTAGCTAGACATTTCGTCAGTTAGACTCTAAAACGCTAATACAGTATTGATTGACTGATTGAATATGATTCAACCGTCAAAATACTGGATATGGCTTTGGGAGGACCACCACACCCGTTGAAGCAAGAGTTGAGTAACGCCTCTTTTGGGACGTATCCTCACTTATACATTGTGACCTTGAATCATCAGAAGAGGACGAGTTGAGGAGAATCTGGAGGTGGAAGTATTTGAAAGAATGGATGGATGGATGTGTTGTTGTTCTTCTTGTCATTTCATGATATACAGCCATGCTGGCGTATGTGCCATTGGTGATGAGTGTGAACATTGTCAACAACCCCAAGACCAGACACTGAGTGCGTGTATCAGACATGAGAGGCGAGGTTCAACAGTTACAACTTACACCTAGTCACCTTCCACAACTATTATACCTCTAATTCATAGTAAGGTTAGGTTTCCCACACGGGGCTGACCTCGGTATTTGTCCGTGGGGAAACTACATGTACATAGTAGTTTCGACTCAAGCAGCCCTTTTGCCAGTATTTCCGTGTCCTCCTACGGACCAAGAAACCGTACTTCTAAGTCACCGCTGATCAGATGCCGTCGGATCAGTGAACAAACGGCCAGTCACTTTTCCTTGCGCCAATCGCTCAAGTCCATGTGGAATACTGTCGAAAGGAATCTCCTCTAAAATGGGAGAAAGGCGACCGTCGGCGATGAGCCTTAAGACCTCCTTTAACTCTTCCAGACTAGACCCGATGGACCCCTGCAGGGTAATGTTCCTGGTAATCACAGCATGTGTATCCAAATTCATCTGCTTCGTCGCCAGACCAACTACTATCACGCGACCGCATGGCTTGACAGCGTTCACTGCTGCCGCAGTCGTTATGCCAGCACCAGCAAAGTCAACCACTGTATCAAACGCGATATCACCCAAGTCATCAAGTCCGTTGGCGCACCCGACTGCCCCTAACTCTCGAGCAAGAGGAAGTTTGGTCTCATCAATATCCACCGCGTACACCTGAGCTCCGTGAATAGTAGCAATCTGAATGGCAGGCAGACCTAATCCGCCCAGCCCCACAATAGCCACGGTGCTATCGGGACCGACACGGCCTTCCGTGATCACGGCGTGATAGGCAGTCGCGATTGAATCGGTCGCGACCGCGGCCTGTGCGAAAGAGACGCCGGACGGAATCCGAACAAGATTGTCCACCCAAGCCATGGCCTGCTGTGCATAACCGCCATCATAGCCGAGCCCAATAGCTTTGAAAAAGCTGTCCTGAGACACGGGATGCGTGGGGATTCCAGCCACGACCCTGTCCCCGACTTCATAATCTGAGATCCCTGGACCGAGTTCGACGACCGTCCCGGCAACTTCATGACCTAGTACGATCGGTCGTTTCATGATCATGTTGTATTGATCGTCCCGGAGGATGAAACAGTCGGAGTGACACAGACCAGCTGCTTTGATCTGGATGACCACTTGCCCTTGCTCTGGTCGGGGACGTGATACGGTCCTCAACTGGAGGCCACTTTGCACGTCGTCGAGTTGGAATGCTTTCATGGTTGACATCTTGCATGTTTGTCCTGCCCCGGTTGTGCTGTTCTTGTTCTCTATCTCCGTCTTGATATTTGTTCATTACCCTGACGCAGTTGAGCTTCGTATTTTTGGTGGAAGGGTGGATATTTAAGCTACAGGAGAGAGCATCTGGGATGAATGTTTGGAGAACAATGAACTCCAGCCGAAGAACAATAGGCTCCCCACCAGGATTGCATATTGTGCTTGGGGAGATACACTACTGGCTCAGTCAAGGTGAACAAAGGAGTGAAATCTGGGGTAAAGGAACTGACAGCTGACCACTGCCATACGCAATGTATAGAATATTCACTCATATATGGCACAAGAGTTCCGTGAGAAATGAAACGGCCTCCGCCAAGAGGAAAGAAAGGCACCAAGAAACATCTGCCTGTTTACCCGCAGGCACTGACGGCTTTGATTCTGTCCGTGGCTCCCAACCTAGAGTCTTTGGCCTTCCCAGATATAAGTGCTGAGTTCGAGTCCCCGAGTGAATGCTCGTTGATGCTGCAAGCGTTCTTGGAGCGAGCAAATGCCACGCCAACGGAGATACCGTACCTTCAGAATTTACGCGACGTACACTGTCTCAGTAATAAGGATCCTGTTCTGAGTGACGAGCGATTCTATGAGAATTATAACCTTGCGGAGCGCATGAAGTTGGTCGGCAACTTGCCGGCCCTGGAAAGTATAAGTGTGGAAGCCATAGAGGACAGACACTACGGTATAGACCTCGAACCGCGGTCGACCAACTTCAAGAGAGTGTACATCCGGAACTCGAACTACTCCAGCGGAAGCCTGGCCGAAATCATCAAGTCGTGCAGACGTCTCCAAGCGTTCAAACACTCGATCGGCGGACGGGCTTCTGTCGATGGCAGCTACCCTATGTTCTTAGAGTCGGATCTGCTAGACGCACTCCTGTACCATACCAATACACTACAGCAGCTCGAGGTGGACGTCGATGAGGAATTCACTGATCAGCGACCAGGATCCTGGGACAAAGATGGCGAATATACGATGAGAGAGGATCCATACGAGAATGACTACACCGAGGGACGGCCGACGTCACTCCGTGACTTCGTGACTTTACCGCGATGAAGCATCTCAGAACCGGTGTTAAGCTGTTGATGGCCCTTGCACGCGCTAGTATTAGCAAAGGTGGCTCAGATGAACCATTGTTCGATGAAGGCGAGGAGGACTATGCCTATTAGCTCCATTGAGAGGAAGGGAGCCTAGGGTTTGCTGTGGCTCAAAAAGGATGCCTATGCCACCGCCCAGGCAAAGATAGCTTGCTAGTGAAGTCTCCTTTCAGCGATCATTGCATATTCTAAGATGCCGAGTTTATAAAGTGTGGAAGGCGGCGAAGATACTAATAATCAAATGTGTATTTTTGTACTATGAAGCCTTTCCTAGATATATGGTCAAGTTATCTTATTGGAAGTTAAAAGCCGAGTCACATGAGCTTGCGCACACCATCGCGCAATTAGTGTTGTAGGTGAGGGCCTCTATGTATGGCTGTGAATTCAAAACCATGGTGAAACGAGGATGTAAGCGCTACGACCTGCGCTTGGTGTAAGCAAGATTCGCAGAGATGATTGTAGCCAAGCCTAAACTCCCACCATAATATTATTAGCGTGACTGGTAAGCGGGCTGTGAGGCAAACAATTCCATTCTGGCCTAGAGCTCAAAAGCTCTGTCAGCCAAACGCAACCCTATTGGGAAAAACGAATTACAAGGAACAAAAACCTCTCGTAAGCATGAACAGGGTTAAAAATACTTTTACTAGTCGAGGAGTAGCTCGCCCCACATTACAATTGCTGAAGGACTGTTGCCTGAGGAGAGTAAGTGGCCATTGGTGAGCTCAGGCCGGTGCGATCATCGTTCCACGGAAAGTGTCCTGCAGTTCCCAGTAGACTATTTTGGATCAAGTTCTTTTCCAAATCAAAAATTCACATCTAGCCCCTATGCAGGTCATCCATGACATGACCAGTGCGTCAGCACATATCCCGCTCGAACTGCCCCAATACGTGGATGGCTAGATAATGTCTTAATTGGCAACCACTAAACACCGCGTATCTATTCTGGCTTACACATGCGATTCACGATGGCGCTGCCGCGCTGGCGCTTTCGACGATTAGTCCTCTTATCATCTGCCCTGGCGTTTGTTTTTATTTGCGCAGTCCAATGGTCGCATGCTGAAGCTCTCAGTGCGGCGCGTGGATACCCCCTTCTTTCTAAATACATACATGCTCGCACGGCAAAAGGGGGAGGTGAGTATTGTCACGCTATTGCCAATCCCTGTTGAGTGACAATTATGACTAACACATGGCAGCATGGCATATTCCGGACGAATGGATTGAAGATCCCACATCTCGCCCCGACACAATTGTCGACGCAGCAAAGCTAGCCACACACAGAGCTACGGCATCGGTCGAGAGAAAAATACCGCATTCTGAGATCCCCCTGATCGTTCACCAGACATGGAAAAATACCCAAGTTGAGACATGGTCGCCTTTGATGCGCCGAAGCGCGACCAGATGGCTCCAGGCCGTCGAGGAAAGTAATATGGCTTATTTTCTCTGGGATGATGAAGGTGTAGCGCAGTTCGTCAAATCTTTTGAGCCTGAGCTAGCGGAGCAGTTCTACTCCCTTCCTAGCAATGTAGAAAGATCTGACGTTTTTCGTATCTTGGTAGCGAAATGGATCGGTGGGATTGTGAGTACCCGAGTCTGATTCTATACAAAGCGATTCGGCCGGATAGTCTAATGGATATTCATTGCTGGTAGTACGGCGACATGGACACCGAACCCCTTCGAAACCCCTCATCTTGGATCACGACAGATGATCTCCGGAGCTGGGAGGACTCAGAGACACATCAACTGTACGGGGCAGCTGGCCCGATACGAGCGATCGTGGGTCTAGAAGCAGACTGTCCTCCCGAGAGCGATGCGTACTGGCGCATGGGCTACGCGGAGCCTATTCAACTTACGCAGTGGTCACTTGCGGCGGCGCCAGGACATCCTATTTCCCAGACGTTTCTCGATCGTCTCTCCGCGAATCTCAAGAATACAACATCTAAAAAGACGAGCCAGAAACATTCCCCAGAGAAACAGACAGCGCTGAACAGTATAGACCCCCTCCTCCTTACGGGACCCGCAGCCTTTACAGCAGCCGTGAAGGAATGGCTGGCAACAACTACTGGGTTGCGATGGAATGCCCTATCCGGATTGGCGGATGGAGGGCAAAGTAAGGCTGTGGGAGATATCTTGGTTCTCCCAATCACTGGGTTTAGGTGGGTTGTGGCTTTCCTGACCTTTATTCTGTGTGCCAATGCTGATAGGGGCAGTCCGGGAAGAGGCATATATGGAAACATGGGTTCAAAGTCCGTTGACGATCCGTCCGCACGCCTATTTCATCATGCGCAGGGCTCGTGGAGAAAAACTGACTTTGTAGTCGAAGCCGGGAAGTTTTGTCGCACGGTATTTGGACTATGTAGGGATTGGCGAAAAGTATCGTATGTTCTGGAGTGACAGGATCATACATACGTATAAGCTTTCGACTAATGTATACGATTCATAATTCTCCAAACCTTATACGCCGAGAAGATCCGACAATGTAATTCATGTCAGGTGCTATGCAAGAGCATTGTTTCGAAGGTTGGACCCAAAGTAATGTAAAAGCTTAAGGTGGAATAACGGCAGCCTGATCTCGTAAATCTACCGATTGTTAGTTCTTTTCTTCTCTGACCTTGCAGCACATGTCCAATCAGCATGGGAGGCTTGATGGTGTGCTCGTACAGTAAGTAGTCTCAGTCAGGATGGAAATTCAAGATGATCTAGGCCATTCCACACAACACCGCTGTTTGGTGGGGCCGAAGAAATACTAGAGCAGTGGATACTGCAGGCAACCAAACACCTCAGTAGCTGTTGTTATAAGACGCTCGCTGTGGGACTGTTAGTCAGGGTGGCCCCTCTGCCGGGGCTAAATTTGAGGCATTTAAGTCCTCGGAGGATTCTCACCCAACATGCTCGGAACCTTTCCCCTGTAAGGTAAGATTACATTCCGAGCTAAAATAAGGGTTGCCTGATAGGCAGTCACATTAAATGCGCACAGATTGGTCAGAGAAGCCAAGCCTTCGCTAAGCCTTTGGGGTGGATCGCCAATCAAGCCCTAATCCAGCCTTACCCAGACTAACCATGGTTCCAGACCCCACTCGGCGACCCTGAGTAGTGTTGCGAGACGAAGGTGGGACAGTGACGGAGCCCGTAGATTCCGCGGGCGACACTTGCTCTTAGGAAAGGAACTCTAGTAGGAATCTCTGCTCAACTCGATACCTGTACTCCTCGTTCGGGTAATATTGTTCATTATCGCTATTATGCGTGTCCTCTGGTTCTTGAAACGCCTCAGTCGAATGGTAAGAGGGCAAAGCCTTAGGCGTCTGGCATTTCCCCTTACTCTCCTCATAATAGCAGTTTCTCTTGGACTCTATCTACTGCTTGCATATTCCCTAGCAAACGATCCTCGGCTAGTTCCGGTCGCATTCCAGGAAGCTAAAAGTATCCTCCTGGTGACCGCACACCCCGACGATGAGACGCTTTTCTTTAGTCCGACTATCACCTATCGCCAGAATGATGCAGGTGTAAAGCGCTCATTGCTGGTTATATCATCGGGTTGGTAGATGCTAATTAACAGACACAATGGAGGAAACATCTAATAGCTGAATAGGTAACTACGATGGACTTGGGGACAAGCGACAAAGTGAGCTTCACGGCAGCTGTGAGCAACTAGGCATCTCCGAGGATCGATGTGTTGTTCTAGATATTGCGGAACTGCAAGACAACCCCAAGCAATGGTGGAACGAAGAGATGGTCCAGGACCTCGTTGCCTCTTATAGGGCAAAGTGGAATGTTGACCTGGTATGAGTTCCTATTACTGAGATACACATCTTGCCCGTCTCGCTGATTCCTTCCTACAGATAGTCACATTTGACCATGGCGGTATATCCGGCCATATCAACCATCGATCCGTCAGCGCCGGTGTGCGGTATGTTCTGCTCAACCCTCTTCATAGAAAACCACCATGCTAACGATGTGTGTAGTAAATATGTCCAATCCACACCAGATGCGCCCGCCGCATACATGCTACAGAGTACGCCCCTTCTACGAAAATATTCCTCGCTCCTGGACCTAATTCCCACTTCCATCCCATTTGCCTGGCGCATCCTTAAAGCCCTCCTCACCACACCACTCGGTAGACAAGTCGAGCATAACACTGTACATGACGTCGTTCCATTGGCTGCATACAATAACAAAGCGCTTATTGTTAGCTCGTGGCAAACATATCGAGTCTCACGAGCGGCATTCAGTCAGCATGATAGCCAGTATTCGTGGGATCGTTCACTATACCTGGTGGTCAGCCGGTATATGTGGTTCAACACATTGGAAAAGATGATCTAGTTCTTTACTACGGTTCCGCAAAAGTTAACGATACGACGAAAGACTATAATTTAATTTGTATATACGCTGAAAGAAAACACAAAACCAGATTAATATATATGTATACCACCCCACCTATTCCTGCTTCACTTAAGCGATCTTTGCCATCCACTTGATTGCAAATGACGGCAAGCGACGTTCTTCGTCGTCTACCTTTGGTGAACGCCTTCGAACAATACATAGCAGTGTAACTACTGCCGCACTACCCAAGAGCAAGATGAGACCCGCAAACAAGATCCGCTGATCGAGGTCTTTGAAGAACTGAATCAACCGTGCATCATGGCCATGCCATGAAGAAGAGCCGAAATGCCGGAAAAGTGGCGTATTGACTACCCCATTGAGCATATGCATCTTGGGCTGATCGGGAGGGCCTGCAAGAATGCGGAGGTTTGTGCGATTGGACTGCAGAGTGAATATGGTCCTAGGGAAGGGAAGTCAATTAAGGTCTTTGGTTCGCTATATGGGTGTTGCGACAGCACTTACGACGCGTAGTGGCAGCCTGTACTGAACATTACGGTCGCATATGGTAACAATGGCCAGACTTGGTTGTATACCGGGAGGTTTTCAACGAGCGCATGGACATAGGGGTTGTTGGGCGCTGCAAGCATCATGCCGATTGAGAACCCAGCAGGATGCGCAGCCGGAGCTACGAACTCAAATCGACGCAACGGCTCCAGCGATCGCTTGCACGCGAGGTCGAAGTCAAGGATGGCACCTATGAATAGTCAGGGTAAACAATTTGATCGCTGGTTGCGCATGAAGGGACGTCGAGACCATACCTCCGTACTTCTGCAGTATCATGTAGCGCAATGCATCCACGCGTTGTACGTTGAATGGGTAGCGGGTCCACATTTCATAGAGATGGGGATAATTGTCTTGAACGAAGCTGTCCGCATTTTTGTCCGTCCAGAGATATGCCTCCCAGAATTCATGATGTTTCAGACATTCGGCTCTGGCATCCAGCCAATTCTTCGGCGGTGAGCTCGATCCTAGGTGGATATGATGTATCCTTCTAGGTATGTATGGTCGTATGCCTGTGGCATATGTGGAGTAGTTTGCATCGTAGTCTGCAAATGTGACGTCAAAGTCGTCGTGTTGTTGAGAGATGATCGCGTCTGCCGAGGATGCTTTCCATACGAACGGTAGCCGAAGAAGGTAATAGAGCCTGAGTAGTGAAGACGACGACAACCATAGCAGAGTCAATGCCAGAGTGCCCACCACAATCGATCTTGCCCTATTGCAAATCATACTGACCCAGTACTGCCTGCGCCAATCAATGCCTTGCTATGGAAGAGGGTGTTTTATTAGTTCGAGATTCATTGTACCACTGAACAGTCCTGTTAATACACGGCCGTCCCAGATGACATTGAGTAGACCCTTGTTTCAATTAGCCTGATTGATTGTGGCATTGGCGGCTGGCAGCATTAATACCAGACGCTGTGACCATCGAGTAATCAAAATCCCTGTTGAAAAATATTGTACCCTTTGCATCGGAACGCGTACAGGGTTCGGAATTGGGATACTGGTTCTTCTATCCATTGGACTCAGCTCCACTTTCTCACCCTACTGAGATCAAATTATAGGGGCTAGAAGCTAGTCCGCCAATATCTGGTCACGGTAACCTGACCTCCAAACGAGTTGTAAATGGTGTCAACTCGCTACATTTACCTACTAAGTACTAGTCGCAGTACTATTACTTCATGATTTCATTTTGAGAATGATTTTTTTCTGGCCCCATCTCATCAATGGCATAATACAGCCCCAATATTCTCCTCCGGCCTGTCCATCCCAAAATAGAGTGATCAGTTCGCCAGCTAATAGGTCACCCAAGGTAAAGCCTCACGAACGCCTAAGCGAACCAAGCAGATCCTGTCCCAGGTTCGCAAAAGAGAGTCTGTTAAATTTCGGGTTACAACAGCGGCACAATCCAGCTGTAACCTAAAAATGTCTCGAGTAGGGTTCAAACCATAAGCCCAAAATATGGCTGCCTAAAAGATCGGGGAGAAAATCTCTGATTATTCTATCTACGGAGCAGGAACCCTCGGACCCCGAGGCCCACCCGTACCAACTTTAAGGTGGCTGTATGGAAAGCTTAGCTTAGTCTAATTTCCAACAATGCTTTCTTCTCACTCTACTTGGCTTCTCATTGTTGCCTGGACGCACAATGCTGCGCCGTGAGCGCTAATTTCCCTCAGAGAGTAAATCGTCGGTGACCCGGCTCGGTCTACAGGAAAGCCTCCCCCGCTGACTCAAGGCACGATATTCGTATGAGAAATTTATCACCCTTGTTGTTGAGTTCTAGTGTCCCGCGTTCACCTGGCCCTGTAAAGGGTCCAAGCACTATTTCATTTCAAGTTTAGCTCGGCTAAGTTGTCTAGCCTTGCTGGTCAGTGCAAGTGCACCTTTAATATCATTCCTTACGGGATCTGAGGGGTCTGGCTTACATTACTCTTTCGGGGCTTAGAGTTGGGTATTGAGAAGTTTCTCATACATCTGAACAATTGCTTTTGTCATGTAAGCACTAAAGCGCGGACAAATCTGTGCCTTGCTGACCTACCTAGTTGAATCCACATTAGAACGGTCTTGACCCCTTTTTCATCCTGGGCCTTGGCTAGAGTATGATTGTTCCTACGTTAGTGTCCCATTGTAGTAATAGGCAGATTATGTGGCTTTGCCTAGTCGGTATTGGAGATAAACTGTATGTATAATCCTATAACGTACGGTGAGATGGCGGTCATCCTTAGTGACCCCCACTGGCTAAACATCATTCTCGAGTATGAGATAAGCGAGCACTACGTAGATGATGGAATAAAAGTAGAATAGCGGGTTAGAGGACCAGGAAGATGCAGAAAGCCAACTGTGCTTGGCCGCAATCCTGTCCTCGTAAGAGGTCCCCCAAAATACATAGATCTAGAACGAGGGCCGCATATCGCCATGCAGACATGCTATCTACTATCTTTCGGTCCTTTAATTTCATAAACCTCTGTATAGGTGTCGTTTGATTAAAAGCGGTATCTAGGGCGTGTCGGTTTTCTGCACAACTGCTGTTCCACTGCAGCGAGTTTCCCAATGGCAACATAACAGACACAACATTGAACGCACCGTTGTCATTTGACATACCCTAGTGTTTCACCATAAAAAGATTCCTTGATCCATCATTTCAATGTAAGATGATATATGCTGTCCATAAGGCATCTGGTTTCATTACGATAACAGATGGTCTTATTGGTTTGACTATCTCTGCAAAAGGGGCCTTCTAGGACACGGCTCCAAAATTAGGCACTGATAAATAACGCTTGTCGAGTGTTCCACATGGGGTTTGGGGGCTTTTAGACGGTTCATTGATCATGCACTGCGTTTGAGCATTCATTGCGCTGTAGTATAGTTTGCCTAAAGTTGTCACAAGTCTCCATACCGAACTGTGTGGCGTCGCCCTAATAACGACTATATTTATCATGGTCCTCAGGGGAGGCGATCAAGTATACTTCAGGAACTGGGCCCTTACGTCTGACGTGTACGAGAAAACAATGCAGTAGAGGAAACACTGTTGCCTGAAGCGACGGTGCCAACCTAGCAATTCTCCTCCAAGTCAAGCAGTTCAACTGATACCCACTATTTACTACACTATTTGCTTTTCGATCGTGACAGAAGGATTGTGAGCCGTTCGACTCCAGGATAAAGTGGATTTAGCACTGTTATTGAAATCTAGTTGTATCCCCAAAACGGCTGTAAGATCCTATCATAAATCATGATGAAGCTTCTGCTGGTTTGAACGGAGTATGCTTGGTCTACCTGTTTCTGGGGTGGTGTTTCAGCGAGCCAGGGACTCTGTAATCATAAACTACGAGGATCAGTAGTCCCTGCCAACAGAAAGGTGCAACAGAGGACTCATAGCCGCGAGTCAACTACGATTCTTTGTGAAACTCTATGTACGGTGTCAGTATAGGATTCAAACTGTGAATGACGTGGCCGTCTTCACTTCCAGCCCTCAGTTGATCCTCTAGTGACCCCATATCCACTTCTAGGAGCGCCGCCGTGCAAAACATGGATCACTGCACGCTTGCGTATTCACTCTATCCAGGCAGCGACGTTTCCTTCACCAATGTCAGACGAGTCAGTTCGCCGCGGAGAAATAGCCTGTGCCAGATACGAAACTTTAAGGCCTACCCACAACCAACGAGGAGACACTATTCTCACCTGCGAGTAGGTGACGGCCACCACTCATCCGTGGTTATATGGGATCATATGTTCCAGAATATCTAGCAGGTAACATGATTTAACTGGAATGACGGGGAGCAATATTGATTTATAGCTAATAGTTTGTGCATGTCTGAAATGACGAAAGGAGGTACTCCGTAACGTGGATCAATTTCCCATCTAGCTTATTGTACATTAGGTTGTAGAGAATTTCATTCCTTACCTTAATAGCCGCGTCAGTCACTAACCCTCGTCGCTCTCCTTTATGGACAGTAAAATTGTTAGATGTGCTACATTGGTACGGTGTCTTTTCTCAAATGCGCGGTTAATACTCATTATGGATTCACTTTACTTCTGCCGAATTCAGAAGCTCATCGAGTCAGGAGCCTTTCTAGGGAAATGGTCCGCTACCCATATTCATGGTGCTCTCGAGTATAATATGTCGTCCACGTGCGAAACTCGGTTTACTACTCTATTTCGAGATTTCTGAAAACGGTTGCCTATCTGCATCGCTACGGGATGGGATCTTTGCACACCGGGGCTTTTGCCCTTATATGAAACCAGAAGTAGCGAGTTTGCTCCAGCCGACTCAATGGTAGATTGATCACGCATAGAGGAGAATAGCAAGAGTGTAAAAACCAAAACCATAATTCGTCGATAAAGTTATACCCAAAAAAAGATGTACATAGGAAAATAATAACTTCAAAATCCCAAATACACCCCAAACAACACCCAATTACGACTTCTCGACGGTAGTTTCCCCTTCATTCCGAGCACCGGAACTTTCCCGACCCCTTTCACACCTCTTCCCACAAGACCAGTACGCAGCAGACTTGCGCACCATAACTCCAATAAGGCAAATGGCACCACCCGCCATTACACCAAGTAAGAACGGGAGAATAGCCGGGTAAAAGACACGCAGGATATCCACTATAGGCACCCTGCTGTGTCCGTGGCTACTGGGTGGATATGGGTACCGGTCGGAACAATGCGACTTACAAGGCCGCGACTTGAACGCCGAAGTGAATGACCCGTAACTCTTCTCGCCGAACCTCCGGCCAGAATCGAGCCATTTGTGAACCTGGGACTCGGACTCGGACTCGGATATATGGCTCCGACCGGCGTGCTTCGTCGATGGTGATGGTTCCGAAGGTGTTGAGTGTCGGGGTCCAGGGGTGTTATTGCCTTGGCATTTTGAGTCTTTGGGACTAGGGTTTACCGTGATCATTGTGATCCGTAGTGTATCATGAGTATCGCGGGAAAGTCCGACGGACAGCATATTGGCATCTGTTGCATGTCCGGACTCGTCGAACAGGTTGAGATCCAGGCGGAACTGGTCGGTTATTGGACCTGTTTGGAATCGCTGGACGGGGAGTATGTTCATCCCATACCGCAGAGTGAGGGTGACGGGATCAGCGTTCTGTGATTTCGAGTGTATCGTAGCAGTCAAGCGCATTGGGAGCCGAGCTGGGAGAATAGTGTTGTTGTTCACCAGTAGTGAGTCGTTCTCGGTGGAGAAGGTCAATGCCTATGATGTTAATCTTGGTGTGAGCTTTAGTCATCGGAAGCACTTACGAGGTAGTCGTGTGAGCTGAACCTTTCAGTAGGGCGGCTTCCACAGATTGACGACGTGTGGCATGGAAGATGGATCTCATGGCCGGATGCAATTGGGAAAGGCGAGCGAGATTCATCATAATTCGAGTTTGGAGTGGCATCGGCTGAGCTGGGTGGCGAAGTAGCAACGCAGCCGATGAGCCAGACACAGGCCACGGAGGAAGTAATAAAACGCATATTGAAGAGGAGTCAAGCGTTGGTTATCGGTTGTTGTAGTGATAATAATCGTAGTAATCACTTTTGTGACGGTTGGCCCGGTTTCGGTACCATATCAACGGGTTGTAAAGTCGAATTGTAAATGATTGAGACCCAAGTAGGGTATGTAGCAGTCATGTACCCTGCACGTGCTCAGAGAGTTGGATGCGCACCAACGGCCGAGAGATACGATGAAGAGACTTCTAACGGTGACTAGTACCAGCATACTCTGCTGCCTATACCCACACAACACGGCATTGTCGGGATCCTCGGGTTCCGTCCACACTCGCAGAAGATATTATATCCTCACTTACCGCAAGACACATTTTTCGAAGAATCTTAGATTCATTCGTCCATTGTTATACCTGTAGATATGTTGCTTATTGGTGACTTTAATATTCTCCGTTTTGCGATCAAGTGAAAACCAATACTTGATTAATCTTCCGTTTACAGTGCAGTTGTGGGCTGATTGAAGCAGATACTAGTGGGTCATGCTTATAATAAACAAGCTTTGGTCGGAATCGCACAGTCCTTCTCTCAGCCGGTGAGGGATTTAGGACAGCAGATCAAGGTGTAGCTAGTTACATCAACCTTGGTAGGCAACCATGTTTCTGTATCGGGACTTGGAATGATCGGCATCATCTCGATAAATATAATGTCCGAACTAAACTCTAACATACACCCCAAAGCTAGTGAGCAAATTGCTGGGGCTAAATGCAAGTGATACCCGTTGAGTTGGAGGCCAACCGAATGGTCATAGGGCTTCGCTAGATGTAAAATCGAGGATATACTATCTGAAAAGCAAAGTTCGTTAAGCCGATTTCTATTCTACCTGACTAGAGTCGTAATGTTGTCCCTCGGTACTAAAGCGATCTCGAAGAGAGTGAAGTGAATGAAACTCTCGTGTGTTGGACTTCTCCTCTCTCAAATTCTCCAACCGTTCGATTTCTTTTTTCAGCTCTTGGATATCATGCTCAATCTCATGGCGGGGGGCCACCCAGTACTTCAACTTGTAGATCGCAGCAGAGATGCACAATAGCGCAATGGACACTAGAGGCGACCACTGGCCAACCTGTTGGGGTGTCTCTTGGGACGGCCCATCATGATGGATGTAGTATTCAATCCAAGCCACGAACGCAATAACGGTGAGTGGACTGACAACAATGCTGAATACGATGGCACAGATAATTATGACATCAAAGGTCAACTTTGCCCACAAGCCCATCACGCGTAGAGTGAAAAATCGCGATGCGCGTTTCCATAATGGTAATTTCGTTTGCGACTTCTCCACCATACTTTCTCGATGGTCTCTTGATGTATGAACTGCGGCGTGAAAGTCTTCTTTCAAGCCTCTGATGATGTTCTTTTTTTCCTTCCAGATCTCCCATACTCGCGACGAAGGGACCCGAGAATGGTACGGTAATACCCTGATCATCATCAACAGGACATTCAGGATCATGCTGAGTGCGACCAGACTGTAGATATATCGCTGAGAGTAGATAACTTTGCCCCAGAATCGATGGCGCCTCGTGAATCGATTGCCCCCTGATGCTACGGTTGCCTGTAGCGAAGTTTGCTGACGTAGCACCTGGGTGGTGTTGAAACATGGATAGAAACAGACATCATTCAGCTGAAGCAACAACGAGGCATTGCTGAAGATGCTCCATACACTGCTATTCCAAGTCGATGTGAGCTGCCATGACTCCCATCCATCACTTGATACGGGCGATGTCGGAGGCAGCTGTGGAAGGCAGAATGCGTACTGAATTGGGGTTTTCTTCAGTCTGGGCCAGTAGACCAGGGAGCATATTGATCCTGCGAACATAAGAACGTTCCACAGCGTGAATATAATAGAACTTATCCGTTCTTTAGCGAATACACGGGACCAGCATTGGAGTGGTAGGAACACAAGATAAGCAGTCACCACAATAGAAAGCACTGCGTCTGCATCTAGTTCTATAGCTGCGGGACTGATGTCAATTTCGTTCGTCTCAGTGACCAGCGCTGGAAAGTCATCCCATAGGCTGGTATTATCAGGAATCTGCGGGATAGAGACTGTTTGTGGGGTGCGATGCTTTGTGGAGCTGGAGACCAAGATGAACGCTTGAATCGCAGCTGTCCCCGCATATGTAGCTGCGGCACCGAGAAAAACATCTGCCAGCCAGCCAGTCCAGCGTGTGACACATACTGCCAGGAGCAAAGCGTAGAAAAGATATCGTGGACACGAGTCATAGCTCGTGCTAATGGGGTAGGTACACAGCACCTCTTCGACGACGAAGAGTGGCGACCGGTCTGTCGCGTTCATCTTTGCTGGTGACCTTTCGAGGGCTATAACATGCCTGTCTTGTTTTCTCTTCTTGGCTCTTTTTATCTTTGAAGCTCTTTTCCTCAGTGATGGTCTGTGGCTAGAGAAACAGGTTCAGGGGGATTGTCGTCCACTATCGAAATAATTTCGTGGGCGGTCTGCAGAATTGAGCGAAAGTTTATCTACTTCTGGCTATGATGACCGAATTCGGCAATTCAACCGCGGGAGATCGACGCCGCTATTTGGGACTAGCGCCAACGCCCAACGTGGCGGTGGCTTGATCCTCACGCTTCACACAGCCACAAACCCTTTTTCTGGCCCAACTTCTCTCCTTTTCGCCTGCTACTACAGAGTACATACGGAGTACTCCGTCCAATTGTGGGTTTTAATACTTTGTCTCTATATATATATATGTGTGTGACGTCATTTAACTTGGCAAGTGGCCTCTTAGCTAGTTCGCCATTGCACTCGACAATGTGGACCTAGTGGCGAAATATATATCCGAGAACCTGACTCGATTATAGACTAACGTTGCAGAGTAACGTGCCATAAAGTGTACATACAACAGGCAAAATCACGATGGATAAGACTTGCAGGATAGTAAGATGAGTTTACCAAAAAATGATGAGACATCTCACCGCTTCCCGTTAGGGTTGCGCTGAAATGCCCAATGTGGTACACAGTCATTATCACATTCCAGACTCGTACGGCCCGTTAGTCCCTCTATACTGCACTCCATAAGGATTGACAGAGGCATAATTGTCCCATGCCTCGCAGGTTTCTCTCAGGAGCTCCGGATCCAGGAATTTCCAGAACTCGTTTTGCCGCTCAATAATCTGCTGCACGAAGCCTGCAGATGAGTGAAAGCCCATATGGCAATGTAGAAGCCACGCCCCCGGATTATCGGTCGGAAACGCTATCACCAAATACCCTCCGTTACTCTGGGCCGGCAGTAAGGCGACATCCCGTCTTGGAGGGTTATGAGTTTGCAAGGGGATACTTTTGGAGAAGGGCCCGACACCTTGGGCGAGAATATAGAAGTCGTGGCCTGTCAAGTAGCGGTGATTATTAGTTCTTTCAACGAAACCTAGAATGCAAGACGGATGCCAAAGAAAGGTAGACTCTACCATGAAGATGGATTGGATGTGTGACTCCCTGGTTAGTGGTTATGATGAAGATAACCCATTGGTTTGCTTCGGGAAGCTCAATAGCTCCTCGGTCAGGGATTGTGCTGTTTATGCCGGGAGTTGGGGAATGTTGCAGGGTCGGGTCACTCCAAGAAACGTTGAAGGCCCGTCCACCAATGATCCATAGGTATATGCCAGAGCTTCCGACGGCAGTGGGAGCGACTGCATCGTTAATGCTGGTTGCGTTGGAGATTCTGGCATCCAGGGCGACCCAGGGGACAAGATCTGACATTGGTCTGTCTAGACATTGAGTGTCATCTCCATAATCCCATTTAACGGTCATTGGCTCTCCGTCATATTCTGCCCCTCGATAATGAACAATGCCTTTGATGTTGTCACCGGTCGGGATATTAGAACAAGCTGATTGAGGAACGGACCTGATCCAGTAGTTATCCACGGGTTGGTCTGCCTGGACGATAATATCGTAGCGCTGACCCATTGCGATCGCAATGTTGTTGGTAGTGAATGGGATGATTGGCACAAAATCACTGGCGATAATCGTTAGGTTGTGGTCGTCTATTGAGAATTGGAAATGAGCGTGCATGGCGGCATTTACAAGGCGAATCCTATACCTCTGCCCGGGGACGAACTCTGTCTTGAACCTTTGGCCAACTGTATCACCATCACCATTGACCCAAACGTTGGTCATATTAATAAGACCAGTATCTATGACTGGTGTAGCAGGGTTTCTGATCTGGCCCATATACATTTCATTGAACGTGCGATGCGGCCAGTCATTGAGAAATAGCACACCAAGGTCTTCGTTGTACTCAGCTGTTGCAGGGCCATGAATCACAATACCACCAAACACTCCCTCCCATGACTGAAGAGAAAAATGGGAGTGATAGAAGCTTGTTCCATACTGCTCGGCTCTCCAGATATAGGTATAACTCGTTCCCGGGGCAATTGGACACTGGGTAACCGAGACTGTGCCGTCCATTTGGTTATTAAGAAACTGTCGCACCCCATGAAAATGGATGCTGGTGCCATTGTTTTCCAGGCTGTTTCGTACATGAGCCTTGATGGTGTCTCCCCAGTCTGCCTCGATGGTGGGGCCTGGATACTGGCCATTGACGAGCATCATGGGCCTATCGACGCCATCTGGGGCTGCTGTGACATTGGTGATATCAAACCAGTACTCTCTTACGACTCCTGTGGCCGGGGATTTGGAATAGTAGTTGGTGTTGATGTTAAACTTCTCGTTATCTGAAATTCCCCGGGATAGGAGACCTGCCCCAGATGAGAAGGGGCCTCGAAACAGTGGACCGGTGTGCTGAATACTCGCGGCAAGCATGACGAAGATGAGTGAGAGAAGTAAGCTTGTCATGCTATAAGTGAAAACTCAAGCCAAGTCGAACTTTCGTACGAGTGTGATTTGTCTGTTGAGTTGACCTGCCTTAGCTGATGAAACGCATTTTATATGTTTAGGATTGGTGCAGAGGCCGCTCTTACGGCAATTGACGCCGCACCACCCCTACTCCTTGCTATACCCCTTGAGCCCCCTTAGTTGCAATGCCAACATGACATTGGAGTGCCTGCAGCAGCTCTGCAAGATCACTGTGACCCATCACAGGGCATTCCCTTGCCGAGTAGGCAAAGAAGCACTCAATACTAAGCTATAACTGGCTCTGAAGAATCAAGATGGCTGATTCTTCGAAGTCCAATCGGGTGATATTACGTGCGTTGCTCGCCATTGTCAACGGACAATGACAAATTAGCACATTGAGGGTTACTATTAGCAACCTATATTGCTGCGCCCTGATGACCGAAGGCGGCGTCGAGACCACACCACATGATACAAATATAGACCATTCAGCTGTTGGAGGGGCACACATTGTAGATATCAAGCCTCTATCAGATATACCAGGAAGTGTGGGCGGCGCCAGCCCCCAAAAACCTTACATTCCTGCCCATGAGCTTGTTACGGGGCTTAAAGATAATTATGAATGATGTGGTAGAGACCTGAGATAGCAGGGATACATACATGATGAACCTGAACGCAGGAGAATGCCAAGTGGTTAATACGGAGGGTATTGTGCTATTACATCAGTGTGATTAAGCTTCACCGAATGTCACATGTAATACGGTGGCACAGACATTTATATGCTGGCCGGACACGATTACTCAAGGGAACCTGTTTCACAGCTAGAAGACCGTGCGTATAAGCCTTGCTGATGATATCTATAGTTTAGCAGTCCATTCGCTGAAACATGGCTGCTTATTGAGTGATCAAATATGTCAGGAACGGCAACATGAAAGATCCTATAGGTTCCGAGAAGACAAGCAATACCGCACTCTTTGCAGCCATTCCCGCCAATACTCCCCCAGGCCAGCTGACTGCTCCTCCACAGCGAGAGAACAAGCCGTATCCTGCCAAGCCCTACATGAATAGTGACGCACGTGTAACCACCGGATAATACATTAGGAAGGTGAAAGTAGTGGGATGATGGCTCGGGAGCGTTCCTTAATCTGAACGGGACACAGTTGCGTTGTCTGAATAGTATGCAATCGGCATTGAGACTGTCAACTGCCAAGGAGCATATACGAGTCTGTACAACACAATCACTTCCGTGTATCGCAGGGAACAAGGCCAGCCTCACCCAGAAAGAGCTTAAATCAGATCGAAAAAGCTAATTAGATATGATAAACTATGTCATAAATAGTCTCATATTGTTCAGGAGAACCCTCCTGCTCCCGCCATATCCAGGATTTCCTTGTAATGGCCGTTGCCCGAAAGTCCCCTACATGGAGATCCATCCCTTGAGATCAGAACACTGCCGACATTATTGATTGGCGTACTGCCACCAGCGGTCTTGGACGTCCGTCTCATCCCCCGTGGCAGTTTGTTCATACTGCACATTCCAGTCTGATACCCTACCTGACCTCTGCTGATGGTCGACCACCCGCTGGTTCCAAGCAAAATTTAAATGTGTCGCCTCCACACCTCCCTGGAAAGTTGACCGAGGGACTCAATGCCCCGGTAAATACTATGGGATGGCGAGCATCGTTCGTAGTATTAGTATGTCTTATGCCCACCAAGAGATTAGGAAGTCGATCTTGCACTATCGCGCTAGCGCCAAGACCGTTGGGTGCCATTTTGAATAATACTGGCTTGGACGCAGAGTGTCTTTGTGGCACAGTTAGCGCGTGCTTACTATGTACATAAAGGCCCACTTTTACCATTCTACTTACTGCAGTTCGCTACCGCATCCTGCATATTCTCAATCAATGCCTTGTAGTTGAAAAAAGTAACACATGAACAAAGCATAGTTGACTCTCAAGAAATAGAAGCTCTGCCTGCTGTTTAAGATCATGTTAAGTTCGTCACGAGAGAATGCATTCTTAATTGTATGAGGCAGGTTCCCTCGGTTATGGAAGCTCTTTAGCCAGAGTACATCAAAGTTGTATCTAACCTGCGCTTGTTGAATCGACGCTTGTACTGTATTGTCTGTTCGGTCTGTTTTGCTCTGCCTTTTTGCAACGCGTGGGTCGGCGGCGAGTACCCCAAGACGTTCCTCAAGGGTCCCTTGTGCCTCCCCATATAGGACCAGAGAGATAGTCATTATGTGCCTACGTTGACCACAACTATCGCTCAGATAAAGCTAAGCTTGGTATGGCACATTTGTCGTTTGTGTCCCTAAAATTAGTAGTTTCTTAAGTGGGGAGGATAGGTCTCCGCACAACGTCCAAAGGGTTTGCCAGTCATACTAGCCGATGACTAAGAATTAGAGCTCTTAAACAAAGCCTCTCTAATATTGGGGCTTTGGTATGGACTGGAGTGGCGAGCCTACACGTGTAGATCGCTGAACGTATGTGGAGGCGAGATCGAACGTATTGCGGTAGTGGGCCTGACTCTGAAGTTCCCATCTCTAATACCGCCCCTAATTTATGGGCCCCTTGGGGCACCTAGGAGGCATCTCATCATTTTGTCAAGTTGCCGAATACGTTTAGGTGATCCAGAGTGATACAACTTGTTTGTGACTCCCATAGCGAAGAGCAGCTTGTGAGTGGCGTCAAATAGACATTTCATTAGTTACTATACTATACATGTTATAATATGATGGTAGAGTACGGTTGACGTTCTAAATGCTGCACATGGAGCCTGCATATCAGGTAGGTCTGCAGCTGATACGCTGATCGTGGTGGCTGGATCCAAAAATAAAACAACATGATCGGGTTTGGTGCATGAAAACAACGTGTAAGCTAAATCAGGATGTGCACGAAAAGTGCGTGGCACCCCTGCGAAGGTAGGCCATTCGAACTTTAGGGGGCGATATGCAAAGCCAAGAATAGCGACGGTGTATTGGTATTTCGGTTAAAGGCAGACATCGTGTGTGCTGGATAGAGTATTGCCAACTGTAACAGGGTTTAGGGAATATACGAGCATCCCCAGAATGGTTGAATGGTTTGGTGTAAGTGCTAGTGGCAACTTTAAACAGGTATACAATCCCACTGCACTCAGTAAGTGTATTCATGTTAAGAAGAAGTCGTAATAGACAAAATTCCAGGTGTATGACGAGATCCACAGGGTCAAAGCTACAACCAGAAAGAAAAGCATGACTGGTGTCGAATACCACAGCTATAGTCATACGAGACTCACATAGCCCTTTATCGGGTGGGAATCTCTTCTCCAGTTATACACCCTTCATCCAAGAACCAGTGTTTTCACAAACCTGGTTCCCATTCCCCTGAACCGGTTGGTTGCTCAAGAGGGCCAGCAATATAGCTGAACATAGAAATATTAGAAAGATGTAAGCATAATACGAAATGGATCGCGGACTAACGCCTATTCTATACTATTATCCCAGCAGGGGCCTCTTGGCGGTACGGACTATCGACCTCTTCGCAGACAAAGAGTATTTTACTATGGGGAACAAGTAATCCATATGTTTGTTGGTTCTCCATTTCAAAAGCGTACTCTTTGGCTCTAGCGGTAAGACGCGATTGAGAAGGTGAGGGATCAACAAAGGCCACAGGATTGAGCATAAGGGAGGGAAGGATAAAGATTTGAGATGCCGTTTCAGCAGTAAGACTGATGGCAAGGCTGAACAATGATGGCAAATAATGATGGTGACGCGGGAACATTAGTTTATGTCCTTAAGAGAGAGCCATGTTAGGTGATCATATAACGGGTGAATTGCGGAGGATGATCCATTTTTATCTTGATATTACGTAGTATAAGTAGTCTATTTCACCTACAAGCAGGCGACAATCTCATGCATAGCAATATTGAGATGCAAAGTAATGAATGGATCTATGGTGGAGGTTATCCAGTATGAGATGGTATGGCGAACTCTTTCCACCTTGTCAAATTCAAAATCATCATAGAAGGCCTTCATTTTCGATGTTTATGCCAAGAACCGCAAAAGTAAAAACAGACCACAGTAAAGAAGCATGAAGCCTGGACAAAAGGATATGGGCAGTGTCTGGCTCTGGAGGGATAATCCCCTAGCTATTATTCTGCAGCTGAACACTCCTCGACCGGTAGGTCCCACATCCTTGCAAATCAAAAAGTCCATCTTCTCATGTCGGAGTCCTTCTCGGTTTCCACCCACCAGCGATACCCATCAGGCGCCTTTGCTAGGCCCCAAACGATCCATAGGACATTAAACCATTCGGTATGAGGCTCGGTCGGATAGGCTGTCATGAAATTGTAAATGGTACTTGTGTTGTCAGCCTTGGAGCGAGTCAAAAAAGGAAGGGATACCGACATCTTGCACGCGGAACTATCCCAGAATAAGCTCGAGACATCTCCGTAAGGTCGATACCCCTTGGCAACACATTCCCTTGAACTGGTTAATAGATCTCCGTCATGTATGGAAAATAGTCACTTACTCCCATGCAGCTTTGAAGGCCTGCCGAATTCTATCACGCTCCCGGCGCCCTAGACCCCAGAACCCAGGAGAGTCTAACTGTTCACCTGGTGCCTTTTCGATAAGAAGATAGAGAATAGATCCGCCTGGAAGCATGCCTGTGTGGTCCTGGGATTCTCTTTTCATATTTAATAGACGTGGGGCGGATCTGCATTCCCTTGTCTGGAGGGTACCATAAGCATCTAGCATAAGCTGTCCATAGGATGGAAGGCTGCCGGATGCCTGGCCGGTGAAGCTATCGGGTTTCGCGCCTGCATGCGGAATTCTCAAAACTTGTGAGCAAAGGGCCAAGTTGGATGGTGGACGGGATGGTCATACTGCATGGCAATCCTCATGATAGCCGATTCAGCTATAGAATGTACATTTTGACATCTGAAGGTTCCGTAAGCGCCACTGATAGCATCTGGGAAATGCTTCATCTCGCCTGCACTGAACTGGTCGTTCTTATCGCGCAACTTTCCAGTCAGGCGCCAACTAGTGTTGGGGCCGGTAAAGGAAATGACTTTTCCAAGCCAGCTCTCATCAAAAAACTCTGTCTCCATTTTGGGGTGGTATAAGGGCAAGGGAGGCGGGTAACTGTGAACAGTGAGACTAGGAGATAAGTGGAGAAGAGAGAAAGGGAGGAGAGGGGAAGAGAAAAGAAGTTGACTGGTTAAAGTTACATCATTCTTATTGCACAGTTAATGTTCTTTTCCTTAGCCTCACCATGGACCAGTTCTCTTTGTTACAGAGGATCTGGACCAGTAAATAAAGAGACCGAGCTTTCTTTTGTCAACCGATATAAACGTAACCCGATTCACTGTTTACCTTAGTGCAGCTTTTGAGTGAAATCAACAATGAGTGGCTTTCTAGGGAGAAAGGGAGAGAGAAAAAGAGAAAAGCCCAAATATTCCTGCTGGATTAGTTTCATAAGTTTGGATTGCAGTAGTGCTCTATGATACTCAAACTGGCTTAGACGTTATAAATAGGACCTATTCATCGTTATATGATGCATTCACTCCAATGGCATGGCTTCCCTTCACACATAACCTGGGGCTCCTTTTCTCCTCAGACGGTTTCTTCCATCTGAAACAGAATGTCAAGTCCTTAGGTCTCCATAATCAGCATTTCAAGACTCTTCAAACCCCTCCAGATTGAAATATTAGTATCACTGGAGATATCCTCCTTCCTTTCCCTCGTCTGCGCCATGGTAAATTATATCCCTTGTCAACAATCTGTCGCGAAGGATACAATTCAAACAACTCCAGACCCCGTTACTAGCGTTTTACACTTAAGCCATGTACTTATTTAGCAGCGCTCTACTCTTTAAATTTACTATTGTATACCTAGTATATCAAGATTCATAATTAAAGATAGATCTTAAAGGTAAGGAACTTATAGTACTGGTAGTAATCAGGGTATAGTAATCACTGTACTTAAATTTAGTACACAGTAATAGTACTGACGGTAGTGTCTAAGCTTAGGTATCCCAAGGTTCACAGTAAGCGTGAGAATCTAAGTTTAGGGGCCGAAGTACCAAAAGATAAAAGTTGTCAGGAGCAGTAACTAACGGGACCAGATTAGTAATCTTATACAGAGTCACTACATTGCCCGGAAGCTTGATTTAATCCGCTGTAGTAACTAAGCGCTAAAGTTTAACTCACTAGTAGCTGCTTGGCTGCGCTGGTCCACAGCCTCACTCCCAGCTTCTCGTGTCTTAACGATTGTGCAGGAAACTCCACCCAGAGCCCACCTACGTTGTGCTTTCTCGACTATAGTGTGAATAGAAAAATAGTATCTCATCCTTGAGGACTGTCTAAAGAAAGCTTTGAACATTGATCACATACCTTATTCGGTAACCCCGCACACTATGCCGCTGTCCAGCACCTGTCAAAATTGTGCCAAGTCCAAGGTTCGGTGTGTACGAAATAGTGCAGAGTCGGATGTCTGCTCTCGGTAATGGTGCAGGGGCGCTAGCCTAGCTTATATATGATAGCTAATTAAAATCGTATAGGTGTGCGCGCTTAAACAAACAGTGTGTATATCGTGAGACTGGTCGGCGCTTTAACGGGTTCAAAAAAGATCGGTACGAAGTCCTGGTGGAAGGATTAGGATATTACATAGCTCACGTGACAGTGCAGGCAGATAGAAGCTCTTGAGTCCAGGATCAATGAACTCATGACCCGCTCTGAATTACCTCCAGTAAACCAAACAGCCCATGGCAATGCGACACACAACCCGGACCGGGAAGAAACAGAGAAAACCACGTTGGACGTCATTGGGCAAGGTCTAGTCGATATGGAAACCGCGCAGTCGTTGATCGATCTCTATAGGACGGACATGACGTTACATTTTCCATTCGTCGTTATCTCGTCGCAGGTCACGGCTTCAGTTCTCCGGCAACAAAAACCATTTCTCTTTTTGGCTGTACTCGCATCTGCGGCATATTCTAACATGCCACTTCAGAGATTGCTAGGCAAGGAAGTCAAAAAGGCCATTGCTTCTCGCATGATCATGCACGCAGAAGTTTCCTTTGAGCTGCTACAAGGAATGCTGGTGTTTCTCGCTTGGTAATGGTCCTTGGAACAACCCGTTACAACCATTCCCTGACATTTCTCGACAGGTCCCATTACCACTCACGACCCCATCGTTACACACAGTTCCTACAGTTGGCTATAGGTCTGATGGTGGAGCTACGGCTGGATCGGCCACCACAGACGAAGACATGGAAGACGGCTCTTAGATTCAACACGGAATATGCACTGGACGATGAAAAGTATGTTCGACCATCCTGGGGCCTAGACGAGCAGAGAGCAGTGGTTGGGTGCTATTACCTGTCATCAACGTAAGCTTCTTATTGCCCCCAAAGCATGTACCGCAGTTACTGAGCGAGATGAGCTAGGATTGCCATTCTTTTACATAAGCCGTCTTGTTTCCCAAATATAGCCCCCTATCTGGAACAATGCTGCAAGTCCCTATACAATGAAGGTGATATCTCTCATGACAAATATATCCTGCACATCTTTCAGTTGCAGGTTATCGCGGAAAAAGTAAACAACCTGTCTTGGAATCATGGTATGGAGCTGGGGAGTACAGGTTCTGCGGCGGAGCTATATGTCAGCAACATTAAGTCTGACTTGGATAGACTGCGCAATCAGCTTCCTCTGGGCTTTTGTGAAACTCGTGAGTACCCTCGTAAACCGTGAAATAACGCATCCGGTAGGCTGAGAACTGGTTTCTTCAACTGTTCAGCCGTTATGGCCATGCAGCTTTATAGCACAGAGCTATGTTTGTATCAACTGAGCCTTTCTCAGAAAAGCGCACTGTCCTCTCCGTCCGCATATTCCATAGTCTCCGAGACATGGTGGGATGAGATCTTCTGTTCTGGCCTTACCGCGGCAGAGAACATTCTAAACATGTACATGGGGCTGCCGCTAGGGAGCGAACAGGCGTTCAACAACACGCAGTGGGTACAAATGGCGTTCTGCATACTGGTTGCTTCCCGGCAGGTCGTCGCAGCTTCACGCATGGGAAAGGCGGCGCTACTTCCACAGAGTTGTATGTGGTCGGAAACTCTGGAGAAACTGCGGCAGCGCCTAGGAGCATTATCTACAACGCAGGTGGATCTGGATGGCGGTCGGGATGTCTTTGTTGACTTTGAGAAACGCGTTTCCCGTATCCAGGGCTGGTTTGATCGCAACGTCCAGGACCTGGAAACAAGTTTCCCTTCTCAGAGACAAGATGCAGGTCTACATGCCGCAACTGGACTACCGTATGGCCCTTCCATTACTCCCTTGGACATGTCGGGACTTCCGCCACTGTCTGGGGATGACTTCCAGTTGGCTGCACAGTTTTTCCTCCCTTCCAGTCTTGAAATGATGACTGATTGGATATAACATGTTGTCTCACCTTAATCAGCTCTCAGAGATTTGGCCAGTGCCTGGCTGTATATGTACCACCCTGGTACCGCCTTTATTTGGGCTGTCTTGTTTGCGGCCTTCTGTTTTATGTAAGATTAAACTTATTCTCTTCGTATCTTCTCTAAAAGTGATTGTGAATGGTGGTTGGTAGGTAAGGACCCCGTCTGCGTGAGGCTGTGTTCGTGTTTGTATCAAGGCTTGGTCGCATCTCCGATCCGATCATCCCAATGCTGGGGGCCAGAATAGCTTCAGGTTTGTCCATATCCCATCTCCGACCCGACCCTTTGGAAATAAATATCCAACCCAAGTCACCCAAAGATAACGCTGTATAGTCGAAGCATCAGAAGTAGTATCCTATGTCACGATGTCTAAATCATACGTTACCATCGTTTTCACCGTCCTCTGTCTTTTTAATTCCGTATCTTCATCATTTACTCCTTGTCCACTCTTAGGACCAGCATTCCCAGCATTCACGCTCGACAAGAACTCGTCAATACTGTCATCTGCCCTGGCCAACCTCACCAAGACATTTGATGAGCAAAATAGCCAAGGGTCCGGTTCCCACGGAGATGTCTCTCCCAATACCACCTCGTTCAGTGTGTCGCTTTTCTCCACCAACCAGGGAACTGCGAGCGAGAGTCCATTCTTCTTCGATTATCATTACACTGCCCCTTCGTTGAAGAACTCATCCGGTGAAAGTCAACATGCGAATCGGGACAGCATTTACCGCATCGGTGGACTTACCCAGATCTTCACTGTCTGGACTAGTCTTATTGAGGAAGGGGACACCATCTGGAACGAACCCATAACGAAGTATCTCCCTGAACTAGGCGCAACTAAGAAGGGTGCGAACGCGAAGCAGGATCCTGTTCGGTATGTGGATTGGGAAGACATTACTGTGGGCCAAGTAGCCAGTCATATGGCAGGCCTTCCTCGGGACTGTGAGTATTTCCAAAAGGAACGTACAGCCAACACCGGCCGAGCTAACCATCCTGCTTCTAGCCTGTGCGCATGACATAAAGAAAAACGGCCCCAGCACCGACGATGGATTACCACCGCCCAATGGTAGTAGTACTTGCATATCCAATAATCGCTCCCAAGCTGGTATGACACTAATCTTCTCAATACTGTATATCCGACCCTAATATAACTACTCTCCAGGGTTGCTTGCCATCTTAGCTCAACAGCCTCCAGTTGCCCCGCCAGGAGTAACCCCGATCTACTCCAACGTTGGATTCCAAATCCTAGGCTACATCATGGAGAGGGTCACAGGCCGGCCATTCACCGACGTTCTCGAAAGTCGCATCCTCCAGCCACTTTCCCTCGGCAAAACAAGCCTACACACCCCTTCCCACAATTCATCCGGAATCATCCCAACAGACCCCAAAAGCAGCGGCTGGTCCACCCAATATGGAGGAGAAGCACCGTAAGTGCTCTACCCCAGACCCCATCCTAACAAGGAGCCTAATCAAAAGATACAGAGCCCTATCAATGTATTCGACAATCACCGACCTCTCCACCGCCGGAAAGGCAATCCTGAACTCAACCCTCCTACCCCAAGCCCAAACAGATCGCTGGCTCAAACCAGTCACCCACACATCCAATCCAGCTAACTCCCTCGGGTACCCATGGATTATCTACAGCAGTGGTGACTACCCCAACACTTCAATGGTAGACATCTATACCTATTACAGCAGCATCGGCCAGTACAGCTCTTACATCGGTCTCGTGCCAGACTACAATGTCGGCTTCACCGTTCTGGCAACTGATAGCACCTCGGCGCCAGACTTGAACGCGCATGCGGATATCATCGGTGATGCCATCTTACCTGCATTGATGAAGGTAGCTGTTAAGCAGGCGGGCGCTCAGTTCGGCGGCCAGTATACCACTTCTGCTGGGCTTAATTCCTCGATCACGGTCTCTGTTGATGAGTTGCCTGGGATATTCGTCGAGAGGTTCGTCAGCAATGGGACAGATTTCAGGGAAACCTTGGCTTCGTTGATTGGAATTGAGGATCCTAACGCGTTGAGTATCCGGTTATACCCGACTGGACTGGTCTCAAAGACCGGATCGGGTTGTTCCAGAGTGGTGTTCAGGGCCGTTTTGCAGGATAAAAATGAGCTTGCTGATGCTGGGACACCGACTTGTGTTTCATGGATGGATGTGGATAAGTTGAAGTACCAGGATCGTGCGCTGGACTCGTTTGTTTTTGAGGTGGATGGCGATGGAAATGCTGTTGGGATTGAGGTCTCGGCTTTGGAGCTGCACTTGAAAAAGGTTAAGTAGGTTGATGCGACAGATCTGTATCTATTGACTTTGGCTTTTATGTGGTGTTAGTTATCGTTGTGGAGATGTGCCCTGTATGGGCAATAGGATGCCCTAAATTTGAAATTGTTGTTTATTTCACTTATGATTCGAGTGATGCAAGGATTAGAGTTGTTATCGGGTCGGGTTCGGGGCGGGTTTAGCGCGGAACCCAATAAGCTCTTTTCCGGACAGATCAATCTGCCTGTTTCAGTTGGAAGGGCTGTATAGCGAATGAGTTAGAGATATCCCAGCAAAGCATGGGTGGAGGAGAGCAACTATAACACCAATCAATTACTGGCTGTTGTCCTTGCAAAGCCAAGTCGTGATCATCGACCGGTCATACAACATCCAAGTGGCAACGCCCTCGGCAGGCCCTAATGTAGGCCCAATAGCTCAATATAGCCGGACATATGCACGCGGCTGGTGAATTTGATCGAATTGATTTGCGTCCTAGCCAGCCGGACGTGCCATCAGCCGTCACACCGCGTTTCCGCCGGCTCCCCGATATCAATTCCGTATCTCTTTCTATCCCACCATCCAAGTCTGAATATCAGTCCATTCAATATCCCCCGTCTTGTCATCTCCTTGTCCTCGTACCACTCTGATCCCGGTGGGAAAACATCGGATTTCAATATATCCGAACCAGCTAGTAATGTCATAGCGCCAGCGATAGAGCAAGGATTGATAGGGAGTATGTTCCTGGTTCGAGTGCCGAAAACCGCAATAAGAGAGCAGATTGTCATTGTGGCAAGGCATCCTTCCAAGATGCGGGTGGAAATCTCACTTTGCACTAGACGCACTCGTGTAGGGTCTGAGATGGTCCCGTTATACGGGATCGAGGCGGAGGGGGCAGTTCGAGCATCAAAATTGAGATATTGAGCCATAAGAACGCGGTAGAGATGTTGCGTAGCATTCATGACTGACGGCATGGCATCTGGATTCACGATGTCGGATGTATTCAAGGCTCCCTGAACGCTCATCATGATGGAGAAAAAGCTGTCAAAGGCCTTGCTGCCAGCGCTGTTGGTGATATTGGGCATGGAAGAGCTCATTGCCGGTATGGCGAAACCTGGGAATGGCTTCATAGTTGATTCGTCCACAGTCATTGACTGGATCTGCAGCCCTGGGTAGGCAAAGGTAGTGTTGGCTTGAACCTGGTTCGCGTATGGTTTGCAGGTGAATCCGTGGACGCCACTGGTCGAATTGTTCGGCGCCAGGGTGCCATAGAGTACTGCTATGTTGGGACAGTCGCCGAAGAAGGCTATAGAGTCGGTGAACTGCCCAAACACTGTCTGTGTGGAGTTTGGGTTGTCGCTTTGAACCGTCATACTTGTACCAGAATATGCTCGGCAGTCGGGGCCAAAGTTCATATGTAACTCCCACTTGGATGAGCCTCCGGCGGGAAGCTCTTTCAATGAGATTTTCTCCCGCGGGAAAGCGGTGCAGTTGGCATTTACCCGGAGCGCTGGAATTGTCAGGTCGAGTTGAGCAGAGTCATCGGAGGATTTATTTGATGGTTGATAAGGGATATCCCCGTCAAGGTCAGTCAGGGATGCCTCCCGCAGAATTGGAGTGATAAGCTCGTCATACGTCCAGGCTGGATAGGACATGTTCCTTGCCACAATCAACGACCCAATGAGCGGTGATCCGGTCGTATCACCGTAGGCAGGTCCCCCGTGTTCGTTGAAAGAATCACTAGCCATTATCGACACTGAGCGAGGAACAGCCGCATACTCGGTCGAGTATAAACCACTGACAGCGATGGTTAAGACAGGAGCGATTATGACCGATATGGCAGATGCAGCAAGGACAAATTGCTTCTTGAACAGGGCACAGCAAAATGAATACAGTGTAATCTTAGATAGGTGGTTCTCCATGATGCTGCTAGCGGTACCCGCGCCGCGTTTTAGTTCAAGATAGGGCTGGAGAATCATCGAAGAGGAGTGAATACCATTTGTGAAGATCCGCACTATCAACATGACCAGTGCAGGTATATACACCCAGACGTATTGGATGTAGCCATCAGAAGTGATGTTTCCGAGCCCGTCTTGGCGGTCAGATTCTTGATACGCAACCTCCAGTCCAACGATTATCAAGATAGGAAGAAGTATGGAGACAATCTGCCACCACCTGGAGATGGAATGCCACCAAGAGATGGTAACGTCGGTATCGGTTGGTGGAGAGTCATTCTCTCCCTGGTATTGTGCCTCGATGCGGAATATCTTCTCACCGTTCTGATTTGTAGCCTTGCCAACATATAGACCACCAGTCAACCTCGCTTTCATATTTTTCTTATTCTGTGTGCCGTCCAGCCTATCCATCAGATGAGAACTCCTGGATAGTATGGCTGCAAGACCGGACAGAGGGCCAGGATCACGTGGTGTTGAACGCACCGGTCTACAGACCAGCATGAGTGCCGCCACCAGGATCAGGGCAGCCAGAATCGCTTCCATGGCTCGCAGAGACAGTTCTCGGACAATCAGCCTTTGCTTGGTGGCAGCATACGTTCCTGTGAACTGACTATCGGAAGGGGTCATGAAGTGCTGTCGGGCAATCTGGGCAACTATCGACTGGTATGCTCCTGTTGAAATATTTTGGAACGACGACGGTTCAAAGAGACTCTCCGCATCAAAGGGAGAAGACATGTTTGCTAGCTGGTACAGAGTTCCAAGATGGGAAATGCTGGTATTTCCCGTTGGGAAACCCGTAACTGGCTTCACTGCCCCCACCAAACTGGAGTTCAACGACGCGACGATCTCGGACGATCCTATGCCTGGAATTGCATTGCTGCGCGATGTTTCGTTATTGAGTGGAAGGAGACGAACGACACTCTGGTTACTAGCAAACAAGGAAACCAATCCTTTGGATACTGTATATGTGGGCTGGCAAAAGACGGGGTACATGTCTGATATGGCATATTTCGGCCCAACCGTCCACAGTCTTGCGCTCACAAATATCATCCGTGATCCGGTTTGGCCATCGCCTGTGCAGTTCTCGAAAAATACATCGGCGGCGGTACTATTGTAACTGGGGATAGCAAATAACGACGCCTGAAAAGGATTTGTAGAGCATGACGGCGAGCTGAGAGTGAGATCCGAGCTTGGGTGGATGAAAAAAGGCCCGCTGGTACCGTTCGCGGTGATATTGTATGGGGTCCAATTGACGAGTTTCCCTTGTTCGCATTCGAGGTGTCCCGAGAACAAATCCACCATGCCTGTGATGACTGTGTTTGTGCCTGTATCCTTTGTCATTAATGGTCTCCAAATGCAGAGAGGCTTACCTAGATCTGTATCGGGCGCGTTGAAAGGTGAAAAAGCATATTTATTTGTTGTCCCAGTGGGATAGGAAAGATTGAACCGTGCAGCCCCGGCAACACTCAAGGCAGGAACACCATCCACCATTTTGCTATCATAGCCACCGCTGTGGAATTGTGCCGAGGCTTTCAGTGTCGTGGGAATATTCTGAAGTCGTACACTATCCAACACGAACAAACCTGTTGAGAAGACGGTAAGCAGTGTGATAAGCAGAGACCCCAACACCGAGAGCCCAACAGCCCAGTGCTTATTCTTTATCGAGCGAAACATGGAAATGACATTCCACGGTGTGATATAATCCAGCAGCAAGCTCTGCGATGCCGGTCGCGGTCTCTCGTTCATCGAATGCCATGGCGCCAGCTGCTTGGAGCGATACTCGACCTGTCCCCAGAAACCAGCAACAATGAGGAAGACTTTCCGATTAGTTTGAGATTCTTCTAATTATGGTGAGATTCTCCTACCAGCAGTTGGCGCATAAGTCCAGAGGTAATGATATTTCTGGTCACTTGTGCTCATGCCTTGGTGTTTATTCGAATATTGGTACAGCACTTCGATGACGGCCAGGAAAATTGCGAAAAGGACTGCGAACGCGATCAGAACGAGCGGGTGGAGAATGATGGGTGTCCACATTTGAACTCGATTTCCATCTTTAACGCTCCGATAGTTTTCATTTTTCTCGCCGATCGGTCGATCCATGATTGAAAGAAAGGGCTTTCCGTTGATTTCGCTCAACACCCACCTCGGATGCGAAGAGAATAAATCGACGACGACGACAGACCCGGGTGGATGAAAATGTCAATGGTTTTGGGGGCAGAAGACATAGCCCAGATTTAAGAAAACAATAGCGGGCCAGGGGTTGAGGTCGTATCAAGAGGGGCATCTATAAAAAGGGATTCAGAGTATGGGATGTAATTGGTGCATGTCACAGCCTTGTAGCAAGATCGGCGAGATTAATTTCCAAGCCTTGTCCTTCCAGAGAGCAGGTGTAAGGCTCCTTCGGCGTACGCGGATGATCTATCGTGTTCAAAATACTAGAGGCAACTGGATAAAGATTGGAACAGAATGAATTACTTCCGGATATGGCTCGTGATTCCGTTACGCGATCAGAATCTATATGTATAGTGTTTACATAGGGTTGATGTTGATAGCCCTGGTTCCCCGCAAAACCCGCCCCCAACCACAACTCACAGACTATCCATGCCTAATCGCTTAACCACAACGAACTACCCTCACGCTTACTTCCTCCTTTATCTCTTTAGGCTTATCGCAACTGTTATTACCGACGAATTTGGAATAAAACTCCCACTGAAAGAATGTCTTGTCAAAGACCTAGATAACGAGAACCTGACATTGCAATCCTAGGGGAATTTTGCCCTACGCTCAGATAAGAATAAGGATATATTTGAGGTAATACTAGAGGCTGTCAGCTCCAGGAACTGGCAGTAAGCCTAGACAGCGGGGGAACCATATTTATAACCTTGTATTACACCACCTAAATTACCTACCTTACTTGAATAGGCTATGCAAATATTACAGTGTGTTTAAATAATCTGGAAATCTAGTCCTCGCAGGCAATTCAAAGCTCTAGAAATCGGTTAGATTACTGGAGGTACACTGCCCAGATTATCTAAATAGGCCTGAAAATTATATAGCGTAACCGGCAATCGAGTAGGCTATGCAACTCGAGCGGGCCACTCTAATCCCCTGTAAGAGATATTGCCTGGGCCCAATATTCTACAAGACGAAAAGTTCATATAATTCGGGATCAACGATCCCGAATGCCATGGGGTCACCTATATAGTATACCGCCGTTACATCCCCTACAAAAGAGTACTTTTAGAAATGAAGTACCTCAACAACCAAAGGGAGTAGTGCTCTAAATTTCAGTATATATACTAATTTAATACTATAGATATATATATTAAAAAGACAACGCTCTATATCTAATAATATATCAGGTAATATAGATCACAATATGTCTTTGATAATCTATATATAATTGTTTTTACAGTGTGAAAGAATATACTAAAAATATAATAAAATACAGATTCTATTTAAATACCCTATATTTATATCAGTATAAAATATTATAGTATTACTATCTCTAGCTATTGACATAACTCAATATAAAAGTACTATTTTATATGGAATACAACATAGCCCACTCGACTGGCATGGCCCGCTCGTTTACCAGTTACGTTTAAGACAAAACAGGAATGATGTAACTCATGAATTCCCGCCCAATCAGAACGCAGATCTCATTGAGCAGTCTCGTATATTGCTTGCTACTCTTCACTCCGCTGCGTAATTATTCCTACTAGCCAGCCATCGCACAACATCTTACTCTTTTTGGGGATAAGTAGCCTAACGATAATTCGTGGATCTGCCATTTTCAGAGGGATATATGTTCCCATCCCTCCAATCTCCAGCCCAAAACCTCTTCCGAGTTATCAAAGCAAGATATATTCTCCGACGATCGAGAAGAGACAATATCACGCTCATCATATGAACTGTAATTCTTCTATAACCATCCGAAGACACTTGCAGATTTGGATGTTGGGATCTACCGCTCTATGTCTACACGAATCAACAGCGACCTATGCTTCAACGATATGCTTGACGTATAAAAAGGAAACTCCATAAATTAGTCATTCTGTAAATCTCAATACGATGCTCATTTAAACAGTCTGGAGATGCGATGGTTTTGGAAATCCCATGCGTTGATGTCCTCATACCGGCAAGGCGTTGACGGTGTGATGAACTCCTTGAACGGGAACAGCGATGCCGAGCGGTTCGGCTTCGCAAAGTATGCAATCGAGTACCGTTCAGGAATGACTGATTCCGAACCAACCTTAACAAAAGGCGGGTAGGTGACGCGGTGGCACGCAGCGCGGAAAGTATCGTTCGTCAGTCGTTGCATCGAGTCACCAATGTTCAGAATGATCTCTGTCTTGTCGGCTGACTCGATGCCGCGGAAGACACCGGGGTTTTGCTGATCCTCGACCTGCAGGCCGCCGACGGAGTCCTGGAAGAGCATGGTGATGCTGCCGAAGTCCGTGTGCTCGGCAATGCGTGTCGCGGTGCCGTCAGCCAATTCTGTCGCTGGGACCTCTGGGTAGTGAAGGATGCGGAACTCGTTCTCGGCTTTGTTGTGCAGAGCTACCATTTGGTTTTCGTCGACGCCGAGGGCCTTGGCAAGAGCAGCGAGAATCTCGAGCTCGAGCTTGAAGCAGGTTTCGTAGAAATCTTCCATGAACTTGCGGAAGCCCGGAAGCTTCTCCTCTGGTACCCAGATGTTGTCTACGAGCGCATCGCGAGGTGAGCCGAAATCGACGGTTTCCTGTGTCATTGTTAACATGTTGCTCGGTCTGAATAGTGTTGGGCACGACTATACCTTGATGTCACGAACGAAACGCCCTTGTGGAAGTCCCTTCTCATAACCACTGATGCTCGAGATGGACTCCTGTCCAACGTAGCAGTATCCGCGGTTGGGGTTTGCCTTGGGCGGGTGCTTGGCAAGCATTTTGTCTTCATGGGGAAGGGCAAAGAACTTGCGAGTCTGGGGATTATCAATTTCAACCCGAAGACTCAAAAGGGACACTTCACTCACCCAGTCAAATAGTTCATGCACGAGTTCGTCCGGAAGACCGTGGTTCTTCAACTTGACGCCGCCACGAGTCTTGAGGCCGTGGAGCAGCTCAGCAGAGATTTGTTCCCTTTGCTCGGGAGTTCCCTTTAGCATGGACAGATCAAGAGCATCGGACATTTTGAATGTATTTCGAAAGCGGATATCGTCGTTGTGGATGGTTTCGAGTGGTTGGTATATCAATAGTGACCTGACGAGCGCCTGGAGCCCGATTTATAGATTTATCAGACAAGGACCACATCGTATCTGAACGCGGAGAACATTGCTTCAGGAAGGTGATATCTAATGACCTGGGATTTTGATATCATCACTTTCCATTCCCAGTGATGCCTCAAGCCACCTTGGGATTTCCCGAATAGTCGGAGTGGGTCCTAGATGACCTTCCTGAACTAGAAAGGACCAATAGGAACTCTCGGCACTGTGGACCCCGAGCACAGAAAAGGCAAGTGAATCGGGTTGACTTGCCAACTTTTTGTCCATGGGAGTCAGCCCTGGGCAACTCCAACCCATGACTTGGTCTACATGGATTGTTTGTTGAATGGCACAACTGGGTGCTAGATAAGAACCTTTGGAAGTGGAAAGCGAATTGGTTTCTCAGAATAAGCTCTTCTAAGAAAGGATCGCGATATTATCTCTACAATCTCATACCCACTTACCAAGAACCTTAGGCAGCGAATCGTCAGAACTCTATAGTATGGACATTAATATAGTCGCATTCGCAGAGGTTTATGATCCTATCATATACACAGTATGTAACCCACAATCCCGCGGCTAAGAGCAAGTGCCCTGCTATCTAGAAACTAAAGTCTGCGAGCTGAAGAGCACTCCCCTGGTAAGAGAAATCGGCCAGTATATTATGAATGTTTTAAGATTCCCATAGGTTTTTATTGCTGTAAAGCTTCCTGCATATGATTGATTAGGTATTGATATGCTTCATTGGTAACCTATGGCGGATTTGTTTTTACCGAGTGCCGACCGAACATTGGGACAGATCCTAAGCATAAATATTTATAAACGCTACTGGCTGTCCGCCTTGTTTTTAAAATCAAAGATTCAGTGTAGCTGGTTGACCTCATTATGTTGTTGTTCGATTAAAATGATCGCCTAGACTTTTGAATTGTGAATAAAGTTGTGCAGCGAACCCTGTGCACAGGCCGGCTAAACGTTGAAAAAGCTCTTAGCAGATTTACATCCAAGGTAGCATGCTTCGCAGGCTTCAAGTATTGATTATTAATGATTGATATGCTTGATTTACCTTGGTCATAATATCCCAGCTACTATGAAAAGCGCATGGGGTTAACATCTACCTACACACGGATTTATAGGTCATAACTACCTCAAGCTCCTTGGCTATTAGTTCAAAGGAAAGAGAGTATTTATATGCTGAATCAGCTCACTTGCGTTGGGAGTCAATCCCAGTTGTATAGCGGGCAGTAAGCTGATCATCATATGCCTTCAAAAATCGAGTTGGCCACTGTTTCCCTGGCTTCTTTCCAGTGATTTCCTTAGCGAAGTTTCGTAGCATCTCAAGCGTAGGGGGAAGGCCTTTCATCAGTTAGATCATTGATCCATTTTATGAGTGTTTTGGCCTGCTCGTTGTTGAGGATTCGTTGATCATTATATTGCTCTGCTCGAGTATGTTGGACACCACGATGACGTCGAGATAGTGTAGACCTGCTTATACCATATTTTTTGGCAGTTCTTGTGTAATCTATCTTCTCTTCTGGCTTTAGGCTTTCGATCTCAGCTATCGCTGCCTCAATTGAAGCCATGTTGACAGAGTTATGACGATTTGAAAAGTATCGAAAAGTCGGTGTATATCAAAAAATCGGGCGTCAGGTGATTAGGTACGGTACTACGGCAAGCCATTGCGGCCAACGCGCATTAATTCATTTTCCTATATTTTTTAGGGTTTCTTGTCCTCTTTTTGTCTAGTTCTTTCACCGCTTAGTTATCTGGCCGTCCTTGATTAGTTAATACTAGTTCTAAATCCTAATTGACCCAGTAGTTCGCAGTCATGTGACTATATAATTAGACTACTACACAGCCGACGCAGACAACGTAGACGAAGCAAACGAAGCAGATTAGGCAGATGAAGCAGACAAAGTAATTAATTTAAGTAGATTCAGTACAGTAGACTATTCTGCTGGCAGAGACACGTTTAAAATGTAGGAAAATAAATTAATGCGCGTTGACCACAATGGCTTGCCATACGGTAGTTACCCGTCGTGTATATTGCTGTCGGCTAAAATGTCTACGAAACAAAAGGTTTTGCTCCTTGGGGCTACTGGCGCAACCGGGATTTCCATATTAGATGGGCTACTCGAAACCAAACAATTCGTATGTTATTTCTCTAACAGCCAATACAGTCTCGTGAAATAGGATTCATCTGTTTCTGTTGCTTAACTCTGCTCATTGCACACTTAGGATGTCGAGGTTCTAGTACGCCCAAGTTCAGTGGAAAAGCCATCCGTTCAGCAAATCAAGGATCGTGGTGTTCCACTGCGTGTGTCTGATCTCAACGCATCGCAAGAAGAGCTTGTTTCTACCTTGCAGGGTATTGGGATTCTGATCAGTGCCATCGGCCCTCACGACGTCTTGCAACAGAAGACTCTAGTGAGAGCTGCGAAGTCTGCAGGAATCAAACGGTTCATCCCTTGTGCCTTCATCACAATTGCTCCACCACAGGGGACAATGTTGCTACGCGACGAGGTACGCGGTTCTATACCAATAACAGAGAGAATAAACCATTAAGAGACTTCGAACATCCATACAGCCATCATTAGAAGGAGATCATATACAATGAGATCAAAAGACTAGAGCTGCCCTACACGGTCATCGATTTTGGGTACTGGCATCAGATTTCCTTTCCCTGCCTGCCATCTGGGCGAGTCGATTACGTAGTTTGGTGTCGAACACCACTATCCACGGCGATGGCAACGCTCCCAATATACTCACAGACATGCGTGATATCGGCCGCTTTGTTTCACGAATTATTGTCGATGAACGAACGGTGAATAAGTATGTTTACACTTGGGGCGATATTCTGACGGAAAACGAGATTCTTGATATCGTTGAGGAATTGTCGGGCGAGAAAGTCAAGAGCCAACATGTGTGTATGGCCCTGCATGTCACAGAGCATATACTCACTACATACCCTACAGAAGAGTGTTCAAGAAATGGAAAACCAACTCGATGATGCCCAGTCATCCCTTTCTCTTGATCCAACAGATCCCGGCAAGCGCACGTTGGTCTACATTGCGCAGTACGTATACAGCAAGTATGTCCGGCAGGACAACCAACCACGTTACGCAAATTATTTTGGCTACCTTGACGCAAGGGAGCTGTATCCCGACTTTAAGCCAATCTCTTTCCGCGAACTCTTTACCGAGGTCCTCCAGGGGAAAGGCAAAACGCCCGATGGGCATTAAACCGTCAGCCAAGTTATTTCGGGTGACAGCATCACTATGTATGTTCTTGGATATTACATTGTCACCGGAATCGATATCGTAAACTTTACACAGAGATAATGGACGCTAAAGCACAAACTGTTGGGGCAATGCATAACACTCAAGGTATACATCAAGGAGTTCACTTGCCAGGATTGTGCGCGGGAGCTAACAAAAAAGGAAAAGTTTGAAGCTGAGCAAAGTGGATCTTGATGTTGACAGATTCTGTACGTCCCCTTGTGTTCCACTCTTAAACCCGACCTTATGTTTGCAATGGACTGGCCGATTGCCTCTTTCCGAGCCTTGTGAACCAGCTTTTCGCCTCTCTCGGGGATTTGGAGAACTCTAAAGCCAACTAATATTGTCCATATACAATATATTTATATACAAATGTAGAAGTCACTACCATAGCGTACTATGACTTGGTAGTGTCGCCCTAGGGGGGGCTTGCTTCTGAACTACTATGGTAGTTAGTACACAACTGTCAATAAGACTACATACTCTCATTTAGTCCTACGGTAGGGACCGTTGGGAATATGGAAATATTCAATATTCAACTAGGACCAAGAGAAACAATGATTGAAATCGGGTCTTTCAATAATACAAATCGAGCGCCCTAACATACTCGGAATCTATAATTGTCTGTTTATCATTAACTGTCATAATTTAGTCTTGGTATAAATGTTCCGCTTAGTTATTGAACATAAGGTGTTCTTGTTCAAACGTAAGTAATAAGCCACCTGCTTGGACATATTCACCCTCTTTGGTGAGAAGACGGACAACGCCATCTCTCGGTGCCGTAACTTGTGTCTCCATTTTCATAGCCTCCATCACAGCTAGTAAATCACCCTTACGAACAGAGGCACCGTCAGTAACCTTAAAGGCTCGAAGTGTTCCAGAAACCGGTGCCAAAATGTCTCCGTTGTCTTTCTTTGCTTGGTCTTCCTTGGTATTCGCTGGAGAGCCGGCTGCCATGGAGCCAATTCCACTCAGGAGCATGCTGGGTAGGCCCACAGAGACCAGTTTGCCATCAATTTCCAGATGAGTCCGAATGAGATCCAGTTCGGGTACGGGGTCCGGCCGTGAGGGGGGGGCCAGTGTCGCGGCGAAGTCGGTCTCTACCCAGCGCGTGTGCACATTAAAGCCATTGGTACCCAGAAAGTCGCCCGAGTTAAGCGTCTCGATGTGGAAGGGTAGAACGGTCGCTACCCCGTTGATTTGGAACTCTCTCAGCGCACGCCGAGCGCGACGCAGTGCCTGCTCACGGGTTCCGCCAGAGACAATCAACTTTGCCATCAGGGAGTCGTAAACCGCCGGAATCGTTGAGCCTTGGACAACACCGCTGTCGAGACGGATACCAGGCCCTGAAGGAGGTTGAAACGTCGTGATCTGTCCAGGGGTTGGTAGGAACCCTCGACCGGGGTCTTCTGCATTGATACGGAATTCGATGGAATGACCCCGGGCAGGAATGGGAGATGAGAGTTTTAGCGGAAGTCCCTCAGCAATACGGAACTGCTCCACGACTAAGTCAAGTCCTGTCGTCTCCTCCGTCACGGGATGCTCAACTTGTAGTCGGGTATTGACCTCTAGGAACGAGATACTACCGTCAACTCCGAGGAGAAACTCCACCGTTCCTGCACCTGAATAGCCAGCCGCGGAACAGATCGACTGAGCAGCGTTGTGAATTTTCTCCTGCTGCTCCACGGTCAGAAATGGAGCCGGCGCTTCTTCGATCAGCTTTTGGTGACGCCTTTGTATGGAGCAATCGCGCGTCCCGACCACCACCACGTTACCATGCTTGTCAGCTAGAATCTGAGCCTCGATATGCCGCGGACGGTGGAGGAAGCGCTCTATGAAGCATTCTCCCCGTCCAAAGGCCGCCGTCGCTTCCCTCACGGCAGATTCATAGCACTCAGTTACCTCATCAATTGTCCAAGCGACCTTCAGACCGCGACCACCGCCTCCATGGGCAGCCTTGATCGCAATCGGTAGGCCATGTTGTCGTGCAAAGGCCGCCACTTCTTTTGCTGTCGACACGGGGCCATCGCTGCCCGCTACAAGCGGTGCACCCACGCGTAACGCAATACGTCGTGCCTCGACCTTGTCCCCAAGCGCCTCGATCACATTTGGGTCAGGCCCAATCCAGGTTAACCCTGCATCGATGACTGCCTGGGCGAATTCCGCCCGCTCCGATAAAAACCCGTATCCGGGATGAATGGCATCTGCCCCAGAGTGTTTCGCCACATCAATAAGCTTGACGATATTAAGATAGGTATCGACTGTTTGAACGCCCTTCAGCCCATAGGCCTCATCGGCTAGTCGCACAAACAGAGAGTCCACATCCAGGTCTGAATACACAGCAACTGATTTCACGCCGTAATCGTGACAGGCACGGATAATGCGGATGGCGATCTCTCCTCGATTGGCAATCAGTACCTTCCTTAATTCTTTCCTCATGACGGTATTTTTATAGAAACATAGAATGTGCAGGATCCAGAGGGGCGAGAAATATCGACCCCAACAAGCGACTTAGGATTTGCTGAATTATATACTCGTTCACTTTCCGCGGCCTCCGTTTCATTGCAAACTTTATTTCCTATTCATAGCTATAGCGTATATTAATGACACATAGCAGAGATAATCGTCACTGACCATGCAAATCACTTCTAATACAGGAAATGGGTTTCTCTATGATGCGTGGAGCTGATTGTGTTGCGGCTGAATTTCCGACCAGGGGGTGATAGCGCGAAACTGAACCATTGTATTGACAGGAAGCTGGCCAGTGAGATCCAGATGGTAATCAGCCACAGCGCCAATGACTGGGTATCCACCGGTTAGTGGATGATCGGCAAGAAATAGTACAGGTTGACCATTGTGGGGCACCTGAATAGCGCCAGTGACCGTACCCTCGCTAGGTAGTTCTGCTTTGTCGTCTTTGCGCTCGATGGAAACATTTCCCGATAGACGAACCCCAGCACGGCTTGACTCGGCCGTCACTTTCCAGCATTGTTGAGTCAAGGTTTCCAGGCCTTCCTTGGTAAACCAGTCGGTACGAGGGCCAAGCACTACATCCAGAATCACCACATCACCTGGAGCGGGAAGAGTGAAAGCTGGGGCTTCGTAAATTGAAACGCTTGTCAGACCCAGCTGCGCGTTCTTCAAGATCAGCCTTGAACCCGCTACGACTGGACTGGGCCCCACCGCAGCCAAAGTGTCGGTGCTGACGCTGCCCAAGATCGGATTGATCTCAAAGCCACCCCGAACTGCCACGTAGGTTCGCATCCCTGTGCGTGGATGTCCGAATGTCACGACATCCCCTGGCTCCAGCGCAATTGGCCGATGAGTTTCCGTTATCTGTGTAGTCTGGCCTTTCGCATCCTGAATTGTAATAGGACAGGGCGCCCCTGTGCAGCCAATCACCGCCTGACTGGTGCTTTCAAATGAAAAGCCGCCTAACGTAAGTTCAAGGCATCCAGTGCCAGCTGGATTTCCCACTGTGCGGTTCGCAGCTCGAAATGCCGATCGATCTAGCACACCCGAGGCGGAAACACCTTGGTTTGCCTGACCGGGACGGCCGAGATCTTGGAAAAGTGCCGGCATTGGCGCCGTCAAAACCTTGAAATGTGGATTGGTGTTGCCCACCGTCTCGCTCAAAGCAAGCTTTTCTTCTTCCGTATCATTCGGACCAGAACCAGCCGTCGCGCCCTCTTCAATCAAAAGAGTAGCATCAGCTTCAGCGGCTTCGAGATCATCCACCTCAACAAATTTGACCTGGTAACCTGGTTGCAGAAGCGCGCTAGGACTCCTATTTGTGTCCCACATTTTGACCGATGTCGAACCAATGAGCTGCCACCCGCCTGGAGTGCTCTGTGGATAGATGCCGCTGAAGGCCCCCGCCAGCGCTACCGAGCCAGCTGGAATGCGGGTCCTTGGAGTTTGGTGGCGCGGGACGAACAGCGCAGGATCGCCGCCAGTCAGGTAGCTGAAGCCCGGCGCAAATCCGCAGAATGCCACGGTGAACTGGCTCTCCTTATGGCGACGGATAATCTCTTCCACGCCGTGTCCTGTCAGCTTTGCAATGTTATCCAGATCCACGCCGTCATAGCGAACAGGGATTTCTATTTGACAGTCCGATCGGGGACTGATGGCTGAGAGGTCTCGTTTGTGAAATTCGGTTGCTAATGCCTTGGCGCTTACACTTTCTGGATCGAAGTGAACGAGCAGCGTGCGGGCAGCAGGGATCATCTCTTTAATGCCATCAACTGGCTGGGATTGCAGTGAGGTAAGAAGCGCCAGTGTCTCCTCGAGACCTGGGAGCTCCACGAGGATTGTCGTCAAGTTGACGGGAAGAACGCGCATCATGATGAAGATGCTGAGGCGAGCAGTGGTCGTTGTATATATATTACAGAAAGCTTTTGGCAGTGGATATGTTGTATATATATAGTTTATTTCTGGGTGTATCGTATCCTGGATTGGGCTATTGTATCTGCAGAGTAGGCGACAAACTATCTGGTCCCACCTGGTGGGTACTTGGCTTATTCCACGCACTAGTAGTAGCGATCGAGCCCTGGATGATTTTCATGTCACTCGCATCGGTCCCAGCGGAGGATAGGTGTCGGCAGGGATGCAGCTCGGCCTTAAGACAGGCTTGCCCTTAAGTCTCGCCCCTTCTGGACTACAGTACATCCTAATCGACAATAAGATCTTACAATCTTGTTTAAAATATCGTTAAGCGAGATAGAGGTTAGATGTAAACATACGGTTGTTTACAAAAGCACATCTCTCTCGCCTCTATGTCTTCCTCTGTTCTCCTCGTAACATGCATCTTCCGGTACCGCCGCGTAGAACATTCAGGTGGCTGTCAAGCCCTGTGTATTGTGTTTGTATTTTAGCCACTGACGATAGACAAAGAATCGAAGGATTGAAGTGTCCCCTGACCATACACCCGTTCCAACCTTGACGTACAAGGAGTCTTGTTATCAATCAGAGTGAGCCATGGTTCCTCTGCGGAACACGAGTGTTTACTATCCTGATGGATGGATAAGCGGCTACCGTCCACAGTTTGACTCGAGGCAGATTATAGACAAGACTGTACGACTACCACGTGTGTGAAGGAGAAGTATTTATGGGTGTTGAGCATTAACTGAGGCATTCGAGAGCTTATAGTATCATGGATCATCTACGAATACTGTCTGCGTCGCTTTTGTACCCTCATGTTATATGCCCATGCACTGTCGAACTCGTCCCTCCGTTGCTGACGTTCTGTCTCGGACAAATCTGACCGTGCCAGCAGGATGGCAAACAGTTCCTTAGCACTATCACTGAGCCACTCTGCTTCTCCCCACGGCCCAATGGCTATTTTGACACGGTGTATCGCCTCAGCTACGATGGCGTCAGTTATTGTAGCATACAGCCTTTGACAAAGTAGTTCTTTGAGCACCCTCGGCACACATTTAGAGGTTACCGACAGTATTAGCTCCTCTCCTAGGATGTTGCCTTGAAGCCTTGGGATAATCATATCTAGGAACTCGGGACTCCTATTGGCTTTGGCACAACATTCCACAAATGAATCTGGAGTGAGACGAATATGGGGCCGCGTAGTGAGAATGGCTCTCACCATGCCGGTATTACTCATGGGGTAACAATCCCGGCGGCTTGCCGACAGAAGCTGGCTCTCAGATATCTCAAATCGAGGATTATGAGACAGCAGAATCTCCAGTAGCTCCGGTTCGCAATAGCCCCTAGAGTTAACCACTGCGTCTATCATCTCTTCGGTGATAGCTGTGTTTGGTTGACGGGCAAGGATCATTTGCATCACTGCTGGAGACCTGCTATTTCCACGTCTGCACACTGACAGTATAATGTGGTCCTCAAGTTTCAAGGACGGCCTGGCGTTGAAAATCACTCGAAGTCTCTCCTCATTGCCTATGGCGTTCTTCAGGCAAGTCTCGGAAAGAGGAACCTCTGGCCATCGATCTAATATCAACTGTAGTCAGTTGAAATCTTTGATACACGCACGCTCGATTGTCACCTCAGGAAGGGAGATTCCTGCTGGGGCTCGTTTCAGAAGCTCCTGTAAAGTCTCGGTGCTGACACAGTCATTGTTCGTCGCAGCTCGTACTAAGTCTTCCGTAATTCGCTCTGGTGGATTTGAGGCTATCACAGTTTTGAGAACCACGTGATTGTTCGGATTTTCTATTAGGGTCACAAGGCCTGTGGTCAATTCGACTGAGGGCATTTGACTGATCAAGCGTTCCAAGAGATCCTTTGTTGCACAGCGGCTGCGGAGGGCCGCATTCAGCACCTCATCTGTCACTTCTAAGTGCCGGCTGTTGTCCAGGAGGACCATGGCGGCCTCAATGGACCTACCAGTATCGAGTTCGACTGCCACCTGAATGTGTTTAGATGTGACTTGCAGCGATTGGGCATGGTGCAACAAGAGCTGCAGCAGCGCCCCTTTGTCATAGCAGGTCGTCATAGCTTGCATGAGCACCTCCCCATTAACGGGCATAAATGGATTCAGTTCGAACAAAGCCTGCACTACGGTATATGCAGAGTAATAGTTTCTCGTTGCCACGAGTGCCGCGTCCAATGATATGGATATGGTCGAATTCAGCTCAAGAAAGTAGCTTAGCAGAGGAGTTTTAGCCGACCACCCTCGGCAAGTGCTCAGGACAAGGTGGAACTCCTGCTGATCAAGCGGTCTGTGGCCGAAAGAGTGTAATACCTTAAAAATATCGATGGCTTCTTCCAAGCTCTCACATTTTGTCACCAGAGATTTCAGGGTTTCATCGGTCAGCTGAAAAGACGGATTGTGCGAAAGAAGCAGCCGGGTTACCTTGACTCCACAGCCAAACATGCCTTCTGCTATTGAGTTAGTAATGTGGAATGCAGACATGTGGGATATGAGTTTTTCCAATGTTTCCTCAACATATTTTATGCTCCATATGTCCCCAGCGGCACTCTGATCTAGTCTAAATGTGGGGGAAGATTTCCCCCTTGCTAGTGTAGACAAGCAATATTTTAGCTCCGACTCTGTAATATAATCGCCACTGTGCGCTAAGAGCTGATCCAATATCTCACATCTTCCGGAGCAGGCTAAAGAAATAGCAGGCAAAATGGCTGAGGGGCGACCTTCTTCCTCGCTGCAGGAGACAGTAATCCCTCGGGAAAGGAGATAGGAGACAAGATCAATCTTCTCACCAACACACGCAAAGAATAAACCAGTCAAGCCATTTGATGCTGTTCGATTAATGTCAAGGCCACTCTCCAAGTAAGCCTCGACAATGTCCCGTAGATCGTATTGACAGGCGAGGAAAAATGCCGAGGGTTCGTCATTCACAGTTAAGGAGCAGAGCTCGCCGTAAATCAGGGGTTCGCCTGATCGCGACAGCTCCTGGCGTTCCTGCAAACAGCTCACAACTTGGTGAAAGGTGGAGCTTGCTTCTCTTCCTGGCCATGGCCAGAAGGAGTCCAACAAGCCTGCAAGTGGCTGCTCGTGGCGCCGACGCTCGGCCTTATCACAGTGACGGGCCCAATACTCCCCCACATAATAGTTAAAGCGATATTCTGGTTCATCGAACAATGACCATGCATTAGGCTGGAACTCAATACAGTTCTCGCTTAAGTATGCCACACAGGAGGCAGCTAGGAACGCATGTCCCGCCTCAGGGGTATATTCCGGTTGTTCTTGGAGGAACTCCTTTACAGACAAATGGATGAGCCTGAATCTCCCAGTAGTATCATCTAACGTAACGAATCCTGAGCACAATTCTTGAATGTCATCTTCCGTAAGATCGGTGTGCTTGCCGTCGAAACCATAGTTGACTGCAGCCAGGAAAGGGCTCTCATCCTCAGCAGCCCAACCTCCGATACCGAGCAGCCGATCATTTTGCGCGTACATTAGCCAGCTTAAAACTCGACGCACTATGTCAGGGCCATCCGGGTCTTGGGCCTTCTTGATAGAGTCAAACACCTTAGCATACAGCTCCATGAGGTCTGGGGGAACCGAATTTAATTTGGCAACCAACGCCATGGGGTCTGTTACTTTCAGTTGGCGCAAATACTCGAGGGAGAGATCGACCCAGCGAAACCTAGATTCAATCAGTTAATCATGGCATTGCGAGCGGGTAGCCTATTATTTGAAATAGGGCGACTGACATTCCACCAGACTTCTCTCGCATCCGATCCTTCAACAGCTTCCGGTAACTCTTGGGGATAGGCTGACCCCGAAACGGCTTCTCTTCACAATAACGGTCGACCTTCATATCAATGAACCTCTCAATATCCTCACGATTCAGCTCATCAACCGGAATTTCGCGGCGATCTTCCCACATTCGGTTCATCGGTAGAAATACTTTCATATCGTTTCTGCTCGTAATAAAGATTTTCACAATTGTTCCTTGGCAGCTGTCTATGAGACCTTTTAATTCTTTTACTAGATTAGCTATGAGACTGGCGTCATCCAGCTCATCAACTGCATCTATCACGAAAGACACCTGTCGATTTGCCTGGATGATTAGTTGGAGCAGGGAGACGCAATCATCTCGATGCAGACTTGAGGTATCATGCAGGGCCTTGTATTTGGCAACGACTGGTTTAAATAGGGCATTTGCACATGTGATCGTTAGTTGCTTGAGGAGCGATCGAAGTATATCATCCACTGATCCTGCTTGCCGCGCGCGGCTTGTCCTGTCAATATAGAAAAAAGCGAGTCGTTCCTCATCGAGAGCACTCTCCTCGAGATGGTCTTGTTTCAGGATATGGGAAACAAACATCGAGCTGGAATTCTAGAGGTCAGCCATGTCTTTTGCCACCGGGTCTACTAATTCGCCTACGCGAGATTTGACTTCCCCGTGCCCATATTTCCGCGCAACCAGAGAAGACCTGATTGATGTGATTCGCGCCAGGATACAAAATTGGGGTGTTCAAGGAGCCATTTTCCCGTCTCCTCCATTGGCTTGATCTGATTATGGTGATCCATATGGAGGATTGGAGAGATCCACTTTAAGACCTCTGAATACTCAGTCTCCTCCATGCCTCTTACTAAATCCAAGACCTGCTGCACCTGGCCACCTATCTTGCTCAGCGGCTGGAGTTTCTCGTCCATGCCGAGCAGTAGCTCTTCATTCGCCACGGGGATGACTTAATCCACGTCCGCAGCCTTGCGTTCGATCTCCTCTGAGTATCCTTTCAGCTTACTCGGAACAAGGCTCTGAATACCGTGGGTGATCTTCCCCTTCTTCATATATCCATACACTGCAAACTGGTAGAGGAGAATGGTGGTGTAGACGCTGACGAGCCGCTTGCGCAGCAAGATCGACACCGAAGGCTCCAGTCGCTCCTGGTAGATGTAGCACCTCTCAATTAGAGCGCATCGGCTGGTGAGATGTGCCACTGGCTCTTGATCCAATGCGAGATCTCGTGTTTCGCTGCTTGCAATCACGCGCTAACCGACATACATTTGTTAGCCTTCGTCACACTTACTGTGTAGTAATAGCGAGCCTTACACCGACGAAGAATTGGATAAATCCCCAGATAATGGCGGAGGCGTTGGTCGGGTCTAAAGCAACCACAGTGTTGACGGGATCCCGAAAGACCTGCACGTATCGCACAATGCGGCCCACCACATCGCGCACATACACCGTGTGGTCGTCGCTGGTCTTCTATACCCATTGTTTCCCTGAAACCTCATTACAGATCGTGCTTAGGCGGTGTGATATAGCGTCCGCCAATGACCTATTGCTCTGGGCGAGGGTGTCGTGATTGACTTTACGGCATTCGTTCAGTGTGGCTTCGTACTCTTCCCGGTCAGCCTTCCAGTCGTCGGACTGCTGCACATTGGTCAAGGCTTCCTGCCATAGGTCCGCGACGGCCACTGTTTCCCCTATCGCTGTTTTACTTTTCTCTAAAGCGGGTGTCGTATTTAGGGGCACGTCCGGGATGGAGGGTTGGTCATTTTCTGAAGTATTCCGAGGAGCCGGTGCTCGAGGGCGAAGTTTTGTTTCCTTTTTGGTCTTCCATCGGTTGGTTAGTCCTCTGAAGCATCCTTTTAGATTCCACTTTTTCGTTGACTTTCCCTTATCGCCTCCAATATCCATGGTTGGAATGCAAGCTCCATTGACAAATTCAAAAACAAAATTAAGTCACGGGAAGATGCTCGAATCTCCAGGAGAAATTGACCCCACCATACGCGAGATTGACACGTCTATTGGCACCAATGCGGGGGAGTCTATTATAAAAAAAAAAAAAAAAAAAAAAAAACCTCTTCCACCACATCCACAGTTTGCCTACTAGCTGGTACTGCTTCGGACTCACTATCTCGAGTCAGTCTTGTCCAACACCGTGTCTGGTATGCATCGTAGCATATCCATTCTCAAGGGATTATAGTATATCAGTAGGACTGGTTCTACTTGGTAAGTGGGGCCCAATATCCTTCTAACGAACTCTAGTTAGCCTCCCCCAGGCCAACCACTAATCAGTCGCTCAGGCAGTGATGGAAAGGAAAAGTGTGGCAGGCATGGCATCTCTACTTTGCTGGTGTATGTCCTTTCACCATTCGCAGTATGTGAGATGTGTGGGAACAATTACATCCTTGGTACTAGGGTAATATTAGGGTGACCATTGGTGAGAACGTCTTCGACTCCATTTGATAGCGTCTAGTCTTGCTACTGAGTGGTATGGCATTATGGCCTGCTTTTAGCATGAGTACTGGGTCATCTTAGTTTCCACTTCTTCTCAAGTCTATTAATTATTACTGAAAAACTGTATGTTCAGCTCAAATGCACGTTTGTAGTATTCCGTAGGTCTCAACACACGCGCCTAGTATCCGACGTGTTTGGACGTGTCACTCTTGAAGGCTGAGTCTTCCACGGCTGTAGAATGATAGTATAGAGTAATATCGGCACACATGGCTCAAGCACCAATTATAGGTTCAATAGCCGAAGGGGGAAAAGGACCTATCCACAGGACCTATGTAGAAGAATGTATTCTTCCTCGGAAATCTTACCTCTCCTTTGCAAATTAGGCCACGTAAATATTCCCTAAATCGTCTGCACATCTGTCACCTTCCTCGTGAGCACGAGCTCTGAAATCTGACATCGGCTTCGCTTTGGTTCAAACTATGGGATCGTCGCGAGCCGGATGGCCAACGCTGAGGGTCGATCTGCAAACACCTGTTAACGAGAATCGAAGACTACATACAACAGCGCATCTAGGGCTGGCATGAGGGTATAAGTGATATCCTGCATTATACCCAGGAACAGAAATGCAGCCTCCTAGTTGGGATTGTAGACCATATGAAGGGATGCCACCAATTTACCCAAGATCTCCCTGTTAGATAGATACCTAAACTCCGCGAAATTCCTAGCAATAATAAAGTGTGACATCCCTCGGCTTACTGTCAAAGCTGAGTCCTGCCACATATAAGTATATATAGAGGTATCTAGGGCGGTGCCTTCCTCAGTCTACTACAAGTTCCCCTATAGCTCCAGGAGCTCGCCGGTCGCGTCTCTGTCGATCTTCGCCTTAGAGTGAGTGATTGTCGTCAAGCCCAACAACTGCGATGTGGTTAGGAGATACAGGCACCTAGAACCCACAGATATCGAGAGCCAGGCTCAAAAGACCAGCTACAAAGCCATATCCTTCTATCACATGATTAGTTTGGCCGCTATACAAATCACGACAGGGAAGTCTCTATAGTAAGATAATCTGAGCGGGGGCCCACCGTGGCTGGGTAAGGATATTTAGAAGAAATGCGGTCCTTTATACCCCCTCCTCCTGGGATATAGTAATACTGTTTTCCCCTGCGTGATGAAACCCCGTGGGTTAAAATACCTCACGAGTTGATAGTAGTTACAGTACTAAATTCACTTCCCCTTCACAAAGTTTTACCATACACAGAATATCAGACTATTTTACCAATAGACCTTTTAATCTAAATGCAATTTTATTTCACGGGATATCAGAAACCAGTTTTTCTGTTATTAATATAGTATAGAACTGTACTAAATTACCTTTTATATAGATATATATAGAGTACTAGTATCGATATAGTATCGCTCTAGATAGTCAGCTTCCCAGCTAATTACATAGCCCCATTGCCATTTAAAATCTTCTGTCGGTTCAATTAAATCCCTCTTAACAAAAGTATCCTATGTCGCGGGGGGAAACAGTATATAACATTGCCGTACACTCAGTCAGGAGCCTATCTAACCTGAACATGAGACTGTGGGTAGTCAAGAAGCTATTAGCTACCAACAGTTCCACCCTAGTAGGTTCAAGGGTCCGCGAGAGGTATCTCGCGAGCGATGTTGGTCTTTTGGTAAATAGCCTTGTGTCACTTGGTCCCCTAAGTTAGGGTAGTAGTATAGGTGCCTTACACTTTATCAATATTTCGACCAAACCGCCTAGCCTCCCGAAATAATATATATTCTATCCACGCCAACATCTTGCACAACCAACAACAATATATGTTATCTTTGCGTGCTCCGCCATGACAATGAAACAATGACCCACGGTCCCTGGACTACCGGTGACCACATGGTTCATTCCATCCTGGCAAAGAAATCCAGAACGGGGGTTTGTGGGGCGTCGGCGAAAATTTCGGAAGGCAACTTGCCAAGCCAAAGATCAGTCTCGTTCTCGTCCACTAGACTCGACTAGACCGAACATGTATTGGCCCATCTTCCTTCTTGGAGGAAAAATCTGGGGAACAACCACAATCCTGTTAACCCCGCAAAAAAAGAAAACATTCCAAGGCTCCTAGCCATTTAACCTTCGAACGAAGAAGCGTCATATCCTCTATTGTGAATAGAACTGGGTTGATACACGAGAGACAATACACTGAAAATTTAGAAAACAGAAAAAAACAATATATACAGATTAATCCAGTTCGGCAAGCTAAACAAACCCGGTAAGGTGCCAAAAGCCAAAACGCAAGCTAGGCGATGATGTGCTCGGAAGACACGGTGATGCAAAGTCTCCGCTAGACCCTCCATTGGCCATACTGGGGGAGGAACGTGTAAGACGTGTGCTACAACTGCCGTGCTGGTGATGTGCGTTTACTTACGCTCAGGTTAAAACTAAAATGGTGCGATACGGTACAATTGTATTGTTTGGGTGTGGTAGGCCGTTTTCTATATAATATTGTCCATTGCTGCCCCCTCCCGGGATGGAGATGATGTTCTTCTTCTCCCAAGGGCTTGGTGTTTCCTGTTGGTCAATTCCATCTTTATAATTTAATCCACAACGGTAGAACTACACCGGGGGAAGGCGATTGCTCAAAATGGCCGATATCGAACGGGCCGACAAAGGCCCTAAGGGCCAGACGACAACACCCATCGACGATGACTGCTCAAAGGCATCTATTGCTGTCGGACAGGAAAATCTCTCCGCTGTGACAGCACCTCACGAGTCTTTCGAGGGTTATCATCGGTTTGACCCTACGGCATCTTGGACGGAGAAGGAGGAGAGAGCGGTTGTGTGGAAAACCGATTTATTGCTTCTAACATGGGTTTGTGTCATGGTAATTATCCACTTCGCTCCGATTGATTTCGACTGAGATCAGAGCTGACAACGTGAAGTTCTTTGGTCTGCAACTCGATCGCGGAAATTTATCAAACGCACTCACGGACAATCTACTCGATGACCTGAACCTCTCGTCGAATGATTACAACAATGTATGCGAACTATGTACGCTTTAAATGCTGTGAAACTTGACTAACAATGATATTCAGGGAACGACAATCCAACTCGTGTGCTTCCTAGCAACCGAATTCCCTGCACAGCTTCTTATCAAGCGATTCGGATTCAGACGCGTTCTGCCGATCATGATGATGCTGTGGTCTCTTGTTTCTTGGACGCAGGCATGGATGACCGGTCGCGCCAGCTTTTATGTCACCCGTGCCTTGATCGGGGCATTTGAAGGTGGTTTCATTCCTGGCACTATTTTATTCGCAACGTACTTCTACAAAACGAGGGAGTTGAGTGTGCGGCTCGCTTTCTTCTGGTCGACATTGAACGTAAGTCAAGAGCGGTTATAGGCTGCCGTCTAACGCGCGATGGCATAGCTGACATTCGGCAGGTTGCTCGCATCATCTCGTCCTTGCTTGCGGCAGGAATATTGGAGATGCGTGGAGTTCACGGAAAGACAGGCTGGTTTTGGCTTTTCTTGATTGAGGGTCTCTTGACTTTTGTTATTGGACTAGTGGTATGGATTAACCTTCCCTGTCATCGGTCAGGATGTGGATGGGTATATGCGAAGACAGAAGCTGATCTGATTGCACATAGAGCTTCCTCTACCTGCCCGGTTCCCCAACCAACACGAAGAGTGTTCTCGTTCCCAAACCATGGTACACAGAGCGCCAGGAGGTGATTATGATAAATGTACGTTCCTTCACAAAAAGCTATCTGTTATCCCCGTATCCTAAGCTAACTCATACGCTTGAAGCGCCTGCTACGTGACGACCCATCCAAAGGTCTCACCAACATCCACGAACGCGCTACGCTCAATGACGTACTCCGTGCCTGGAGCGACAAGTCCATGTGGGGTCTGTACCTCATCGGCCTTGTCGCCTACATCCCGCAGAATCCAGTGCAAGCATATCTATCCCTAACCCTGAAACGGATCGGGTTTTCGACTTTCGACTCCAACATGCTCTCCATCCCATCGGCAGTGCTCCAGATTATCCTCATGCTGGCTCTCTCGAGCAGTAGTGAATACTTCGGGGAGCGATCATTCCACTGTCTGTTTGGCGAGTTCTGGTCCTTGCCACTACTGGCCGCCATGCTCGCTCTACCGGACGGTGGCCGCGAGTGGGGCCGTTTCACCATCACCACGTTGATATCCGGATACCCGTACTTTCACCCGATTGTGTCGGCTTGGATTTCTGAGAATACGTTCGACGTCAAGAAGCGAGCCATTACGGCTGCAACATATAATGTGATTGTCCAGGTGGGATCCGTCATCGCGTCTCGTAAGTACCGCCCCTACGGAAGATGGAGGTTCAGAATAGTCAGGCTGACTGAGAGGAAAACAGAGATTTATCGCGACAACGACAAGCCGTACTACTTCACTGGGAACAAGGTTCTTATTGCGATTTGCGCCTTCGCAATGGTAGTATTCGTGGCGCAGAGGGAGTACCTCCGTTACCTCAATCGACAGAAAGAGAAGAAGTGGAATGATATGACCCCCGAGGAGAAAGTGGCGTACCAGTCCGACCAGGCTGCTCGAGAAGGCGAAGGGAACAAGCGGCTGGACTTTCGCTTCAAGTATTAGTCTTGTGTTGCGTGTACTCGTTTGGCATTAATTGCGTGTTAAATGTTTCGGACGGGTTACTTTCAGTAGAGACCAACAAAATCGGTGTTTGTAGCAAAATTCGTGAATTCAGCACCAGGAAATAGGAGATCCTGGGTTGAGGCTCGTAAGATCTGGGACGCTATGTCCTCGGTGATTGCGTTCATCGGCAATAGCGACGACCATAAGGGTGACAGAGGTGTCATTTCTTCCGTTTGAAGGGCTACACTACTTGTGTCAAACAGAAAATTGGATGCCGCCTCGTCGTACGTCGGTTGAAAGAGATCATTTGCACCTGAGTGTTGTGGGGCTTGGTTCTGATCATCATCGTCTGAACTCCCAAAGGTCATATCACAAACCGACGCGTAGGTCAAGTCGTTCGCGTCGGCCAGATAAGCAAGTGGGTCTAAACAGGTGGATAAATTAGGATCATGATTGGCCAACTCGGCAATTCTCTTGGCTTGCTGGCCGTGAACTTGAGTTTCGCACTCCGTGTGGGGTGTCCAACGCTTCCTACTACCGGGATTTCGAAGAGGTGTTGTTAATGCAGGCCCGATCACGACCTGCACCTCTGCCATTTTCTGGTAGAGAATATCAACCAATTTCTTGTTGCCTCCGCCGCGAAATGTCGACAGCATGGAGTGGAGACGAGATAAGATATAATTCGGACGACTCTCGCCATCCCATTCAGGGGACAGTGGCAGCGCAGCGAGGTCCATAATGGCATCCGCAAGGGAGTTAGCAACCTCATAAATCTTCAGCTCCATGCCCAAGCCATGCGCCTCAACTGCCGACCGAGGTAGCTGCGAGACGATGCTCACTAGCTCCTTGGCGACATTGAGTGGGAAGCAACGAGACATGGATTGGTCAGCGGACGGGGAAGACTCCAGATAGCTTTTGGGGGACAGTTTCCATAGGATCATTCGCATCCAGTGTCGAGTGACGCACAGGTCTGCTTTCTGTACATCTGAGATATGCTCAAATAGCATCGATCCGTCCTGCAGATTACGCTGAAGACTCTCCAGGAAGGGCCAATCGACGCGCCCCACACTATTTGCACCTGGCTGCATGTCGGTATCTCCATCTTGAATAATATCAAACATGCCTGATTTCTCGAAGATCTGAAAGAGGCTGAGGAGCTTGAGGAAGGCGGGGAGGACATGTGATTCGTCGTTTTCGTCAATCACCGGGGCTGAGATATTTGTTTTCAATGTGACTGGGTATCTATGGAGGATACAAACTCCTCTGGACGGATTAGTTGCTGCGAAACGGCATAAACCATGGCTCTAGCGGCTCACCGTTCTGTGACAAAGAGTAGCCAAAGGACACGCCGACGTAATTGTTGCTCCTCAAACGACAGAGATTTGTAAGACGACTCTCGGTGGAGACCCATTATCTGCGCAATAGAGATCGCCTCTCTTAGGTGCAAAAGAGATTCACTCCCTCCGGGCTTTTGGTTTTCATAGTACACATGCAGGAAAAAGGATGTCCGAATACTGTTCAAGTTTACCCGGGACCGATAATCACATAAGTTCCGAGCGCGCAAGCATTCCGCTGCCAACATTTCGGCTGTGATCGTTTCCCCCGCGCCGGGGCCTTGCTCCAACCGTAGTTGAGCTATTGTCGCTGCTGCTACTGCAGTCGATAACGCATACGTCTCGTTGTCACTGTTATCAGTATCTCGTTGAAGAACGGACACCATTTCTTCGACATTGACAATCGGCCAAACGGGGTACATGCGCACGTGGTAAATGGAGAGCGGAGACGTCAAGGTATCGAGAGGAATGCGCGAACTACAGTGCGTTAGAGCGGCTGACCGGGTTATGTCCGTCACGCAAACAAATGCCACCGACCTTTCCATGGGCGAGGTCTGTCGCGCAGGCGTAGTATTCGGATTGAGCCTCTCTAGCATAGCAGCAGCCGAGCGGTGCGCCTCTTCGTAGTCATTGTTGTCGCCCCCAACCTGCGCTTGCTCGATAAGGAATTGTGTCGTGGAGCGTAATCGCCTCGGTCCTCGACATTGTTGAACCCGAACATAGGTACACTTTATTTTGGCCTTGGTGCAGGACCTGCAAGGCTGCCCGCCGCCACAGCGGATCTTTCGAATCTTACAACCATCACAGGCGCGCTTGGTCACACTTGGTTTGGCAGAGGACATGTTGACGATCAGCTTTGCAATAAATCTATCGTATGCATCACGAAGTTTCCAGGGCTAGCTCCAGCCGATAAGATTAACGTAACTCCGAGCCGATAGTACGACTGAACCGCCTTGAGCAAATCCTAGTTATGGGCGATAAGAACGATCCTCTTACAAGCGCAGGAAACAGGTCGGATCAGTCTCAACGTGCGACAGCGAGTAACCGTTGATGCGGGGAAATTCAGAGTCAGAAACCTATTCCATGAGCTAGACCATGAGGACAGGGGGAGCAGTTGCGCGACGGCCTCCACTCCGCACGCCATCGCTCCACCTTTTGACTTTAGGGCTAAAATCGCGCCGGTCCGCAGTCGCAGCTCCCAATTGGGTAACGTTGTCGCTCTAACGCATTATACGAGCATGAGATAGTCGCCATTGGATCATTACAGAGACGCCAGTCCTAAAGGGAAAAGGATAGTTTCGTTTCTGCACCAAATTGCCCCTCCGAACATTTCTCCGTTCTCCATCTCGCTATTTACCTGAGCCCCCGCACGGCAGTGTCTTATCGCTTACCATTCGTCGTTATCAACACTGGGAGGCAAAGTATTTTTTCGGAACTGCAGGATGTGATCCAAGTACTCGTCGCTGAGTGGACGACGTGGTGGTCTAAGTGAAAGATCTAGTACTGCCTACTACCAAGGGGTCGCATGGTGTGTTTAGGTGTCAGCGCAATAAATTCCAGTGCAGCCGCCCCTCAGAGGGAAGTGCCGTAACGACAACCTGAGGACACCTCACATATCGCATTTTCCGCATATCCACTACTCACAATGGCTTGGCCGAACAAGAATAAAGACATGCTTTACCGCCGGGTGGGCAACTCAGGTCTTCATGTGTCTGCAATCGGTCTCGGAGGCTGGTTAACGTGAGTTTGCTCTGCTGCGGGGCGTACAGAAAATAAAATATCGCTAACCTATTTGGCCGTAAAAGATTCGGCGGGCACGTTGATGATGGTATACACGATCAAGGTGAATAGGAATGAAGGAGTGCTAATCTCGGGCAGATATTACATTCAAGTGCATGAAGCAGGCCTATGATTGCGGTGTCAATTTCTTTGACACAGCAGAAAGGTACTTATTTCTGTTTTCCAGGCCCGGCAAACGGAGTACATTCACTAACACTGAACAGCTATGCTAATGGCCAATCCGAAATTGTTATGGGAGACGCAATTCAGAGGGCTGGGTGGCAACGCAGTGACCTGGTGATCAGCACAAAGGTAGACAAGCAGATTCCTGACGATATAATGATCATTGCTAACGATAGTGTCTTTTTAGCTAAACTGGGGAATGGCGAACGGTGAAATTCTTATCAATAACCACGGTCTATCTCGGAAACACATTATCGAAGGCACACGCGCATCGCTCCGACGACTGAAGCTGGACTATGTGGACATAATTTACGCTCATCGCCCGGATCGTCTAACACCGATGGAGGAGACAGTACGTGCATTCAACTTTGTAATTGACCAGGGATGGGCCTTCTACTGGGGAACATCGGAATGGTCTGCAGACGAAATTACCGAAGCTTGCGGCATTGCCAAGTCTTTGGGCTTGGTGGGACCCATCGTCGAGCAGCCACTTTATAACATGTTGGATCGGAAGAAGGTTGAGGGCGAATTCCAACGGTTATACACTCGGTGCGGAATTGGTTTGACCACTTTCTCTCCTCTCAAAATGGGACTCCTGAGTGGCAAGTATAATGATGCGACCACCCAGCCTCCACCTGGTTCGCGATTTGCGGAGAGCCAGGATAAGTTTGCGAATCAAGTGAGGAATGACTGGGAGAATAAGGAATGGGCGGGAACTATTGAAAAGATTGTGAAGCTGAAGGTAAGTGTCAGGATCTTATTATATCCTTTTGCTACTTTCTGTTGGTCATGGCTCTTGGCTTTTTAAGCTGAGTGATCACTTTGTTGTGGTATGGTGAAAACTAATGAAGTAAACCAGGACTTGGCCGATAAGCTCGGATTTAAGTTATCTCAGCTCGCCCTCGCGTGGTGTCTGAAGAACGAGAACGTATCCGCTGTTATTACGGGTGCTTCTAGACCCGACCAGATTGTTGATAATGTGGAAAGCTTAAAGCTGTTACCGAAGTTGACCCCAGAGATTCTCGCAGAGATCGATGAATTGCTCCTCAACCGTCCTGCCGAGGACCCAGCACGCCAGGACTGAGAGGAAATACTTTTCTTTACCGTGTGGAAAACAATGAAATGACACCGATTAACGAATAGACCAAAATCAAATGCTTATTCCTACTCCAAGCACGAACTTAGCATGTCGAAGCGTCATATTTCTAACTTAAGGCTGAATATACTGCTATTAACTTCCGGGATCCCCGAGGCTTTCGGTGGTATGACTTCATGCGGTCCGCGAGCGTCAGAGACATTCTTAATAAATACATCCGCATGTAACCTCTGGTCCCAGAACACTTTTGCATGATGACTGTTGCAACAACTTACATGTGTGATTACAAACAATGCCTGACCATTGAGTACAAGACGACGCGGAAATGGAACACGACTAATAAACTACATTCACTTCCAGCGCTTTCCAGTAAGTAATCTTTTGCTGATAGCGAGATAAGAGGCGAGATACTGAGTAGGGTTTGAGTGGCGTTCGTAATGCCCCAAGTCTAAGATCTGCATTGGGAGGCCCCATGTAATTCAGATATATTGTTAGCCGGATGCGGAGGGAATTGAAAACGTACCAACGAAACAAATGCCTGAGAAAGACGTTGTTCGCGTGTCTGTCAAAGTCATTGATGTCAGCAATAGAGCTTAATTGCTGTGGCTCGGAATGTCATGGACCCACACGGATGCTTCCACCGTAGGGCTTGAAAGCTAATCGGGGTTTCAGGGTTCAATGAATCCATAAGAGTGGCTGAACGACGTATATTGTGGGCCATCTATACGTCGACATGTAGTCTAGTAAGCATATCAACGACGTATTTCGCATGATAACCCAAACAGTTAGTGAACTTAAACATCTCTGGAGCTAGGAGGCCCAGAACTCATACTTAAGCGTTTCAAACGCATCCAACGTCCCGTCTTTAATGCTAGCTTTTAAATCGATTGGACTAGATGAATGACATTGCCATAATCTCAATACTTCCTGTTGGAAATACCTGAGCCACGATGAAGGGGATACCAAGCTCCGCCGAGGCTTCAAATAGCATGTTTGGGACTGCTGAGACCTCCGAACGAGCTCATGAGCCCCTTACTCAGAAACAACCGGCTCTGGAGCACCCTAGGAAGGGATCGGTGCAATCCATGAGCAGCGATCATGGCGGAATGGCTGAGAACTTTAGTAAATTGACCAAAGTGGTCCAAGCCGCCCGTCGCCCGTTACCCACAGAGACCGGAGACGGAACGTACATTGAACCTGAGAATGGCGGGAGTCTGTGGAGAGATTTGCGTGCCTTAGGGATTAAGGATGCAAACACTTTGAAGGACTTGATTGAAAACAAAGCTGGCGGGCTTGTCAAGGGGAGTGGCCAGGCGGTAGACGACAAGACGATGCTGATGGAACGCATCATACAGGTAGGACCGACGCGGAAGTCATAGAATAATGGAAAATGCTAATATGTATATCTTCAGCTTGTCGCAAAATTACCCTCTGAATCTAGAACCCGTGTCAAGCTCACAAACATGTTTTTAGGAGAACTATGGGACTCGCTGCCTCACCCCCCTCTTTCGTAAGCATTCATTAAAGCACACCCTAGCATCAAGTGACAGTCGAACCTGACACGTATTAGATATGTAGGTGACAAATATGCTTACCGCTCAGCCGACGGGTCCTACAATAACCCTACCTTGCCCTGGTTAGGCGCAGCGAACACGGAATATGCTAGGACTATCGAGCCTTTGAAGGTCAGACCGGCCAGTTTGCCAGATCCCGGCTTGATCTTCGACAGTTTATTTGCACGAGAAACATTCAAGCCCCACCCTAACAATGTCTCGAGCGTTTTCTTCACTTGGGCTTCATTAATTATCCATGGTAAGCGTTCAACTGATCCTTCTAGCATCACGCACAGAATTAAGTAGATCCAGATATTTTCCAAACGGGACATCCAGACGAGAATTTCAACAAGACATCATCATACTTGGATCTTTCTATCCTCTATGGTGATAACCAAGAAGAGCAAAATATGATGCGCGAATTCGAAGGGGGGAGGATCAAGCCAGACTGCTTTTCCGAACCACGTCTGCATGCGCTACCTGCGGCCTGCGGCGTTATTCTGGTCATGCTGAACAGGTTTCACAACTATGTAGTCGAGCAGCTGGCTGCTATCAATGAGAATGGCCGGTTTACGAAACCCTCAGACGGTATCATCGATCCAGTTCAAGCAAGGGCCGCCTGGACAAAGTACGACAATGACCTTTTCCAGACGGGTCGCCTTATCACCTGCGGTCTGTACATTAACATCACTCTGTACGACTATCTACGCACCATCGTGAACCTGAACCGTGATAACACTACCTGGACCCTGGATCCACGCGCACACATGGAACACGATACTGTTCCCACAGCATTGGGGAACCAGTGCTCAGTAGAATTCAATCTAGCCTATCGATGGCATTCAACAATCAGTCGGAAGGACGAGGCGTGGACGGAACAGGCATACCAGGCGATTGTCGGCAAGTCCGGTAGCGAAGCCACCGTGCAGGACTTGATGGGGGGCATGAGGAAGTTTGGTGCCAATATTCCTAAGGATCCATCGAAGCGCGAGTTCGCTGGACTGAAGCGGCAATCCTGTGGCAAGTTCAAAGATGAAGAGCTAGTGGGCGTCTTAACTATGGCCATTGACGAAGTGGCGGGTTCCTTCGGGGCCCGCAATGTTCCTAAGGTTTTGCGGTCGGTAGAGATCTTAGGCATGGAGCAGGCACGTAGGTGGAATGTTGGGTCATTGAACGAGTTCCGGAAGTTCTTTGACCTGAAGCCTTACCAAAGCTTCGAGGAGATCAATTCCGACCCGGAAGTGGCAGACCAGTTGCGACATCTCTATGAGCATCCGGATTATGTAGAGCTGTATCCAGGAATCGTTGCCGAGGAAGCTAAAGAACCGATGATACCAGGGGTTGGCATTGCACCTGGATACACCGTCTCCCGTGCAGTGTTGTCCGACGCGGTGGCGTTGGTTCGGGGTGATCGATTCTACACGGTTAGTTTATTCCTTACCATATGGTACACAGAAGACATGCTGACACACGAAAAGAAGGAATATAACTCTAGAAACCTCACAAATTGGGGTTACGAGGAGTCGATGTATGACCTGGACATCAATCAGGGGTGTGTGTTTTATAAATTAGCATTGAAGGCCTTCCCACAGTATTTCAAACAAAACTCCATATACGCCCACTATCCTATGACAACTCCACATGCAAATCGCGATATCATGAGAATGCTTGGACGAGAAGAGGAATTCTCCTGGGACCGTCCGTCATACACACCCTCTCGTACAATGATCTTTGACTACGCGAACGTCCGTCGCATCCTTGAGGATTCATCAAATTTCCGCGTGGTTTGGGACGAAGCAACCGGGTACGTCTTTGGCAAGGGTGGCTATGATTTTATGCTATCCGGTGACTCGCCGTTCCACGCCAATCAACGGCGGATTATGAAGGAGTCGTTGTATCGGTCACAATGGCATGAGGCGGTCAAAGAGTTCTACCTAGAAATCACGGAGCAGCTGTTGTCAGAGAAATCATGCCGGGTGGGCAACGTCAACCAGATTGACATTAGTCGCGAGTAAGTCTCACTCATTCCCAAAGTTTAGTTCATATCCCCATTGCTAACACTGCCCTTTCCACTACAGTGTCGGGAATCTCGCCCACGTTCACTTTGCCTCCAACATCTTTTCACTTCCTCTGAAGACCAAGGAACATCCGCTCGGAGTTATCACCGAACATCAGATGTACGAGATTATGGCTGTCATTTTCACCGCCATCTTCTTCGACGTAGATCCCTCCAAATCATTCAAACTCCGCCACAAGGCTCGCGAGGTAGCGGAGCAACTTGGGCCACTCGTCGAAGCGAATGTCAAAGCTGTGAGCTCAGCCAGCTTCCTTTCCAGCTTGATCGATGGTATCCGCACCAATAGAAACGCGCTTTCCGATTACGGAGTCCATATGATAAGAAGGCTGCTCGACCACGGTTTGGATGCTTCTGAGGTCACCTGGTCCCAAATTCTGCCCACGGCCGTTGCGATGGTACCAAATCAAGCCCAAGTGTTTACACAAATCATCGACTACTACCTCTCCGATGATGGGAAAGAACATCTACCTAACATCCAACGCCTTGCCAAAGAAGACACGCCCGCGTCCGATGAGATGCTCCTGCGCTATGTCATGGAAGCAATCCGCCTGAACGGCATCTTCGGCTCCTACCGAAAGTCTCACACTAACCTAACACTCGACGATAAGAATCAAATGGTCCAGATCAAACCCGGAGATACCGTATTCGTTAGCTTTGTAAGTGCCCGTTATAGTGCGCTTGAGCTGGTCGATCAACTACGGCTAACTGCCAATGCAGGTCAACGCCAACCGTGACCCTAACGTCTTCCCAAATCCCGATAAGGTGGATCTCAACCGGCCCATGGAATCATATATCCATTACGGTGTCGGTCCTCACACATGCTTGGGTGGCGAGGCAAGTAAAGTCGCTCTAACGGCAATGTTACGTGTGGTTGGCCGGCTGAAAAACCTTCGCCGTGCTCCAGGACCGCAGGGCGAATTGAAGAAGATTGACCGAGGACATGGTTTCTACACCTATATGCGGGCAGATGAAACGAGTCTCTATGCGTTCCCTATGAGTAAGCCAATTTTGCCCATCACTAGGAGGTCATTTGCTAACTAAGAAAATAGCCTGGAAGCTCCACTACGATGGTACAATTCCGGGGAAAGAGCGATGTGTTCCAGAACAGGTTGTGTGCAATGTTCCTGGACATTGGCATGATTAATATGATATCAACCTTTTACCGGAGCATTGAGTTTAATATGGCAAAGTCTGCGATTAAATAACAGTTAGTAATAGCGGGTAACTGAACGCTTACATTTGGGAGATGTAAAAGTGGCAGAATTTGTGATCAGGGATATATATCTCAGAAAAAGGTCTGCTAAATTAGGAAATCATATTTTATTAATCCTTGTATGCTATCCTTTTACGTCAATTATAGCCTTTCTAAGTTACCTTAGTATACTATATATCAAGAAATTAGTAAGATAATCCAATGGTTTAAGGTTAGGGTAACTCACCCTGCACGCACCCCCACGACGGGGGGACGAACTTTTGACCAATCACAAGCGAAGAAACCGGACCGAGGACGCAGCAATTCGGGAATAGAGTATAGATATTATATAGCGGAGAGATGGTCATAGTTCAATTACAACAATTTATATGGACTTGCCCATGTCAGAGGAACAGTGGATGAACAGCCCTGGACAACCCCGTAGGTTCTAGGTAAGTGCTGGAGGTGTCGAATGGGCAGGGCTAACTCACCAGATCACAATGTGTGTATATAGCCCATTCTCAGAACCAGCCTGTCAGTTCCATTCGACCACCTCTTTTATGTCATCTGTGGACCAGCGGGTCCGAAAGCGGGTCATACTTCAGCTCGATCGTCAACAGTACACATAGTATACCTGCGTGCGAAAAAATCATACTGATCTCTGTGGGTTTGTTTGTATATCATTTCCTTCTACGAACTTTCGCCAGCTGACAGATATACACAGTATATAAAATCTAATAGGGCAATCACCCTTGTAATTGTGGCTTGCACAGTTCTACTCGAGAAATTCTAAGCGAACCCCTCAACAAAGGCCAACACAACCTTTTAGCCTCTTACCTCAGTAACCACAGTCCGCGGAGAACCTTGGGGGGGGGGAACAATTAAATAAAATAAAGTGAAAGAAGAATATTTAACAGGAAAGGGGAAAAGGAACGTAGCACCTGACTTTCACGCACGCACTCTGAAGACATTATCCAATATTTTCCATATTGTTCTATTCTTATAGTTTGCATCCATTTTCCTTCCCCTGTTTCTTGTGTCTTTGCCGGATTTTCTTTTCCATTGAGGACGGTCATAGCGCGATGATCAACATACTCATAGACCTTTGTCAGTGGGGCATATATCATTCTCATCAAATGACAGAATGATAGATATGGGTTCCTTGGCGATGAGACCCGTCACTGAGCGGGGCGATCTTCATCAGACGCCGTCCCAGACCGATGCAATTAGCTATCAGCCCCATAATCCATCAGGCTGGTGAGAAATTTATTTCCCTGGATCACCCCTTCTCAGAGTGTACATCTCAATCATTTCATTTTAGGAATCACTGCTCTCCTTTGTCGATCTCCAAAATGCCTGACCCAACTATGCCCGAGGAGTATGCCGAGCTTATGAAGCACAACGGCCATGAACATTATCTGTATACCCCTCAGAGGTATAGCAAGCTTCACCCTGGCTCAGTTGGATTTTTCGACAAATATGGGTTTTGGAATCAAATTACAGATCTTTCGCAGCCAGGATATCCGGATGATTTTAGTTTTAAGGACATCGGTAAAGTGCTTTCCTATGATGAACCCACTGAATACATGTGGGATGCCGTGTCCTCAGGTAATGAAGCGGGATCAAGCTTCGGACTCAATGGCGGGTTGTCAGGCATGCTCGCTGCCGCCCCAGTGGATGCGGAGGCCAATGCGAGCAACAAGAGGGGTTCGTCTGGGACAGCAGCTCTGATTACTACTCAATCGGTCAAGAATCAGAGACTCGAGGGTGGCTCCAGCAGGCTTATCAGCGACTGGGTTAAGAAGAATGGAAAGATGCTGATGAAGTCCAACTACGGCGATGACATTCGAGGCTATGGGTTATGGGTGATCCATACCACATGGTCCACGGAATGTGCCATTAAAATGAACAGCGCTTTCCATCGCAACACCAGTGCGGGGCTGGACCTTGGAGCCACCGATGTTGGTAAAGTTGGAGGTAGTGGATCATCGCTTAAGAAGCTTGAATCCAACGGCTGGAAATCATATCAAGCCACAGAGGTATGTATGAAGAGAGCCGCTGAATGAAGTTGGGATTCTCATTTCGTACAGAGCGACCAGGGACTTGTCGTAGCGTATGGTGGAGCTAGATATAGGTTACATTCCATCCGACCATTCTGGATCAATGTGGTTGAACGTAATTACTGTGGATTGAAACCTAACAAGCCCGTTGCAGCCACTCAAACAGGCCGAGAGAGTGTCTGATCCTCCAGCAAGGCATTTTGAGTACAACGAGAAACAAGAAACAATTGGCATCTCAATTGGTGTTATGGTTCGCGGTGCAAATGGAGACAATCACTGGGTGCCGAGCTCCAAGGAGGAATTCATTTTTGATGAAAACCGAAAGCTGGTTGGAAAAGTGTACTGGAACCGTATTTCCGACGAATATGGACGAGAGATCAGCTGGGTGCCTTACCACAGGGAGAATTATATTTTTGATGAGGATGGAGAGAAGACCGGGGCCGCGTATTTCCGGCCTACTCGCGGCAGCACGAGGGAACAGATCGAATGGGAGCAGTACGACAAGGACGCTGAGGAGATAGATGCCAAGAAGAAAGAGACTGAAATGGCGAACCAGGCACGCCGGGAGTATGAGGACCAAGATGAATTCGAAATCGAATGTGAGACGGTCGGAATGGATGACAATGAATATGACACCAAGGCAGTAGAACGCACGGAGACGACTCCATTGATGTCCAAGTGCTGTGTTATGTGATGGGTAGTGGCCCTCAAACTGGTAATCGATGATATGCAGAGTAATGTATTTACTTGATGGGGGGATTTTCAATTGTTGGTAGCTTACTGCACTATTGGATTCGGCAAACCCCGCCAGAGACTGAAACAGCCTGTCCTTGATATTGACTTACAATGGACTAATAAGAAGTAAGAAGTATTCTCATCAAATAATGAGCTGATATGGGACGTCCTACTACACCCAAGGCCCACCCAAGAACCGCACCGGAATCTCTACCTACCGTACACGCACAAACTCCCCAAACCACTTGGCAAAGCCATCGATGATGGACGAGTTACTAACACCTTCCTGAAGAATACCGTAGGTTACGAAATCTACCGCATGCAGATGTGGGAGTGCAAAACACTTGACATGGTATTCCGGCTGGTAACCGTCGCCGAGAAGCTTCTTAAAGCAATGGGTAGAGAGGAACATTCGTAGCTAGTCCCATTCGTCTTCATTGCGAACCCAAAGAGCGACACTTGCGGTGCCACCCATATCTCCAGGTTGGGCGAGAATAATAGATCCTATGAAGTGAAGAGGGCGCATTAGTCAGAAACAGACACTAACCAGGTAACCATTGGCCTATCATACCTAGAGGAGCGCGCCTAGTTGGGCCCAAAGACTGTAAGTCAGCAGGATCAGTAGTTTCATGGGACGACTGGCCAGCGAATAATGCATGCTTTGGGACAGGCTCTACTTCATTAGGAGGTTGTCCCTCGACATGGGCCTGCACTTTCAAGGCAGACTGCTGGAAGCGAACTGGGAAGTACCGGATGTAGGGCTTCGGTGCCAGCGTGCACAAGCTCATGTTTCTTTTCATTCTGAATTTACCACATGTGCTTCATGGGAGGTGGATCGCTACAGACTCAACGTACGGACGAAAGCCGCCGTAACCCTGCATATTGCAAAACATGATAACACCCGTCAAATGACCGATTGCCTCCTTACTAGGTTCCTGGACGAAGTGACCAATCCTGACTGTTGTCTTCTTCTGTGATTTGGGGTGCTTAGGCACGCTTCTATACGCATCGATAGCAATAGTCGAGAAGCGCGACTGATCTAGACAGTTCAGGATTTGCTTTCGCTGAAGCTCAACCTTCTCCTTGATGTGAAGTTCAACAGCAAACGTGCACATCTCAGCCTGGTAACCTCCAAAGCTACAAACGGCAACCTTTGTTGTTGGACGTGGCGGCGTCCCTTCACGCCAGTTACAGGACCCGATATGTGGCATCTTCTTTGATCCTTATGTCATCCAGATGAGCTACAACGTCGAGGTTAAGGTATTTTGGTCCTTGCATTTCGTACACCAATTGAGCCTTGACGGTATCGACTGTGACCGCGCGATTGCTTCCGGGATGTATAGTAATAACAGAACTGCTGTCGTCATAAACCTCCGCTTTGGGATATCCCACTCGGACAAGACTGGGGATGGACTTGAAGCCGCAGTATTTGCCTTCTGTTGTATAAGGGCCACATTCTGTCAAGTGCCCAGCAATCACGCTTCCAGCGAGTTGGTCATAGTCCATGTCAGACCAGCCGTGCCACCTAATCGAGGTCAATAGTTCGTGATCTCCCCGCCATGCATTGAAAACACTCACCAAGAAGCAAGATCGATGACCGGCGAAGCATCACAGCACCGACCACAGATATCTACAGTATTTGGGCTCCTGCACTCACGATTCTCCACTGCGCTCGGATCTTGGCCGTCAATTTCCAGATGAGGAAACTGCTCAGCTGCGCCAGCCTTCTGAGTGACCTGGAACTCTGCTATAACATTATCGCCGTCAGCCCATGCCACCATAACATCACCCAGACCTTTGCTTGTCTGATATTTCCTTGGTTGCTTTGTGTAATCCGTAGGTGTTGAGGGCACCTCCACCGTGAACTATTATGATCCCCTTCTGGGCGATACCCTCTGCAGCATTCTTGTAGTTAGCATGGGCGATGAATCACTTTTCGTAACCTAGCTCCGCATTCTCTTCCTTCTGTGTTGGTGTCATTTTGGTTAGAAGGCTTGTTCTGGATAGAACTAACTGATTATAGCGAAAGACTTACCTCAGGCGCTCGCCAGGCAATATTCACTTCAGCTAGATAATCGGCAAACACGGCGTCTAGTGGACCTTCAGTAGCCAAACGGTAAAGGTGGTCGAGGCCATCATCGCCAGCCCCAGAGCTAAAAGGGCGTCAGCTATTGGCCTAATAATGCATCTGATGGATATGGATATACCAATTTCCAATACGAATCGCCCGTCTCCCTGTCATCGCTGTGACTAGCTGTAGAACATCACGAAAGTTGGATTCAGACACCATCACCCCTCAAAGCGGTAACGGATTCATATAACCTCTTCTTTACGCACAACAGAAACCTTAGGCCTATGCTGATAGACCGTGCATAGCATTTTGCACAAGGGGTAATTGCATAGTTTGCCACTTGTACTCCACTCTGTCATCAGTATGTTAATTTTCACTCTCTGAGTGGGCCTCTACCGTAGGATTTATCTTCCTTCTCCGTATGACGGAGTATTGCAGACGGATCAAGGGCCCAGTCAGGCTTCGCAGACACCCATTTCTGGCCTACTTCAGTAATTATCTTGAGGCTCCATACAATTCATCTCGCTCTCCGCACCAAGACCAAGACCTGAAGGACCCACTTGACCAATGGTTAGTGGAGCACTTACACAGCGCTATGGTCAGTGCTTATGCATATGCTCCCTGCATAAAGGTTCGCCGAGGAATAAGGAACCCTCACCGCAATATATGTCCTCGACTCCTCTCCAAAGAAAGAAAGAAAAAAGGAACCACACCTCACTACCAGACGAAAAGGAAGATGGTATACTCAGTCCCCATAGAAGCCGCCCAACTTCTGCGCAAGGGTATCTTACAAAATCCTTTGCTCACAGCGAACATTCCCAACGATGCATCCTCTCTTGCAGACTATGTCACCTTCACAGGAAATGAGAACCCCAATATTCCTATCAACTGGCGCTTTGCTGAGAGTATTTCCGCACTGAAGGGCCTTGAGTCTCTCTGGATCAATGCCCTGTTGAAGGCGAAGTATAACCACGGTCCGGTGAAGGTCGAGATTGATACGTGAGTACCGCATTTTATGCACATAGCCTTCTTCCATCTTTCCTGGCATCTTAGTGAATTCATATACCTCTCTGATTGCAGTGTATGGATGGTGCAATTGTGGACCACTATACGATGTTTGACATGCTACGGACTAACCTCATTATAGCGACCATGCCACGCTGTTCGTCATGTCGACTCTCCTTATTGACGTGGTCGACGAGAATGGAAAAGCGGCAAACCCAGATATGTCCCCAATCGAGCGTATCATATCGATATTCCCCAGTCCCGGGAGGAATTTTGGAAAAGAGACCCCGCACCGCTCAGCCATCACCAACATCTACAAGACCCAGGATGGGCGGTGCTATCATCTCCACGGTGATAACTACCTAGCCAAACAAATTGATTCAGGGAGCGAATTGGGGCTAATTGCTAACAGGCAGTATGAACCCTACCCCCTCCTCGACAGCACTGGGTCTAGACCCTGACCGCCAAGCCTCTTCGCCCGCCGATGCATTGAGTACTATCCAAGAACGTGTTCAGCAACACACAGCTGCAGACCTAGACGAGCTTATGAATGAAAAGTACCGACAGGCTGGGACAATCTGCTACTCCACGGACGAATACAAAGCAAGTGACCATGGGAAGGCTAACGCTCATGTTGGTCTCTATGAGCTGAACCACGTTCCCAACGACGCTCAGAAGCCCGGATGGTGGAAGGCAGTCTCAGACACAGGGGTAGCTCGCCCTCTGGCTGGCCTTAAAGTCGTCGACTTATGTCGCGTCATTGCTGGCCCGAGTATCTCGAAGGGATTGGCCGAGCTTGGTGCGAGTGTGATGCGGGTAACCGGTCCAGGGGTCGTAGATGTATATGCTCTGCATGCCGACTTGAACTGGGGCAAGTGGAATTGTTCGATTGATTTAAAGATAGATGAGGGGAAGGAGACTCTACGCCAGCTCATTCTCGAGGCTGATGTTGTGCTAGATGGATACCGACCGGGTGTGATGGAAAACCTTGGATTCGGCAGGGATGCTGTGCTTGAACTGGTCAAGGACCGGCCATTCGGCCTTGTTTATGCTCGCGAAAATTGCTACGGCTGGCATGGTCCCTGGCAGCATCGGAGTGGATGGCAGCAAATCAGTGATGCGGTAAGTGATAATCTAGCTAATGAGCAGTCATGGCCACTAACATGACTATCAGAACTGTGGTGTTTCCCTCGAGTATGGCCGTGCCATGGGTCACGATGAAGCAGTTACCCCCGTCTTCCCTAATTCGGACTACTGGTAAGAACCTCCAATGCCTCAAGCCCTTCCTTGAAATCCCTAACACACCCCACAGCACCGGTGTTTTGGGCGTCTGCGGAGTCATCAACGCTCTAATCGAAAGGGGCAACAAGGGTGGATCTTTCCTCATGGATGTAAGTCAATATCCCATTTTCCATTCTCCCTGACTTCACTGCTAAGTCAGCTGGTTTTTAACATGGAACAGACCGCCCTGAACTACTACTCTCAGTGGCTGGTGAACAGCGTGGGAGTCTATCCCCCGTCTGTCTGGGAGAATGTCTGGCAGCGACATAACCGGCTCACCTTCCGCCATAATGACAATATGCTTGCCACCATTCCACTTATGATGAAGTCACTCATGCTGAACAGCGGTGCACAACTGTTCCAGCCACGCTTCTTCGAGATCCGGTATTCTGGGGCGGTCGATCGTTACTTCAAGGTGGTTCGACCTGTGCTCAGCTTCGGTGATAAACAAGTGGATCTTCGGTTCAATGTCGGAACAAGGAGCAATGGCCAAGATGCTGCTCGCTGGCCAGAAGATCTACGGACGGAGATTGTCACCAGCGCATAGTCTGGAGGTTTCGTGTACGTTCTCAGACAATGCGATGGCATACACAATTTAGTGAATGAGTAAACTCCAGATATAAATGAACATATCACAAAGTAACCCAAGGAGTTGATACTCCACACCTAGTCGTTAGGCATCTCTTAGGTCAGCAGACCCACGTGCCTTGCAGTGTGTAGATTTGTTTGCCTCACCTAAATGCATTATATTCGGTATCTTTATGGTACAATCATACTCCGGAAAGGCGTCTACAAATGGCTTATCTCAGCTTAGAGTTTCCACCCCCAGTATAAAGGATAGACGTTTGCGGACTGTGAATAATCCTCGCAGGCAGCTTAGATCCATGGCCTTGCCAAAGGTTGTTTACAAATTTCGACTAGAATGATATCATGATATCAAAGCTAGATGTCTGGTACAAAACGATGGGAAGTATCTAATTTGTTATCTTTAATACTGCATCCAGACAAGCGCGCGAGTCAATGACGGGCCATGGCCCATACATCATTGTGCCTTTCTTCGCGCGAGATTGCCTATAAGCGTCACAGAATCAACCCGCATTCTATATAGATATACTCCAATTGTACCAAATATACCATTGCAATGAGACGACCATATGGACATACCTCAATTAGAAACGCGGTGTTTAGCATCAGACCTACGTGTCATCTACTTGTCACGTTAGAGTTGACAGCGGGAATCATAGTACGTGGGGCTATCTCCGCTAGAAGGCTGTCAACCACGTCTGTATTCTCGTGAATGAGGTCTAGAATTGGCCTGCAAATATACCTGTATGATTCTAATTCAACTTTTGATCGTGATGGTCGTGACGTCATTGACTCATTGTTCTGCTCTTTAGAAGACTCGAGTTCAGCCATGGAACATTTGGATGGAATGTTCAGTGACATGGTTTCTTATAATATCTCACGTTGTGTATCGAATATAAGCTTCCCTATTACTGAGCACTAATTCCTTACACATACATTGTTAAGTGAAAATAGCAGCCATGACATCATAGATGGAAGTGACGCCTGAGTCTATAGTCATAGCGCATAACAGCATAATACTACAAGAATAATATAATTAAAGATTGGTCTAGAACTTTCTGTGTGCGGAAATAGTGTATCTAAATGCAGGACTCATGATGGCATTGCTGTCAGATGGAGATGCATCGCCGGAGTTTAATAAAAGTATAGTTTCTGGACAAACAAGATACACGAAGCGAGGAGATCATCAGTAGAATGAAATCAAAGGTATAAATAAACCCATAATTGCCACAATCTCCCTCCTCTACCCACCCATCAAATGTGAAGAACCCAAAAATATCATACCGTGACTGATATTACTCTCATCCAACCACCAAAATGCCTGTAAGTCACAATCAATGCCATGCTTTAAGATAGAATACCTTAGCTAACCAGATAATCAATAGCTGAAGCACTACGTATGATCTCTGACCTTGTCAATCATATACATGTTGGACTAACTCTTTTCTTTAAGGAACTCATGATCCAAACTAACGACCCTGGTCCTGATCTTGGAGGTCCTCCTGGCTCTGAGTGAGTCCATTCAGGTACCCCTCACAAGAAGTCTTCTCTAACACATACAGTGAGGGTACCGTCCTGGAAATCGCCCAGAAAGCGGGTGCCTCTGGCGGTCGGAACTTAGTTGCACCTCCGATCCACCCTGCGATGTATCATATCAAGTAGGAAAATCCCCCCCCCCTCGTTCGTCACCTAATATCTAGCTAATGTGTCTTCTTTGTTTCTCAGAGTTGATGTCAACTCATCTGGCGGCGCCGAGGAGTATAGGGGGAGATTTCGGCAAGCTTGGTGGGAAGGCAAGGATTCAGAGGGCAATCACCTCCCTTCTGCTTCAGTCATGATTGGCGAGGCAGATTAAGAGTGATTTATTTTGGATTCGCACTGGCTCAAAGGGAGTCCATAAGGAAATTATTGAATTTCAAATCTTAGTTGAGTTGCTTTAGTCAAAGAAGCTCCAATGAGAATATCCAGGTGTATGTACAGTAGACAAGATCATGGTGATGTACCATCACTGAATACAGAAAATATAAAGCGACTGTGACACCAATGGATAAAGCACAGCCTGAGCATTCCAGAACAGTTCCCCATATATATTCATCTAACTATATTCCGCCGTTATACGCGCCGTGCAACAGGCGGCAGCTTTATAAAGATTTAGGGGGTTAAAATCCCAGGTTCTGTATGCAGATGGCTAAGTTGATTATACAAGAAGCTTGAATAAATTTTATCTTTTGCGTTGCGGTGAGGCAGACAAACTAACACACACGCCGAAGGGCAAGTGGGTCTGCCGACCTAAGAGACGACGAGCACTGTTGGCTGCCTCAGTTACTCAGATCACGTGGCACTATAATCAAAGTACATGCCTGGGGTCGTCCCCATCGTGGCCGGCATTTGTAGTACTGTAACAGGCCAAAATACACGTTTCGATATACTCTTAAGTCTCGTGAGGGTGCCAGATCCTTACAACCTACGATAGTCAGGATATGCATGACGACTCGTGAGCGTAGGCCAGTGAGGGTTGTTGATATATATCGTGGAAATTAATTTCTGCCCAGGAGATTCACAGTAACCTTCAGCAACACGGAGTACATTGACAAGTGCTACAAACTAGTCCAACTCGAACAGGTCAATACGCCTTCAAACTATACAAACTATAATCACGAGTGAGTCTCGCACTAATGGAATTACCCGGGATCAATAACACCATTTCAGCGTCAGAGAGAAAGCGTATGCGTGATAGGAAGGCTCAAAAAACTGCCAGAGAAAAACGCGGAGTCCGTATGAAAGCTCTGGAAGATCGCGTGAATTACTGTGAGAGACACCATGGGGCTAACTGGGTGCAACACATCATGGCGGCAATGGACAATCTACAGCGCGAAAACCAAATGTTGTGCGAACACCAGGAACGCCTCCGCGTCTTATTCTCCTCGTGGGACCAGGATGAGAGCAGTCCACAACAAATCTGTGCCCACATTCGGGGTGGAAAGGAACAAGTATCTTCATCGCTCAAGGTCGCCTCCTACCTAGGTCGTGACGTGACGTCGATACGCATTGATCCTTCGAGTGCCGCTCATGTGCCAGCTCAAGCTCTCTCTATCCAGCAGCCACTAAGTGTACGGAGAATTAATAGAGACGGGGTGCCCCCACAGGGATTCCCTTCTTCTCACTCAATCCCAGCGAGTCCTCTCTTCCCCGGTAAGACAGTGCCAGAGTCTATCCCAGCCTGGGGCCTGACCCCGATAAACGAGTACGGTCATATATCCCCTCCTCTACCGGCAACATGTCCTTGGCTAGCACATCTGGAATAAATCGCCGCCTGCCCATCCCTACCGTCCCCGCTCGACTTGTTACACGGTACAAGACGAAATTTCTTGGCCGACAAAATCAGTCAGGCCCTCCGAGTGCGGGCTATCCGTGATCCGGAACGGTTGGCAAGCGGCTGGCTCATCTACGTGTTTAGCAAATGGCTAGTTACCCCCAATGTCGCGTCTTTCTCGCACATACCACCGTTTCTGCGGCCCATCCTGCTGCAGATACAACGCGGTCATCCCGCCGCACTAGACCTCCTTGTCTTTCCGCAAATACGGGCCAACCTCATCCAGAACTGGGACAAGTATGACTTTAAAGAGGTGTTTGACTATATGTCTTGTTGCCAGAAGATACGGTGGCCCTGGGGCGAAGATATCCTCGAGCGCGACAGCGAAGACAATCTACATACCAGACGGGAGTTTTATGATGTGTTTACGCGGGAGAGTGGGTGGGGCCTCACGCCGGAGTTCATGGAGAAATATCCTGGATTGTTGGAGGGGATGGATGCTGAGCGGTGTGTTTCTGGGTAGGATCTTTCATCGAATCATCGGTGCAGAAAAGGAGTGCCGGCGAGAAGGAATAAGAAGCATTCGGCTGAAGGAAGCCGAACAACAAGTTGAGATCATTGCCAAGAATTGGTTGGGATGCAGAACGGGGACGATCTTTACTTCGCTAGGGTTGGCGCTGAATCATTGCTCCTTCTTTCGGTAAATTTGAGGTCGATTATTGCTTCCTTAGGGTTAACGCTGAGTCAGTGCCCCAGCCTCTGGTTGCCGAATGAGGGCCATTCTGGGGGGATGTACTGCATTCCATGTACTCATCAGGGCACCACTGGAGGTCAGTGGCAAGGACAATCGCCTTGTGGGTCAGCACCAATAGATGCGCGGTGTACGGAGTAGATCTACATACAATATGGGGATTTGTCATACATGCCTTGAACTCCTCAAGCGACGTCACCTGTGCGTATTGACAATATACGCCACACTATAGGGCAATATTCCGTCGTCTCGTTGCATAATACATGCAATCCAGTTTGGCGGAGTCTCGGAGAATTCGTTCGTGTTACCAGAGGAGCACGATGTTAATACATTATCTATTATGCGTCAAGTACAGGCATAACTAATTGCCGTGGCCTGCGTCGCTCCTATATAAAGTCGTTTGGTAACGTCTGAAATCGTAGAGAGACACTGCTTCAGCAATTCAACATATAGCCCATCCACCATGTTGGGTAATATTCTAGAAGGAGTATTGACCAATAATTCTGTCACCCTCCTTATCACCGTGACAGTGGCAGCGATTGCGCTATATTTCTCCCCCTCAAAGTCAAACCTCCCGCTGGTCAATGATAAAAAGCCATGGGAATTCCGATTCACAAACGCCCGAAAGCGCTTCCTCGCCGACGCGCATACTCTCATCAGAGCAGGGCTCGCAAAAGTATGTGTCTCCACGACCAACATGACCAGTAACTAACGACAGCTTTTGGCATAACATAGGCACCAGCCTTCCGCATTGTAACGGAGCTTGGGCAGAGGGTTGTTCTCGATCCAAAATATGCCAACGAGCTCCGAAGTCACGATTCTTTGAGTTTTGGCCTCCACACCGCGAATGATTTCCACGCCCATATAGCCGGCTTTGAGCCCTTCAAACAGGGTTCTCACGACGATGAGATTGTTCAAAATGCCGTGCGGATGAAGCTGACGCAGAGCCTTGGTGAGACACTACGTGTGCCTGTACCGAGAGTGGTATCTGATATTATACAACAGGGAGCCTTACCAAGTCTCTCGTTGACGAAACAACCGTAGCACTTCTGACATATTGGACGGATGACACTGGTACGTCTACTTAACTCGTACTTGGTTCCTCCTGTGGCACCATATGAGATAGGAGGCCAAAGGCTAATAGGCTAGCTTGGCACGCGCTCCCTCTTAAATCCAATGTTTTGAAACTCGTCGCCCAGATGTCTTCAAGGATCTTTTTGGGCGATCAGATATGTCGCAACCCGGACTGGCTCCGCATAACAGTGAACTATACTATTGACTCTTTCTTGGCAGCTGAGGAACTACGCCTGTGGCCGAAGGCTTTCCGAGGTATCGTTGCTCGGTTCCTCCCATCGTGTCGAAAGATCCGCGACGAATTGAAGGAAGCGCAAGACATCATCCGACCAGTGTTGGACGCCAGACGAAAGGCCAAACAGGCTGCGATCTCGGCTGGAAAGAAACCGGAACGATACAACGATGCTATGGAATGGTTGGAAGAATGCGCAAAGGGTCGCTCTTATGAACCCGCTTTCGGACAGATAATATTTTCTGTTGCTGCGATTCACACTACCTCCGATATGTTAACTCAAGTGCTCTATGACCTGTGCGGTCGCGATGAGCTGATCCGAGCTCTACGCGAGGAAGTAATTACGGTAGTACGGGAAGAAGGGTGGAAGAAACCAACTTTATACAAGCTGAAGCTTATGGATAGTGTGCTGAAAGAAAGTCAGCGTCTGAAGCCGATCGGCATTGGTAAGTGGTATTCGATGCCTTTAACTGAGATTGACGGCGCTGAAAGAAATCATTAGTCTCTATGCGACGGGTTGCCACGGCCGACGTCAAGTTGTCCGATGGTACTTATATCCCTAAAGACACGTTCCTGTCTGTATCCAGCGAGCGCATGTGGGACTCCGAAATATACCCTAACCCCCTCGAATTTGATGGTTACCGGTTCCTCAAGCTGCGCGAAGTTCCTGGACATGAGACCTCTGCGCAAGTTGTGTCTCCGTCACCGGAGCATATGGGCTTCGGGTTTGGGCGTCATGCTTGTCCAGGTCGGTTTTTCGCCATCAACGAGGTCAAAATTGCGTTGTGCCATATCTTGTTAAAGTACGAGTTCAAGTTAGTTGATGGGTCTGTGCCCCTGGTAAGGAGGAATGGTTTCTCATTAAACTCGGATCCGACGATGAAACTCATGATTAGACGGCGACAGGAGGAAATTGCTCTCTGATTATTAGGCATCTGTAAGGTGAAGGTTTTCCATCTGTCTGGTATTACAAACGTGCGGTTCCTTTAGCTTCATTGGTATTTGGAGTGAGCAAGATATGCAAGGTTTATGTCTCCTTGACTTCGTATACTGTCGTCCCTTCCCGACTGTCGCAATGCATTTTTCATTACTCCGGCACGTACACTGGTGACAAGGTCATGATAGTAATAAAGCGGCAAGTTGTAACTGCGCCCCTGACGGAGTATCTACATGTGATGTTCAGATAGCGGGTTGTTGAAGCGATTTGGTGATTTGGAATGTGGTGGCCTATTTGTAGTACATTTTACATTGTCGCACCATATAGAGGATATGTCAATCCCACTCGACCAAAACACTATATGACACTAAGTTCGTGCCTTGAATACTCCATCCCAAACCGGATATATTAAGCTAGGTAGAGCGTGTCCGTGAGACCGATAATATTTACAGGAAGATCGACAGCGTGCACAATGCCGAAAGGCTACACGATCAACATCAGCCCAACTGGATAGAGACCGGGGTTCTCGATAGTCATTGCGTGCTTATGCAATTGGAGCGAAGAAGCTAAACTTGCCCGCTGGATCATACTTCTCCTTCAAGGCCTGCAGGCGGTCCTGGCGCCACTTCTCACTTCCATACCATTGTTGCGGTGTTTCGTCACCATAGGCATAGTTGACATACGCGCGCACCTCGGGCCGCCCACTGGCCTTGTGGAGAATTTCGCGAAGTTCGTTACCTAACTGGGCGGCCTTCTCATCAAGTTCCGGGCCGGCGGGCGCATAGGTGATGAGTGGAGCGGAGAGAATATTTTCGCCTCGAAATGCGAATGCACTAGATTTGCTGTCGATTGCTTTTACTCCTTGCATAGAATACCCTTCGAACATGAAGATCGAGTTGTTGAATGGCGAGCTTCCACGGATTGCGTTTGCGAAAATCTCATATGCCTTCTTTTGAGCGGGGACATTGTATTCTTCGAGATAGTTGGGGAACCGGGGGTTGACAAGACCGGCCTTTTGGCATGGCGGAGATGACAGGGAGATGCCGGTCCACTCAGCAAGGTCGGTGTAGCTTCCTCCCTTTGGCTCTTTGGAGATTGGACCAATATCGCGGAAAGGCTTTGTGTAAGCTGAATCGACTGCTTTCACCCCCTCTTGAATGATGTAGAATAAGATGACAGGCTATGGGTTTTAGTTAACGCTTAAGAAGTCCTGGGGAATGGCTATATAGACCCACATTTTCAGGGTCGGTGCCCGGGTTATTCAACCAGTAAGACCAATTGATAACACCCTCAGGTTGGGTGCCGTTCTTCAGGAGATAGTCGTTGGCGGCTTGATACACAGCCTCCACTTTATCCCCACTGAATGTGAGAGTTTCGATTGCCCAGTTGTGGTGGACGATGTCATACAGCTTAGTAGTAACGGAGGTTACGATACCGAAGTTATGACCAGCACCATTCATCGCCCACCAGAGATCGGACGTTTTATCGAGTACTTTAAAGCTCCCGTCTGCGAGTACGACATTCATAGAAACGAACTGATCCGCGACGAGACCGTGGTGCCCCTGCAGCCACCCATGGCCTCCGCCGAGTGCAGGCCCTAGGAAGCTCACACATTCGCATGTACCACTCACTATTCCCATGTCAGTAATCACGATACTTCCAGGTCGACTCGCTAGTTGCGACTCACCTGTCTGCTTTCCTGCTGCCCAGAGCTGATCGATGACGGCTTTAGACTTAGTTCCACCACCAATCTTTGCGGTACTCCCATCCTTCGAGATTTCGATGGTGTTCAGTTGGTCCAGGAAGATTTCAATGCCATGGTCCATCTTACCAAGAGTCGTAATTGCACCATGGGCACCATTGTACGCAAGGAAGGGCAACTCCTTCTCATTCGCGAACTTGACCTATAGCGTTCAAATTAGCGTCTCACCCCTTGCCAATTTATGTCATGTGCAATCGGACAGCTTTGCCTGCCCGTCTTGACGGGTTGAGGGGAAAGGAAAAAAAAACACACCGTCTCGACCACATCGTTTTCCGTGCCCGGCACTACGACGATATTAACTTTGGGAGCGTCTAAGACAGACCACCGGGTTGATGCCACGTCGAAGTCCTCCGAACCTGGGCAATAGACCTTGGCAGTGGGCGAAAGCTTGATCCCAAGATCCTCCACATCATTTGATCGTGGGCAGAGTCCTCTATTCCAAAGGCTAGACATTGGCACAGTCTCGCAGGCTGAGGCAATCGCCCACGCGCCCAAAGCCGTGACCGCTTCCAGTTTAATTCGAAGCATTGTGGAAAGAAAAGCTCCCGAATGCTACGAGATGTAGAAGGGGGAGACCAAAATTGCTCACGATGCAAGGCCGCTTCCTGCCGTCGCAAAAATGGTTCGGATCGGCCGAGGTGGCCAGTCAGAATATGCTCAGTTAGACTTGAATCCTTGTGCGTTGCATGAGGATGCGGGTGGCATTCTTATTATTTATTATTTATTGTTATGTACGGGTCCATTTTGCCAGGTTTTTATTATACGTTCATTGCCCATTGTTTGACGCTAATGTTCGTGCCCTAGCATGTGCGAGACCTGAGACGATGCTTGGCGAATACTACCTCATTTTTTCTCGCCATGAAAGATCCACAGAAGCGTTGTAATACGTTCTGCAACCCCTGCCTAGCCTAAACCTCTGACCAACTGTCGACCGTGGTACCCCCAACTAGCACGTTGGATCCCCATACCGTTGCGGGTCTTGGTCAGACAGTTAGCCATAACAATAGGACTACATGTTCACGGATCGGACCCCTCGGAAGCCCGGTAACCTAAACGGATGAGGTGCAGATAACGTTGTCGGCTCCCAAATATGTCTCAAACGGACCCTTGATCACAAAAATTGGTCTTGGTCTTATAATGGCTCCGTAGTTGTGGTTCTGCGCTCATAGGGCTCTACCACCAACACACAACGATATCGCAAACCTATGGTGGGGGAATAGCGAAACCTTGTGTAGCATAAAGGAAAAAAACAATAAAAGTGACCGATTGCTCTCTGCTTTACGCTTTGCCTGTCATTTCTCTTCAAAATGCCCTTCTAAATCTCCTATCCAAGGATGTCGTCTGATTTCACACTTGACATAGTCACAAGGGCCGCCGAAGAAGAGGCTGCTCAAGCAGCATTCCGCAAATCTGCAATTGAGTCTTGGACACTCTATGCAATTGGCGTCGCTGCGACCATACTCAGGACGTATGCCAGAGGAAGCGCTGTGGGATTCAGGCATCTGCGAGCCGATGATTACCTTATCTGGGTAGGGATAGTTCGTGTCCCCGATGGACCACAACCAGCCCACTACTCTACTAACACTGATCGTTGCAGCTATTCTACACCGCACAGACAGCTCTCGCATACAGCGTGGGAAACGTTGCCCATGGCCTAGCCAACAATGGTATGACAGATGCCCAGCGCGCTGGATTGTCCGTTGATGATCCCGAATACCGATTTAGGTGCGTCCCATTCCCATCAACAGTGGATTATGTCAGTCGCCACTAATACTATTCGGTCATATAGGATTATCGGATCCAAGATCCAGGTCGCAGGATGGACTACATATTCGGCGTTGATCTGGTCACTTAAGCTCTCCATGTTGGCATTTTACGTTCGACTTACGGTATAACTTCGAACGACAAATCTATCCCCAATGGCATCTGACAGTGACTAGGATGGTCTTGGACGGCGCTATCGGGTCCCAGTTTATATTGGCTTCGCCCTCGTCATCGGGACCTTTATAGCGAGCATTGTAACAATCTTCGCAGCATGCCGACCGCTTCACAGATACTGGCAGATCAACCCGGACCCTGGCAGGAAGTACTCCGTCTCTGGACCACTGGAGTTATACTAACGCATAGATTTCTAGATATCTGTCAGGCTGCTATCTCCAAACCAATAGTTTGGGTTTCCTTCGCCGCAAACGTCAGCACCGATCTCTACTTAATAACGATCCCAATTCCAGTATTATGGAGCACTAAACTGAAACTGGGAAAAAAGATCGCTTCTACAGTCGTACTCAGTGCCGGTGTATTCGTTCTGGTTTGTGCCACCCTGAAGAGCGTCTTCGTCCTAGTAGTATGTGATCCCATCATGTTCGTTCGCGCGCACAATATCATCGTTCTAATCACACGTTATCGTATAGGACCCCCTCCACGGCGCAGAACTAAGCGGCGCATGGGGTACGCGCGAGACATTCGTCGCAGTTATAACGACCAATCTACCCATGATATTCCACCTGTTCAAATCCTGGCTCGGGCGCGTTTACGGTAGTGCTTTCAACTCAACCCCAACACACAAATATCCCAGTGGTTTCCAGAGCATTGGGGGAGGGGGTGGTGACTCCCGGAGTCGGAATCGCCGGAAACCCTCTAGCGGGCATCCTACAGTGGGGACCCTGACATTGACCGAGAGTGAGGAACGGATGGTGGGCGACGTCAAGATGCAGAATCTGAAGACCTACCCGGCGTCTCCGACTGGGACCATCGCCAGCAGTATCTTAGTCTCCAACCGGATCGAGGTGACCCACGAGGACAGAAGTAGTCGGAATAGCGAGCTGGACCCGCAGCGCCTGCATGAGACTTGGTAGAGTTGCTGAAGTATGTTCAACCAGTCGGAATCCATGGCACCGTGGCTTGCCTTGAATATTGCTGACGATTGGTTGTTTGGGTTCCAGGTTCAAATCTTAGAAATCAGGAGAGGTAGGATCTACCAGCAAAACGAGGAATACTTAGGCCCTGAGGTATCTGGCAAGGCAGCTGGCTGCCTAGCGGCTTAGCCTCACATGTTACATAATTTTAATTATTATACGTCTTGTCTCTTGCATTGCTTCTCCTAGGATATTGACTTTTATCTCAGCCCATGCCCGTTCAAGATATCCATCTCATAATGTAGATCTTGTGACATTACCATTTCACGTGCATATTACGAACGAAAAGTTACTTTGTTGGTTCATTTAAAACAGGCAAACCGAGGTACCAAGCTTTTCTGTGAAAGTAATTGGCAAGTAGCGCAAGCCTTCCAAGTCCAACCCTACTCCCACATACTGGCGCAAAACCTACGAAACAGTATCCGCGAGAAACGATCTGCTGGGTAACCCATCTCTTCGGACAGCTGACCTCAATTGACTGGCTAGTTTCCTTGAAATCCCGGAATTGGATCGTCTCCAATTAGACGACTAGGCCCCAAGGACTAAGTACCACAAACGGAAATAATAACAGTTTCCTTATAAATAAAGTTTATATGTCTCTGGACGTTGAGAAGGCTAGATTAAAATTCTCCTAACAAAAGCCCGATGATTGAACTAGTCACAACTGACCCAAAGTATTGGGTGGGCCATGTGTCGAGAGATCGACATTCACCAACGCTTGTATGATTGCCCATGTCTTAGATATATGTGATCCCTACTAATACAGTAGCATTGCCCAATCAATTATGACCCGCTTTGTGATCGTACCTAGTTCTTGGTTGTCACTATTAGTATGCTTGCTCCAAATTCAATAGTAACTGTCAGGCTCCTTCAATATGCGATAAGCACATTGTCTCGGCGTTAAGGGACCAAGAGTGGAATACTCCTTGCATGATTAGTCTTTCGACATGGGGGCACCAAAGCAATACAAGGCAACCGTTGGCTTAGACGAGCGGTGACATACTTTTGACCTAAGCTCTAGCCTAGGTAGAGTTGCATCGCTCGTCCCAAAAATTGGTCTCGACCCACCCTGGTCGCAACTCTATATTTAGCCTCGGTCGATGGAGAGGTCCACAATATGTAATCATTGTTTTTAACCTAGGGTAATACTTAGCTCAAGGTCAGTAAACCTAAGACTGTTTAATGCATTTATAGCTCAACAGAAGGTATTTCATAGAGCAATGTGCATTCTGGGGGTCAGTCGACTGATAAGATAAGCTCTAAGGTGCCATTGAAGCGAAATAATGGCCCTGCCAGAATTTGCATATATTGATGTTGCGCCATGGCCTATTTAGAAAGTTAGAACCAAAATTATGGTTTTTCAGCACTCTATGGGATATGGTATAGGGTGGGTAGATGAGGCCACCCTAGAACAAAAGGATGTAAAGCAAACTGTGAACAACTAGGCAATCGCCTATGCTTAACCTGTGATACACCACTTAAACAAACGGCGCTGGTGCATAGGAGGAGCCAGGTTCCTGTGCTAAGGCAAGGCTCTTTGCTCGGGGAATGTTGCCAGTCTGGCCCCTTGCTTCGTCGTCATCACATATGAGTTGTTCGAATGTATTTGTACTTGTTAACCGGACCGACTGAGTATAGCGCTATAGTAGACCTGACGACAGCAACGTTGCTAAGTTTACGAAAAAGACCGCCGTGACATTCATTCTTCATTGGGCGAGACCAGAAGGAAAGGGACTATATGTTGAATAAAGGGGTTAATTATTATATGCAGATCCTGTACCGGGAGCATGATCGCCCCCCAATTCTTCAAAGACAGTGAGCGGGAAAGGGGATACCCCAGTGTTATCATCGCTATGATCACCGCTATGATGACTGATTTTGTTTTTCTTTGGACAGCACCTATGGCTTTAAGGCTTGCTTGCTGATCCGGAAGATATATGGTATACCTATTTCTAATATTTCACGGGTACTTGTATTCTTACGAGAACGAGAAAAGAGACAGACATGCGTAGAAGGACATATCGAGTTTTCCTCTATGCTTTTAGATTTCGCCCTTCATATAAAAGACTGTTATCTAGGGTTAGAAGCTTAGACAGCAACGAACCCGATTCAGTCACGTTCTTAGGTGACCTGAAGGTGACGTCATGCTTTTCGAAAAGTCTTGTATATTTACAGGGTTTGGCCGAACGTCACCTTCCCTACTCATTATTAAACAACACTATAGATTATATATTCCGTTTTAGACAGAGTGTCCGTGACCTATATTTGAAATTCTGGGCTCCGAAGACCCAAAATGCCATCTTCCACATCACCACACCCTGACCCCAGGGCCGTCGAGCCACACCCCGAACGACCAAAAAACGTGAATGGCGACGTAGACTATGTGCCTCACCCTGAAAGATCCATCTCGATCTCACCTGCTCGGGCGGCAACTCAGAAAAGCATCATTGCCCTTTACGGTGGCAGCGCCTCCGAGGATGACATGAAGGTCTATGCCGAGAAGGCAATCTACGACGATCCGTTCAGTTATTGCGACACGCGGTACTTCTTGATACACCGGCTCGCAGGCAGGATATACTGATAGAAGATAGGTACAAGATAGCTGGCCAGTGGTATGGTATCCCGAAACTATTTGCCAAGTCCGAGACGTTGGCTACGGAGGTCACGTCGTCGACAGAGCACGAGCTTGTATGGAAGCAACGACAGAAGTACACCTTTGCTGGTATTCATGCTTCTAAAATTGCAGACAGTCTTATCAGCCTTAAGCTTGAAGGAAAAGAGCCGAATGAGAAGGTTGTGTATCACAAGGATATGTGGAATTGCAAGGATTACTCTCATGAAGGGCTCGGTATGATCATCAAGAAGCTGAACGGGTAAATTATGTTTCTTTCCGTGCACATTTTGTTCGCTGTGTAATCAAATGCATTGACTGCATATAGGGACAAGTTGACAAACATCACCAAGCCTCCTAAATCGGTGTGAAGGCGGGAACTGAAGACTTGAAGTTGCAACGGTGAAAATGCTTAATGTGCTAATAAGCACCAAGACTTATCAGTGTTGATAGGATAGCTGTATCGCCTGCTTGCTGGGTGCATGGCCCTAACTAAGAACGTGGGAACGGGCAGAGATCCGGCCTTGTGTTTCCTTTTCCACATATAATGGATCTACATGCTTACTGATTCTGTTGCCAACTATCAACCAACTTATCACTTCGCAGGTTGACCTGAAACAATACCTGTAGGTGACAGCAGTGGTAGAATGGTTATTCAGCACACCCGTAAGAATGAAGGGCTTACTATACAAATACACAGCATTGCGTGGATTTCTGCCTGGTGGCTGTGATACTCACCTTCTACCCACTGACTTTGAACACTCCAAGATCAGCATACGCTTGCTTCGCTGGCATTGATGTAATATAGGTTAAAGCGCTGATTGGACACAGGACATGATGTTAAGACAGCGCGTAAAAAAAGGGAAAACAACGCAATAGCTCTGTACAAAGTAATCCTACCATTGGAAGTTGTATGAGCAAAGGGGTCAATCTAAATTTATCGTGGTATTATAGCCGTTGAGAGCTAGGTCAATCCTCGAATCCTATCCCTGTATTCCATGGTTGCTTCCTGCTGCTAATCACTTTGTCCATACTCACTGATCCTATGATTCTAGTGTGAGCGCTAGAAGAGCGATATGCCCGAACAGAAGTCCTACCAGACAACATCACGGCGGTAATCAAGTGTTGAAAGCTTAATGGATGTATCGGAAAGGCAGGACAAAGTCAATCACTATATTTGTGAGAAAGAACTAATCAGATTCACGGTGGAGTGTTTAGACCCATAACCATTAGGAACACGGAGTCCTACATTGTCAGGTATGGGCTATTCCTTCTTAGGCGGATGTGGGTAACATTGTGAACCCTTCAAATGCCTTGGAAATAATGTTCCATCCGATACTATTCCTATGAATAGAATAGCCAGCGCTAAACACTTCTTATACTTGCAGCGGAATAATACTAATCCAGACGTTCGACCAATCAAACCGTTGGTAGAGTGTACTCCGGGCCCACTCGTATCACACCGGTTTGCCGCGCGCCATGAGAAGGATCGAGGTCAAGGCGACCGCTCCAGCGTAAAAATGCAAACAGCGTACAGGATCAATTCATTTAAATTCCCAGGCCTGCGACAGGAAATAAGTGTTTCTTATCCCCAACCCCCCATCATCACAAGAATCAATCAGCTCTTCATTGAATCTCAATAACATTCAGTAGACCATCAAGATGGGTGCTACTTTTATCGATATTGACCCTCGCACGCCGCTGCTGAAGCAGCTGGAAGAACGCCCCGAGGCTGGCTCCTGTGTGCTCGTCAACACTTTCCATATTCCGGCCGGTAAAATGGACGAGGCGTTCGCTGCTTGGAAGATCGATGCCGACCTGGCCAAGAAGCAACCGGGCTTCATCTCAACCCAGCTTCACCGCGGCGTCAACGGCAGCGACACGATGCTCAACTACGCTATTTGGGAGTCGACTGCAGCCCTGAAGGCGTTCTATGACCTTCCTGAGTTCAAGTCCTCCCTCGAGAACTACCCCGATGGAACCGAATGCCGCATTGCTATCTACCGCAAGCAGCACATTGACGGTGTTTGCCTTGCCTAAATTCGCAGGCCATGGAATCTCCGCAATTGGGCGACGCTTCTTACGTTGGGCTATTCATTCCACTACCGATAAACAGGATCATGTGTTATCCGCCGAAGGTTCTTTTTGGTCCGAGATGAACGTTGTTGTGGGGCAATGTCGATGTCAATTAAATCAGGTTGTGTTGATGAGAAAATATCAAATTAGATCTATAGAACTGCCATAACACTCACGGTGTAACTATAGGCCAATTCGCATATGAATTCTTGATTAATAGTTTAAACGGCGTGGGAAACCCATGTTATCGTGGCTGTTTTCGCTCACTCCAAGGGACCTACAGTTATTTGTATTCATACTTAGCTTATACATTAGTAAGGTGGGCCATTAATGGACTCCATCAGGGCGCTTGATGATGTAGATTAAGCAGTCAATTTTTACATAAATTCATTAATGTAGTAAAAAGTCAACCAACTAGGTGAAGGTCTGACCGACACAGCCCTAAAATCAATTGGGGTTTCGGATCTAGACGGGAGCAACGCCAGTGGGACGGTGGAAATGCTAACTAATCCCCCATGCGACCCAGCCCGGACCACAGTCAACCGAAGATCCCATTGGTTGGAAGCAGGTCAATAGCCTCCTGCTGACGACGGTATCTTCTTGATGATTCACGGCCTCGAATTCATTTTGCCACAAGCTATCTTATTTAAGCTATGAACTTCGCTGGCAGACAGAGGCAAGCTGACCTTGGTTGAATCCTTTGTATTTTCAAGTCACTGGACACAATATTTCTTTACGTCCTGGAACATTTCTTCCGAAACAATATGGCTTTTACCGTCGGCATTGCGGGTATCACAGGCAAGTTTGCACGTCTTGTCGTCAAGGATCTCCTCCAGAACTACCCAGAAGTCCGCATCCGGGGTTTTTGCCGCAATGCCTCTAAGCTACCCGGCCATCTTCGGGAGTCCAACCGCATCACCACGATTCAGGGTGACTCCCTGAGCTTGGAAGATGCTCGACGATTCGTGCGTGGGTGTGAGGTGGTCATCTGCTGCTACCTAGGCGACAATCAGTTCATGACCGACGGGCAAAAAGTGCTGGTGGACGCGTGCGAGCAGGAGGGGGTCACTCGCTATCTAGCTAGTGACTACTGCCTAGACTTCACGAAACTGGAGCTTGGCCAACATCCGGCGAAGGACCCGATGAAGCTCGTCAAGGCTCATCTGGACACCAAGGCCACTGTTCAAGGGGTCCATGTACTGATTGGGGCCTTCATGGAGACCTTCTGGAGCGGGTACTTCGGCGTGTTCGATCCCGCAGAGACAACCTTCTCGTACTGGGGCGAAGGCGATGAGGTTTGGGAGTCAACAACCTATGGCACCGCCGCAGAATTCGTGGCGGCTGTTGCGACAGACCAGAATGCCGTCGGCCTGCAGCACTGTGAGTTCACCTTGAGGCTATAGACATTCCTAATCCGTTTTTGGGGGGTGCTAATTTAGGGCAGTTGTCGGCGACAGGAAGAACATCCACCAGATCGCTCACGAGTTCGCTGAAGTCTACGGCAAGAGACCCCGGTTGGTGCGACTCGGGTCCAAAGATGACCTGTATCAAAAGATGCACTCAATCTATGACAAGAATCCTTCGGACGTTTATGCATACCTAGCCCTGTAAGTTTATAATTTCTGATCGTGGCCTGAGATTCCAATGCTGACGATCTAATTCCCTTGTTAGGTTCTACCAGTATTACTGTACCAACGGACAAACCTATCTCAAGCCAGAGTTGGATAATTCCAAGTACCCCATGGTGCAACCAGTAACGTTCAAGCAGTTTATGCAGTCCCACACGATCGAGGAGTTGAGTGGATCTTACCAGAATGCGGGATCGAACGTTTAAATGAACATTGGATGGAGGAATCTTATATTTGGCTAGCAAATGTGAAATTAAGTTCATGTTACACTAGGTGACGGTAGTACACCAGAAAGCAAATCACTCATTAAGATTTTACAAAAGGCGAGAGGAAGGATCAGTATGATAAGATGTGAGGCCTATCAACATGCAAGCTTGATAAATGAACCGAGACGTCTCGAACAAGTGGTGTACCTACCATGAAAGCGTTGGATTGAAAGCATATAGCCTATGATAAACCATTCAACCATTCCGAAAAGGCCAATGAATTAGGCCCCGCGGTGTTAGGCTCTAATAGTCTGAGCTCACTATTACCAAATATGCCCGTCGCCGTAGGCTGCAGATCATGGGGCTGCAGCGGATCGGAAATCATATTCGGGCTCTCATCGGTGGCCGTAAAAGACGAGGAGGCGGCCTGATTGAGGATGACTAGAAAATGAGTTGCCAAGGCGTCATGTTGAGTTGAAAGGCAGGACAGTGTTTGCTTGGCCTCCTCGATGTCTTGATGCCATGTTATAGACTCGGGAACAGACGGATCAGCCTTCAGATGGATAATAGGAACGAGGACGGCGTGCAAGAGGGCATAGCTGATGACCGGGATAGTGTCAGCCAATATTCCGTCAAGAGGCAGGATAATGGGGGGTATGGCACAAACAGGATAAAAGAGAGAGCAACGTTAGAATACTGATGGTCTTGGATCAGGCGTGAAGTGAGCTTTATGGTTCCCCGAGCCAGATTGAGACCACTAGCACGGCATTGTCGCTCGCTTGGTTCCTCCCCGAGGTTGGCCTGTCCGTGAGAGATCTGTTTCCTTCTTAACCAGTCAAGAAGCGCCGGGCGATGAATGAGGAGTCGGAGGCTCCGATCACAGAGCATTTGCCGATCGCGTGCATACCGAGCCCAGTCAGGCAGCTGATCCACCATGGTATGCTGCGTGCAGAGTGTGATGCTATTATGCCAATCATTAATCATTTGCTCGTATGTCTTCACATCAAAGACAGTTACATGATCTATAGAGAGTATCCGGTGGTTAATACTATTTGCCATTCGGTGATAGCTGGACTGCAAAATCAGTCCGGTATATATTGTCCAATCGTCCCGCTCGTTCGGATGAGACTGACTTAACTCCGTCAGGTCCTTCATTGAAGATTAGCAGCAGTTTTGATGGTGCTTTCATTTGACAGGGTGACTACCTCATCGGCTACATTCGATACCGGTCTGACGGTAACCAGTTTGTCCTCTGGTAGGAGGAGGGGCAGACCATGGATCTTCGATGTGCAACTATCAAAGCAATACACGCTCCACCAAACTCTTCGCCAAGTCTCTTTAGTCAAGGGGGAAATATCATTCCGAGAATATGTTGACTCCTTGTGCAGCCCTAGGCTGATCGACATCCGAGTTGCAAGACCGAGATAGGTCCAGCTATCTCTCGGTTGGCCATATTTTTCGTAATAGTGACTCATCAGAAGTAGTGCCTGGATCAGGCTAATAGAGGCTTGGGCAAGAATAGATAACTGGTCCAACCTCTTCTTTGCTCGCTTAGAGAAACTGTGGCCGTTGTTCATGCCCTCATTGGCTTGCAGGCACCATGAACCCACTGCTAATACCATATCGCAGAGAATTGCCCATTCGCAGTCTTGCGGCGTAAGGCTTCTTATCTCATATTGTTTCATGAACGTTGCTTCATGAACAAAGGGGAAGATGGTATGGTAATGTTCAAAATACGCTCGAATCAGTCTAGGCTCATCTATATCTGTCATTGGAGTCCGCAAATCACTCGGATTGAGGTCCAAAATATGGGCATCCAAGGAGCTTTGAGATTCGTCCATCTCAATGTCAGGCAAGTTATTTGTTGAATTGCCGATTATATCTGTTTATCCTCTCAGTGCTGTCACTCACAAAGGGCTGGCACAGACAAACCTTCCTGCTGGGAAACCAGGGATCGTTCATTCTCGTTCGTCAAATGGACAGGTGTGTTGGAAACTGAGGTCGGTTCTGTGCTGATCGGTTGAGAAGAAACATGACAACCCGGTGAGTCACTCAGCAACGAACGAATTAGGGTCTCGGTGGCTCCTCCTGGAAATAGCTTCTCCAGTGCCGCTTCAAGCACTTCCAATCTGTTTTCGACTTTGGTGAGGTGTCTCAGTGGTCAAGTCAGTGAAGGTTCTTCTATACTCGGTCACGTGAGAGCATACTGCCGAGTCAAAGGCGACCTCACCACCTTTTCTGGATACACACAGGGCTGGTTCAGAGCTCTACAGTGTGCGCACGATGGTCGAGTCTTGGTGCACTACTTTGTATCAGCAAGATGACACGATAAGCACTAAAGAAGAAGCATTCCAAGACAAGTTTACTTTCGCTTTCCGAGCTCGACATTCGGTACACTGTGCCACGCGTTAGTGGTGGCGCCCAATCCCCCGCAAACAATACGTACAGCAGGAATGTGAGAATTTCGACCCAGGCTAACCTGTGTGGTATTAATACTCTCACTCATAGTCGTTGACCGTTATTAACATCAAGGTAAGCGTGGCTAGGACAAATGGAGAAAATGAGCTCGGTGACGTCCGGGATAGACTTGTTTTGTCAGCTCGGGTTTCCATGGTTCGACCCGCACCTGATCAAAAGTTAGCCCGCGGGTTCCCTACTGGCCTGGGATACGTTAATATGAATGCGTATTCCTATGTAGTTTGCGATGGTTAGATATAAATGTTTATATGTTGGAATTACAGTTCACAGTATATATTCTGACTGAAAGAGCTAGTTTAGTAAAAAGTAATTTTAGTATACTATCACCAATCTCGGTCTAGACCGGCACCACGCATAGTATAGTGGCACTCATAACAATAAGCATTCAAGATACCACGACATCGATACCCCTGCCCCCCCCCCGCCTCAACAACAGAACATCATGGTGTCATGGTGAAATTTTCAGCAAGTTATTTCCAGTAGTTATTAACCTTGCATGTTGATCAATGTCGAAAATACAACATATCATCTGACTCTATATCTTATAGGACCTAGGGGTGCTCTCTCCACAACTCTTGTCTATTCCCCCAACAAGCAATATAGAGGAATTGGTGATTCAACATCCATGACTTGGGTGAGTAGGGATGCCACGATAATAGACTCAAGGGTGGACGAGTACAGTATCATAGCACATTGTTGGCTTTCACTGTCATTGACAGAATACGACGTATTACACGCTGAGAAACGAACCCTTGATGCCATGATACATAGGAGCGATTACTGGTATAACCGGTGGATATCAATCAATCAAGATTCTATCAACCTGTTCGAGCCTAACTACTAAACGTCTAGCTATGAAGGTCAACCGGTGGATAATACGTCTCTCTGGTTATTTACGGGATGTATATGACAGATGGCATCCCGCACTGATAGTAGATATATATCTAATAGGTGACAACTACCTTCTATATGAATTGAAGGCTAAAAGTATATTCACTCAGATTAGAGGTGAGCTATCTCAGGAGTCACAAGAGTCGTATAGGGCTCTCCTGTAACCTTTTGAAACGCGCTCTACACATAATGGACAAGCAGGAGCAGTATAATTAAGCCTTTTAGAAGGCCACTGACATTTACCCCGGACTTGGCTGTATTTGCCGATTTAGGAACCATAAATATGTCACTTTAATTGTCCAACCCGTACTATTTACATGTGCACAAAAGTCTGAGGAGCTTCACATAAAAAGGAAAATCCCATAAAATGGTAGGTTTCGGAATGCCGGCAATACCAACCTCTGCACAGGACAATACCCACTACATGCCCAGTATTTGCTTCCAGAGATCCGTTCGAAGAGCGGAGGAAACTTAATTTGGAAAGTTACATAGAAATTCCCTTCAGTCTAGAAGCTCACAGCCCGAAAGGGTATTTGTATATTATTCTATGATATCATCTAGTTGATTAAGGTTTTGTCAGCCATGTGGAACAGAGCACTCTACCGCTGAACAGGGCTCGAGGATAGTCTCTTCGCATAGTGGAACGCCATAGCAAGAGCCACTAGGTTCCATGGCAGGTAGACGACTTGACATTTTGTGAAAACCACATATTGTATTTATGCGTGCCAGTCAGAGCCCGTTCCGTGTGGCCCGTTTCTTCCGGCCGAACCAAATGGAAGAGTATCCACCAAGTTCCCTTCCGGGTCGTTTGGGATTTATAGTGAAAAATACCCAAATTCACCCATATGTTGTAACCACGCTTTCAATGGACCTCGACTGGCCTTTTTCCTAACAATATCAACCATCTAAAAGCGGTTGAGGGGGAAAACATAACCATAAGAACAAGGGAAGAAGAAAGGATATGGTGGCAAACGTATCAATACGCGTGCTGTCCGCATGACCGGCGGTACCCCGGAACATCCATACATCATGGTAGAACCCCCTGCCGTCTTATCCATCGGATTCACCCAGACAGGGCAAGGGATACTTAAGCCCATTGAGTAAGCCATATTAGCGTAATTATCTCCCATCGTCATATCCGATACTATACTAAGTGAAACCTATGACCCAGTCAGAGTTCCATGGCCGAATACTACGTGTATATGCCATCGAAGACAGAAAGAGGTGGTTTGACAAAACAAGAGCTAGCATTGGCACCCATGCCATGCTACTTTGGATCTAAAGACTGGACAGTGAGCCAGCCATGTATGTTGAGATAACATGCCACAAAGTCTTTCACGAAGATATCTGACCAAAGTATAGGCGCACTACCTAAAGAATGTGAGCTTTGCTTGGAGCAGTTGGGTCCGGAATCCGCTTATCGTATTCTACCGTGTAAACATATCTTCCATTTACCCTGTATCGACTGTTGGCTCTACACGGAAGATGCGAGCTGCCCGCTTTGCCGTCGTACATTCTATGAATATCGCCGCCCAAGAACTCTCTGCGTTTTACCACCTAGCCCGTCTTCTGGTGATGTATGGCATAGACGACGCCATGCATCGGTCGGCGGGGTGAGGTCGTGGGTTAAAAAGCGATTCTCTACTCACTCATAAGATGTATGTTTTACTTCTATGTGTTTTGTCCTCACTTCACATTGTATGGTCAAAATACAATGTTTACCGCTCGATGTTTAAATAATGCTATGACCCCGGTGCAATCAATTTGAGAATAATCGTTTGTATCTTCCATGCAGAGTTTAAGTTTGCTGCATGTCTCCTCCACGTTAAATTACAGACACCGCATTGACAAGATTCGATCGTATCGTAGTGTCAGATGTATCACAAGGGAAATGTACTATATTGTATAGCGCATGTCGGCCCATATATAGAAATCGTCTTGGCGGGACGGGGTATGGCCTCTGCGATTACGCATTCACATTGAAATAATCTATAGGTCAGGGGCGTTGAAATGACTATCGCCTCGGGAGAATGACGTATGGTCCAGAAACTGAATGGACCATTCCATAGAATTTGAAATCTCACTCGGCCAGGAGCCTGCAAAAAGGGGGGCTGGCATATCGGAGACTGATATGGGTGGAACGTCTGTTGATACTACTGAACCACCGAGAAATTGAGTTGCGGGTATTGCTGACTGTACAGGGCATGAACCCACGTCACTACAAGCTTCTCTTCCTATTAGAATGAAAAGGTTAAACGTTGCGGCTTTTGCGAGTTAATTGATTACACTCACCGACTGCCGAGAGGCGTAAATGCGACAAGCGTTCCAGCATGTCTGCCGCTCTTCTAGCGGCATCAGAGTTGGCACTTAGAGCTTTGAACACTTGAAGGCAGATTTCGGCATCATCACGCACACACGAGGCCGATGTCCTTCCTTCTAGAAGGTCGTGGTCCCGGTAGAATGCTTCCGCGACAAACAAAATAGAGCTGGCACAAATGAGACAGGATATCATTTGCCACCACGGAAAATCGTGCACGAGGCTTCGCTCATCTACAACATGATGCAGGAGTTTGGCAGTTTCCTGAGCCGCTGAGATGCAGGCCCACTCTGCATGCGAGATATCGCTTTTGTGTTGCATCAGAAGGTCCATATATGAGTCATTATGAGCCTGGAGCAAGGGTAGGCACAAAAAGGGACGATAAATGAGAGCTCGAAGGTGATGAAATTTCACAGCGAGCATGTTGCGCTAAGAGCTCCTCGGTCTTCAGTAAGTCAACAAACAAAATGAAAGACAAAGGATATGGTAAACGAATCTAACCTGTCGTTTAAATGAGATTGATCTTTCAAACGTATGCCCACGGTCAAACCGTAAGTGACGCGGAAGGTTTTCCTTCCATTGTGCCAGCTGCTGATCGAGACTTGAAGCACTATGCAACATTTGATCCGGTCTCAAGTCAATCTGGCTAGGTCGATAGAGCTCGCGGATCACCTGGCTCACAATGGAGGAGAAACAGATTACCGCGCGAAAGTACGCCATCATGGATGACACGTGGGCATCGTCCAAGGTATGCTCATTAACATCCATTGTGAATGCTGACTGGTCCTGCAACGAAGGCAATTCGACGTGGGAGTCTTCCTCGTGGATAGCCATTGGCCGCCCTAATTGAAGAGCTAAGAGTCGGTCCAGAACGTACAGAGAGTACCAAGTCCGCCGTTGTTGACTACGGCTTTCTGTTGCTGTTTCCTGGGTACTACTGGTAGAACTAGCTTCTACGTGGAGGCCAATGCTCTGGCCCATGCGAATCGCAAGCCCGAGGGTGTTCCAGCAACTTCCACACCGCTTAGCCTGCGCAAGGTGCATATAATAAAAGGTATACATACCGGTCTGTCTGGCATATGGCGAGTAGGAAGAAGCATTGCACAAGCAGTACCCAAATGCTGATTAGAGAGCAGTTAGAATCAATGCCATACGAAAAATAAAGACCCTGCTGAAAATATCGGAAATGTTGGCTAGAAGGAGTTTCCTTTCTATGAGGAAAGGATGTATAATATGATCCGATGGCAAATATAAAGCCTTGGCAAAGGTCAATGAGAGACTTTATCAGATCGGTCGCGGGGAGATGTCGAGTCCTTACTAAACAGGGCGCGCCAAGGCTGATACTCCACATTGTCGCAGTCTTTGTTCCAGAGGGATTCTAGTTCCTCAAATAGCTGTTTTCTTGATAAAAATGGGTAGGCGATATGGATGGTGGAAAGATAAACGTTCAACAGCTGGTAAGCCTTCTCCTTTGGTGGCAGGAGAAGTGGGCGATTCAACGAGACGAGGTGGTCTGACAAGCCGGGAGAACCGTAGCCAGGTTCTCCTGTGAGCTCAGACAGCTCAGGGCCCTGCATACAGCGATGCACTGCTCGTATGAAGTGAATTTCACTCACCTTCCCTACATATGAAGGCGGCGTTGTACTGGAGTGCTTGGGGTGTTGATGTCCCTCGGACGGATGTCTTGGAAGCTGTCCATGTGCTAAATCTCTGGGCTTCTGTCGTCGGATGTTGCTGAGATTCAAGTCAAGAGCTAGTCGATCGCTCGCATCAAGCTTAGCACGAATCTCATCTATGAGCATTTCATACGACTCCATCATTTGATGATAAGATGCTAAGTTCGCCAATTGCTCAACGGCTGCGGGTGAGCTGTTTTCCAGGGGTTGATCGGCCCCATCATCCCTCTTTTCCTGAAATGCTGTCCGTCTTCGCATTGACCAGTTACACTGAAAACCGTACCCTTCACATCTCCCGCATATTGGTTGTCTTCCATCGCACTTCCTCCTTCGTTAGACACGATTCACGACAGCGGGTTTCGGGAGCATAGATTGAAGTTACCTTGGCTTTTAGTCCTCGACATTTGTCGCAAGCTATTTCAACACGTTGACGTTTCATATTTGGAAGATTGTGCCTGATATTCGGCCGCGGATGATGCAGCATGTCTCGATTCTTGCATGACGTTAAAGGATCCATCCTTCCTTCATCTGATCACGTGGAGGAAATCACGGTATTACTATAGAGAGCAACAACAGCCAATCGACCCTCTAGGCATCTCACCGCTTTTGAAACTGCATCAACGAAAATACCGCCAGTGCTACCAGAGAAACCTGACGGCTGCAGTACGGGCCGCCCGGTCCGATCGAATGTGAATGGTCGAGGTCAACTAACCCTAATATGTGATACATCGCGGCCGAACAGATCCCCACTTTATGGTAAAGAACAAGTCTTGAAAGGTTCCCCGGGACGTTTTCTTGACATTTCTGGAAACAGAATCCATTGGCTATCTAGGATTCGATAATTCACTGGCATCTTGTGTATCTCCGATCTGATGTGCATTCTTCCGTGTGGGGGATCCTGCGGAATTGAGAAGCCTGAGATTTACCATATGTCTCATACATTTCTAATGTCGCTGGCGTAGGATCCCAAACTGTTCTATGGCGTACACTTTTAATCACCTGGTTCTGATTTCCTTAAGTGAATATTGACGACACGTCACTAGTGATATCCACTGTTTCATCTGTTCAGTCCAGTCCTCACGCGCCGTTGGTTGGCCTCCAGCGACCCAACGTGACTCAACACTATTGCCAGTTTACTTGTGAGCTGTGTATTCCACTTAGTGACAGCATATATGAACATTAAAATGACAATCACTTAGTAGAGGTGTTGTTGGGTGAAATACAGAAAAACATACTCCATTTGCTACGGACAAGTACCACCCAGTTATGACACGTTCAGGAGTGTGTTCACTAGAGCATACATACCACCCTTCGTCATGTAGTTCTATTATGCAAAGCAGATTGGCGTGGTAAGGCCTTGTGTCCACTGAAGACTTCCAATCTCAATGGTCAGAGCGCCTAGCGCAACCATCACCGTGAGACCGCCGTACAAATACGCATGGCCTCGTTTAAGGGCGGACAACTCCAAGACCCAAGTACTCACGGTGGTGAAGCAGCCACAGAATCCATCCATGATACCTTGCAAGACTTGACAACCGATATAACTGCCCCCTCCCAGGTTTGATGAGGCAATTGCGGCGTGCTGTAAGGAATATGCCATCCCCAATAACATCGTACCCCCCACATTGACGACGAATGTTCCCAATGGAAAATGCGGTATACGTCCATTCAACCTCATGGAAAGAAAGAAGCGTAGGAGGCACCCAATTGGGGAAAATACTAAAGCGAAGAGAAAGGGACCTTGCCAGATATCAGGGGCCCAGAGAGATATGTCGTCGTGCGAGTGGGGCAGCAAGGCTACCAAGAGTATCAAAGCAACCCAACAAGAGCCGGCAAAGAGCATCACGAGTGGGTTCCAAACTCTACGCAAGCGAGGGAAGGGGACGGTAGGTGTCCAAGGTGCTATAAAAATAGCAATGTGTGCGCCCAACGACAATCCGGCCAAGGAGAGCCCGACCTCGGTGATTAGGATCGCAATTATTGCCATGAAGCTGAACCCACCGTTCGGGGCTCTAGTATCTGCTGCGGCCGGCTGGAAGAGAGAGACCTCTTTATAAGGACCGGAGGGGACGGGGAGATCATTGGCCAGGGCTAGGAAGAGATCCCGTGCGAACGTCGAAAATGAAGTCAGACAGCCACAAAGCCCCGTCGTTAGACCGATGTATAACGGAATTGTCTTCTTCCGGATTGCATGCTGTGTATTCCAAAGTTCCTCACTAATTTCCGGGTCTGCTGCACGGAATAGTTCGCGGTCTTCGCTCAAGAAACCCATGAGACAGCTGCCACCCACATTGGCCCATAACACGCTTGTGTTCACAGGCGCTCCTGGATAGAAGGTCAAGCTCTCAATGACCAATCGCACCAATGTACCTATGAATGAGAAAAGTACCAGGTAGGAATAGACATGAATTGCTGTCAGAGCTTTCGAGAAGCTGGGATTATTCCGTTTTTCATCATTCACCATGTTCGGTCTAGGTGGCTCATCACTACCTCTCCGTTGTGAATCTGATATTGAACTTGGCGCTTTTGATCCAGACACTCGTTGGTCGAAACCCAGTCTTACATCTTCCAAAAAGGTCTGAAATTTTAGATTGCTGTGTGCTGGTGATAAGACCGTCACCTCCTCTGAAATCGTCTTTCCTGTAGATAGATCATTGACTCTGGCCCTTGTTGATTGCGTCCCCGGATAGTTCGATTGACTGGCGTGGGCATCGTAGGGTAGGGGAGGTATAGGTTTCTCCATGGCACATCGGAGGGAAGAGGGTCTGAGTTCCAAGTATCTTAGGAAACTTATTGGTGTAGCTGGCGCAAGCAGAGGAGCATTTTTCACCACGAGTGCCCGTCTGAAAAGTGGAAAACAATAATAATAGAAAGTCCGACCGAGATCAACCAACCGGCTCGCGCGGTCCGAGGATTCGTATTAGGTGGGTTTGTCTGTTCGTCATCGGGAGAAATTTCCATTTTCGTATAGAGGATCCGATTCCTTACTTTTGCGCTCGGTCATCGTGGGCAGTATAGCAAAGTTGACTTCGCCAATTCATCTTGGCTGAATAGGAACGCTTCACAGACAAACATGAGTCCAGACCCTGCCTGCTCCCCCATTTTATCTCTTCGTCAGCGATTATCCATCTTGCTTTGGGGGGTAGTTATTGCCATGACGTATCGTCCTGCTAGTTGATGATGCCTCAGCCGCCTCATGCTGCTGGATCTGGAGGACCAACATTCATGGCATTTTCTGCGTGCATACGCTACGTGTACGGCAGGAGTTCCGGCCGGACCGTCTTAGCCGGTAGCACCTCCGACTACAGGTCACCGGGGTCTTGACATAGAGCACCGTGTCTCGGGCTGGAATGTTCTGCATCGACTAGAAAATGTTGACGATATAAAATAAACTGGACTTCCAGTGGTCTGTATCGTAATTGCTTACATCACCGTGGATATTGATTTCACAATTGTCCAATGCCAAACAGCCAAAAATACTCAGTACCGCCTCGCTAGACAAGAATTCAAGGAGCTCGGCGGTTCCTCGCCATTTACGTATGAGCAAAAGACACACTCAAGACGTGGTCTCAGTATCCTCCTCCTCTGCTGTCCAGGAGTGATCCAAAAACAGCAGAACAGAGGTCACTCAAAGTCCTTCACTCCAAATGCATCAACATTCAACCGTACTACCCCTCTTTTTTGCTCCATTTTCCAGTCTTGCCACATCTACAATAGCACTCTCATGGGTGCCACGCCCTATCTCCGCAACTTCATCCCTAACCGTGACTTCAGATTGATAGATCTTGCCCTTCTGCCCAAGAAACTTGGCTTCAGCTGTCACCTTCGCCTGGAGCGGCTTAGGTGCCGAACGAATAATATTGATGCTAGTACCAACTGGCAACTGCTCCGGGGACAGAGACGGCTGCATGAGTCGCGCGGCGAGGGGTTGTCCAAGGCAAACCTCAAGCGGTGGTCCCTCCGTCTGAAGATTGGACAAACGTGACTCGGATCGAATATGAGCCCGAGACAAATGGCCTAGCCACAGGGCAAGGAACATGCTTCATGAAAGTGAAGATGAAATTAGGGTCAATGGAAGAGTATGTTCGAACATGGAGCGCTTTTCGCAAATGGCAGGAAACTTAGCCCAGGAGAGAGCGGCGAACTGCCGCAGGCGACCCTGGGGGCGTTATCGACCAGAGGATGGACGCGATCCGTGAGGCAGAGGCAGAGCTGCAAGAGAGGCGCAGGACTGGGGATTGGAAAGAAATCGAAGTCGATGTGAAATGGGGGAGTGCTCTGATTTTAGCAAGAAGCTGGTAGCAGGCCAGCAGCACTATTTTGATAGAACTCTTAGTTATGCTATTGAGAAAACGTACTTCGTGTCAAGCTTTCTGCCATGTATACAACGCCAAACATTCTTTCTATTCACCCATATGTTTGCACAATGCCATGGCAACTGTCTTGCTCATAGCTTTCTTTCCAATCCACATCGCCGGATCTCAAAAGGGGGAAACGCGGTTTTGACTTGGTCGCGTGTCTTTGAGCGATGTGAACCAACATTAGGGGCGCCGTTCAACACCTTGCCGACTGTATGATCGCACTGAGCCACTTGTGGATTTCCAGGACATGACGATTTGGAATGTCCTACCTGACTCCTTTCACCAAAGTGCTTCCGATGATGCAAACTTGGTACAGATTGACCTCCTCAACGTCCTCATTTTCCAATAGACAAGAAGAGTATAATGCGAACCCTTTGCTCAAACCCGTAATTGCCCATCTGATCAATGGCCCAAATAGGTAACTCATTGCGTCTTTCACACCAACCCTTAAGCACCGTTCACTAGTTCACAAATTCTACAACCTTGGCCGATGCACTGACCTGTACGGACATTGTCTCTAGAAGTAGAATGGTACAGGGGGTTACCCGCCGGACCCGAACCCCAGTGATATCCGACGGCGGGTCGTAGATTTTGAACCTGAACCCGACCCGATATCGACTCTACCCTTGTTTATTCCCCCAATAAGCAAATTAGGGGACATGGTGAATAATGACACCAGAATTTGAGTGATATCCTTGCTTCGACTATCGATAGCCTGATTTATCAGAACTACTGTATATAGAGCAACGACCCATAGTTATATGTGTACGAGTCAATTGGTGGCCACTAAACACATTCACTAGACGGCGAAATACATCCCGGATGGTTCACCTTTACTTGGAGCCGTCGCCAGCTGAAGTCCCGCCGAAGGCATAACTACATAGTTTGTTCCATCACATTTGCATACACCTGACATCCCTATCACATTGCCTCTCAATGGGTGATGTATTCGGCAACACAAATCCGGTAGAATGACTCTCGGGAGCTCGATGAGGGTACAGTGCGCGAGCGATGACTTTGCTTCAAATGGACCGTCACAATCTCAGTGGTGCATCTACTCTTGGTGGATACGGAGTGGGTTTGGAAGACAATCGGTGTAAAAATAAATCCTACATGGCTGCATCTCCATGGAGCATGCTCTTCCCAGTTACCGTCGTCCAAACCAAACTACATTTTTCATGCTGCAGAGAAAGATAGAGAGAAAAGAAAAGCCTCTGGAGTCTGCCACAGCTAAACGAGTGTCAAGGATTCTCTACAGGACATCAACTTTATCATGGTAAATGTTTTGGATCGGGCGATATCCGAGGATATTCGGGTGGGCCGGTTCTTCAGAAAATGTACTCCACATTTCAAGAGTCCAAGACCATGGGATTGTGTCCATAACTCCAATGGGTCCATGGGTATTGTGCAATCCTGTTGTCGATCATAATTTAGGAAGGAGCAGTAAGCACCTCTATTGAATCCCTGAGCCATTCTAGAAGCCCAGCCCAGGATCCTCACCTCCATCCTATGTACAAAGAGGCTTACAGGTGAATACTACCTACCATCACAAGGCGCTCTACTGAGAGCGTCCTTTGGGATACAATAAACCACACAGATAAACGTGATATCTTACAGGGATACGCACATTCCTGAAAGAAGGGTGAGAGGAGCCAGAGAAAAAAAAATCTTCCCATTTTCTACCTATGAAGGAGTTTGGGTTGTCGATCAGCCTCCAGAAGAGTCATGTTTTGCTAAATGTCTCCACCCACAGCCCAAAATTTCCGATTAGCTTGGGAAGCTTAGTATTCACTTAGCCGTCTTGGCGAATGATATCGCACGGACATCTCCCGAATTTCTTCAGGTGAGCCTCGCTTGTTACTATTATTAATGCCCCACACGATTGTCCTGCAGTATACAATTTTTTTTATCTCGCATCCGAGCAACCCCATAGGGCAAAAGATTGGCAAGAAATCTCTGCTACTCCGCTCGACTCAGTTCTAGTCGGCTCTTGCCCTGCTGCTTGTGCCGCACTTCCTCAACAGGCTAGGGTTTTTACGAACTCGTGACTGAACCAATAGCAATGAGGTTGTCGTGGATTAACATGCATGGAAGGGCTCCGAACTTCCGAAAAGATACTATGGAAGATCCACTCTGCCCCATCCAAACTCTTCTTTGACTAAGTGTAACAATAAGGATCGCATCTCAAGGCAAATGTCATTTGAACTCAACACCCTTGTCCGAACCTACCGTAGCAAACGAATAACCTAGCTCCCTCTCGGTAGTAAACCATTCCCTAGGTCTTGCGGGACATATGGTCCACCACCCCATCAATCCTTCCCAACACCCAGGCCACTATGAATGTATACCTAAGTATCCAAACCGTGTCAGTGCTTGCCTGCTTTCTCACCGTTAATAGCAATATGCATTTTCGCACCGGCCGATCTCGGTGCATGATCACGAATCTCAGCAGCCACCCACAGAGCTGGTTTGCCCATCCACGGAGTAGCCTAGTGACCAATTATACAAAGTGACCCCTCTTATGGGGTTTCCAGGCGGCACATAGTGCTGGCCTGGAGAATCAGGGAGTGGAGATAGAGTCGACCAGGGCCGTGGCAATGGAAGCGGAATAGGACTTGTGGGCCGTCGATCTCGACTGCACGTAGAGAGAATCACCGGAGCTCTGGAGTAGAATCATTCACCCCGATGTAATACTCCAGCAGGCTTTCTTCGGCGAGGTATAAGTAGCGTCGTGCCTCTCACTCTTGTGGTTACCTTGCTTTCAAACCAGATTATCTTGTCTTTCGCTGTTCATCCATCATGAAGTTCATCACTGCTTTGCTTCCCCTCATTGCCGGGGCCTCAGCCTCTTGCATCCCCAGCAGCCCTGTCGTGCGCCGTGCAGCAGATGGTCTGGTCGACGCCAACAAGTTCAATTACACCAACCTCGGAGGCCCCCTGAACTGGTATGGTCTTGACGAGGCCAACGAGGCCTGCTCCAAGGGAAACCACCAGTCGCCCATTGTCATTGATAGCACTGTCATCGAGTATGCTGCATCGGGTTCCCTCAAGCTCAACCTGCCCCAGGCCAACGGCGCCAAGTTCGAGAACTTGGGCTCCGGTCTCCAAGTTACCTTGACCAATGGCTCGCTGGTAGCCAACAACAAGACCTACACTCTGGCCCAGTTCCACTTCCACACCCCCAGTGAGCACCGCGTCAACGAGGAATACTTCCCGATGGAAGCCCACTTTGTCTTCCAAACTACCAGTAGGTTCTATTTTTTCCCTACATTCTCCATCAGATAACCACTAACCATTTCCCCCTTTAGCCAAGGAAACTGCCGTCGTCGGCTTCTTCTTCCAGCTCTCCGAGTTCGGCTACTCGGTCCCCCTCTTCGACTCTGTTTTCGCTCACATTGATAACATCGCCGATGCCGGCACTTACACTACCACTGGTCAATTGGACTTCGACGGCCTTCTTTCTCACTTCACCCGTCACGGAGTCTACCAGTACACCGGTTCCCTTACCACTCCTCCTTGCACTGAGGAGGTTGCATGGTATCTCAGCACCGAGCCTCTCCCGCTTAACGTGCAGAGTTACAACAAAGTCAAGAAGATCCTTAAGTACAACGCGCGTTATACTCAGAATGCTCTGGGTGAAGACAACCTCTTGGAGGTTGCTGCCCACGAATTGAACTGATGTGGGTAATGGGTTATGACAAAAGGTGAGCGTGGGATGTATATATAGAATTCAAAATGTTACATGGGAAGGGAGTGATGTTGTTTGTCTCAAGTTTCGACGTGGGTTTCCAGCGACGCGTTCGATGATGTGGTGTTCTAGATTAATAATTTAATTAATTAAAAATAGTAACTAGATGAAGGGTTATTGTTCTTCCGAATAGATTAGTCTAACGCTAAAGGGCTAGTTGGGTTGTGGAATCTGCACTAACCGTATTGGTTCGTCTCTCCACACCTCAGGCTGCCAAGATCAAGGTTTGTCTCATGGGAGGACTCAAGACGTTATTCTTTTTGGATGATAACGCCAAAACTCTGTTATGGTTCCCTCATGATATAGAAAGAGTGTAATTGCGATTGAATGTCTGGAGGGCTAGCTTATTGTAGCCCTTGTACATACTACGGTCTAGTACCCAATGACTGTGTCCTGGTTCCAATCACATAGTTCAAATATATATTTCCATCCTGTGGAAGAAGTGTAAACAGTGCAATGACCAAGTTTCCCCAAGATATACTACAATAAGTCCTACTACTTACTAAGAATATACTGAATTTCAATTTTATCCATTAATTGGTTTTAGTTTAATTCAATTTAGTTTTTTTATTTTTCAGTTTTTTAAAACATAAATAAAGCCACGTTGGGCGTTCGCACCCCAGGCGCCCGTGCTTGGTTGCTACTGCTAGTTCTTCGCATGGCACAGACACATCTCTTTTACCATGTCCCTGAGGGCGAAGGGCCAGAAAAAAGTGAAGGTCGGCTAGTCACCAGTTAGTACCAGGTATATATACTGCTACGATCATTTCGTGCGTTATCATCGCCTTGAAATATAGGTTGGCGACGGATAAGACCATTTGCAACTCTACGATTTTCCACCTGCCAAGGCCATATTCGATAAGCCTTCGTGCGCTCAGTTCCAGTTAGCAACTACGCTCCTCAATGTTCAGCACTGCCTAGTTCTTCTTCTTGCAGCTAGCGGCGGTTTATGCCTCGTTCGAATGGTACTATCGCAATTTTGTCCAGGCTTGACAGCCCCGGGGGCGGATTATCATGTAGAGGCAAGTCCATGGGGAATATGGTGCGCGTGAAGTGGTACACAGTTCGAGGAAATCGACAATACCCATAAATGCCTCCACAGAGCTACAGGGACCGTACCGACGTACATCTCCTTCACCAACGCAGCTATACACCCACGTACTTCGGGCCATAGAGGTTGCACTATAAAAGACCACCACCTATATGCCAGGATTTGAGGGGAAGATCCGTCGCTACCGCTCAAGGCCGTGGATTCCGGAGAAACATGAAGTCTGACTCGTAGGGTTTTTTTTGGCAGGCTAGACGGTCGCGGGTGATAGAGGCAGTAGACTCGGGAAGAGCTACGACTAGCCAGCAAGTCCAAGGAAAACGCTGCCCGCGTCAGCTCATGTCTATGGCGCTACTAACGTGTCTTCGGTATTCGGTCCTGGCTGAACATGCTTTCACACGACGCTATCTCGAGCATGCTATTCAGTAATGAGGAAGACCTGCGCCAGAAAGGTAATCATATCTGCCGTTGTATTGGCAACGCTGGCCAGAAAAAGGAGATTCATGTACATCGATGCATACCTCCCGTTCGCGATCGGGTATATGACCATTTTGGCCCCTGGATCTCTTTGAATGGATACGCTGAATCGGCAGTTACCATTCTTCGCCTATGGTGATAGGTTACGCCGTCGCTTCGTCGGAATGTCCCTAGTATAGATAAAATCTCGTGCACAAAATTGCGCACATCAAGACTTTCCTTAGCGACTGCCGACTTCACCTGGAGAATAGTGGCCTTCAATGATCACCCACGAGATCTTCATTGAGTGCGCGACAATCCTCAACGTAGAGAATAATACCACGAGACAACAGTGGCCGATTTCATTGACCATGTCGCAGTCAATTGAACAAGTAACCGAATCCCTCAAAAATTGATAGGAGAGGAGTGCATGAGGCCTGCGACCGTGACAATGCCCATATTACCGAAGATGACTGTGATTGTCGTCGTCCGCGTGGAGAAAAGTTCTATCGTCCCCCATTCTGCAGAAGAAGGTGCCGTCTCTCCGTGTCGCGTTGGAGTAGAATTGGGGTTTTCCCCGCGTGCACAAGAATCTGGGAAAAAATTCCCGGGAATAGAAGGCAACAGGTGCCGCTGGAGGGGAAGAAAAGGATCCACTCTCATCTCGTCTTATGTTTGGCGCCGGGCGATCAGGTCATGGTGGGTCGTTGATCGGGCTGGTCACTGTTACCCCATGGGATTCATTCAGAGTCCCACCTCTTGAAGAAATCATGTCGCCGCGGACTCCTTTCAATCACACGGTAATTAATGTGTTCATCTGGCGCCGAGTGGAATCCATGCTCATGTCGGACTCCACAACTGGAGTGATTTCTTTCCTGGCGATAACTCGGACAACGCTCGGCGGCTAGGATTTCTTGTGTCGGATTACTATCAGGCCGAAACAATATATTACTAGTCAGTGATAAATGTCAGGACACTGGTGGCAGGGCATTCTTGCGTCGCAGACGGTAGGGTTAGTGTGAGTTGACACTCTGGACGTTGTACATCCGTATTCGAGGTGTAGGTGTGGATGATTCTCTCTCGCTCTCGATTGATTGTAATATTTATAACAATCGACCTTCTTCCCTCCTTCAGTGGTGTAGGCGCGGTGGATGTGTGTAGGTTTATGGCGGCGTGTGCTGGGTATTATTTGCTAGAAGACAGGCCACACCATGATCTCTCGACCCTGTAGTAGTCGGAGTACGTTTAATGCGACCGTTAACTATGAAACCGTTTCCCTGGAGGCCAATGAGAGGACTTCGGTGGCCATTGGCTGGTTAGTATTTCCCAAATCGGGGCACGAATCTCGCGAACGTGGATCCGCTTGGCGATTTCCTGGATCCCGAACGTCAATGTGCCGTAACCGCCGCAACACGAACGGTGGGTTGCAATGTGTTCAATTCAAATCAATTCGAGGAGGGTTCGGAGCGATCAAGCCTAAGCAGTTTTTACTACGGGAATAATTACTTGTCTAAGGATGTGATTCCATATTATGATCAGGCGAAACACCGCATCTCAAGGGGTATGTGGAGTGGAGACTAGACTGATGCAGGTGCGGAGTTAAAAAGACACGGTCAAAGACGATGCGAAACGTTTCCCCTCATGAGGGGAAGCGTTGGAATGAACCACCTCCGCAAGAAGTTTGTTACTCCTCCAAAGCTGCTTGCTTGTCTAGACCCAGCCGGCATACTGTGTGAGGGTGCGGTCTGATCTCATGATATCCGAGATATGTCCGTCTATCCAAATCCCCTCCTCCTCCCCTCCCTTCCCCTCGTGGCGCTTCCTTTAAATATCACAGAAGTTCCTCGCACATCCCATAAATTCTTTTTCTCTCTAATCCAGTCATTCAATTAACACTCTAGTTAATCCATTCCAATTCAAAAGCATCTCTTCACAATGCCTTTTGCTCGCTCTGTTTCTCGGTTGGTCTCGCCCGCTTTGAAGGCTAGCCCTCTCAGCCGGGCCACCCGCACTTTCTCCAGCTCATCGAGCGCTCAGGCCAAGGTTCTTATGGTCCTCTACGAGGTTCGTCTCACATTTACCACACCGGCTGGGTGGTCAATTCCTTTCCGAGCACGCTAACATTGCCTATACTTCTAGGGCAAGGAACACGCCAAGCAACAACCTCGCCTTCTCGGTACCGTTGAGAATGAGCTCGGCATCCGCAAGTGGCTTGAAGACCAGGGCCACACCCTGGTGACCACCTCGGACAAGGAAGGCCCCAACTCCACGTTTGAGAAGGAGCTTGTCGATGCCGAAGTGATCATTACCACTCCGTACGTGACTTAACCCCCCCGTTCCCGACCGAGACTTAAGCTCTTCAGCTAATGGACCCACCACAGCTTCCACCCCGGTTATCTCACTGCCGAGCGCCTCGCCAAGGCCAAGAACTTGAAGATTGCCGTCACCGCCGGTATTGGCTCCGACCACGTCGATCTGAACGCCGCCAACAAGACCAACGGTGGTATCACCGTGGCTGAGGTTACTGGCTCCAACGTCGTGTCCGTGGCCGAGCATGTGATGATGACGATCCTGACCCTCGTTCGCAACTTTGTGCCCGCCCATGACCAGATCCGCAATGGCGAGTGGGATGTTGCTGCGGTTGCCAAGAACGAATTCGACCTGGAGAACAAGGTGGTGGGAACCGTCGGTGTGGGCCGTATTGGCGAGCGTGTCCTGCGCCGTCTGAAGCCCTTCGACTGCAAGGAGCTCCTCTACTACGACTACCAGGGCTTGAGCCCTGAGGCCGAGAAGGAAATCGGCTGCCGCCGTGTGGAGGACCTGGCCGACATGGTTGCCCAGTGTGACATTGTCACGATTAACTGCCCCCTCCACGAAAGCACCAAGGGTCTCTTCAACAAGGAGCTCATTGCGAAGATGAAGCCGGGCTCGTGGCTCGTGAACACGGCCCGTGGTGCCATTGTGGTCAAGGAAGATGTCGCCGAGGCCCTCAAGTCTGGCCACCTCCGCGGATACGGTGGAGATGTCTGGTTCCCTCAGCCAGCTCCCAAGGATCACCCTCTCCGCTACGCCGAGCACCCCTGGGGCGGCGGTAACGCCATGGTTCCTCACATGTCCGGTACTTCCATCGATGCTCAGATTCGCTATGCCGAGGGCACCAAGAATATCCTGGACAGCTATTTCTCCGGCCGTGAGGACTACCGCCCTGAGGACCTGATCGTCCACAAGGGTGACTATGCCACCAAGGCTTATGGTCAGCGCAAGTAAATGCTCTTACCATCACATTGTCGACCTTTTAGCGTGTGTATCATTTCGTTCCTAGGGGGTTTTGTTTCTCGTTCTCTTCTTGGCGTTCTTTCTTATTTTTGCATCTTACCGGACATCAATGATTTATGATATGGCCGTGTAACAAGGACAAAACTAGAATACCAAATTATGATTCTGAATATTTTATCATTTTTGCTACATTCAATTCGACACAGAAACTGCGGAGCTCGCGGGGTACAAGACGGGCCAAGCAAATCACGAAAAAGAGCAATACTCTTTCAGGTTAAAGTAATTGACCAATAAAAAGGCTACGCCCATGTTCCTTGCCGACGATGCCGATCAAGCGTTGAGGAACCATGGTACGGTGTAGCTGTCAAAATCCATAGTAGCGATTTTCCAAGGCTTAGGAACAAAACATCTATAAATTATTAGGCATTTTAAGAGGGGTCATCGTGAAAAGTGAAAAGCTCAAGGCATCTGTGAGAAGCGTGCGATCAGGGAGATATTGAAACAATGATCACGGAAGTGTTTCTCGTCAATATCAACTAAAGGACGCACTGATTTCGTTTCACGACAAAGGTGTCCCGTGACGTTTCATGAGTACTCATGACTTCAAACCCGGGAGCACCGGCTTTTGGATTATATGGACCGTGACCATCTCGGGTTAGCTTTGCCTCCCCGATACATTAGCTAACATAGCCTCGTATAGGAGGAATTTGACAGGATGATAGGTCCACGGAGCCACCGCATAATATCTCTAATATAGGAATGCATAAATTCAAGTGAGCGAATGAGGATGAGGAAATCAATTAGTTTGCAGTATATTCACACTCCAGTAGTGGATCGCGGGGTTTGTAGTGGGGAAGTGATGCGCAGAGTATAGATAGCCTAACAGGAGTCCTAGTATTGCATGTGGACCAGGTGGGTCTAGAACTTGATGGAGCATTTCGTTCGCCATGGCACATGTCGGCATCATCCGATTGGGTATAAATCATGATTTGTTTTGTCCGGCATGATAGACGACCAAAGCCACGCTATTCGGCCAAAGTCATGATATGGCAAGCCTCACTGAGGGTGAGGTGGATTGTTGGTTTGCTGAATTCTGCCAAGTTTCAATTTGATAGTAGTCTCTGGAGCACGTTTACCATGCAAGCATCGGTGCTCACACGATATAAACTTTCAATATTCATTGTGTAGGTCTGCTCGGGTATCAAGTGAACGTGGCCATTCGAACTCATGTGTGATAAGTAACCGTAGATCGCATATCATGTTATCTGGCACTGATCCTTGAATACCTAAATCTCCTCGCCAGTCATTTTGATTAACCCTGTGTAAATGATATTTGATTGGTAAGAACTCGACAAACTTTACGCAAGTTGTGGCTCAATTTAATAAGAACCGCAGGTAGGTTCTTCCTTGGCAAAAGTGAATACTCAAGAGGGCGCATCGCACAGCAGATCTGTAGCCTATATCCTACCTCATCCGACACAGGTGAAATGAAAATGCGATATTTAGCACTCGACAAATGGCCTTGTCTTTCATCCATCCTTCGGCTTTGTCCTTCTCCCTCTGTCATATACCCCTTTCTCCATATCACTATTTGGAATAGAAAATTGCACTCGGACGAGTCGGACAAACGGCTCGTTAGGAGCAGTTGTCTCCGCTTGAGGCAAATTTGTCGGTCCAGTGCCTGGTCAACACAGCCGATTGGCACATTCAACGGTGATTCCTTATTTTTGACTTTGGCAGCCATGTCAATGCATCATATTACTATTACATTCCTTTAACCATGGGCTGCATATTGGGGAGATGTTCTACTTATTACGTCACGAGCGACGTTGCGAGATATAAGAATCAGATCTTTGACAGCGATAAGGAATGTGCAGTCTCACACCAGAAGCTGCGACTTTACTACTAGCATCTTAAGTATCGAGTACAATGGGCTCTATCATTCCATTTCTCACCGAGGGTCAACTACGATTTTTCCTCCTGTCTAATCGAGTAATCCAGTGGCTAAGTTCCGTCATTGTTCTTGGAATCACATCCTACTTCATCCACACAGGCCCTCGCGGGCTAACAATTGTTTACCTAGAGATTGTTGTAAGTATGATTTCAACACGTCATGAACCATGCACTACTTACATGTCATGTAGGCTGTGGTCTCCGTGGTGGTGTTCTTGCCCGCTTTTGTGTCCCCATTCCTGAGCACACCAGTGAAGGACTTTGTCCTTTTCGTTGATGTGATCTTCTCATATCTGTAAGCAGGCTTTTGCAATGCTCAACATGGTCAACAGGGATAACGAATGATCTTAGATGGCTGACAGGGTTCATCTTTGCTGCTGTTGATTACAACCAGAAGAACTGCCATGCCAATGCTCCGCCGGGTGTTGTATGCTCGGTGAAGTGGGCTAACGAAGCCTTCATCTTTTTAACCTTGTATGTACAGAGCAAGTCCATTCGAGCACAGACCACATGTCTAATTGTTCAACTCAGCATTTTTACCTTTTTTGCTCTGTTTCTGGAGACACTTGCACTTTGGTTGTCCCGCCGGAGCCGAAATGCCTCATCCTCACAGAATGAGAAACATGATCCAAGGGCTTCCGTACACAGCGATACCAGACTGCCGGGTGATAACAACATGCAAGAGCCCACCGCCACCCCTGCTCAGGTCGTTTGAGGTTTGAATTCTGCTTAGTATCAAATACTACCGAACGGTGCACCACAGGAAATATCATGGTTCCTGTAGGTATGTTGAACTTATTTCTATGTTTCTTATTGTTTATTTGGCTTCGTGTTCCTTTCGCCTCACTTCGCATATATCTGGCTTAGAGCCGATACAACTAATTCTGGACAATGTACTATTAAATGTTAGTACACGAGACGAGGTAGTCGGATATTGTTGTATTGTAATATAACCTAGCCTTTATGTCTATCAAAACAAATAACACTCCTAATTTTGTCCTGACTATACGATTGAAGACTAAACTGAGTTCAGCGAGGCTCAAGACTGAATACAATGTAATGAATCACGTACATATATTGCTTTCTTTGAATCCCCAGATAGCCCTCTTCTTGAACGAGGGATAGATCGGATAAGGTACAGTCTGACGGGATCGAGCGAGCTATGCCGTAAAGCTTTCCATAGTATGACTTTGATTGGATGCTCCACATCTGTCGATTTACCTCACACTAACGAAGCTCTATGCAGCTGCTTCAGGAAAATATCTCATTACTCGTTTCAGTAATACTATAGCCGAATCGTACCTTGGATCGCTGCCCCCCACTTCAAAAGCTCATTACGTCGACTTTCGGCTAGGCCTGAACGCAACCTAGTCAATGGTAAATAGAGCAGCTAGCGTTGCTAGGAAACGTTCTAACTAGGAAATGTTCAGAAGCCAAGGTCTTAAAGCGGCTGCCATGATGCAAGACTAGACAAATCGATCCTATCGTCCCGTATTTGTTGTCTTATTCGTGGATTGTACCCCTTAAGCTTCCTCGATGATTTACTGGGGGCTTGGCAGAAGACATGAAGCTCCAAGCTGTGGTACGTCAGCCCAGCCGGGTCCATGGCTGTTCTACCATCCTGGGGCAAAAGTTTAAATAGAGGATGAAGGATAAAATGACACATCTCACTTTCAGTTCAGGACCTTCGGTGTAGTAAAACGACAACGACTGCAACGCGATCGAAGCCATAAAGCTGCAACACTCGACGATATCGCATTCGAATAATATGATGGATAAAGTGGTGTTAACCCGTTCCAAGGACTCCGATGAATCAGAGAAAGGTACGCAATGCTCTCTGTAAACCCACAACGAAACTAAACCTTCTATATAATGCTTCTGCCCTCCTAAGACCTGCGAAATCTGTTTCGAAGACATGAAACTGAGCTCAAGATTCCGCCGCCTGCCTTGCAACCATATCTTTCACAAACCATGTATTGACTCGTGGATGCGTTGTTGCGGCACCACGTGTCCTCTGTGTCGCCAGCAATTTGACTTGGATCACGCGGTTGTTCTTACGCTGTTTGATAATCCACGATTCAAGGGCAAAAGACATTTCAACCCTAGGAAGCCCTGGGGTTTAATTGGTATTTGGTGGGGAAAGTGGCACAACGGAATCTGAGCCTTGTGGAAAAACTGTTTGACATGCTACTTACATGGATTAGCAGGGAAGGGCTTTTACCCCTACTCTGGTTCAGAATAAATCCAGCTTTTTCACTATAAAGCTCACCGGCTATTGGGTACTAGCACGGGTAACGCTATCACCTAGAGCCTGGCTGCATGTTCCAAAGGCTCATTAACTCTGACTACCATATGTTAAAACTCACCGTCTCTCCCCATGCCGATTATTTCGTATTGTGTTCCTATTGGCCTAGTTGAGCAAACGCTCATGGTCCGACAGAATGTCGTCCCGGGCCGTGTCCGGGGCCTCACGACCTACAGGCCTCTAATACCCCGGTAAAGGGCCAAGTGGCGAGACTCGGGGAAGACGGTATATCAACACATCATGGGGAACTCTAGTCTTAATGGCATTCGGCTCTGCTTTTCCTCTTTTAATGAAATCGTTGTCTATGTATACTAATTGATAATTCGGATATTCTGAAGAGGTTCCACCCTCTGATGTAACGTCCTTCCCAGAGATAGGATCATTAGAGCTCATAGGTGCGAACAACCAGCTCCTTGTATGGTCGGGGAAGGCGACAGTTATAGCCACGGATTTTACTGAGAGGCAAGCTATCGCCGATTCTATATATAAAATGCAGTAGCCGTGCAGATCTAGAACTCCGAGTTGATAGATTTAACAGTACATATGAACCATGGAGGGCATTGCAATGCTCCTTGAAGACTTATTACTAGGGACAAGGAAAACAAGGGCTACTTGTGCAAGGGGACGACAATGAGGACCGCCATTAGGAGGTTCTTGAGTTCGAGAACTATTCACCTTCTATAGGATTATATGCCATGCCTTAGAGATCACGTGCTTAGAATAGCAATAGACGTGGTTTTCGGAGCGGATAAATAACTTCCAAGCTCCAGCCCCTTCAGTATTGCATATTCAACACAGCTCCCAGAAACAGAGTAAGAGTCATTAGATTCTCAGGGCTGCTTTAACCATTCTGGCATAATGGTTACCAGGGGCTTATGGAATCTACGTGTTGATGGTAAGCATAGCAAAGGTAACTATGTCCCTATGTTGCAATGTTAACACCGGACCGTAGGAAAATGGTACCGCTCGTTTAACCCACCACGGGGGCGTATAACGTCTCCCAACACACCTGCGACTTTGCAAGCAATCAGAAAAATAATTCAGGAGACTAGTGTTAATAGCTGGGAGCCAGTACCATTCCCTACCCCGCTTCATATCGACCTTGACTATGTATATAACATCGATAAAGATTCAGGAATATTGACGATTACCCAATGGGACGGAGTTGAGGGTGTACTAACACGCCTAGTTAGACAGGCAAAGCTGTCTGAAGTTCAAGATTCCTCGCTCGCTACAATTGAGGTTATTCTTAAGACTGTGGAGGATTTCCCCATTCAGCACAACACACAGCACGATCAAACCCAATCATCTGCAGCGCTGAAGGTAGACATCGGAACACCGACATCCTTGAACGAGCTTCAGTTCCGACTGTTCACCGACCTTGTTCTTCTATGGAAATTCTATTTTGATGACGTTGCATCTTGGTCACACGAACCTTTTCTCAAAACCCTTGCCATTGGAATTCTGCGTATTGCCGCATGGGACTTTGAGGTATTACTCGATACAGATACGGCTGAGATCCCAATTAAGTTTTATTCTGTCCCGAGTTGGTCAGTTCCTTCTGGGAACATATTCTGGTTTCATGGTTTCCTTGTCACGCTCTACAGTGCCACTGAGTTGGTCGACAACGCTATTCTGAAGGCCAAATCATTTTTAGATAAGGACCAGTGCACGGAAAACCATGCTCGTGTCATCCTTATCTCTCTAAGCCATGTTACGCTTGTTGAGATAAATGGTACATGCATCATGCGCTCTTCAACCATACCGCTGGTTGTGAACTCATCTGCATTGCACCCTTCGCCTGGATTTCGAGTTTTGGCCTCTATTCTATCGTCTTACTCTTGGAATATACGCGATCACAAAGAAACATGGGAGATAAACCTTCCTACTGAGCTTTTCGATAGAATACTCAAGTCCTTGGTGCCAAAGGACATCATGTCATTTGCTCAAGCCTCTTTCACCGTGGAAAAATGGTATTACTCATCTCTACCACAGCTTAATGGCCTTCATGTGCAGAGCTTTGACTTTTCAATACCGTGCTGTGGGAAACAATTTCAGCCTAACATAGATAGTGTTTACTGCTCCAGCTGCTATGTCTGGTCACATAAGAAGTGCGTTGGTCTGGCCTGTGAGATAAAAGAGGATGGGTACATATGTTCTGAATGCCGACAGAATAAGACCTGTACTATTTTGGAAACTGGTGGGATTTACGGGGCATATCGCAAAAGAAAATCCAGGTCGGGATGCCAAGTCGCTATTAATGGTGTGAGAAAGACTCTCCACTTACGCTTGGGCAAGCCAGCAAGCCGGCGGCCAGAGTTATGGCTTATCCGGGGCATGTCTGTTCCTCCGAAGACCATAAACTACACAATCTATTTTAGTGGTGTTTTCTCCGGGCTAGCATATGGTATTGATGAAGCGTAAGATATGACTGGGGTGAGGATTAGGCGACATGTCAAAAGTAAACTGTGACTCGATGCCCGGTATAGCGATCTCTGAATATGTTCTGAGCTTCCTTTCATTCTTCCCCAGATAGTGTCATTAGAAGCCTTGAACCTCTGGACTTGTATTCTCGGCTAGGACTAAAAAAGCTTGAACCCCCCAGGAACCCCGGTCTGAAACAGACCTTGCGGGTCATACCTTTCGCTCACTGATTTGAGATATGCATTACTTTTGGTTCCATAACTGGCAATAACAGCCTGTGAGCCGTCCGCGTAATTCAAATATTTAAAAGGGCGGTAGACACCGGCAGCTTTCGTGGCGGCGTCAATTGAGGCAAATAGGTTCTCGACTGCCACAGATACGGTATCGTCATCGGCTGCATTGGTGTACCATGCCGTTATCATAGCAATGCAAAGTCTTTTATCTGCCGGATTCAAGCCTAGGCTGTTTGTGTTGTCGAGTGCTGGTGTAGGCTGCAAGGTGAAATACCAGTTGATGCCATCAATATCGGATATTCCCGCAAGCGAGCTGTTCCAGAGAGAATGTATGGTAGAGTAGACTTTTGGGCTGTGGGCAAATGTTGTCGTATACCAGATTTGCCTATCCAAGTAGAGGTTAATTTAAACTCCCAATGTCTGCCAGAGAAGTATACTAACCGCTGATTGAAAGATTGGTAACTGTCCGTTTCATTGGCGAATGAAGCCATGGTGTCAATTCGAAGATCATTTGATATGGCGGTGGCGTTGTCTACAAAGTCTGCAAATACCGTGGGGTATGTCACAGGCTCAGTGTATGCTAATCCATTGCTAATGATCGATACTCCAGCAGTATAGCCATAGGTTTGAATCATTGCTGCGTGGGGATCGTAAGGTTCCACGCCCATGAATCGAGAGAATGCATCCACCTGTTGTGCAGCAGCCGTAGATTCATATGCAATAAAACCACCCCAAAACTCCCCCAGGGGATAGGTTTTCATGGTGAAAGAGGTAACAATTCCGAAGTTGTTAGAACCACCTTTTAGGGCTAGGAAAAGATCGGGGTAGGTCTGCTCATTCACGGTGACAATCTTGCCGGAGGCTAGGACAAGCTCATATCCCACCACATTGTCACAGGCCCAGCCTAACAGCGGTCCTAAGTAACTCAATCCACCCCCAAGGATATAACCTCCAACCCCGACGTCTGAATCTCTCCCTCCCGTGATGGAAACTTTCAGCGGATCTAGCACTTGCCATACCTGAGAAAAGCGCGCGCCGGGCCCAATAGTAACAGTCTTTCGGTCTGGACTAACATCGACCTTATTCAGAAGACCAAGATCAATGGTGACGCCGTGGTTTATATTAGCAGCTCCCGAAAATGGGGTGTGACCACCACCCCGGACAGCAAACTGACCCCCTTGCTTGAGGAATCCACGCATTATTGACACAGTCTTGGCCACATCCGCGGTTGTTTTAGGCTGCACAATACATGAAGGTAAAATCTCTTGTTCTTGGAGACTGAAGTAGGAGGATAATGAGTTTGAGTATTCCGAAGAGCCTGAGTAATAGACCTCTTCAGGTAGTTCCTGTGATATTCGAGAGCACGCTAGCCGGGACACATTATGTGACGATGAAGCTCCTTTGAACAGCAAAAGAATGCAAAAGATCGAGTTGATTCGGGCCAGCATGACGGAAATGAATGGACGTAAGTCTCGCTTGAAGATAGCCCGCGGCCAGTTTAGAAGCCCTCCCGGTTAAATGGTCTGCTGAAAGTGACGGCTGCCTCTGTCGTATTTATATTTATATCAGGAAGTTCCCCGTCACGCACGGAGCGCCTGGGTAGCTCGTAACCTCCCTATCTAGCCAATGGGGGCCATATTCTACTTATTACTTATTGCCATTTCCCACGCGAACTAGCGTATGCAACTGGCAGGGGTATGAGTACTCTTCGGTGGATCCCATTGCTCGTATATGTACCTGAGCAAAGGATTAACTCCACAGTATTCTTAGAACATGGGATCCTGCTACGACCTAAAAAGGGGAAAGGGCCACTAGTTTGAGTTTCACTTATTCCATGGTTGCGTGCGGGTTGTAGGTCGCATTACTCGGGGCCTAGGTCTACGTAGTATTCGCTTTGCGAACGTTCAGAACAAATTAGTGTCAACTAAAGAGTATTTCCGCGGGAACAACATGTGTTTATTGAGTATCTAATCTCCGGCTCCATCTATGGATAATCTCTTTCCAACCTTGATTCTAGTCCAAGCTCGTTTCGGCGAAGTGGAATGATTGTGCTTATGAGAATTTATCACACCACCACTCGAGGAGTGAGGCAAATCGTGATGTCTTCCTGCTCGCCTGGGGCTGTGACGCCTACAACTGGCTTGGAATAATCAGGTTGTGGAAACCGGGACTTCTTCACCTCATGGGCCTTATCTCCTCCAGAGCTCCCGGCCTCTTCAGTCACTAGGGTTAGATCATAGCGGCTTAGCAGCATCGCAATAAAGGAGAAAGTAGTTTCTCGGGCATACTGTCGGCCAGGACAGAGGCCGCTTCCACCCCCAAAGGGACGATAGCTCAGACTAGACTTTAATGATGTCTTGTTTAGGAACCGATCGGCCTGAAAACCGTCGGCATTGGCTCCCCAGGCATCCTTGTTAAGGTGAAGCTGGTGGTAGGAGATCTGGGTGACATCATTTAGCACAAGTAGACTAACCTTTCTCTGATGATTAGAGTTAATCTTACCATCACATTATTACCCTTGCGAAATGTTGAACCCCCAATTACGGTATCATCAGTTATATGTCGGACAAGTGGCATACTCACCGAAATGCGGAGAACCTCTGCGAACAAGGAATCAAGACGTGGACACTCTTTATTGAGGTAATGGTGATGGACTCTATCACCACTGATGGCTGGCGTAATTTCCTCTCGGATTGCTTCGAGAAGCTGTCTGTCATAGACAATGTATGAAACCATCCAAAACGCCGTTTTATATAGGTTTCCCAAAACACTATACAAAGTTAGTGGTGAACCGTCTCACCTCGTCGGGAATACTCACGCCCAAGTTTGTAACATCATCGCTCGACCAAGCTCTTCTGTGCTCAGCCCCCCTTCTATCAAAATATCTTCTGTCTCCAGTATCCAAGCGTTTGCACCAGGTCGTTTAGTACGAGGCAAAGAGAAATATTTTACAAATAAACCAATCATTACCTCCTTTGCTTGAGTCATGTCCTTGCTCAGAAACCCGGGCATCCCGAACAGATATTTCCAGTTCACCCTCTCCCAGAGCATATACCAATGAACAAAATCTGGCTGGAGCTCCCAGAGAGTCGGGCCGTAAAACGACTCCACTATCCCTCGTACCATGGCCTCAATACATAGAAGCTTGAGAGAAAGGACCCTTGTTCCATCCTCAAGCTCCTGGGGTGCAGCAAAATCCTGCCATTTGAGATCAATTGCTTGTCGCACAAGAGGGATAGTGCTATTGTCCAGTAGTTGATCTAGTGAGTCACTTGGGGCTAGATGCTGGCGGAGAGACTCCAACATAAGACCGACAGGTGGCAAAGGTCGAGGGTGCAGTTTATTGTGGGACGCAGATGGATTGACCTTGAACAGCTTATCGACCGCCTCAATGCTCATACCCGATTGAGTATGAATAATTCGAGTAATACGCTCACTGGACAGGGTCTTCTCATTTCGGTAGATCTCTGCTACATGCTTAGGGTCTGTGATGACGTAAAATGTATCCCCTGCGACTGTGATGGCAAAGGGACGCCTGGATTTGCCAAAACGCTCACTACGCCCGAAAGCAGTTAGTTAAAATCATGCAAGATGTCTCTCAGCAGTGAGGATTATGGCAGGAGGGGGGTTTGGGTTGGGGCCAATTCTCACATCATACTAGCCAGTGTCCGGTTAAAGTCAAGCGCCATAGGGATTGTATGTCCTGGGCTAGTATTAGTGTACCTAAGCCTATTGTTGTAAAGTAGAGCCCGTTCTTCGGTGTATTTATGGAGGCTTGTAACTTACCAAGATCTGTTCCACCAATCATGTTCATGTTAGCGATGCTTATGCGCTCAAAATTGAATGCGTATTTCAAACTATAAGGGTTGTGTTTGTGTATACTCACACGGAATCAAATAAGGGGCCTCTTTGGGGTCGTTTGGGTATATTTTCGGTACGACGTAGAATCTCCAAATTCTCCAGCCGAGATATAGAGCGGACGTAGCGAAGAGGACGGTTAGGAACATGTTGCTGAAAATGTGGTTGAGAACCAATCCCAATGGATTTACCGAGGACATCATTTGACACAGAGAATGTGGAAGCTATGTCTAGCCTGCCTCCCCCGAGATCATCCAACTTCATTTAATATCACTGAGTGCACGGCTTCTTTATACCATTACTGTTTAGTCGGGGTGGGGGCTGATAACTGTGCATCCCAGCACGGTTGGATTGAATAGCTTTTGTGACCTCCGCTAGCTGGGGTGATAAGATATCGAAGCGAGATTAAAGGCAATTTGATCTAAAAGTCGCTACTAGCATCTTTCTAACCTGAGCAATAGCTCCTAGGCCGCAGGGAAACTATGTAAGCGCGGCTGACGGGGGGCTGTTCAAAAATACCACGTAATTGGGAGGACTAGGAACCAATATATTTGGATTAGTATGTACTCAGTTACATTGAAAATACGTGTTTTGCATCGCTAGCGCAGGGCTAATGCAAGCTCACTTGTGTTGGCTTCTGCAGGATGCCCACCTTCTCGGAGGCCCCGCCCCCAGCATGTCCTCCTTGAAGAAACCCATATCCAGCACTTGTGCACAATGATGAAGTGAGAACTTAAGGGGAAGATTAGAACTTCTTGTTTCCTAATTAGCTGCTGTTGTAATGATATTGTTGCTCATCCGTTGTCCATGATGACGTCCGCTCTGTCGGCAGAGGAGATGGCGAGTATTCCGGCTGGAACACCTCCGCCGGGTGTTCAGTCAAACCTCGTGGATCCTCCGTCCAATGGAGACATTCTGTATATCGTGGGAGGTATTGTGATGGGATTAATGTATATTACCGCCGGTCTGAGTCTATATGCGAAACTTACTATTCGAAGGCGAATGGCGCCCGATGACTGTGAGTGAGGCCTGGATGAGGTATTGACAATCTTGAGATCATCGCTGATAAGGGCCTCTCTAGGGACACGATTGATTGCTACAGTCTGTTGTCTGTCCCACCACATATTCGTTTACGTCTAACCATACGTTTGGCAAATAGATAGGAGCGACATTCTACTTCATTATCTGTATACTCGGTATGATACTGTACCCTACACAGAACTCACCTCATGGATCTAACCCTCGTTTTAGCGGTAGCCAAGGGCAAATACGGTACTCATATGTATGACCTCTCGGTAATTCAGGCGATGAGTGATGCCTTTATAATCGTATGGCCCCTTGGGATGCCGATATATCCTTTCCAATAGAGAGTACAGCTAAAAGCAATCCTGGCTAGACCGGATATTTTGCCAACTGGGTGACGGCAATCGTTTGGCCGTTTGCAAAAACATCTTTCTTCCTTATCTATCTCGAAATGTTCCGCACAATCAAGTGGCAACGCTATGCGATCTACTTTGGCCTTTTCGTGAACTGGGCTTTCTATACTATCATACTTATCGCCACCCTCTACTACACCAGCCCCACGCCCGGCCAGACGTGGGCGGAGGGATTTGTCTCCACGCGATACTCGAAAATTATGAAATGGACCGTTCCCATTGCATCGGGCAGTCTGATCATTGACCTTTATATTCTGATCCTGCCGATGGCCCCAATTTGGAACCTCCAAATGGATTTCAGGAAACGGGTCGGTGTGATGGTGGTCTTCGGTACGGGCTTGTTGTATGTGGTTTCGACTCCCGCCTTGGATGAAGTGCTAATAAGTGATGCATAGGGCCTGTGTCGCTTCTTCCCTCAGTATCTACTTCAAAAATATTTTAGATCATCACACCGACGACTTCAGCTATTACACCCTCCCTGTCCTGATCATGTGCTTGGTGGAGATGTGTATCGGGATATCGGCCAGCTCGATGCCATCCTTGACGCTTTTGGTTCGCCACAAGGGGACCAAACTCACTCAACTCGTCAGCATCTTTACTCGTTCTCGTTCATCTACAGGTGGTGGAAAAATGCTGTCTGGTTCGGATGGCTATGCAAAGGACTCGGATTGTTTGCCATTGAAAGATGTTCAGTCCCCCATTAAGAAGCAATCAACCCCAATAGACCAGGTGAGTGACGACGGGTACGAGCAGTATGACGGCCAGACCGTTCAAACGATGATTCAGGCGAGTTCCTCCACTGAACCAGTTGGTCAAGATCAAATCTACATGCATCGTGGGTTTGATGTAGGATACGAATACCGAGGGAAGCGAATGACTGGCGATAGTCCGGTATAGATCAGCTAGGTCTTTATGGGGTATTGTCATGAAATACTAGGTTACTTAATTTCCATCCGACGGTATGAACCACTGAAATATTGAATGCAACCCTATAAATACGGAAATACCCATTTCACCCAGTAGAGCCTCTTGTCACGTCATTCAGATACCGAATGTGAAATACACTGTGTCGGTATCTCGCCGGCTTTTGCAGATACCATGTACCATAGTGGACCAAGCGCGTTGCAGAATGTTTAATTTATCCTGGTTCCCTTCACGTGGACACTATCTACTGCTATCGCGCTTTGCAAATTCATCCTAGTACCAGTGAAATGAAAATGTTTGTCCGTTGAAGTGCCGTGGGAATCGGCCTGATCGAATTGGGCCCGTCACACTCGGCCCCAGACTAGCGTGGGCGCTTGGAGGACTGCTTTGTTGCCTAAACTTTTGGCCCCATCGTTGCATGCAGCCCTGTTGGTCGTTATCTCCCGTGGGATGTGTGCGGATTGTGGTCTGTGGGAGAAAGGTCCGTCAAATCATGTCCTTGATCACCACATTTCCAGTCGTTGGGGCGGGCCGAACCCTCCCGGAGTTGGTTGGACCGGAAGATCCGCGCCTTCTTCCGTACCCTAAATCTATGGTGGGTTGTCATTCGTAGTGGACTTGTGAATTGAACTTTTTCAAGAACAAAGGAACCTTGAAATTCTGTGTCCAATCATGTGGCACACTGGGAGGCCAGTCTAGGCTGATATTTGAGGGGTAATTTCGTAATTTCATATAGCCTAGTGGGGGTCACGTCACTGTACGAGGTCTACGCTACTGGTCATCCACGGTAGTAAGAACTAAGCAGCAGTGCCACCAGGGCTTAGCACACCCTGTCACTGTCAATCAACCAGTCAGCTATCCATGATCAACAAGGATCAAGAAGATAAAACGGCCCCCACTAAGTCTTTGAGCACGGGCTCCGGCGAGGGGACAATGAAACCATCCGCATCCACGTACTAGAGTGGCCAATTTAAAATGCGCGGACGTTGTGCCCTTTTTCCTCCTTTCTCCCAAACCCTCCAGATCGCAAGACCACACATCCAACCGATACATATCCTGTCATCTCAAAAACCCCGCAAAGATGGCCCCTAAATCGGTATTGATTACCGGATGTAGCGATGATGGAATCGGCTCCGGTCTGGCACTCACTTTCCACCAACAAGGCTATCACGTCTTCGCGACGGCCCGAAATCTGGACAAAATGACTAAGCTGAGTGGCGTGTCGAATGTCACCCTGCTGCCGCTAGACGTGACCGAGCCAAGCCAGATTGAAGCGGCTGTAACGGCAGTTGAGGCTCAGACCGGCGGAACCTTGGACGTTTTAGTCAATAACGCCGGTCGCAATCACTTCATGCCGTACTTGGACGAAGACGTGGAGCAAGTTAAGGCCCTCTATGATATTAATGTTTGGGGGCCTTTGCGAGTGACCAAGGCCTTTGTCCCATTGTTGATCAAAGCACAAGGCTCAATCGCTTTCATCACGTCGATCTCCGGCTATCTGAACGTTCCTTTCATGGGTTCGTCTTTCTTTTTCCTTTCTTGTTCTCTTTTTTTTGTGTGTTCTTCTGGCGCTTAGCATGTGTGAATCAAGATTCACTAAGGCTGATTGTCGGATTTAGGAACCTATGCCGGCTCGAAACGAGCACTGGAGCTCATGGCTGACACGCTTCGGCTGGAGTTGATCCCCTTTCATGTCAAGGTTCTATGCATCCCGACTGGTGCGGTTCGCACTCAAGGGCAGACGTATTTTGGAGATTTTAAGCTACCCGATCAATCTCTGTATAAACCAATTGAAGAAACAATTGCCGCACGGGCACAGGGCCAGGACGACACTGAGCGAATGCCCTTGATGGACTACAGCAGTCAGGTCGTTGCCCAGATCGAAAATGGTGCGACAGGCCGCTTTTGGTGTGGGGCCAACGCCGACAGGACGAAGGCTACCATAAGCGGTGATTCCAATGACATGATGGTTAGTGCTGTTTTTTTTATTCTTATTTTTCTTTCGTTGGAAAATGCGGTCTAACGAGACACTAATGCATGCATTTATGCAGGACGACATCTTCGTCAAGATCACTCGGCTGGATACGTTGTGAATACATTGGCTTCATTTGGGGGCTTGCTTTCAATCGGACAACTTCCGTCGGGGAATAGATTAGTGTCAATAGGTAGCAATCAATCAACTATGTAACCATGGCTTACTGGTCATACCCGATATCCTCTGGACTGTGTGGACAGCAGGCCACGTCTGATTACTGCATAATGTTTCCTACCTACTATAGTCATCCGCTATCTCACTACATGTAGATCCCTTTTCGCTGAGGCATGCACCAACAGTGGTAATATCATAATAGGTTTCCGATTAGCTGAAATTCCAAGGTGGTCATATGCAACGATTCGGAGGCGCTAGAGAGGTAGCTAATGTATTAATGACCAACTACAAAATTGGAGCTTTCTGCCTCTGGCTCATGAACGGATCCTGGATATATTAAATATTGCATCCTCGTTCAAATATGCAAGTCACAGTCAAGCAAACATGATTTCCGAAATCCTACCTTCGTGGCTTCCAATCGCGGCATCTATCTTACTTGTCCTCGTAGAAGTCTTTTTTCTGCTTAAGGTTCTGTCTATTACTTGTGCTATTTAAGGCAATTGCCAGGCCATTCAAGCTAACTATCTCTGGTAGGATACCGTCAAGTCTGTAAAGACAAATAAGAAATGGGCCTCAACCCTACTGAGGACTCTTTACGACTTTGTGAGCCTTTCCACTCTCTGGAAGGAATCAAACGACTGATCGCACGCGTAGTCAAATGGAAAATACTACAATCCATGGGGAGCCCAGCCAATTGTTATTGAGCCTACGGCAAAAAAGATGACTGAGCTGAGCGATACGCCGTTGCTGTCCCAGCGGGCCGTGTATGCAGATGTATGGGCATCCCCCATAAGTTTCCACCGGTAGAACTAACTATATCCAGATGTTTGGGTTTAAAAGTACTCTAAGCAACTTCAATCACAATGAAATAAATTCTAGCCGATCCCGACTCTTTGGATTGATCCTTAGTGTTAGGGGAGCGGGGCACCTGCGCAATCTCTCTTCTTTGCTGCAAAGGCGAGCGCAGAAATTCTTAGACAACGAACTAAGCCCCGCGCCAGTTGACTCCAGCGGTAATTAAATCACATCCATTCCGGGGTCTGAGATCTATCCTGATGCTTTACAGCGCCCATTCGTGTCGGGCTAGCAGAAACATGCAAATTGTTCAATTCTCGGCTGATGGCGGTAATATTCTTTGGCGAGAAACTAGGTACGAACAGTGCCCAGTACATGCTCAAAGATACCTAACAACAACTCGGTCATGATAGCCTCGGATCCGGAATTCGCAGCAGCCCTCTTCCAGCACCCTTTACAGACTGTTACCTGCATGAGCCTTTTCCAAATAACTCCTTCGTTCCTCTCCCCGTGCGTATCAACTGCACTACCTCGCTCAGACTGAATAATAACTGGGTTGGCCTTGATAGATTGATTCATGCCGTTGTTACGAAACTTGGACAAGCAATGAAGCTTATACAATCCAAAATGATTCCAATCATTCGGAACGGAGTGCAAGATTGGGATGAGCACTCAAGCAAGGAAGATGTCAGAAGCCCACTCCAAGTGCCGACGCACCACCCACTCAGCTGACCTTGGCCTTCCAGACTATCCTGTACAGCATGATGACAGAGACAGAGGACAAGAGAGCTTACTGGACCCCCGAAGCGCTTTGCCAAGCCATAATGGGTCTTTGGTTTGCTGCCTCACATCAGCCCTGGGTTAACTTGTATATTTTCATTTACCAGCTTTGCCGCCATCCCGAATGGCAGGACATCCTCCGCGAGGAACTCCGATCAATTGGAAATAGGATGGATATTGATAGCATTAGCAGTCTGCCCCTCCTGGATAGCTTCATGCGCGAGTGTGCGAGATTCCACTGTCTTGACAAACGTATGCACTCGCCCACCCCGACCTCAGTTAACCAATCACACTAACCGAACACACGACCATGCCTACAGTTGCTATCCGTCGAAAGGCCATGCAGGATTATACCTTTGCCTACGATAACACCACGGCACCAGCAGGAGCGACCGTCTGCGTTTCTAACTGGAACGTGACCCGTGACGCCAGTACATACCCAAATCCCGATAGCTTCGATGGAGCTCGCTTTGTGAACGGGAAATCTAATGACCGAACTAAAATGTTTGCGGATGTTTCAGAAAAGCATCTGATCTGGGGCTATGGATCACTCGCCTGGTAAGCATCTCCTTATGTGACATTGGACATTCAGGCTTCAGTAACTAACTTAATTTTCGGGCTATATAGCCCGGGCCGACTTCACGCAACATATGTTATGAAATTGATGATTGCGTCTTTTATTACTCGATGGGATATTAAGCTCGAGAGGGAGGACATGCGTAGCCACTGGATGTATGAATCATTTAGCATGCCCTACCAGTCGACCGCTGTCATCCTGCAGCCTCGATCAAATCCAATCGCTGTATAGTTTGGCCATCCTGGGAAGGATCATGTGGGACTTGGAAGCTCCCGAGGTCGGTAACGAAGCATAGTCTAGAATTTACAAATGTCGCAAATCTGTGAATCAAGTTCATTTCGACTTCCTTTCCTACCTGCCATACATTTTGTAGGGCTTAGATCACGTGGAGTAGCGATATTGGTAAAGTCCGACCAGGACGGCCCCCAAAAGCAAACAGTCAGGGCTCGCGGCTCTCTACCTGTAGATTCTAGGGATGGGAAACGTTTAAACATTTTGCCCAAATACTAAGATGGTCGAAATTTCAAGATTTATTGGTTGATTTATTTATATATTATCATTATGGATATTTTTAATTTCTTCTTCTTTTTCTCGTCTATTTTTTTTTTTTCTGTTTTTGGATTCTGCAACCGAAAGTCGAACTTTATCAAATAGTTAAGCTTGCCTATGAGTAACTACCAGCTAGACGACTGAAAAACTTTCCTAGTTGTGAGAAAAGCGGGCGAGTCGATTTCTATGGTACTAACCACTATGTAGTTACTATCGTAAAATATCATATATTCCCAGTGTTCTGAATGGTCACATTTCTTGTATTTCGGGCCGCCAGCCTGTTTATAACTACCAAACAATCACTATTCAAAGTACCTTCAACGAATCAAGTACCTTTATTGCTAATTTATTTGGACAGTCTAATGCGCTTTAGTCCAGAATTTCCAGCTGACATGCAGCTGCAATTGCGTAGGTATCCACATCTCGGCCCCCTCAATTCAATTTCTCGGCGTATATGAAGATGGCTAGGGTCAAATGTCGGGGGTGTTGCATTGCATGTTCCTGACCAACATTGGGGCGGTATAGTAAACAGAATACTTATATTACCAGGTTAGTCTGTCAGCACTGGGGGTGCGAAAAAGCCTCGGTCACCATAGGCCCTGTAATTGGTTATAAAGCTCTCTCTCTCGTCGTCAAATTCGTATCCAACATTGACAAAGACAACATGTCTTTCCGCGTGTTGCTCCTGTTTCTCTTTCTGGGACTCTCCACAGCCAGTTCTTTGGCTGTGTGTGTGACTTTGTCGGAGCTCCTACCTGGTCAAGTCTCATTTCCAAATAGTACTAGCTACGATGATGCTGTGGCATCGTACTTTTTCGTCCAAGAACGGTTGACGCCCAACTGCATGGTTCGTCCAGACTCCGCACGGGATGTTGCGGTGGTGATCAAGCAGGTTGAAACTACTGATGGCGCAATTCTTTCTGTGCGGGGAGGTGGTCACTCCGCCAATGTTGGTTTTGCCAATTCAAACACGGGTATTACTCTCGATTTGCGAAGTCTCAATCATATCTCTGTCAATGGAGATGGGAACGTGACTTCGGTTGGTGGGGGTGCGCTTTGGTCTGAGGTATATGAGTACTTGGATGAACGTGGACTTGCTGTCCTCGGCGGTCGTGTCGGTACTGTTGGAGTCGGCGGTCTTCTAACCGGAGGTAGGTTTATGGAAGCTTCACTTTTCATAGCTTTGTCGTTCTTTGCAACGACCAATTACGTAAACTGATATACCTGGAAATCACTAGGTGGACTATCGGTCTTCTCTCCGCGCCTGGGTTTTGCTTCCAATAATGTCGCAAACGTGGAAGTGGTCCTTGCCTCGGGAGAAATCGTCAACGCAAACGCAACCAGCAATGCAGACCTCTTCGCAGCCCTGAAAGCTGGCCAGAATAATCTGGGCGTAGTGACTAGATTTGACCTTCTATCTTTCAAGCAGGGGTTATATTGGGGCGGCGGTATTGCGTATGCAGAATCAGCAGTTTCAGCACAGCTGGCCGCATTTGCAGAGTTCAAAACGCCCGCCAACTTCGACCCCGACGCCGAGATTGAACAAAGTTTCCTTTACTATAAGGCCAAAGAACTGCGTATGAGCTCAAACAATATGTTTTATTCGAAGCCGGTTGTCAACGCCAGTTCTCTGCGTCGCTTTGCGCAAATCCAGCCGCAGATCTCCAATACCATGCGGATTTCGAACTCTTCCGACTTTAGTAAAGAGATGTCGGAGGCTCAACCGGCAAACTTGCTGTAAGTGGAACGCGACTATCATGACGGACTGGCCTACCACGGCCTTATGTGCCGGGAAAGCGATGGACCGCGGCTAACATTCTACTAGAGGAGTTTGGGCCACAACGACCTTCAAAAGTAGCCTGACCGGTCTCGAGGATGTCTACCAGCTTTGGAATAGTTCAGTAACTGAGCTGTCAAGTGTGGATGGCCTCGTATCTAGCCTGACCTTCCAAGCTGTGCCCCCGGTGACAGGCGAAGACGGCTCTATTGATACTTTTGGACTGGCCCCAGGTACTCATCCAGAAAAAGACCTGGTGATCTGTCTGATCGCGAATTGGTGGTCTGATACAACCGATTCGGCTCGAATGCTCAATGGGACCAAGGAGTTCATTGCAGCAGTTGAGAATACCACTGAGGCACAAGGGACGAAGGTACCGTTCACTTATCTGAACTACGCAGCTTCGTGGCAAGATCCCATTCAAAGTATTGGGGAAGAACAGGTGAAGTTTTTAAAGAAGGTTGCAGGAAAATATGATCCAAACGGCGTTTTCCAAACGAAGGTTCCGGGTGGGTTCAAAATTTCCCGAGTCAGCTCCTAGATATTTCAACTGTATATAAGTGTTGCTGCCTTAGGATTTCCCGATCGTTCGGTTTGTTTGTACCACATATATGCTTCTCGCAAAAGTTAAATCGAGGATCCTATTAAAGAAAGCTATAGTTCAAACTTGGAGATTAGTCGGAGAATGGGGAGTGGAGAGAAATAGTAAAGTCCTTGCGTTTAGGGGAACCTAGAGACACAGTGGACGTAAAGCAACAATATTTGTCGATATGAATTTGTCTCCTTTAGTACGGACCCGCTTTTAACTGCCGAATGAGGACTAGTCTCCACCAGAGTGGATCGTTACCTCCGAGGCCCGACATTGCAATTAGTATATATCTCCGAGCAGAAATCATGGTGGGTCTACTAGGGCATCGTCTACAATCATTACCCCATGAGAATGATACGCATATGTCCGTCAAAAGAAAGGGGACATAATTTAGAAAAGAGTGGACTAGTGCAGGGGCATGAAGTCAATTGCTTGTTCCACTGTGGAGAGTTACTCTAGCCCGCACTGTATCTATACCAAGCGGGATTGGCTTTGACGAAGATACGGGAGGCGTTATTACGGAGTAGAATAGAAGAGTTCTGTAGTGTGTTCCAGAAGCCTTCCAACAGCGGCTCGGTGGCTCGGCCTTCGTTGAGATGACTCCACAGGGTCCACTCACGCACTGGTTAGACCTTGATCTAGAAGACGAGGAACGCCGGTGATCTACAAAAGCCATGCTACTATATGGTCTGTATACCGAACGGTTCCATTCTTCACTAACCCAGATACTTGGGCAGGTGACGCGTCTATCATACGTATGCGAGCTGAATATATTTACTACATATATTTTGGATAGGGGCTACCCCATCTCCTGAGGTATATCTTGAAGAAACTCTAGTTCCGTCCACTCTCCTCTTGTCATTAATTTCGCTGTCGTGCCTGGAACTGGACTATAAAATGCGTGCTTCATTGCTCCTTGCCGCATTGGCTCCCGCTGCATCAATTGCCAGTACATGCGAACCAAGCTTCTTCGCGCCTTATCTCACTAGCAATGTCAGCATCGTATACGCTCGCACTTTCACCTCCACGGAAACCTTTGAGGGGCCTTTGGGAAACTACACAGACCTGCCTGAATACTGCGCACTCTACGTGAACGTCAGCTCATCCACTACATCCTCCTACGAATTCGGCCTTTGGCTCCCAACAGAAACATGGAATAAACGCTACATGGCCTACGGAAATGGTGGATTTACTGGCCAAGTTGCGTTTGCCGATATGGCACCTGGGTTGAACTACGGCTTCGCAGTCATTTCAACAAACACCGGGCATAACTCCTCCGTGAAAGAGGCTGGTGATGCTGGGTGGGCATTGAATAACCCCGAAACAAGAACAGACTGGGGCTGGCGTGCTCTCCATGGCAGTGTTGCTCTGGGAAAGATTTTAACAGAAGCATTCTACAATGACAATATTGAGTACTCGTACTACGCCGGCTGTTCCACTGGCGGTCGCCAGGGGTTGAAAGAGGTCCAGATGTTCCCCGATGACTTCGATGGTGTTCTGGCAGGGGCATGTGCTTGGTGGACATCTCATCAGCAAAATTGGGACCTAAAGCTGGCATTGGATAACTTGCCGAACAACGCCTCTCACCATGTTACTACCGAATTGATGGATGTCCTGGCCACTGAAGTGCTTCGACAGTGTGATGGACAGGATGGTGTGAAGGACAACATTATAATGGATGGTTATGCTTGTCAACTTCGGCTCGAGGCATTGCTTTGCAGCAGCCCCAGAGCCAACGCCAGTACCTGCTTCAGCGCTGATCAGCTTGACACGATCTATCGAGTCTACAATGATTGGGTTGATATCAATCAGACATTCATTTTCCCCTCCTTTGCTTGGGGGTCAGAAGCTCAAGTTTCTCTGATGATCATCACAGACGACGATTCTGTAGATGAGCCTAGTGGAATTGCGTATCCTCGTGACTTTGTGTACAACGATGCCAGCTGGCCCGCAGAAAATCTGGATTACGCTACGATACAACTTTCTGACCTCCTGGACCCGGGAAATGCTACCGCAGATACATATGACCTGCGCCCATTCTACCAACGTGGCGGCAAGTTGATTCATTACCATGGATTCGCTGATGGGGAGATCCCAACCGGATCCAGCATTCACTACTACCAGCAGGTTGAGAAAACTATGATCCCGCTAGGTTATGATTTGGATGATTTCTATCGTTTCTTCCTCATTCCTGGCATGCAACACTGCTCGGGCTCAGTGCATGGCGCTCCCTGGTATATTGGATCCGCCAACCAACCCTCTGCTTTAACAGGAAGTAACGTGTGGGGTGTGCCTGGCTTCCGGGATAGAAAGCATGATGCTATTATGGCTCTGATGGCATGGGTCGAAAATGGTACTGCTCCTACCGAGCTGATTGCTACCAAGTATGTCGATGATACCCCCGCGCTTGGTGTCCAGGCACAACGCAGAACATGTCCATATCCCCAGCGCGCGACGTACGTTGGCGGAGATTGGAACCAGACATCCTCCTTCAAGTGTGAGTAATACACTGGATTGAAGGAAATTGTACATCGTGACTATATAGTATGATGATATAGTTCCAAACATATTATAAGATACCTTATTGAGTTCATTAGTACTACAACGTAGTGAACTAGTGATTACTGTATGAAGAAGTCACAATACTACATTAAGCAGCCTATTTCGCTGGCAAAAGTGAACGAATCGTAGCCTTGTGCTGTGAGTAGACCAGAGTAGTTATCCTTCTTTGTCTATCACCCCGCATCGCAACCTGCACCTACACAGAGGGTGACGGGAACCTAAGGGATATCTGCTACGGATGATGCGTCCATAGGCTGTCCATTTAACTTTAACCAAAGAGGCTTTGTGGACTCCGGCTTCGGAGATCTTTACTTTGCACACGAAGGCCCGAGGTTATATAGATTCTTCGATGTTTTCCTTTTCTTTGAAGGTTGATTATTCGCAATCCCCATGAACCAAGAGAAGATTTTGCCACAGACGTATTATCTGACGACTTTCTCCTTCTAGGCCCTGCACCTTTCTATAGGCCATTAGAGTAACTCCACATAAGCGATCGCGATATTCCTCCTCTTACACTGGGTAGCATTAGAAGGCCACTGATGAAATAGCTCTACAGGCTGGAAGCAATACTCTCTGTTAAATTTTATACCCAGGACGTAGTGGACCCAAGGCATAAGATATGAGATGCTGAGTGATCTCAATCTCTATTCATGGCTTTATTGATTATCTTCTGAGGCATACTGTCTTTATATAAGTACTGCCGAGCTATCGATGCATTCGCCGGTCCCGATAGGAAATAGCAAAGGATAAACAAAGTTACCAATAAGAAAGATACGTCAGCGTCACATCTGTCTGCTACCCGTCATAGCTGCTATAATGTGCTCTGCGCTTGGCACGGGAAACAGAGCGAAGTGAAGGACCTGTCTCGTGGAAGCCGATATCGGCTGCTTCAAGAATCTGCCGAAATCAATGTCCCTAAATTGCCGGTGTAGCACAGATATTGGAGGTGATTCTTGACGTAAGCTTTACTATGATACCCCGCAACAGGGAGTCCTTTGTTAACTTTAGCTCATATATTCTCTAGCGGACATAGCATCTTGTAGTATGTTAAACCACGTTCTGAGAGCCGAACGACCCTCGTATAGCCGTACAACTTCTCTTAACCGGTAAAACCCGCGAGTGTCCGAATCGCCCTTGTACTGGCCTTCCCCTCTTGAGAAGTACGAATTAAGCTTTCCCACTTATCCTCTAAGGTGGGTAAGCGAAGGTACATTCCGTCACCAGCTCATGTGGGGAAAGTCTGGGGTTGGACAAAGTCTGGGGTATGGGGAAAGTTACTGTTAGCCACTACGTCTCTCAGTGTCTGACCTCTTTGTTCTCAGCTGGATTGCTCTATTACGTAGGCCCGTATAAGTAGGGTCTCATGGCTAGCTGGATACCAATCCCGACCTCTTTCTCATATGATCTGGCCTTTATCGTTACACACCCTGGGGTAAGCTGTGCTTGGATAGGAGACATCCGAGACAGCAGAGCTCCGCATGAAGCTTATTATATAAAGCCAATCTCTACCGCATGTAGATTTCTCTTTTTAGATAACGTCCTTTACCCATTCCAATATGACTATGGCTACAAAAACGGCCAAACAAACTATGGGCTCATCCAATCATGTGGAGAACCTGGACGACATGAAAATCGAAGCGGGAGAGAACTATGTCGCGGAGCAAAGAGAGCAGATGCGATTGTTAAATGCTCGCATTGTCCGCAAGGTAAATAAGCCTCTCGATGGAGATCGTCCCCCGGCTCATATATCACATTAGTATGATATATGGGTGCTGCCCCTAGTGTGGGTCTTGTATGTCATTTCGTACCTTGACCGTGGAAACATCGGGAATGCAAAGACTGCGGGGGCGCAGGAGGACCTTGGTCTCACCAGCTACCAGGCATGTCAACTCTCCCCATAATAATTTTGAGCTACTGATAACACTCTAGGATAGTGGTCCTGGGTACTGAACTCCTTTTACATTACATACACCTGTCTAGAGTGGCTAGTTCTTTGCTGGAAAGTTTTCCCAGCACACATCTACGTGACAGGATTATGTCTATTGTACGTCCACCATGCCAAAGGGACTGACTTGTTTTCAAATCTCAACGAAAGATCCAACTGACAACCCAAGGTGGGGCGTTTGCGCAATGTGCTCAGGGCTTGTCCATAACATGGCGGGCTTGATCGCTTGCCGAGTAGGGCTGGGTGTCCTGGAGGCAGGATTTGGGGCTGGCGTCCCATACTACCTATCACTATGCTATAAACGTCACGAACTGGGTACACGTGTCTCTATCCTGCTTGGGTCCAGCCCCATCGCCAACTGCATTGCAGGCGCCATCGCATATGGAATCTCCCAAATTCGTTCCCACATGGAGCCCTGGAGGTTAATATTTTTGATCGGTAAATGAGCTACAGCCGACTATGCACTTCAAGTAGAATTAAATGCTAATCTTATTATGTCAGAGGGGTCGCCGTCAATTGTCATTGCGCCTATTGTCTGGTTTGTGCTGATGGACTCTCCCTCGACCGCGAAGTTCTTCACAAACGAAGAACGCACTTTCGCAGTAGAGCGCATGGAAACTCGCGACACAACGCGCAAGAGCTCACTTTCCAGAGCTCAATTATTCGCCGGTCTGACGGACTATAAGAACTACTGCCATGCATGTCTCCATTTCTGTTGCAACTATTCCTTCGCCGGGTTGTCCAACTTTCTTCCCACCATCGTCCACGAGATGGGCTATGATTCCGTGCAGGCACAGGGCCTTACTGCACCACCATATTTCGGTGCGTTCCTATCCAGCATACTTGTGGCATGGCTCTCGGACCGATATGGATCGCGCGGGTGGATCCTAGCCATCTCCGCCAGTGTCGCGACCGTGGGGTATGCCCTGTTAGCCACGCAGACGGGAACGGCAGTGCGGTACGTCGCCATTTGGCTCACTAGCTGTGGTGTCTTCCCTGCATTGGCGATCAACATGACCTGGATGCTCAATAACAATGCTGGTGACACGAAGAAGGGAATTGGAATGTCATTGCTCGCGATTATCGGTCAATGCTCTTCATTCTTGGCCTCCTTTATGTATCCCAATAGCGCTGCGTACGTTCACTGCCTTCCCCTAGATCCTAATGACGACCTACTTCTAAAATATTGTCACTCATATGGACTAACGTATCATAGACCTTACTTCATCAAGGGAACAGCCATTGGCTGTGGTCTCACAGGAATTATTGTACCCGTCGGACTGGTCCTCCATTTCTCCTACGCCGCCGAGAACAGACGTAGAGATCGGGAATTCGGTCCTGTGCCACAGGGTGATGGTCCCATTGATGTTAGTGCTGTGGGCGATAAGCATAATCACTTTCGCCTGTTGACTTAGTTGGAGGGCGTTATCCTTTTGTTGCATGACGATTGGAAAGTGGTTTGGTAATATATATAGTTGTGGTCGGCATTGTGACATGTTGATAGCCACAAACCTTTACTCAAAACTGACCCTCAATATACTGCAATGTCCGCTGTCTCAAAGCACACATGTAATCACAACATAGATGCAGACCTTTGCGCTTTGCCCAGGTTGGCACAAATATCGCTGGCAACTTGGCTCCGGCTTGACCATGCTTCACTTTACAACGTACTTCTCCGCTCACGGCGGCTTCCTCAGCTCCATTGCCAGTGTGATACTAATCGCCTACCAGGTCGTCTGCCGCATAGTTTGTGGGCATGTTCTCAACGATTCTAAACTATTCGACTCAGGAATGGAAATTCATTGGCTCTCTTACCTCAACCTACTACCGTGTGCCGTTTTGAATATCGGTTTATTCATCTATCTGGTTTCGGTTGAATTCAGAGATTTTTAAGCAGCGAGGATATATCGTTGTTATCAAGCCGTTACTGTATAATCAAAAGCACGCCGAACTCTCTCCTCTTTCTATGGTAGTATCCGGTCTTCAATAAAGCTCATCACTATGGGAAACGGCCCTGCAGCCTTGACCACCGATATAATGACGCGCCTCAGCTTCGTCGTTGACCACACGGGGTGATTTCTCTTCAAACGCAGGATTCCCGTCAATTGTAAGGACCTTGGCAGGGTCTATCACCACCACATTTTTACCTGCCTCAAGAAGGCGACGGATGTCTTCACTAATAATTCGCAGTGCGACGTAATTGAGGGAATAGGTATCTCGGAGCATGAAGATGACGGCACAAGCGTTTGTGTGTCGCCCAGAGCCGGGGTCGGCAGGGTTTGGAGGGCTGATCTCGCGCACAATCGCACGGGTAAGTCGTTCGGAGCCCGCGAAACGGACTGCACCTCGCAGACCAAAGACAGGTACCTCCTGTTCGCACTCGTGTGGTTGATCGGCGCCGCCTGCAATCGTCATCGTCCATGTGCGCACGGTGGCTCTACCCACCTGGCTGCTGTCCATCATGTGGAGGCCCATTTCAGATGAGAGCTGCTCAAACATCTTGACTCCTCGGACGCTATTGCCACGCTCGTCCAGCTTCGGCGAGAAGACGGCAATGCCGACTTGACCGGGAAGGGTGCCGATGATCCCACCCGCCACGCCACTCTTTGCGGGCATGCCAACCCGAGACACCCAGTCACCAGAGGAATCGTACATGCCACAGGTAGTCATGACCGACAAGACCTGGCGGGCGCTTTGGTGGGGCATGATCTGTTCTCCCGTTATGGGATGCACACCCGCATTGCCGAGGGTTGCTGCCATCACTGCCAGGTCGCGGACATTGGCCTTAATGGCACATTGGCGGATATAACCGCGGACGGCCTCCTGTGGATCACACGAGATGATCCCCGCTGCCTTGAGCATGTAACCGATGCCCATATTCCGATTGGCGTCCTTGAGCTCGGCCTCGTAGACTTCTTCATCCACTTGCAACTTCCGACCTGCCACTTTGGACACTGCCTTCAATATGCGATCAACTCGTTGTTCCACCGTGGCATTCTCCCCTGCCACCAGTGTGTGGGCGGTGATCGCACCGGCATTGATCATGGGGTTCATTGGCCGGTGGGTGCCGGGTTGCAACGATAGCTTGTTGAATGCGTCGCCCGATGGTTCCACGCCGATTTTCTCCAAGACGCGTGGCAGCCCGGCATCATTGATGGCCAGGGCATAAACGAAGGCCTTGGAAATAGACTGGATGGAGAACTCAACCTGGTCGTCCCCGACCGAGTATAGATTCCCGTCTACGGTCGACAGCGCCACGGCCATCTTGGAGGGGTCCGCTTTAGCCAGCACATCGATATAGCTGGCAAGCTTTCCGGAGGTATCCGGGCGGGCCTTTTCCAACACCTGTCGCAGATAATCGGGGATTGGAGACTTCATGGTTTTATGTAAGAGTTATATGAAGGGGGAAATGTCAGGTTTGGGGGTGTATTAAGGGTTCCTTTTGGTCATCGACGCAAGCGGCCAGTGGTCCCGGCGGACTGAATCTCGCAGCCTAACCAGCCATTTTTTTTACCGAAAACCTTGGCCGCTTGGCGTTAGCATTAAGCCAAGACTGCCACATATTTGTAGTTATGATTTTTATATAGACTCTAACATGATAGTAGTAGAGTAGGGCATTATAAAATACTACTGTGGAGTAGGATACTGTGATTAATTATTATAGTCGTGGTAGTATTGGTGGTGGTGTAGATATCCAGAGACTAAGCCCTAATCCTAGGGATTGCAGTGCCCGAAAGTTAATAGTGGTAGTGCCTAAAAATTAGGGGCCATGGGGCCTGCAGATTGAATAAATCCTTTAAACTTAAAAGAAGCGGTAAGTGTCTTCGGAAGCGGACTAGGTGATAGTCCGAGCGTTTTAGTCACTATGATTGGCTAGAAGTACTGTGGGCCCTACTAGACATGGTATTAGACAATTTATGCCTGGGCTACTGCTACATCGGCAAACCCGAAAGGACGACTCGGGTACAAAGCCGACACATAGAGCATGAGGACCAGATGGTATCTTAGTTTATGAATGGGCTCAGGACCATGGGCACCAACCCTACGACATATCAGGCAGGCGCTTTCCGGTGACAAGCTGCTTTGAAGCCAGTAATTGTTAGCAATATATCAGATACGCCGGCCAATGATCTACATGTGTGTCGCGCGCATTTCAGCTATCTGTAAGTGTGGTAGCTATGCGTTCTACATAAGATAGTACATAACAGATCGAAGCGCCAATCAGGCTTTACCAATTAACACTCGGATAGTCTGGAGTCCGTTGCCCCAGACTTTGGACTGATCGCATTACTAATGCTGCGGGGTTACCTATGGGGTCTTTTAAGTTAATATACATGCTACCAACTTCCATTTTCCTTTACTAAACTCGTATACTATACTTCTATTACCATATCGAGAAACATGGATTCCATCCACTTAAACCAAATCTTTCACTACTCTACTACTACCCACAGCTACCAAATCCGGTGGACCGCTCTTGGTGACGATGCCTTACCACCGCTGATCTTTGTCCATGGTACCCCCTGGTCATCACGAGTCTGGGATACGTACGCACGATCATTTGCCAGATATTTCCATGTCTACCTCTTCGACAACCCCGGTTTTGGCGAGAGCCCCCTCGGGCAGCCACTCCCGGGTAAGGAAGATATCATTACTAAACAAGTCGCATTGGATGCCGATCTGGCGCAGCAGTCAGAGGTCTTCGCTGCGCTGTATCACTACTGGGCTCAGGGTTGGAAACACCCAAAGGCCCATGTCATCGCACATGATCATGGAGGGCTGATGACCTTGCGTGCCCACATATTACATGGTTGCGAGTATGCGAGCCTATGTCTGCTTAATGTGGTTGCATTGGGACCATTTGGCCAGCCGTTGTTTAAATTGATGGCGGACAATGAGGAAGTGTTTAACGCGTTGACTGGACCAGTGTTTGAGGGAGTTGTGGAATCATACATTCGAGACGCGGCATATACTGAGTTGGGGAAGGAGACGATGGGGATGTTGAAGAGGCCGTGGATCAGTAGTGAGAAAGGGAGGAAGGGCTTTGTGAGACAGATGGTTCAGGCAAATAGTCGCCACACGGATGAAGTGGAGGGAAAGTACCCTGAGGTAGGCAAGAGAATGCCAGTGAGAATCATCTGGGGCAAGGAGGATAGGTGGATTCCTGTGGAGACAGCCCACAGACTGAAGGAGAAGCTGGGTGCTCGAGATGTGGTAGTGATCGAAGACGCAGGGCACTTGGTGATGTATGATCAGGGAGGAAGGTTAGGGGTCGAACTAGGCTGGTGGCTGGGTTCTTTAGGCCAGTGATGGGAGTGCTATAGTGATAGATAGGAGTATTTAGCAATCACGAATGGCCTGCGTTGTATGTTTCTCTCTGCAAGCGTACATCTCAAATTGAAATCAGCTTTCTTAAAGGAGTTGTTTTATCCGGATAAGGCCAGACAGAGCAAGTAATAATCCCCGTGGGAACATTAATGGGCTGGCTTAACGCATTTCCTATCAGGTATATCTCCACGACACCAACTAGCTTCAAATCCGAGGTCTTACCCACCGATATCCACAGGATGACGGCATCGGAGTCCTAATCCGACCTAAAGCTTCGGCACATCTGATTCATAATGTATGGAGTTATGACAGGATGCATAAAGGACAGGGTGGATAAGGGGATCCAGCCACCTGAAGAGTAGTCCAATACTCTCATTACACGACTAATATCCTACATGTTCTTACGTACAGATCGACGTCAAGATGTCCATTCCATTTAGCCATCATGCTAATGCGCAAGCAGCCTTCAAGCCACCATTGATCGCAAATAGGAATGCTGCAAAGTGGGATATATCCCGCCTTGCTAAAAGACCAGGGAGCTTCGTCTGAAGGGTGCACCATTGGCGGTTTGGTGACTTTGGAAGAGGGAGCCGTTCGTGGCCACATGAGCCGGACGTTGCGTGATGCAATCACAATTGTTCGCCTTATGGAGACAACGGAGCATGTTAATGATACTAGACGTTAGGGCTTGCCCACGACAAGTGGACTAAGGAACCGGTTAATTCATTGCAGGTAGTAGAAATACCTACTTATCATTAGAGGTAATATCATAAACGTCGGGGACGACCCTGACATATCATACTAGGGAAATCTTACTATTGGGAATCATGAGGCTTTACATCGCAGACAAAATAAGTTTTCATAAGCCAACTAGAATAAAGAGAGAAAAATTCTATGACACGGCTGGGTATACATGCAGAGTACAGTTTCTATAGCAATAATACTATTAGCTTTAGTAGCCGTGCAGTTGAAAAATGGAAAGACATCTTTTCATAGATTTATTGTTTTCCGACTATTTCCTTGTTTAGTTTAAGCTAAAAAAGGGGTGCTCGTTTTCTAAGGGTGGGTCACGAGTGACCACAGTGTATAAGAAATCAGATACAAAATTAATATCGAAGAGCAAGATTATGTAGAACTTTTCCTTTTATCAAGTAGAACTTTCAATGATGCTATGACTAGGACAACTGCTACATGGGTAGTGGGTATATGTATGGGCCAAATGGTTGGCTGCACAGCAACCCCACATCGATGCCGCTTATATCCGTGGCGCTTGCCACTCAACGCATCTCTTCACCCGACTTGATATGAAATGGTGGTCAACATGCCTCCCAGAAACCCGAAAGGACCACATGTGAATCCCGGCAAGACGTATAAACGCAGCTATGTGGCGTGCGTGAGTTGCCGCGCTCGCAAGGTCCGATGTCTCCTTGGTGATGAACCACCGTGTGCGAAATGCGAAAGGGAACACCGCGAGTGTGTGTTCGAGGCGAGCGGAAAGGTGGGGAAACACCGACAGGCTCCAAGGTGGTCACTGGTACAAGGCCACGCTCCAGAAAGCTTGCATCGAACGAGAATACAGGAGCGACCATCGGACACTGGGCACCGGCATGAAGATAGGACACCGAGGGTGATATCGACTGCTGCATCCGAACCGGACCCACATCATCTACCTGGATCTGACGGCCAAGATAATCCATCCCTTTCTGGTCGGGTAATGTCTACAATTTTGGCGCGACCTAGCGATGCGTTGGATGTGCTATTTGATGCTGCCCGTGCCGATGTAGGTGAATCCTCATCCTCCCACGCAATGGACCAGGCAGGCACCATCAGAGACAAGAGCCCAACGGTTGTTTCTGCAAGTGGGCTGGTTTCGGTCTCCGGTCTGTCCCACCCCAGCGAAGATGTTCTCGACCTGTGGGATAGATGTCGATTTGTACGACAAGGATGGTTTACGGCGCAAGAAGCTGTAACTTACATCGACTTGTATGTTCGTTAGCTGCAACGAGTGCCTTGGACAGCCAAGAGATAGGGAGGGATGAACTGACAGACGCAGGTTTTACAAATATTTAGCACCTCTTTCGCCAGTCCCTACAGTGGCATATTGTGATCATAAAAACCATGAACAGCTGATCGTTGAGGAACCCATGCTTTGCTGCACCATGTTAATGATAGCTTCGCGATACTTTGTTTTACCAGGGGCCGGTGGAATCTCTCGGAGCCATTTTATTCACCATCGGTTATGGCAGTACTGTGAACTCTTGATCCGCCGTATTATGTTTGGACAGGAAAAGTACTCGACCGCCAAAACCAGGATTGTGGGCTCGATTGAAAGTCTCATCTTGATTTCGGACTGGAATCCAAGGTCCGTTCATTTTCCGCCCGAGACAGAGGGCTGGGATGGTGAGCTGATCTCACCTGCGTATGACCGCCGGAATCGACTTCAGACAAGTGAGGACGTCCCACTTATTAGATGGCGTGAGGATGTGTTTGAGCCTGCAAAGCGATCAGAACGCATGTCGTGGATGCTGCTTGGTGCAGGAGTGACTCTAGGTTACGAACTGGGTGTATTTGCCGATGGTTACTCCAATACACCCCCTTTAGCTAACTCCCAGACAGTCAGAGTGTATCGGGCTCGGAAGCTGCTCTACACCTATGTCACTCAGATGGCGGTCAAAATGGGCTGTCCCTCTCCTATTCCCGACAGCATCCTCTTCATCCCAGACGCATCGCAGGGTAATATAACGGACCCTATAAGTAGACAATGGGAGGTGTACATGAAATCATGGACAGAATTGACTCGTCTCATGAAAACAGCATCGGCCTTGTTCTTCCAGTCAATTCCCCATGTGAAACAGCAGCTGTCATCTGGTCACTACAATACTCTATTACAACATTTTACGCCTTCTTTGGCTAAATGGCATGATGAATTCAACAATGCGACGGGTATGTCATCTTTCTCCATCAGCGGCTACGGCTTAGATATTAATGAAAACTGAGTCAGATACACCCAAGGACCTCAGGCCATTATTGTTAATTGAGTACCATCACCTCAAAGCGTACACCAGTGCCCTTGCCATTCAGGCGGTGGTTGAGAGGGCTGTTGCAAGGGGGGTTAGCTGGATGGGTGATACGAGCCGCGAATCACTCGATACATGTCTTCTGCCCCACGATCAAGATTTCATTCGTGATGTTATTCAAAGCAGCAGGAGAGTTCTAGAAATTGCCACTCATATGGCAGCCGATGGTATGCTACGATACGCACCACTACGCACTCTTGTGTGTGTCACCTCATCATCAGTTTATCTCCTCAAGGCTATAAGTCTTGGGGCACACCATACAGATCTACAAGCCTCTCTCTACACACTAGATCGATGTATCCTTGCTTTGCGCTCGTCTGGTACAGACGACATGGACTTCTCACTGCGGTACGCGAGGCTTATAGAAAAGCATGTCGATCGGTTTCGAGCAAATTTTATCTCTGAGTGTGTCAAGACCATCAACCCAGATCACCATCGCTGTAACGTACAAACACCAGAGCCGTTAACCATGGCACACCCGCGCGGGCAACCCCATATGCACAGTGCATCCAGCGGTTACCCAGACCACCAGTCCACCGACGCTTTTGTGACGCCGGAGATGAACTCATGGTGGGCCCAGCCATTTGACCCGAATATTGCGCCGTTCAATTTCAACGGCGAGGGCGTCTCCATCGGGTTGGAGCTTGATTCGTTGGATTTCCTGTTGAATTTGCCGCAGGTAGGAGGTGAATGAGCGACTTTATTTCGTAGCAAATAGATATAGCAACGAGAATTATGCAATCATTCCATCCAGTCCCGCCTTTCCAGTGAAAACGTGTCGCGAATCAGCATTTCCCTCCCGGATAGGACCGGTTGTAGCTCCTCTTCGGCATCGCTCATGTACCGCGCTTATCCGACCCGAAGACCGAAGAGTTCGGGAAGAACAATCTGCTTATCCACAACGCATCCACGTACTTGCTCTAGCTAGCAATGAAAGGACACTTTTGCTGTCCTATACTCCGAGATCGGAGTCATTGAACTTCATATACTTGTACGTTTAAAAGGTGTACGTCTTCGAATCATTTTTCTCCGCCGTGCAGTCGAGATATACAAGTTCTCTCACCTACCAACCTACCCGACACATAAAATCACGAAACCGCAACCAACAAGACTCGAAACCGAACCATAACAATGTCAAAATCAATCGTCAACACAAACCGCTACCCCTTCCACTTCGATTCCAGCACACCAGTACAAACAAACACCGATGGCAAGACACAGGACATACCAGTCACCATTCCAAACAGCCGGGGCAAGATCCCTTCCCTCCAAGCCTCCCGCCTCCGCAGCATGGTTCTCGAAGCCCACAATGATCCAAGCAAAATCGTTGCCCACGTTTGCAGCTATGACGCTTTGAGTTCCAAGTTGTGCGAAGAAGCGGGGTTTCCCATCATCTTCCTTGCGGGATACGCAATGGCATCGGCCTTTGCACTCCCGGATACGGGGTACATTGCCTTCCAGGAAGTGGCGGCCAAGGTCCAGGAAGTCGTGAGGGCGACTAACGTGCCCGTTCTTGTCGATGGTGATACTGGATATGGGGGGCCTATGAATGTAAGGAGGACGGTTGAGGGGTATGTACCTGTCTTTTATAATTTTATTTACTTGTATGGTCGGGTGCTAATGGATTGTAACAGGTTTGCACGAGCTGGTGCAGCGGGCATTATGATTGAAGACCAAACGTGGCCAAAACGTGAGTTCACTACCTAGATAAAACAATGTTTCTGTCTGAAAGGACGATGAAGATAACAATCTACAGGTTGCGGCCACACAAAAGGTAAAGCCGTCGTCTCCCGAAGCGAAGCCTATGCCCGCTGGCGCGCAGCCGTCGACGCCCGTAATGAAGGCCTCGATATCTGGATCATGGCACGAACCGATAGCCTCATCCACGGCTACGATGAAGCCCTGGAAAGAGCTCGGGAGGCTATCAAGATTGGTGTGGATTGCGTCTTCGTCGAAGCCCTCCCCAACCGTGAAACGATGTTGCGTCTACGAAAGGACCTCGACTTCCCTGTGTTTGCGAATATCATCGAAGGCGGAAAGACGGAAAACCTCTCGGCTAAAGATTTGGCTGAGCTGGGATACTCTGCCGTTGCGTATCCCTGGACACTGGTGGCGGCTAAATTGAAGAGTATTCGGGAGACACTGGAGGCCATTAAGGGGTCATTCATGGTGGGAAAGCCGCCTACGGTGTTGTCGTACGATGAGGTCTGTGAAGGTGTCGGATTCAATAGGTATTACGAGATGGAGGAGAAGTATCAGTATGATGGGTCGACTACCGGGAGTAATGGATACCAGTGGGCATGATTCATGAGTTAAGATCTAGGAGTCTTTGAGTGACTGGCAAATGATATAATAATGCTTGCATACTATAGTACCTACCCGTTGGATAAGGCGTCATTACCACCCGTGTGGTTAAGGAAACACTTATTTACGGAAGTCATACAAGCATAGTCCACTAGAAACGGATCATTATTGACCCTTAAAGTTCGATGGATCAAAAATACTATTATTGATTCAACCAGGGTTTATATACGTGAGCTTTTCCTCCCTGGCCCAGGAACGCACGTGATGAATAAATAATGACGATAGAGCGGAGATAGTCATATTATGCCATATTATAATCCAATAAGGCCAGATGAGCAATATAGGTACTCTTGCTTAGGGAAAGTCAACTTCGCAATATCAATATTTTCAATGCTCGCCGACCGCAACGACAGGCTGGGTCGAGCAGTGTATAACACCGCCAGCCAATGGGAGGGCACGGACAGGTACTGGTGTGACTTTATGTTCAGGGCACAGTCTTTGCAAGGTGGAAATGGCCTCTGAGTCTCGGACGACATCCCCAAATTGAGGGAGGATGAGGCCACCATTGACAAAGTAGAAGTTGACATAATTCGTTGCCGGGTCAGGATAGGATGAATCTCCAAATATAGTGGGATCCGGCTCCTCCACGATGTGCACCTCAAAGCGACGCCCCCTTGCATCGACTTCCCGATCCAAAGTATCTCGGATCTCGTTGTGCACATCTTGCCAAGGCTTCGGTACACTGGGGTGCGGCCTGGAGAGGACCACCACACCCGGTCGAACAAAGTTAAGCTCGGCATCGGCGTGGACATCGGTGACATCGAGATCTCGCTTGCCAGGGAACCAAATAATCTTCTCAACGCCCAACAGACGGTGCAGCTCCTCTTCGATATCAGCACGAGAAAGACCCGGGTTGCGGTTCTCGTTCAGAATGCTGCTCTCCGTCGCGAGGAGCGTGCCATCACCATCTAGAACTAATGCGCCCCCCTCTAAGCACACTTTGGACTCGACCTCAACGACTGTAGCTGGAGAAACATCGTGGGCAATGACTTGTCGAGCGAAAATTGCATTCTCTTTGATTTGCTCAGGTCCCATCACGGGCCAGTCCAGTCCATCTGTAGCTCGGTAATGGTCGCCGATATCGTCTTTCTTACCCCATTCACTGAATCGAAAGTTGACAGCAAAGCGATCCTTAGCATGCGCGCCAGTCCCATAGACGTAGACGGGACCGGTGTCGCGGACCCACAAATGGTTTGTGCTGAACGGAATGATGCTGATGTTTGAATCTGTGCCGTTAAAATTGGCAATACTTTTGCTGACCAGAGCTCGTGCTTTCGGGACATCTTCTGGGCGCGTGTATAGGCGCACAGGCTCAAACGCGGAGATCGCAGAGGCTAGACTCGCGATCTCCTTGCAGGCGTCCTCGTAGTAGTTGGCAGCAATTGAAACCTTAGAGGGAAACCCCAGGATCGTCGCGATATGACGAGCGGTTTCCCTGGGTGCAACATATCTGCGCAGCAGGTTGGCCATGGTCTCAAACTCTTTGAAGCATATGTATTCGATTGAGTGACGTCCTGGTAAATTGTGGGGTATTTAGGGTGCGGCAGAACCCGTGTCTCCCTTGTGGCACGTGAATCCAAGTCCAACTTTGACTGCAAAGAGTTTCTAGCGCTATTATGGGAGATTATTCCTTTGTTAATTATATTTGACACTTTTTATTCATCACACCAAGCTTAATAGATATTTCTTAAATATTTGTTCGCAAGGATCGAGTAGTGAGCGTGCCTAAACCTGATCGCTATCTCTTGCCCGATGGAAAATATATAACGTAACAGAAAATCATTACCTGAGCTGATTTTCCAGTTGGAATAGGCAACTAAAGAGAAGCTAATGAGGTCACCATGTATCCACTCTCTTCTACATAGCTACCTAAGTATTATTGCTCAATATTCTAATATCAAGAACTGACCAACTAATTATGCGAGGAGACAGTCGTTTGGGTTGATCTGAAATTCTAGGCTGGATCTTAGTCGAGGATGATATCCGAGATGATCCTGGCTCCCCGACAACAACATGGGTTATAGGTGCACAAGGGACACCGTGATCGTTGATACAGTGCAATGTGGCTCATATGAACGATAACAGTATATTGTCCATGGTCACCAGTTGAATGTTTTGAGAACCGAGGAAGTTGCCCTTCCGAAGGAAGCCTTAGTGTATGAATGTGGGTCGGCTTGGTATGGGCCGACCAATTATTCGAGTCCGTCGGAGAGTCTTGCCTTCGTCCAGATAACTAAAATAAGGATGATTATCGCTAGCTCCACTGGGGTTGTTCTTTTAGTCTGGGCTTAATATTCTGTAGGCAACTCCGTTCGGGTTCCGGCTTATGCAAGATAAGAGTAGCCTCAAACTAACATTGGTAAGTCTAGATGACAATGGCAAAGATATCATTGTCATGGATGTATTGTAGGTCGACATACGGACTGTCCTTCCCTTCACGCCAAACACTATGTGCTGTCTTTTTGGTCCTCTACTTTACGTGTACTGCAACACATGTAACAGAAACTAGTATATAATCTGTGTCGCAAACCGGTGCTAATCTCCTCTCAACCTGTTGTGCATTTGCCATTTGAACAAACCAACAATGAGTATCCGCCCTCCTGTTTACGATAAAAATGTCCTCTCAATCGTTGATCTTCAACGTGAGGCAAGCATGAAGCTACCCAAGGTATACCGCGAGTATTACAATGATGGAGCCACGGACATGATTAGGTAGGCTTTCAACAAATTAGATACTTCCACAATACGTAAAAGTAACAAACCACTCAGTCTGCGCGACAATGTGACTGCCTTTGACCGCTACAAGATTCGTCCCCGTGTTCTTGTAAAGATCCATGAGTTAGATACTTCCGCGGAGCTCTTTGGATCCAAGGTCACATTTCCCCTGGGTTTCTCTCCAACTGCATTGCATAAGCTGGCTCATCCCGACGGAGAGTTTGCAACATCACAGGCTGCAGCGAATATGGGCATCGGCATGGCTCTCTCCTCATATGCTTCTACGCCACTAGAGGATGTTGCTGCGCAAGGTACTGGTCACAATCCCTATGCAATTCAGCTGGCCATCCCCAAAGATCGCAGCATCGCGGCCCAAATGATTAGACGCGCCGAAGGTACCGCCTCCATTACACGACTCCTGGCAACAGTAGGCTAATTCATCCTAGCTGCCGGGTACAAGGCAATCTTCCTGACGGTAGACTGCTCAGTTTTGGGGATCAGATATAACGAGAATCGAAATAACTTCGCACTCCCTACGGGGATGGCATACCCTAATCTCTCACCGGACCCTTCGAAGCCCTTCGGGTTGGGAGAGGAATTCCCAGATATTGAATACGGTATGATGACTTTCCCTTTATTACCTTAGCCTACACACCACAGCACATCGGCAGACAGATCTAACAATATGTAAGACACCGAGATTACATGGTGCGAGGCGATATCGTGGGTCCGCTCAATCACCAACATGAAGATCTGGGCCAAAGGTATCTACACCCCGGAGGATGTCATTCTAGCTATCGAGCACGGGTTCGACGGTATTATCATCTCAAATCACGGCGGCCGTCAGTTGGATGGCGTTCCTGCCACACTTGATGTTCTCCGTGAATGTGCGCCGATTGCCAAAGGGAGGATTCCGATTGCAATCGACGGGGGTATTCGGCGAGGATCAGACATCTTCAAGGCCCTAGCCCTTGGCGCGCAACATTGCTTTGTCGGTCGTGTTCCTCTATGGGGCTTGGCGGTATGTTGGATGTCCGGTAACCGGAGTATTATGATTGACAATATTTGTAGTATAATGGTAAAAAGGGCGTAGAGCTCGCGGTCAAGATTCTTCTGACGGAATTAAAAGTGACGATGGCCCTCGCTGGGTAAGTGACTTACCGTTTCCCAGGGTCTGATGCTGATACTTGGAACAGTTGCAGAAGTATTAAAGATATTAGTCGAAGTCATCTAGCCACTGTCGATTCTTCCGGAGTCATCTGCAAGCTCTAGTTATGTATTGAATTTGGAGTAGAAATCGTGAAGCGATTCAATGTTGCTTTTTTACGTGCAGCAGTATACACTGTCTGGCCAGACGCTATCTATGTTGGAGTCATCGAAATAAAATGAATGATAGTATCAAAATGAGCTCGATCTCCAGCCAACCCAACCGCTATCTCACCTAGCGTGATGTTCTCCGGTGGGCGGCTCCGGCTTCGCTCACACGATCGTAGCACGTAAGTCGTGAAATATTTACCTCGACACTGTCCCTTAGCATATTGCCTCTTTTGCTCTCTTCCACCAGGGAAGGCTTTCTCCGGTTTCACCTGGAGTAAGCTGTTCGATTTCCATGTACCGTCTGCCAGAGTCTAGATCAATCTGGCGGAGCGGGACTCCAACCCACCATTGCCGATTCCACAGTTTCCAGAAAATCATCAGAAAGAGGCCCAAGAATCCAGCGAGATATTGCTGGAAGAAATTGTACGCAGTAGGAGGGTCTCCACCAGGTGCCTAGTGATGGAAAGGTTAGCATTTCCTTTTCTCCAGGATACGAGGAACGGTAAACAGAGCGCTTGGCTCTGGAAGGGGTGGAACTCACGTATAGTGCGGAATAGAACATTGCCACAAGAGATATAGCAGAAAGAAAGGCACCGATGGAGCTTCCCACTATACCCATGGAGGACTTCCACGGAATCTCATCTGTACTCCGATTCTGGGCCTTCAGGGCGAGACGGAACCGGAGGTGGGCGATGTTGATGCTCAGGTTCATCATTACGGTTGAGACGCCAGCAATAGAAAGTAGCCAATTGAATACATCAAGTCCGGATGATGCAAACTGGAGGTATGCCAGGAAGCCGAAGAGCACCTGGAGAGCGATTGGAGCTAGTGGTCGACCGGCCTTGTCAATATAGGCGAAAAATGATGGGGCACCTCCATCGGCTGCTAGCGCTTGTAGGGTTCTTGTTGAGGCGAATGTAGACGAATTCGCCACACTCAGACTAGCAATTAAGACAACGGCGTTGATAATTGAGGGCAGAACGTGGATACCAGCATCCTGAATCGCGAGGACAAAAGGACTGGCGTTTGTGTTGACTCCAGCAGAACTGGCTGCGTCATCCGAACCGAGCAACTGGGGACTATTGTATGGAACGTTGAGACCGACAATGAGGAGATTCACAATGTAGAATATTGTCACGCGCCACAGGACTTGCTTTGTGGCCGTGGGAAGGGATTTCTGGGGTTGCTTTGTCTCTGCTGCGGCCAGACCGACCAGTTCCGTGCCACTGAAAGCTACTGCCTTGACAATGGTCAGTACGATGATATCACTGGAAGATTTCCTGCTTACCGCATTTACGAATACCGCGCAGAAACCTTTAAATCCGTTTGCAAAAGCACCCGGATCACTCCAATACCGTCCACCAATATATCCTTGCGGACTGCCGGGGACGCCACCGGTATTGATGATGATCCCCAGAATAATCAGCCCTATACAGGCTATTACCTTGATTATAGAAAGAACGAACTCCACTGTAGACACACTGTGAGCTTGCATGTTTCCTCGTTTAAGGGGAGCTTGAGGATGACTGACCCTCGCCGTAACCGCGTACTCCAAACACTTGAATTATGACCAGCACTATTAGGAAAATACTAACGAAGATTGCGGGATTCAGACTCGAATTCCAGTACTCGATCGTTAAGCTGGCTGCAGTGATTTCAAAAGGTCTGTATTTGAATGTGTTAGTCTTGGAAACCAAGATTCATGATGTCGTGATGCATACAAAGTGACCATCCAGCCGAGAGAATACGCCCAGCCGACTGCAAAACCCCTATATAAGTTGGGCCTGTTAGTAATGACCCAGACATGTGGATGGGGTATGAGCCTAGGACTAACCAGCAAGGATCTATGAACCTAGCGCTGTATTGGTAAAAAGCTCCATTAATCGGATACATGATGGCTAGTTCCCCGAGCGACATGATTGTGCACAGCAGTAGAACTCCAACAACAAGATACCCTATCAGGACGGAAGCAGGGCCACCATTTGCAAGTGCTTCACCCGAGCCCACAAAAAGACCTGCACCAATTGCACCACCCTAGAGAGACGGTTCATGGTTAGTACGCTTGGACCATTGTGCACGAACCCCAACCAAGAGATTGGATTCTTGCTAGAGGTATCGATATATTCATCGATTACAGAAAACTACCGATGCGGATGATGTTGACTCACAATAGCGATCATCTGTACGTGCCGGCCTTCGAGGGCCCTCTTTAGGTTATTGCCATTTGCCTCCTCAACGTCCCCAGCAGAGGCATCCGTGTTGTTCGACAGTGCATTCTTTGCGTCATTGCCTTCTTTGGCCTCTTGTTCAGAGCTAGTCATAATGATACCCGATGCTTCACAGCTATGTACAATTGTGAGAGGGAGAATAATGTGAAGCGTCAAGGGCAGCTAAAGTAGAATACATTGACTAGGAGGTGGGCCATGTTCAAATATACGTACGGATGGATGTGGAGATATGGATAAGTTAAGATATCACTGGATTGGATGGCAATAGAACACGACTTGACGCAGATCCTAGACTCTCTTATCAAGCGTTCTCATTATTACCCAATATCTACTTCATGTGCAAATATAATCCAACGTATTTCGTCCCCACATCGCCTAGGCTACCCAAAAAGAAAGCCCACTATCATATCCACAACTTCAAGATCCGGGGAAAAGCTATACGAGTTGCTGACCGTAAATTAGATCGATTGTCCAAGTTTTGCTCCCCCACATGGTCCGCTCAGTCTCCCGCGATATCCCTCCCGCAACCGGTATGCTAACCCCCAAATTCACCTGGTTGACTGCCATTTTCTGGAAAAGAATGCTACTTATCTCTTTGCTCAAAAATACCGTGGGTCTTTGACTATGTTTCTCAATTTTATCGGTGTAATGCACGTACCAACTATAGTGGACATGGTTAGGGCGACAAATCAGAAGTCGATTGCGGATTAGCTCGCTCGTATACGTACCTCATTTCTAGCATTCTTACTGTAATTTACGGAGGGTACCGGCCGCGCTCGGTGCAGAGAACAACCATTTTCAACCCCGCGTCTTGCACCTTTATTTCTCCACTGTTTTCGAAGGCTAGGGCTAAACCATCACGTTACCAATATCTAATTCAGGCAGACAGTAGTTCACATAGCTGTTGTTATAGACCCAGAGCCTGCCATACGAGGTTACCAGTGTACATACAGTATCAGACGGCTATATACGGAGTATAGGTTTCTTCGGGTAATCTATAGCAGAAGGGAGACAAACACAATGCGAATGGTTTTCTACACTTCCTACAGGCTTTAGACAAGCTTATCACGCTCAGGCCATAATGCCATCGTAAGCTTAATCGCGCCTCTACGCTTATCTAGCATAATATAGCGGACCTTGACGTTGAAGAGACCTGATTCTCTCGTTTTACCCCGCGTGAGTCCCACAATCGTACTCATGATGCTCACCGGGCCGGTCACCTACCGGTTGTACTTCGTAGATCATCTGGCCCCTGGTAATTAACTGGTTTTTGCTGTATTTCCTCGGCTTGGCGACGGATGGGCCCACAAAGGTCGCAACCTCCTTCCCTCCCCGTCCATAGTCTCCCTCCATCAAGTCCAATTGAGCCACCCACATTTATCCCTAGACTCCATAAAAGTAGGGTTGGTAGAGTTGGACAACGTTCCTCTCCCGGTTGCATTAATCGGGTAAGATCTCCTTCCCCGCGTCGGCCAATCCACGAAATCTGCGCCCACAACCTCGAGACTCCAGTCAACCCCGCAACCTAGGTTGTGACAACTCTTGGCTACATTCTTCCGCACGCAAAATTACAATGGCCGCGTCTAGCCGGACCTTCCTCGCATACCAGCATGACTGGAACCTTCTCACCCTCGACACACCGGTCACAACAGTATATCGCTTCAACGAACTAGAAGATCCCAACCGTCAGCTTTTCCCCGCGGGAAAAGATGATGACCATGTCGTCGCCACAGAACAGACCATCTTCCATCCTCAAGGGGGCGGCCAGCCCTCCGACGTGGGCACAATGACAGGGTCCGCAGGAACCACATTTACAGTGACAGCCGTTCGCATGGATGCGACCGGACAAGGTCAGGTCCTGCACCTCGGGAAATTTGGGGATAGTTCGCCACCGATCTTTACGCAGGGCGAGACCGTCCGACAGGAAGTCGACGCCGAGAAGCGTCTACTACATTCGCGGCTTCACACCGCAGGTCATGTCCTTGGTGCAGCTGTGAGGCATCTCCTGGAAAAAGAGGTTGAGGGCTTTGATGAACTAAAGGCGTCTCATTTCCCGGGCTCGGCCTCTTGTGAATTTCAAGGTCTAATCGAAGGGAAGTGGAAGGAGCCGATTCAGAAACGGGTATATGATTATATTGCCGACAAGCGCCAGGTTCAAGTTGAGTGGTGGGATGAAGCCATGTTTCGGGAAAAGGGTCTGGAAAGACTGATTCCCGACCGTAGCCTGATGCCGGGAGAGAAATTCCGCGTGGTTAACATTGTCGGCACGGAGGTTTATCCCTGTGGAGGAACGCATGTCGATACTACGGATTTGTGTGGACCAACTAGCGTTACGAAGATCTCTAGGAAGTCGGGGAAGTCTCGTGTCAGTTACGCCGTGAAATGATTATGCCCCCTGGCGTTGAATCATCCGTTTCCCGGTTATCTTTCCCGATGAGCGTTCGGCATATAGACAATTTTCTAAGCTTAGGAAGGAATTGCAATAAGATAGAATATCGACAAGAACAATCACCAGAATGTAGGGTATGGTGCGATCACATGCTCATATCCCAATATATTCAAGCGTTCGTTTGAGACCAGCAGGATGTACCATCCTATAACCGAATTACTCTTCTCAAGTTCATTACCTTGTCCACAAATGTTTCTACTTTGAAATAACCAATTGGTCAATATCGGGACCTAATAATTGCCATTTAGTTAGTGATTCATGGACGCGGAAAGAGGAAAGCAACTTACCCCATCCTTCCTCATACGCGCTGAAGGTGATGGTGTTTGCATCTCCCTTCGTTAATGTAGTATGGAGGGTCGACGTGAAAGGCGTATTCCCACTTCCAGAGGGAAGAAACGCAAGCACATGAGATTGGCCATTCACAGTGACATTGGCGTAGCGCTGGGAATTATTTCCGTTCGCATACCGGACACGGATAGTGGTATCGGTTGACGCCGCGCTGGCCACGTTGCTGATTTCCACTGTTCCGTCGTCGGTACCACCGATGTAACCAACAGACTTCCCACCAGAGCAGCCGCTGCAGGAAATAATCTTGGCACCGTTAGAAAGGGCATTGTCGGATGATTCGGCTTCGTAGATGGTGTTATCTCCGGCGGAGGACCAGGTTCCGTCAAGTGGTAGAACCCAGGCGGATTCGTCGTGCTGTGTAAATATCGACAATGTTAGAACTGTAGTCTATTGGAAGGCTATCGGAGCAGCGGATGATTTCATACCAGAGTCGCCGTAGTGCCTTCAATTGTCAAGGGAAGCCAAATATAGGTAGATCTCATGAGATTGGAAGAGTCCCAGCGATCGCCCATGTACCTGAGGATGTTAGAGATCGAAGCCTTACGGTACATTTGGTAGAATGCACTTACATTACAGAATCGCCGACTCCTAGGACGAAAGTTGTTTGAGACTCGAATGTGTTGGCTCCACTTGGCGCGAAGTCGGCCCAGTTTGTCCAGGGCCCACTGAGGTTTGTTGCAGTAACATATTTATTATCGTTGTTCGCTGTTCAAATAGTTAGTCCGTCTGACTATTTGGAGCTAAGTAACATGAAAAGACATACACCATCCTATATCATCCGTTAGCCAACAATAGGAGTCTTGGGACGAATAAGGGGAATGGAAGAAAAACCTGTTAACTGAGAGCCAAATAAGAAGTACACTCCGTCCTGTTTGTATAACGCTGGGGCTTCCACGTGTTCTGGAAAGAGATGAATGGTTTCCGTGACGTTGGTGAAATCATCAGTCAACTTGTTGATTCTCAGGCCATTCGGGCGCTAATGAGGGTTGAGCTATATGCAGTTGCAATTCTACGTCGATACGACCCGTCACTTACGTCCTCAGTCAAAAGATATCCCGTGCCATCGTCATCCTTGTAAAGACCCATATCTCGAGATTGATGCCCGAGAGGCTGGAATGAGCCTCTAAATACACACGTCCATCAGTCCAAGAACCGAAGACATTGTGAGTTGGCGAAGGGCGCACTTACAGATATTCATATGTGCCGCAAACACTGGAAGACGTTGCAACACCGGTTTTTGCCTCGCCATAGTCACTGCTATCGATGTGCATCCATAATACGTACTTCGATGTGGCGTCATTGTAGATCACCTTCGGTCGCTCGACGATGCGATCGGGGCCGAGGTCTCCACTGTTCTGACGGGAAAGGAGCTCTCCGACAAACGTCCACTCTACCAAGTTCTATCGTCGGAATGATTAGATGCAAAGTCAGTCGTATAAAAAAGGCATTTCGAGTTCGGACTAACTTTGCTCGAGTAGCAATTGACAGACTGAAAAGAGCTTCCATCCAGCTTGTTTTCGCCGATCCAGTAGTACGTCGAATCGACTTCGATAATCCCTAGGTCCCGGTAGTTGTACGAGTCAGTGCTTGAGAATAGCTGAATTATTTGTATGTCCCATACCTCCACCATGAGCCTGCACATGCTGGTTGGTGCCCGCCGCGGTCCACGTAGCACCAGGGACCTGAGTTCAATTTAGCATAGAACAATACGAATTCGGCTGCAAGTAGATGCTCACAATCTGTAGAGATGCCGCAGCTACAGCCGCCTGACTTAGGCTAGCTATCACGAAGCCGAGAATCATAGTTTTGGTGACGTATATATGCGTGGATCCTCTGACAAGGAGAAGCAGATGGACTCTGCTTGGCGATTCCCTTCGAGGCAGTATTTAAGCAGGATATACACAGGTAAGACAAAAGTGGAGACGACACTGAGGGGTTCTGCTGCAATCTATCCTACATGGTCTGACTGATGCATGACGACCCACCCAGAAGATAAATCTGGATATCAGAATTACCCGACAAGCTCTAACTCCTTCCGACTCGGAGACGGAGCAGACTCCGTCAATTTTGCCGATGCCCGGCCATAGTAACTTCAGTATAACCGCAGCCTGCACGCTGTGGGAACGGGATTCCGTAATGCATGTTGCTAGCCTGCTTGTTAGATGACGCAAACAGCGTTCATGGAGCCTTTATACAAAGCTTTCTGTTCTTTCTTGCATTACCGCAAGCAAGCTGTCCGACTAAAAGGGAACGTACAGTTCCACAGGCCACCACGAAGCTCGGTAGGTTTGACTTCCTCCTGTCTTTCTTGTCCAACTTCCTCCTAGATATCAGAAAATACTTAGGTTTGTATAGGACTATTGTAGGTTAGACAAGATCAAATTTGGAAACAGGTAATGTTAATGATCTATACAACAACATGTCCGACACAAGGTGACTAATGGCTCCACTTCTAATTTTGTGTTAGGAAACCCGTTGCAAGCATAGGATGAATCAGAGGGAGTACTGTGTACTGTTGAAGTATCGCATGGAATAATTCGTAATAGGACGAATTCTTGAGAGACTGCGAAGTAAACCAAACCACACTACTGACTGCTATACGCCGGACCTCCACATCTTCGATTCCCTTGTCTCCTTCTTTTCTGCTCTTCCTGGTCCAAGCAAACTCTCTGCCATGAAAGTCTAATAGGTCGACATGATCCTTTATGCGGCAGCCTACCCTCGGCGCAATGCACTCCGAAGGCCAAGACTAGTCGGGTCATAATAAACGACTCTCTGCTCGGAGAACCCGAGGATCGGCAGTCAATATCAGCTGCTCCCCAGATTCCCCGCAGGATTATCGAGTCTGTGTCACTGATACCCCACATTATCAATGCAGGGAAGCCGGCAAATTCCGCCATACCCTAGGAGTGAGTCCTCAATTGGGACTAGAATGAAGAACATCATCAATCGTTGTTGAATAGCAATTGGCACATCGTCGATCGGAGAAATTCCCGGAGGGTACCCCAGGCATGAGGGCTAGATATTTGCTGCAGCTAGATGACCGAGACCGTCGGCGCTCGGGTCAATAGCAAGCGTGCGAATAGATATGTTGTGCCTTTCTCGAAGTCTTATGTGGGGTATTTGAACACCGGTCTCGTCAGTTATCACAATACCCACCTCGTATTCTTCAGGCACGAGAAAGGTCCATGTGGAGACTGACCTGAACCAACTTTTTTCTTTTCGTTTTAAGGATGGCGGTCTCGATATCGCAGCTATCGTTCGAGCACCATCGCGAACCCTTGGGAATTGCCGAGTCTAAACCTCGGATCTCCTGGCGGTTCGAGGGTGTTGCAACCAACTGGACACAAGCAGGTTATGATATCGAGATACTACGAAACGGCGTACCTCAAGTCTACTCTGTCAATTCGTCCGACTCAATTCTCGTCCCATGGCCAGACACTGCTCTGGAAACAGCCGAGGAGGCTAGAGTCCGAGCACGAGCCCATGGCATGCAGGATCAATCATCTACACCTTGGTCTGACTGGGTGGCAGTTGAGCCCGGGTTATTGAACGAGACGGACTGGGGTAGGGCAACCCCTATTGCTGCTGACCGCGAGACTGAGTTGAATGGACCTAAGCGTCCGATATACTTTAGAAAGTCCTTTGCTGTGGACCAAGAAATCAAATCCGCCCGACTGTATATCACCGCTCTAGGCGTCTACGAGGCGGAGATTAACGGAGAAAGAGTGGGCGACCGTGTTATGGCACCTGGGTGGCAATCATACAATAATCGGCATGTCTACGATACATATGATGTGACCGACCTTATCAAGCGAGGCAACAACGGAATCGGTGCTACCGTCGCAGAGGGTTGGTTCTCTGGTATCCTTAGTTTCGGTGGAAAGTATAGGAATAACTATGGAGACACAATTGGCCTTCTCTCATTGCTTGTCGTTACGCTGGAAGACGGAACCAAACTTGAGATCCCGACCGATGCATCTTGGCAGGCAAACACCGGGCCCACAGTGTCTTCTGAGATCTATAACGGGGAGACATACGATTCACGGCTTGAAGCCAACATTGCCGGATGGTCCTCGGGTTTTTTCAATGGTACCAATTGGCTGGCAGTCAAGAAATTGCCCACGCTGAAAGGGAAGCTAACCCCCCCTGACGGCCCGCCAGTCAGGAGGGTCGAGGAGGTTAAACCGCAGAAGATCTTCAAATCTCCATCAGACAAGACTCTAATCGATTTTGGCCAGAATGTAGCCGGTAGGCTTAGGATTTCAGTGTCCGGGCCCAGAGGCACAAATATCACTTTGCATCATGCCGAAGTCCTCGAAAATGGTGAGCTTGCCCTTCGCCCATTGCGTTTGGCTAAAGCCACCGACTCGTTCATCCTGAACGGTGATGGTACCCAAACCTGGGAGCCACGGTTCACAACCCACGGGTTTAGATATGCACAGGTAGACGGCTGGCCGGAAGCATCGACACCACTGGACGAAAATTCTATCACAGCAGTCGTTGTTCATAGTGATATGGAACGTACAGGCTGGTTCGAATGCTCCCACGCGCTGCTCAATAGATTCCATCAAAATGTCCTATGGTCAATGAGAGGCAATTTCATTTCTATCCCGACGGATTGCCCTCAGCGTGACGAGCGGTTGGGTTGGACTGGCGATGCACACGCTTTTGGGCCCACTGCTGATTATCTCTACAATACAGCTGGCTTTTGGCGGAGCTGGCACCGCGACGTTTGGTCCGAGATGCAGGAAAATGGGACAATGATCGTACCACCCTTTGTTCCAATTGTCCCGCCGAACGCAGGCTCGGAGCAAGGAGCTGCGGCAGTATGGGGAGACGTTGTAGTTGCTGGGCCATACAACCATTATCAGGCATACGGTGACCTGGGCATACTCGAAGAGCAGTACTCACAGGCCCAAGGCTGGATTGATACTGGTATTCCACGTGAGGATACTGGTCTGTGGGATAGAGACGGCTTTCAGTTCGGAGATTGGTTGGACCCGAAATCTCCACCAGACAACCCAGGTGGTGCGACAACCGCCTCGCACCTTGTTGCCGACGCCTACTTGGTGCGAATGACCGAGCTCCTTACGAATATCTCCACTGCCCTTGGGCACAGCGACCTGGCGCAAAAGTACAGTGAACAGCACACCAGCTTGGTCGATCAATTCCGCAAGGCATGGCTAACGGATGGTGAAATGGCAAACCGGACTCAGACAGCATATGCCTTGGGATTGCACTTCGGCCTCTTTACATCTGATGAGGAGCGATCTGCTGCCGGCAATACTTTGCGCAGTCTAATTGCCGACAATGACTACCTTGTTGGCACAGGCTTCGCGGGCACCCCACCCCTGGGATTCGCTTTGGCCGATATTGGCGCCACAGATGACTTCTACCGCATGCTCCTGCAAACAAAGGTGCCGTCCTGGTTATACCAAGTGGTTCAAAATGGAACTACGACGTGGGAGCGCTGGGATAGCCTCTTGCAGAATGGCAGTGTCAACCCTGGAGAAATGACAAGTTTCAACCACTATGCCTTTGGCTCTGTTGCAGATTGGATTCACCAAATTATTGGTGGCCTTGCTCCTGCGGAGCCTGGTTGGAAAAAGATTAAAATCGCACCTGTCCCTGGCGGCAACATTACTAGTGCCAACTCTCGCTTTATCAGTCCCTACGGAGAGGTCGGTGCCAAATGGGAGTTGAATGGGGATCTTTTTGACTTGGAGGTAACCATTCCGCCCAACACAAATGCTGTCATTACATTGCCATACGGGAATGTGACAAGGGAAGTTGGATCGGGGCAGTATAAATTCAATGCGTCCAGGAAGCAGTAATAGTGGCACTAGGAATTAAAGCATTGTCACAGCTCTGGTAGCTTTGAGGGGTGCATATGGCATGGATTCTGCCTTATCAGCAGGTTGTGTGTATAGCTAGGCGTTTAATAGTTATACTAGAACCTATAAAATAGAATCCTCCTTGCTTAGTTCTTGAAATAGCGATGAGTAAGGCAATCACACAATATTCAGTGAATGCCTAGCATTAGGGTCAACATTATTAGAGCCTAACAAGGGGGCATCGTTGACTGGTATTCTCTGTACCTTATACCGGCTACTACTACTAGGCGTTATTAGAGTCTTCCTGATTCAGTGTAAGCAGTCATAGACATTGCTACTTAATCACTATGAGCAAACTACTGTTGCGAGGAGCGATGGTGGAACATCATCTCTAGTAAGTGCATACATTCATGTCCTCATTGTGGTGTTGCTGTTTTCCGATATAGCCTCATGCCTGTCCTTCGAGCGGAAGACTGCCGGGAAAGAGGGCTTTGAAGTAGTCATCCATCCAATTGAAATCATTGACAGGACAACAAATCGCTGCTCTGTCAAATACACTAGCAATAGCCCGGGAGGCGTCAATGTCCAAAACTAGAATTTTGATATACATCCAATCACTGTACTGTACATTTTCCGTCTTACTCTTTTGCCGTTCAACTATCACCCCCACACCCAGCTTCAGCCCAAATTCTCAAGCACTTCCATCATTTCCAATTACCATTCCCTGAGAAGTCCTCGCCTAATCCTGGTAGCAGTGAACAAAGGTCTCAGTCAGGAAGCTGCCGGTTGAGGCACAGTTCGGGCCTATCCAGAGCTCATAAACACAACGGCCGACCTTGGCGTTGCCATTGTTGGTGTCGACCACATCAGCGTACCATGTTCCATCGGAACGGCTATCAACCGGACAATCACCTCCATTGCGATCTAGAGCGTCACTTAGTACACAATCCTGTTATGAAGTTCGCAGAATACACACCAAGCTGATACCCATCGGGTACGCCAGCGCCACCGATTGCCATATGACAGAAATTCGGCTGCTTGCCGTTCTGTCCAGGGCAGCCACCAGAACCATCCGCAGGGTTCAGTCGGGTTGCATCACACTGGTTCACACCCTTGCCGACAATGGTATAGTAACACATGCCGAGTGAGCCAGGATTGGCCCAGGTACCGGCGAGGCCTTCACCGGAATAGGATCCCAGCCAGAAATCGTCGAGGCCAAGGACCGTGGCAGGTGCCATTGCCATGGCGAGGCCGAGGAATGCCTTCTTAACGAACATTTTTGATTGGGTGGTGATTGAATCTTGGTGGATGGGAACAAAGAGAGTTTGAGGTGATTGCTTCCCAGAGGAATAGATGCTTGTGAGTGACGAGATATCAAGGGCATATGGACGTCTACGACGTGCCTTATATAGCTTTCGGAGGGGGCTATATTCGCTTGTTCGGCTAATTCTTTGTTCATAGTCGGAGACCCTAGACGACTACTTTGCCGATTCAAGGGTCCTCCCATACCCATTTCGCTCTGGAGTACAACCCGGGTTGCCGTGGAGCTCCACAGTCCCTATACCGTGCCATCCCCGGCCCCCACATAGTAGTCGGACTTCATAATTGATTGCACCCTGAATGGACAAATTCCTGCTTGCCCATCAGTCAACATACATACTTGGGTTGTGTACTTTCTCTGTTTGCGTCCTTGTCCGATCATACTGCAACATATCAACACTAGAGGTGACCACATGCGGTCCTACGGCTTGTTACGGTACGGTTATATCAGAAAAGCTTTCTCGGCATTGTATACTTAGAGGCGAATGTAACATATCAGGCTCGCTTACTACCGACAGTTAGCAACATGCTACCGTCTTGAGACGTAGCAATTTGAGACATGTTAGGTTGGGGGCGATATCAATCCTATATCGGCAACTATGGCGAGGGATTGTAGACCATAGGCCGTAGATACCTCAAGACCGGTATTGTCACGCGAGTATGTACGACCAGCATAATTAACCCTGTAGGAAGCCTTGAGCAATTACAATGATCCTTACCATGGAGTAATATTACCGGGAACCCCAACTTCGGAAATATGCACCCGCCATATTCACAATGCTACGGGGCGACTGCCATGTTTTTCCCATATATACTCGCTTTATTGGCATTCCATAGGTCAAGCAATCTTACAGTTATTCCAGTAGAAGTAACACCGGTGTATATATCACGGGGGGGGGGGGGGGGGGAAATGGGGGGACCTACTCCGGAGTACTTCCGTTATTATCCCCAGTTGATTCAGTATCGAAAAGGTTTAGATCTGGGGCTCAGTAGCAAAAGTCAGCCCTAGTTATCTTGAGAAACAAGGAAAAAGACCAGACAGCCCACCCTGCCAATTAACGGGGTATATCAATTAAGGAGTAACCGCCTTCATTGGTCGGTGCTTTTGCCGCCTTCGGTTAGTAGTAGTTGAGAATTACTGTTCTAGGAAAGATGAAGTTTTTTCTAGTAAGAAAGTGGATCCTCGACAATCACGTGTCGAGTAGCCCAGGGGTTTGAATATACTCCATATTCTTGCAATAAACTAGGTATTCCAAGAAGGATAGATATTCTCGATACTCGACATATGATTATAGATACAATGGTGCTCTTTCCGTTAGAAGGAGCGTGGATAGACTACTATGCTCACGGGCAATATTCATATATTTACCCGGATCTTTCTTGGTGTATTGTCGGCCATCGTTCAACTCCAGCTAATGGGAAGCCAGAAGCCTTGCACCTGTAGCGGCTGAATTCCGGCTATTAGTCTCGTAGGGCTAAATCGCTCACAAGTTCCAAGTAACAAACAAGCACGTGGTCACAGGACATAACCAGTAAAAGGGACCGCGCCAGACGGCCGTGACTGCCGTTAAACCTCCGAACTTACAGGGCAGCAGGTAAGCAGCCACTACCACAGCCAGTAGGCACGACAGCACGAAGACCCTCAGCGCATACCTTCTGCTCGGGTCACAAGGCCATGTTTGTGGGTCACCATCGTGGGGAATAGGGACTAGTATCTTTAGGTCATTGGGCAGCTCGTTTAGAACGGGCAAACGATCTAAACGACTAGAACAAAAACGGATAAAGCTATGCGCGATATACTGTCGGATATTGATGCTCGGTCAAAGTCTCATCGTGATGAGAAATATTAGACATTAATCAGATCGTTCGAATACCGATCGGGTCCGGAATTGGATAAACAAAAATATGCAGAGGCATACAGATACATACGACACGTTCGGTCTGTAGTGATTCCGCACCGAGATCTATATAAGGGCCTCTTGGCAGCCTTACGGTATTTTTGCCTCGGAACTACAGAGTAGGCACTCCGTAGTGAAGAATGTGTGTCCTCCTTGCCCAATGTCCAGCCCGCAAACATTCGAGCCGAGGTGAACCAGACATTACGATAGTAAACGCAACAACATTCGATTTGTAACCCTACCTGAAGGTGTTGCATTTTATCTTTACCGAGTGATGTTACGGCATGGCGAAGCAGCAAATGGCGTAATTACTTATTTCGAAAGGGATCCAGTAGAACTATATGTTTGCTTTATTTTATCTGTATTATCTTGATTTTTACTCTCAATGCCCATCGTTCCAAAGCTGAGGGTTCCTACAATGCGCAGTATGGATCAATACGATGTATCACAACAGTAGCCGTATGATCTAAGGGGAGCATTGCCATTAGCATAATGGGTTGGATCGATCGGGTTCCTAGACAAGCACTCGGCGTAAAGCTTCTACCTAAGCAAGCTTTCGAAGACTCTTGGCCCCTTACTAGCATGTATTCATAATTCTGCTTGCAGAATCCGTCACGTGAGCAACTTATTGCAGACTAGGTTGGCAATCAAAGTCCCTTTTATAGACACCGAAATATTGACGGTTAAAAAGGCAATGCACAGTGTGGGAAGTCTCTGAGACAGCTTTCTAGGAAAATACAGCAAGTTATTGTGGTCTAAAAGAGCTAGCCATGGTCGGAGCCTTTAAGGTTTATGAAAATATATATCTTTTGTTGTTGATAAAACACGATTGTTTTACGAATTGTGTATAGGGGTACCATGATTGTACTGACAACTGATGTAAATTTTCAGAAGACATACTACACAAAGCAATCGATCGCCTGGAGGAGATCTCAGTCCATTTATTGTAAAAACTACGTGGTCAATACAGAATGTTGTAGATCTTCATGGCGGATCGAGAAGTTGCCAAGAGATTGGCCCAGGTTCGGCCCGACGCGAAGAAAGAAAGTTGCAGATTGATGCCGAGCGGGTTGAACCTCAGCAGACGTTGAGTTGAGCCTGCCGAAAACTGCCCCAATCTGGTATGCGCGTCCGGTCGAACAGGACCTTTGGAAGTCCATTGGCCGAGTTCATCTATCTCAAACTTGGTGTCAAATTTCATTCCGCTTTCTTCCCTTGTATTAGATATGAATGATAGTAAAAGGACGTTCTCTTGTTTCGAGAATACTCGGGATTGTAGGTATCGGTCCTACTAGAGTATCCTACCAACCAAAGGAAATACCTGCTTGAATATGCCTTTATCATGGGTGATACTGAAGTGCCACCTGCAATTTTTGTCTATCTATCTATCTATCTAGCTAGTTGGGAAGTTGCTAATACAGTTGCATTGTAACATCAATTATGGGCAGTATCCGAATGTTTCATCCGCCGATCGCAGTTTGTTGATCAATCCCGATAAGCATCTGGTCGGGCGTTCCAATGGACAAGCTCTCGGAAAATCCAGCCCTGTAGTAGTCTCGAACTGCCATGTTGACTGAATACCAGTGCGATTGAATGGTTGTCATTCTCTTGAGGGAAATGATCGTCTACATGGAGTCCCATCCCGATATCTTAGCGTGTTGCCACGCGTCTTCGGGTTTTTCCCATCGTGCCAAGAAAAGCACCCACCTAAGCATACGTACGGAACTCTTCACCAACGCGTTTTCAACACACCTCATCCCGACGCCACTCAAACTACTGGTTCAATGCCGATGCTGTGATACTAATGGAAACGGCCATAACCGCGGTCGAAAAGACCAATGGATGCGGAAGTTCGGTTAGTGTATGTACGGTACCGGCTTCAGTTCAGCCGCATGTTTCATGTTGGATTAAGGCGTTCGTATCTTGATTTTTCTCGACTAAAATGTTAGCATCTCATTGTAGGATTGGAGTACGTTCGAAGAAACAAACTTCTTCTGAGATGCAAACATGCCAGTTGAATTCGACTTCACGGCAGGTTTACTAGACAATAGTCAAGTGAATTGATACTTGAAGGTCAGTCGTGTATATCGCAACTGTCAAATATGCAATCGAGGAAAATGTGATGTGGATTCCCCGATGGAGTCCGATTCATCATCCGCCCACACCAATACCAAATATAGGGCTTGTACTCGTGGTTTCTCATGCCAAGCCCGCAAGGCGCTGGTACGGGATATGGAAGATTTCAAAAGACATTTGAATTTTGCAATGCTGGGAATGAGAAGTATAAAAACAGAGGATACTACCTTCTGGCTCCATCCAACATCATCCATTCATCTCTTTGGACAATCGTCACTCCGTTCTTTTCATTATTCCGGCGCGCCCAGACGCCTGTCACTCGTTAAGTTAGTTTTCTACTCAACTTTCACCATGAAGTATTCTGTCTTTAGCGCGGCATTGGCTCTGGCAGTCAGTGTGCCTGCTGCTGCTTTCCCAAAGATGTCGTCCAACGTCGACAAACGTGAGATCACCAGCCAGTCCATCCCAGGGTACTTCACCGGCAGCTGCAGCAAAGAGAAGATGACAGTCCGTAAGGAGTGGCGTCATCTGACTGCAAAATAGCAGAGTAGCTTTCTCGATGCCGTCCAATGCCTGATGGACAAGCCTGCCAAGTCCGGATTGACCGCCACTACCAGCCGGTTCAGTGATCTTCAAGCCCTTCACCGTGGAATGACCACTACTGCATACGCGGATATCATTCATCACGTTGTAAGTTGATCCTTCCTTGTACTTCTCCCATCTCTAACTTTTCTGTGAAAAGGGCCAATTCCTCCCGTGGCACCGCTACTACATGCACATATACGAGAACTTACTCCGAGATGAGTGTGGCTATACTGGCCCCATCCCGTAGGTTCAACATGTTTGCTTTACACCTATTCCCTGCATACTAAGCGGCGTTACAGATGGTGGGACGAGCAGAAAGATGCCGACAGCGGCAATATGTGGCAGTCATCCATGTGGGGACCAGATGCTTTCGGCGGCAATGGTACCGGATCGGATTCCTGTGTGACTGACGGTCGTTTCGCCAACTACACCTTGCACATTGGTCCCGGCGACGAGGATACCGACTATTGCCTGCGACGCGCATGGGACAACGAAAACGCGATTGCCAATGCGAACAGCACCGCCCTTAACCATTGTAACGCTTATAACACTTTCTCACCTTGGTGGGATTGCATTTCGAACATTCCCCATAAGGGCGTGCACACCTACATTGGTGGTGTGGTATGTACTAACCTCTAACGACTTGCAGTAGAATGACCTCTTGCTAACCACTTTCACTTTTAGATGGCCGATATCAAATCCTCTCCCGGTGACCCGATTTTCTTTATGCACCATATGTACATCGACCGTGTTTGGTGGAAGTGGCAGAAGGAGGACCCTATCAACCGTCTCTACGATATCAGCGGACCGACCTTGAACCATACGGCCAATGTTGAACCTGCCGGTGGCTGGCAGAATGCTACCCTTCACTATGAATTGTCGTCCTTCAACATCAAGCCCAATGTTACTATTGGGGAGGTTATGAACACTCAGGGCGGATACCTTTGTTATGGGTACGATTAGGCCTGCTATGACGAAAGGCACGGTAGACTCAGGCTACTTACTTTAGCAAGGACTTTGGGATGAAGTTGGATGGCCAAATAATTATGCTGAATACCAAGACGGCTAATCAATACAAGCCCCTTTTACAAGTCCTATCCAGGTCGATCATGTGAATTTCAAATGCTGTGGGCATAAGGCGTATCTCATTGTGGGCAGCCTGAAAGGAGTGTGTCAAAGCTTAGCTGTGTACCTGGCCCGCCACGGTGCGAAACATTTGGTCATAAGGTGTTGGCCAGATTGTTCGGTTGGAGACACAACTAAATGCCTAAGGTATTTTGGTCGAGTGGCAGAACGCTTAACAAACGCTGAACGTAAGGTCTCGACGTGGCTATGACGACGACGGGTCCCAAGGTATTATTAAAGATCTCTCTTCCCTAGGTGCTGGCTGAGAGATCGTGAAAGGAGATGCGTCAATGTCAATCAAAGATGATATTCGTCGGGAGCTCCGACAAAGGCCTAAACCAACCGGAGATATCATTCAAGGTGTCCTGGAGTTAAAGGTATGTTATCTTGGATGTGTACGTGCTATTTCTCACTATCTTGACGGACAGGACAGGATTTACACGGCCATGACCGGGGAGCAATTCCATGATGTGCTTTCATGTAAAGTAACTGGTTCATGGAATTTGCACGAGGCTGCTGCGGAGCTTGACCAGCAGCTGGATTTCTTTACATGACTCTTAAGTCTTTCAGGTATGATCGGCCAAAAGGGCCAGGCTAATTACGCCGCTGCCAACACGTTGCTGGACTCTCTCGCTATTTACCGCCATCAACAGGGTCTTCCGGCCTGTGCTGTCGATCTTGGAGTCACTGGGGATGTCGGATATGTCAGTAAGCATCAGTCAATCGCCAACCGGTTTGACATGAACATCTGGACCCCGAATAACGAGGCCTTGTTGCATCAGATCCTCCGAGCGTCGATTATGGGCCAACATACAAGCCCCCACATTATCACGGGTATCACTTTCTCACAGCGCACGAATGCCGACTTGCTTCAGGATTCTCCATTCACAACGCTGACGCTACCGCCGAGAGGTGATGCATAGGAAGTCGGAAGTGGTGGTCAAACGCGGGACGTGCAGGCACTGCTCTCGCTAGTTCGTGCGACGGCGGATCTATCGGAGCAACTAACAGCTACCATTGCGGTAGTTAATCGACATTTTACGCGTAGTCTAGGGCTGATGGAGCCGATGGAGTCAGCCAAGCCCCTGTCAGTTTATGAACTGGACTCGCTGGCGGCGGTGGACTTTCGCAATTGGATCCGCCAGGAGTTAAAAGTGACCATTAGTACAATCAGATGTCATCAGTGCAAAGACACTGAGTACTCTTTGTGAGAATATTGTCACCCGACTGCAGGAAACCTGACAGGTATATCATGGACGACGGCATCAGGCGAGCGATCGAAATATATCTTTTATAATACGAAATGGACTTCTGTTGTAATTTTCGAAGTGATACCGGTAACTGCTATTATCACCGGGATGAGGCAGGGATGGGGACTTACTGCATATACCACTAGTAATATTTCTTTGTCCAGGTGGATTAAATAGCGGCCGGCTGCTCCCCAAGCTGTTCAAATAAAGAGAATCTTTCTCTATCTCTCTCTGGCCCCTTTCTCCCTTCGGACCTCGGTCAATCTAAGCCGTTTCTACCCCCAACATATACTCACCACCATGGAGTACTGTAAACGAATCTGGCCACAGGTCTTCCCCGCCAAGGCCGCCCTGACTTCAGCCACTGTTCCGTCTCAAGTGGGCCGCGTGGTGATCATCACCGGCAGCACCGCAGGTATTGGCCTGGCGCTGACACGGATTTATTATGATGCCGGAGCCACGGTTTACATGGCCGCACGCAATGAGACCAAAGCCCATGCCGCCATTCAAGCCGTCACCACTACCAGCACTTCGCAAACTCCCGGGACGATCAAGTTCCTTGTAATCGATCTCTCCGACCTCCGTACAATCAAACCCTTCGTCACGGCCTTTTTATCGCAGGAATCACGCCTCGATGTGCTCCACAACAACGCCGGGGTTGCTTGCGTGCTACTGTCCTAGCGCACCGCGCAGGGCCTGGAGCCACACATGGGCACCAATTGTGTGGGCCCTTACTTGCTGACTGCACTGCTGTCGGATCTTCTAGTCCGTACTGCTGCTGCTGCAGACACCGTACCCAACAGTGTGCGGGTGATTTGGTCTAGCAGCCTGCTTGTCGACACCTCGGCACCGCCGGAAGGAGTTCCGCCCAACGAACTTGACCATCCCAGTGAAGACCCGATTCGAAATTACACCATCAGCAAAACCGGCAACTGGTTCCTTGCCGATCGCTTTGCGAAGCGGTTCAATGAGGCGTCGGTGGGTGCCAGTGACGGCCCGGCTTCAGAGAAGTGTGTCGTGAGCATCACCGCGAACCCTGCAACCGTCCGCACGGGCATCTATGATAATGCACCCCGGATCGCAATCTGGTTGACCTTGCCCTTCTTCGCTACTGTGGACGATGGAGCGCATACCTTACTGTGGGCTGGCTGTAGTGGGGACATCACGGCCCGTGACGGGGGCCGTTATGTGATTCCTTTTGGACAGTGGCATCCGAATCCGAGAGCGGATTTATTGGAGGCGATGACCGACGAGGGTTATGCAAAGGAATTAGAAAATTGGGCTGAGAAGGTGACGCAGGGGTTTCGGTGAAAGTCAAGCCATGGTAGTCATGAAGCCAGGTCAGGCTTGTTCTACATTATATGTGTGAGAGATTGCATTCTGAACTAGAGGAACCATAGTCTTCTATTTAATGTTAGCAATGCTACTGTTAAAGCCATCCGGGTCCCTCTGATAGCGAACTGTGAGCCGAAGATATAGACCTACCTGATAAAGTTATCACCAGTACTGAGTCTGATGCGGCATGCAGGAATTCTACCCTAAGCTTCAGCGGCCCATGAGCAGTATAAAGGCTACAATATCTTCAATATTCTATATTTTTTAAAACATTGAAAGTCTATACCTTCTGTAATTATGTGTTCTCACTTAGCTGGGAAGTCCTCCATCCTATATAGTCGATCTTTCGAAGCATAGAACCAATGTCTAATGTCAGGACATTAACCGGTAGGCTTTTAAAGCCCCTAGTTTCACGCCCTCCATCTATCCTTATCTTCTCGATCATGTGATGTGGTATAAAGTCAGATGTCTCCACGGGGAAGTGACTTGGGATCTTGAGAAAGGCATGGGATAACGGAGTTACATAATTTGGCGCGTTATGATGTAGGATAGCGAGCCAAGGCTAGAGTATCCTGTTGTGTAGAGATTGTCTATATTTCGCTGTTCGCATCGGAGCCATATGAAGGAACGCCAAGGCTTGACCGGCAGTATATCCCGACAATATCGCATTATATTTATGCAGTTTCAAAGGCATACGCTGCAGGACCTTAATCTTCAACCACAATGTTGCATTAAAAAAAGGACAATAATCTTTGTGATCGTGAGGTGTAGGAGGTATGAACGATGATAGAGGAACAAACGTAGTTATGCTCGGTTACTGCATCTCGCCCGGGATCGCGTCATTGATGAACTCGATGATACAAGTACTAGTAAACCTACTGCCGGGAGATGTCTTATCAGAACGTTCACATCTCGGGCAATAATGTATAAACTATACTTTAGCTGCATATAAGCGAGATTAACAATTGCTCAGACTTTATGCCAATGGCGTTATCAGTCTAAGTACGCTGCTTAGATGCTCCGAAGTCACAATAGCTCGTGGGGATGATGGAAAGCAAGGGGAAATGCCAAAGCTATAAATATGAGGAGCCCTCAATGCCTGGGATGTGAACTATTGCATAGACCAGGGGATTAACAAGCCTATTCTTACCATTTAAAGGGCTTGCTCAACACACGATTATGGGGTCGCTCACACAATATAGTCTACTGTTAGCAGCAGCAGCAGGTTTGCCTTTCAGTTCAGCAGATGGACACTACCGATCTCGTCCAGACCTCATAGTCCCTAAGTTGAATATAACTGTGCCTGCACCCGATGCCAATGGTACGGAGTATGTTTTTGTTGCTCCTTACGCCAATACCATCCAACAGCCTGGCGCTTATATCTATCGGAAGGACGGTGATCTAGTGTGGTCTGGCATTGGCTACTATGCAGGGTTTGTGGGGAATTTCCATCCTACCACATACAATGGAAAAACTGTCCTTCAGGCCTTCCAGGGATCGATGGACCAAAATCATGGGGAGGGTGTTGGCCAACATGTGCTTCTCGACCAAAGCTATGAACATGTGATATCTACGAAGACTGGAAATTACCATATTCCCTCTATCCACGAATTTACCGTGGTCAATGGCGAGACTGCTCTTGTGGAGATTTACCTTCCAACCATCGCAAACCTGACACAGTACGGTGGAAACTCGTCGCAGCAATGGCTTGGAAACGGGCTGTTCCAAGGTTTGTTACTCTCGCATATCATTTGGCGTATGTATATCATTAACGAGAGAGCAGAGTTTGATATCACAACTGGGGAGCTAGTATTTGAGTGGAACTCTCTGGACTATTTAGACCCTGCAGGTTCGTTCTAGTTTGCCCTATCTATCTAGATACCAAGACCCTTTCTCACTATATGTCAAGACTCACTGAATCCATTGGGTTCAACCGCTAGCAACAGCGGACTTTCGTCCGCTCAAACCTGGGATTATGTTCACATTAACAGCATCGACAAAGACAAAGATGGAAACTACCTCGTCTCATCGCGACACTTCAGCACCATCTTCAAGATCAACGGAACCGATGGTTCTATCATCTGGCAACTCGGTGGCAACCATTCCACATTTACCCAGGATTTCACATTTGGCTTCCAGCACGACGCCCGCTGGCGATCGCAGTCCGACAGCATCGACGTGATATCTTTCTTCGACAACTCAGGCAACGGGGAAATAACTTTCAACAACGTCTCCAGAGCCTTGTTTGTCCAGCTCAACCACACGGATAATACCGCAACCGTCCTTCGCAAAGCCACAGCCCCATATGAGCTACAGGCTAAGTCTCAGGGTAACACTCAATTGCTTCCGAACGACGATTTGTTTGTTAGCTGGGGGTCTGCAGGCGCTTTCACGCAGTTTGGTGCTGACAATAAAGTTATTTATCATGCGTTTATCGAAGACGCGGTCAGTTACCGTGGGTTTGTAGCCAACTGGACTGGTACACCGAGTGAGGCTCCGGCTCTTGCCGCTTATGTGGACTCGGCCAATACTACTAGGTTATATGTTTCCTGGAATGGAGATACCGAGACGAAGATCTGGAAGTTTTACCAGGTTCAAGAAGGTAGCGGTTCCAACAATGAGGTCCAGTATCTTGGTGAGCAGAGCAGGAAGTCGTTTGAAACAACTTTCTTTTGGGAGAGTGGGTACCACCCTGCAAATGATGTGAAGTTTTACGCAGAAGCCATTGGTGGTAATGGCGATGTTCTTGTGAGGACTCTGCCGTCCATCGCAGCTAGATTTACTGAAACTACAGAATAAATGGTAGAACAAGTTCTTCTTAACCGGCGATATGATTTAGACTAATACATTCTGAAATTACAATGCCAGTTTCAACTCAGACTTTACATAGCAACTCATCGCTGGCTGTTAGCTGACTGTAGTGCATAGAGCAAGGTATGTATTTCAATGGAGTAGGGCCATGGGATACAAAATACGTAATCCAGGAGAGTAAATTACTATTGTAATCCCGGTATATTGTCTCCGATGTAAGCATGTCATTTAGATCGGGTTTTTGGACATTTAAACATAATAGAAAGGGCTAATACAATCTTGTCAACCGGCCATCCAAATTCTCAAATTGCTCAGCCCCTTGTATGACGATACGTCTCCCAATCCAATTTGAATTAGGGTCAATCGACCTGAGTTGAGCACTCGCAAAAAGCTGCAGTTAAGAAAAAAAGACAAGAAAAGAGAAGAAAAAAAAAACTACTTGGGATCGGATACTAACCGAGACGGTAGATCTCTGCCCAGGTTACCATTATCCGCTAATCAAATGGCATTCTTTTCTTATGCCCTGTCTAAGGCTAGTCCAAGCAATTGGGTAGAATGGTGCTACCAGTATAACGCTTAGACTTTAACACAAAGGCACCTTTCTGGGTATGACAAGTAAAACCCTTAACGCAAGCGTAGAGGACAAAAGGTAACCAGCCGTGCCAGTGGTCATAGTTCTAGATTGATCGATCCCACGCGCATTCTGCGATGGAGATAAGTGCTGCTTGGTCGAGCTCAAAGTCCTGTTCGAGGGGTGGCTTTGGAGGGCGTAGAAAGACCTCCTCAAAGCGAATTATTAGAGGATGACCAGCAGTCTTTACAGTTCCGTTCGCATAACGAAAGATCCTGACGGACTGTTCCCTGGAGGCCGAAAACCGAGTCCAAGATCTTGTCTGGGGTGGGTTGCCCGGAGTCCACTTTTCCACAACGAGTGCATCTTGGTCCTTTGTCATAGACATTAAAATCACCACTTTGACCTCTGCCTCAGATCTTCCTATCCATAGGTTTGCGTCCCATTGTATGTGAGCTAGACTTTCAGACCAACAGCATTCCACGACGAGAGTTGGCCATTTTGCAGTTCTTCCGGACAGAAGGGTGAACTTTGGGCGAAAACACGCTGCTGGCTCCTTTTGGACAGTTCCATCGATGTGCGTTGTCTTACCCATCGGAATTAAACGCGCGTGTGCGCCCATTTTGATGCTTTGCATCATAATCTCTTGTCCAAAAGCTCCCGCAGCAACTAAGTGAGGCCCGCATGGGATTTGAGCGATCAGCTGACGGGTTTCGGCATCATAGGTTACCCGGCATTTAGATCCAAATACACGACAATGGTCGTCGGCTGACGGGTCAACCAGCTTGGCCGGCACTTGAGTGGCCAGTATATAAGATCCCTCGTTGCCGTGCCTGATCTCCCTTCGGGTACACTTCTTGAGACTTCTAGCGGTATCTCCAATAACCTGCGGGGTGTTCTGTGGAAGCATGGCAGTTGCCAATGCCGGCTTCTGGTCGCCTTGTCCTGTGTTGGAGGTCATACTGCCGTTAGAGTCATGGACTATGAAGGTAGATATCGTTCCTTCGTTCTTGGAGAGTCATTTACATTTATTAAGATCTGAGATGATGTCACACTTGGTTCACAATGAACCATTTGAGTGAATCTGATATCTAAATGACGATAACTCTCGGAAATGAAACGCTCTCTTCGTATAGCCATTGAGATTGCTATCCATGTATAAGGTCCCCGTCATTGTTTACAATTTATCGTTAGTAGGGCGCTATTGGGCTGTCTATTCATCATTCCTTATCCTGCAGGGTATACGTCATAGGGCTGCTCTGTTGACTGTGGGAAATTTGCTGAATAAAGGCAAGCCACGTTCGGCTGGACTCTCGTGAATTTCGGCATTACATTGGACATCAGGTCTCCACATCAAGATGGGCACAGCCTCGTTGAATCTTTGATTTGTCCCTCAGCCGCACGCTTAGTGGCGAATCCTAGTACTTGTTCCCCACCTCCCTTCATGTAATGTAATTGCGATACATTTTCAGGGGTATTTTAGCCCTCATCCTAGATAGAACAATAGAAAGAAAAAGAAGAAAAGAAAAGGACAAACCAAAAGAAGAAAATATAAGCATTCACAGTGGACATGCGCACAGGGAAACAGGAATGATGGCACGCTGAATATAATTCAACATAGCAACGCTGGGTGGTATACAAAGAAAACGTTCGAAATCCGGCGTCTGGTACAAGGAACTACCGCCAGAACATCGGGAAATCCCACATACAGTACGTGGATGGTTCCAATGATCGACAAGTCGGCCTGGTCACTGAGATCACCTGAGGAAAGTTTATATAAATTCCCAGCTGCCCCTCACCTTCCCTCCTTCACCATTTCTTACTTCCCTAACAAACCCAGTATCCTGCTGTCTTTGGAGCACTGTTTATACCCAATACGACCTGTTATTTCAGCACCGTCAAAGAGAATAAAGACAAAGCAGTATGCCTGTCACGTTCAGAGTTGCAAATCATGGAGCGGAGAAGTGGTGGCAGGAAAAGGCCACCAGCGCTGAAGACTTGCTTGATGGAACGTCTCCTAGAGATTACAGACGCTCCAAACGACTTGTTCAAAGCTCTTTCGACAATAACCAGTTCAATGGCACATACGCCCTACAGGAAAGACATATCTCACCATCAGAAAACGGCCTTGTCTGGGCAATCTTCAGGGCGTATAGCAATCATTATAATCTGGTCATCCGCCCTGAAGATGTGTGGTTTTCCATCCTATCCCAACTCGGCTTCTACGTCAACGCGCATGCCGAAGAACTAAGGTCGTACTTTGTTTCGCACGAGGGACAGAAGGAGCTCACAGTCAGAAGTGCGATTCGGGACTTTGGGGCTCTGGCGATCGCAATGACGGAGCAGATTCAGGAGAACGTCAAGGATCCTGAGCTGCGAGAATGGATCATGCCTGCTTTCAGCACAACCACCACATCTGACAAAATAGTCTCGGCCATTTTGATGATGGGGGTCATGCAAAAGTATTTCTCCTATAACATGTGCCTGATGTGCGGAATCCCCACCGTGACGTTGCTGGGCGAGCGGGATGACTGGGTCCTGCTACTATCAAAAATCGACAAGATTCCTGAGTTGGGTAAAGAACCGACACAATTTGCAACCCTTCTCAGACCGGTTATCCAGCACTTTATTTCATCGTTCGATAACCCGTCCTCCCCTGATGTTGTGGACTTCTGGCAAAGATCGGTTCATAGGGAAGGCGGCGGTAGTGGCCCTACCTATTTGTCTGGCTGGGTTACGGCATTTTGCTTCTGGAATGCCCAGGGGGAGCCCCTCTACCATGAGGACGCCGTGGCCAACGGCGTGGGTGGCAATGTAGACGGCATCTGGTATCATCGTGTAGAGACAGATACGATTCCTTCTGGTTACAACACTGTTCCTGTGAAGGTCGACGACTTCGGACATGTTTACAACACCAAAATGGTCGCGGGTCTGGTCGGAATCGAAGCCTCGCCGACGCCAAGTGCTAATGGCACAGATGCTGGATCTTTGAATACTATTCAACCGGTGGCGGGATGGTGGATGTATGAGATCGACGCAGAAGCTGAGGAAGCACGGGAGAAGGAGAAACGTGAACTTCAAGCCGAAATGGATTCTATAAAGTCTGCATCGGCTGATTGGGATAGTGACCCCCAGCTCAGCAACCGCTACTGGACCTTGTTTTCCAAACACCGAGATTTAGAGCTGGTCTGAGTCCCATGTCCTTAGATGTCCGGCTACAAAGAACACCACGGTAGAGACAAGTGATGAGGACGCGGGGGTTCTCTCTTAATCACAATATGACCATATCTACCTGCTCCCGTATGCAGGTCTCCATAAAACACGGAAGTTTGCTTTTGTTGTCCCCGTATTCCTATTCCACGGGCTCCTTTGTTATAACGCCGTATCCATAGTACCTTATATCATTACGTTTCAAGCATCCAGCTCGAGCCAACAAGCTCACTATCGATTGGAACCCTTTATTTTACTTACACTCCCACCTTGTTTACCGCTTAGTATTTTTTAGTTATATCTATGTAGTAGTTAGGATATCTTGAGATAATTGTTCTAGCCTTTTTCTCTACGACGCATGATGTTACTGCGGCCCAGGAGAGCGTATCCCAGAGAGGGTATATTCCCACGAGATCGATTATCAGTGTCGGGGAAGCTGCAAAATACTGAAAGATTGTTTCTACTCCTTCTCCAACTGAGTAAAAATATTAGTGGAATTTTATAAGCCCCATCGGATCTCGACACCCACACAGCAAGAATAGTGTAAACACAGCGAAGCGGGATTATGCCAAGTCTGCACGCAAAGATCCTATCGGTTACGACGAAATTTCAAACAATACCTAGAGAGGATTAAAGGGTGTTCATCGTTTCATCAAGTAATCTTCCTAACTCATAGCTCTGCCCATTCGACCCTCACTTCAAGCGAGCTTCAACAACACCGACCGGTATTCCTGGGGCTCTCCATACTTTGACCAACCTAAGGCCCGATATATCTAGTAGGCGCTCCCAGTCTTTCTCTGTGCGTTCACGTCCAGCGAATGTCATCATAGTGTGGTCCATCCAAGCATGAAACATGTTGGAGCCAACTTCCGGCAGGATATATTCGGTGATCAACACCCGAGACCTCTCGGGATCCATTGCTGCGGCCAAGTTTTCCAGAATCTGCTTTGACTCTGGCTCATCGGGCCAGTCATGGAGACAGCGACGGATATAGTAGACCAATGCTCCTGTAGAATGATTAGCTACTAGGCGAGAAGGCGGGCTTTAGAAGGAATTGCTGGCTACCTTTTACTGGCTGTGGCTGGAAGAAATCATGTGGCATGGCTTCAATGCCATACGGCTGCGTTTCTGTTCCATTATCTGCGATAACGCTGGCCTGGTCTTGGAGTATGAACCTTCCCTTCAGCTTAGGAGCGCTTTCTTTGATCTGACGCAAAATATGACCTCGCCCCCCTCCTACATCGACAATGGTAGCCGTATTTTCCTTGGCCAAATTGCTCAATTCCTCCGCAAACGGGTAGAGACCAATTGCAATGAGCCCCGAGTCCTGAGCTACCATCGCCTCATTGAATGTGGTAAAGCGGTCGGGGAACTTTGATACGTGTTCGAACATAGTTTCCCCTTCACAGTTGTGTACAAATGTATAAGGGTTGTTCCGCAGACGGAAGTTGTTTTGCCAGTTCTGTTGGCGTAGAAATTCATAATTTCTCAGCATGGGTGTGAAGTATTCATCCGCCCTGACTTTGTTAGGTATCCATTCTTAGATTGCACCAAAAAGATTTCTTACATGAGCTTGTAGACCGCCATCATCTGAGGTGCCATGTAGATTTCTGAAAATGGTGTGTGGGCGTATTCTTCTTCCCCAGTCTCTTGGAATGGTCCCATCGGGGTGACCGCGCGCATCAGTCGCACTGTGTTTGTAGTCAGACGAATATCATGAACATATGTTTGACTATAAAACCTACCTATAACCTCTTGGTCTACGCCGGTCTTCACCGAAATTTCCTTAGCCGAAATACTCTTCCCTCCGGTGGGGATGGCGTGAAAGACGCCCGCTTCAAGCAGTGCTCGGATCGCTCCCATATTCGCTGCCTAATCATATACATCGTTAGCCAGTTATGCAATGCGACATTCAGACGAAGAAAATATTGTATCTTATCTGCTTTTCGTACATCCTCAAATTTAGAAAACACCATATCTGCGGGTCCGCGAATGGTTTGGTAGAGGCGACCGGCCTTGGCCATCAGATCATATCTGGCATCGTGGCTGTCTGCCTCAGACAATCGCTCCTTGTACCTAGTAGCGGCAGCAATGACCTGGTCCAGGTCCTCCTGGATGGGATCAAAAGTTGGATCGATGCTACCCATTCTGTACGGGACGAACTTTTTTAATTCATAACAATGAAGAATGAAGACAACGTATCCTTGCCAGCACGATCCCTGTTAGGACCTAGTAACTAACTTATAGATGGTTCTTCAAGTGTCAGATGTGGAGTGCGAGGGGGTGGCTTCTGCAGCAACACCAATCATTATGGTAAATGCACTAGTAGTGTGATATGGGTCTTGTTACATACGTTGCGGAACCCACCAGACGCTCTACCGATGGTGAGGGTTTAGGGCTGGGGCGATTGAGAAATCACATTTGGTGCCCCCACCCGGAGCTGTAGCCAATTCATTAGGGGCATACGAAAAGTAAAATTTCCAATTGCTGTCTGCACCATCGGAACGACGCTATGATCTACAGCGCTTCGGCCGTCAAGGTTGAGGAATGTACGGAATATATACACCCACAAGATGACCAACTTCCGAGACAAGGGATGTCGCTCAGACCACCTGTCATGGATAAGATCATAAGGTTGGGGGGCCGCAACTCTCGCACAGAATCAATCGTTCACACCCAACACGAATGCCGAGACATTAGAGCTATGGCTCCCGTATTCTCTCAGCCAGAGCCACTTGTATCTGACATGTCCACTTTCACCCCCACTCCATGATTATCATAGCCAAATGGAGCACGGTTAGTCGTACTAGCATATCTTCCGCGAGGAATATCCGCCAACCAGGATCTATCATGGATGGCACTATCTGCCTAGAATATGCTGCCCATACGAGCCCATCTGACAATCAACCAATTTTCCCGACCACCTGGCTCAAGGGTCTGCGAGATGGAAACACCTCGGGTGCGCTTGCCTGCTACACGTCAACATTGGTCATGGACTTCGCTTCACGATAGTTCTATCCCGTCCCCACCGCGGCTATGGCAACTTTGCATGACCCACACATCAGCCACGTCACCCACAGTGGAAGTGACCCTGAATGATAGGAGCCATCAACCGTAGTATCAATTTCTCCTTTTAGTGGACAGGGGAGGATCATAAGTTCATGTCCGTACCTAGACCAACTCATATCTTTATTCTATGAAATTGCTCGGGGGAAGTTAGCACTGCACCACGATAAGGAGATGCTAAAGAAATTGAACTACCACATTCACCAGCGACTCGCTGAATCATGCTATTCTTTCTTAATTCACCGGTACGATACTCTTACACACATAAAGCAAGGGGTGTCACCTTTGAAAATATGTCTAATGACATTCAATTGGACCCCTTATAGTGCACTTGTAGACTCCATCCAATACAGTGCCAAGACCCCTTCTGTTTGGCTCGGTCTACTCGGAGTAGTAAAATATGCCGCCTGGAGAGGTATCAAGTACCAAATGAAGATCATGTTGGTCTAGAGCTGCATAGGTATTGGCTCATTCAATACTCCTGGATGTACGAAGTACCCGTTGAAGGTAGGGTTACATTCTGACCACTTGCACACAGAGATTCCGGAGTGGCAACGCATGATGCATCATTACCATTGGGTATCTAGCTGTATTAACTAGTGCAATGAACATGGCTCCATAAGATCGCCAGCCGACGAAAGCTATCGGAACACTTTCAGATTCTACCGGGGAAGCGGTTGTTGTGAAGATCATCGTCCGTGCTTTTGCAATGACCACACTGACTGGCTAACTTCCGAACCCTATCGGTGATCATAGAAGCAGGCGACATGTCAAAATGGAGTCATCCAGCATAATATTGTGTAATGTCCATAGATATAAGTGCATGTCCCCCGATGTTCAGGTTGGGTCAGACTTAATAATAAGTACCAACGTCTGCCATGATCGAATTCCATCATCTGTTAAACACTCGAGTTCAACCGGAGATCGAGGTTCAGGCGCCGACTACACTTCAACTACCATAACACTCAACACTCGCTATGGACTTGAGCAAAATACCAGTAGCCCCTCCGCCACCAGGGGTTACGCCTAACTTCGACAACCCAGAGGGATCCGAGTACCAGATCTACTCCGTCAGCCTTGCAATGTGCTCGTCCGCCACTCTGATCTTACTTCTTCGGTTATATACGCGCTTTTACCTTCTAAGAACATATGGGCTAGATGATTGTATGTACAAGCCCATCCATGCCCTTCTGCCATTGTTGCATGATGTTTTGTCGATACTAACATCACGTAGTGTGTTGTGTGATGGGGCAGATCTGTGCATGGATCTTCGCTATCCTAAGTTTAATCAGTAAGTATATTTGGCTGGGACAACATTCCATCAGACGAGCAGCTAACAGACGAAGACATAAAAAACGGCTACGGTGTTCATGTCTGGGACTTGCATCTTGACAAAATAACGCCATTCAAGAAGGTTTGTCTCTCACGTATCCTTTGCAATACATCCATCATACTAAGCGATAACAGTATGATCTCGCAGAAGAAGACGTCTACGCGCTCGGTGTCTGGTTCGTCAAAACGGCCATCCTACTCTTCTACCTGCGGCTCAATCCCGAAAAACGTTTCCGCCAAATGACTTTCGCAATCATGGGCTTTGTTGCTTTCTACAGTCTCCTGAGCATCCTGATCTTCACACTAGGGTGTAACCCAGTCCAGGCCATGTGGGACGTCACCATTCAGGATGCCAAATGTGTCGACCAGTTTGCCTTCGTCTATGCCAACGCCGCCTTCAACGTGTTTTCCGACATCGTGACTCTGCTGCTCCCTATTAAGATATGCTGGTCGCTGCAGACGTCGGTGAGACAAAGGATGCTTCTTATGATTGTTTTTGGAACGGGCTCATTGTAAGCACGTTAGACCTCAGCGTAGATGTGCTCACATTGCTAATGGCGTTGATCTAGTTGCTGTGTCGTAGCCATCCTCCGAATTGTGACCATGATGCCATATATCCACAGCAATGACTTTACACACTTCAAGGTTACCCTTGCAAACTGGTGGTATGTTCAACATTGCTTACGATATAGCTATTCTGCGCCACTGTGATGCGATATACTAATGTCAGTACTTTAGCATGATTGAGATCAACGTAGGCATAATTTGCGCCTGTCTGCCCACGATGCGACCGCTCCTAGCCCGCTGCTTCCCACGAGTCTTTAGCAGCATTGACCGGAGCAATAATAAGAATTACAAAGGCTCAGGCGGCAGCTACTCTTTGAAACCACGCAAGAAGATCCATAACTGGGACCATCTCACAACCCTCCAAGGCACCCAACATACGACACAACATCCGGAGGATCGGAAGAATTCGGAAAGTGTTCAAGAACTGGTCAAGCCTGATGGGCAGAATGATGCCCCGGGTATCATGACGAGTACGGAATATGCAGTGACCTACAATAGGGACCATAGTCATTTCGCTTGAAGTGCAATGTGGAGCGATTTGACATGGGCTGTATGGCTCTTGATTCGTTAGTAGTTGCCAAAAACAAAAGAATCTACTTAATTATTCAAATATTTTCTGAGGGAAATTTTACCATTCTACACGATATATTTACTATGTACTATTGATTTAATGGAAAAAACACTAATTATATTTCAACCGTGTCGAGTCTGTGTCAATTATCGATCTTTGCTTTTTATATGTCCTGGCCTTGTTCGGACTTCATGGGGTTATTTCATCCCTTGCATACCATACCCTACTGAGCACGAATCTCTCTGCTACCCCGTAGATCTAACCCCTTATGCAGGGCGGTGATCGACGCAACCTTTCCTGCATACAAATTCAATAGTCAGTTTTATGAATCTTTCCCGATATGGGTCCGATCACTAATGTCCGCGGAAATATGTGTCCGCCTGTAGCTAGTGGTAGTTAGGTATTGTGGCGTAGTTGACAAATCAATTAATCTTTAATATCCTGAATTTTGGTATCGAAAATAGGCACCTGAGAGAGGTCACGGTGCTATTGTAGGCTGATTGCCTTGTGCCTCAGGTTGTCTTATCTTGGCGGTCTTCGAGGGTTCTTCACCTCCACATTCAGGGGTTGTATGTTGAGAATATTTGGCATCTGTGGGAGATGTTGGGGTAAAACCTCGTATTCAGAGCCGAAAGGCGGAAATATGTATGAAGTACAATGAGGCAACTGTTGTGGCATGGTCATAGGTAAGACATAATTGGTGACGGTGTCAACGAACGCGTTATATATAGTAGTAGTGTGGAAATTTCACGGAGCATGCGGATACAAATGTTCATTGAATCAATTGATGGACTACTTAGTTAGAAGCAATCAATTGCAACAAGTGCGTATCATTGTCTTTGTAGTAAGAAAAGATCCCAGCACATGAGGGCCCAGCAACTCTGTAATCTGTCTATACACCGGGTGGTCCGAGTGTGCGTTTGCAGAATCCTTGATCCGTGCTAAAGCAGAGAAAAGACGCCCTATATTGCCGGCTATAAATGCCATTCACTGTTCGAGGATTAGGAGTCCTGGCGGTCTAGTCCATCCTGCATATGTTTCATACTATGGTACGAAGTATTTCATCATATCGCCCCATCAGTGACACAACCATGGCTGGCGTCGCTGACTAGAGTCGCATACTTCCGGAGGGTTCCCTTGCTAGCCCTTGGCTTAGGAGCCTTCCATTCGTTTCGCCTTCTTTCTATCTCTTCATCGGACACCTCCAGGTCAACCACCCTCTTCTCCGCATCGATAACAACTCTATCGCCATCTCTCACCAATGCAATTGGACCACCCTCCATGGCCTCTGGCACAATATGTCCAATCAAGAAACCATGACTGCCACCAGAAAATCGACCATCAGTGAGCAGCGCGACATCCTTCCCAAGCCCGGCGCCCATGATAGCGGAGCTGGGTTTAAGCATCTCCGGCATGCCTGGTCCACCCTTTGGCCCCTCGTAACGAATGATCACGACTGTTTTCTCGCCTTGTTTGATCTCGCCTCGTTCTAGCGCCTCGACGAAAGCATCCTCGTAGTTATAGCACCTGGCTGTACCCTCAAATCGTAGACCCTCTTTTCCGGTGATCTTGCCGACCGAGCCCCCCGGGGCCAAGGATCCACGCAAGATCTGAAGGTGACCCGTAGGCTTGATAGGGTTGCTTAGCGGACGTATAATTGGCTGATCAGCTGGAAAGTCCGGCCACGAGGCTACATTGTCTTTCATTGTTTTGCCTGTGACTGTGACTCCCGAGCCATCGATCAGACCCTCCTTGAGGAGGAACTTCAGAAGTGCCGGCGTGCCGCCGATTTTATACAAATCGTGCATAACGTACTTGCCAGAGGGTTTGAGATCAGCGAGGAAGGGCGTCTTGTCCGACACGGCTTGGAAGTCATCGATTGTTAACTTGATCCCAACCGCGTCGGCGACGGCGATCAGATGCAGAACAGCGTTCGTACTGCCGCCAAGGATATTGACCACGATCATTGCATTCTCAAACGCTTGTCGCGTAAGTATATCCTTCGGACGAATATCCTCTTTGAGGAGGTTCCTGACCGCCTCGCCAATCTGCTCACATTCAGCCCTTTTAGCCGGATCCTCAGCGGGAGTACTACTACTCCCCGTCATGGTCATCCCCAGGGTTTCAATCGCAGTGGCCATCGTGTTCGCAGTATACATACCACCACAAGCACCGCTCCCAGGACACGCATTGCGGATAATATCGAACCGTTGCTTCTCATCGATCTGTCCCGTAATATACTGACCATACGACTGGAAAGCACTGACCAAATCAAGCGGTTGCCCGGTCGCAGAACATCCGGGCTTAATACTTCCACCATATATCATGATACTAGGACGATTGACACGACCCATGGCCATCAGGACACCGGGCATATTCTTGTCGCAGCCAGGTAGTGAGATGTTGGCATCGTACCATTGCCCATTCATCACCGTCTCGATACCATCTGCGATGATCTCCCGGCTTTGTAAACTGTACCGCATACCTGTTGTCCCCATGCTGATCCCATCTGATACTCCGATGGAGTTAAAGCGCATCGGTACGAGACCGGCCTTTGCGACCGAGTCGCGTACCAAAGACGACAAGTCCAGTAGGTGTTTGTTGCAAGGGTTACCTTCAAACCATACTGATGAGATTCCGACTTGGGCTTTGGACATGTCCTGCTCGTTCAGGCCGGTCGCGTATAACATTGCCTGGGAGGCGCCTTGTGATTTTGGTTGGGTGATATGAGAGGAGACCTTGTTTAGTTTATCATCGGCATAGCGGCGGGTGCAGGAGGAGAAGAGACGACTGCGAAATGGAAGAATAGTCAGCGTCACAATATCTCTAGGGCCAGAACGATAAACTTAACACTCACAAATTTGCTTGGTTATGGAATGAATGGCGTGCCATCAAGGCCGCACCCTTAGCCCGAAGAACCTGCGTACTCATGTTGGATACTAATGTCCCTGTTGTTCAATTGAGCTGCAACTGGCAACAATCTTCAGCGGACTACCAACACCCTATATATGCTGACTCTCCGGCCAATATCCCGAGTATATGGTCACAATTGACTCAATCACACCTCGCTCGGCCCTCTTTCTTGGTATGCTTGTCATTGTTGGGTATCGCCGCGAACTCCGAACAAGGATCTAACTGAATTAATGTCACAGCAACGTAGTCCTAGCTATTCTAATTGTATTTAGCAAATTTTTTATTGGAAGTCGCGCATGGATTTCAGGGATATTGTCGTTGCTTACGCCCGGAGTTGAGGCATGACTCCGAAGAACCCTAAATAGGAAATCCCTATGATCTGGTGGGGATCGGGCTTCATTCCGTCCCCACTTATCTGGAGTCAGTGAAAGCTTGTTGGTCAGTGAGTATACATAACGAAGGAGGGTAGCAACGGGGGCGACAAGGGACTAGGAAATACACAATAAATTCACCGATGGGGTTATCAGGGGGCTTTTCTTGTCGGAAGGAAATATCACTCTATTAAACAGTTCGAAGTATAGCTCACCTATGAGATAGGCAATAATATTTTGTCCAATCATATTGAGAACCAAGTATAGGTTAGAAGTAACTGTACGTAAAACATAACGACTAACTACCGACCAAATACCACTCTGCAGCCGTCGCTTAAGGAGAGGACCAAAGTCACCTTCTGTCTCTCTTCAGCAACCATTTCAATCCCTTTTGCGTGATGAGAAGACCATGCTAACCACGGTCGCCTTTGACGACGCGGGTAATCCCTTAATCTGCCGCGCGGAAACCTTTGAAGCATTTGTACCACTGTGTATGTAGCTTCAACAAGTCCGAGGTCCTCTACGTATCTATCAAATTAGCATAAATTACCATGTTCAAAGCACCATCCACCAAAAGAAAAAAAATAAAGGAGGACTTTTCCCATTGCTGAGGCAGACACGAGGGCCGCCGTTGAAGGGTAAGTAGTCCCACGTCGCTGATTTCTCGTCTCGATAAAAGGGTAAGTTGTCAACCCACCCCTCAGGACGAAAGATATGAGCGTCGGTCTATACAGACCCTGACGCCGATGCATTGCGTAGACACAGAAGGCAACATTTTGACCCTTGCGAACCAAAACTGGTCTGTTTCGGTCTTTCCCGCCACCAGTGGGAAGCGAAATCGTTTTATGGGCGGTCCTAGTGTTTACTGGAACGGACGGATACAGCCGCAGTACTGGCATGGGGGAACAAATCAGCATGCCTGTTCTTCACGATGCTGCGATGTACTCACTTCTCTCAGGACTTTATCTAGACATGGCATCTTTTTCAAGGTATCGCACGTCATGCCATCTCCACTACCCACAACTGTTGGTATCTCGACATTTAGACATCTGAGAACATTGGGTTGCTGTGCCAAACAGGAGCTAGAGAATAAAAGTAGTAGAGGAACCGGTATAGAGAGGGCTCCTAGGTTGGGTGGCTGCCGTCATGGTCGTTACTTACAATGTCCAACTTAACCGGCATGCTGTTGTGTCTCGACTAGCCAGGAGCACATTAAGTAATTGGCCCCTAAGGCATTCTCTACTGCTCACCTCTTGTGCCACAGAATTAAAAATATATTACTTGTTCGGTTCGGAGGTCGCCAGAATATCTCCAACGCCAGCGTCGATCATCTCCTCAATCAACTGATGGACAGAGGCACAAGCACGCCAAAAGTCAGGGCCACTGATCAACCAGTAGAAGTCTAGCAGCCGGAAGCGTTGAATAACATAGCTCTGAGCCGTATCGAAGTCCTCCGCAAACTTCTCGCCCTTATTCAATACACTAGATTCGACGCTATTGGTAGATTTTCCAAACAGGGATTCCGTCGTAATTTCCAAGATGTCAAGCGGAAGAATAACGGCTGTAGATCCACTTCTATTCCATCGGCGGGTATTTAACGGAGAAGATTGTCGACATGAGACTTGAATACGCCGAGGGTTCGGTACTTCTGTCGCGACCGTTGTGGGTGAAGTAGCTCTTTAGAATGTTTCCACGCATCCCCATTTTGCGTAAAGATACCGTCCCCTACAAAAGGGAAAGAGAATCATGGTCCGGAGCCGAAGTCAAATTCTGTTTGATACAGTCAGCTTGTGACTCCATGGCTTGACTGGAGAGACGTAGAAAATACCATTAGTGTTTGTCATCATCGCCTCTAGATTTTCAGGGCCCGTCGTGCCAATATGCTATTTTTCTGAGGAACTTCTGCGCCACTGTAGTGCCGCAATCTTGGAAATGAAAGGTAAAGAGATCGAATAAACGCTGTTCTGAGTCGGCAGTCCATGTTTGGATCCCGCGATCAATGCCCCATGGCCACCAGTTGCGTCTCCTGGGAGGCTGCTCGCAGCCGTGCAATATACCGAATTTCCGACCGGGCTAGTGGTGATAATTTATTAATGATCAGCAATTCTGACCAGATGAACAACATACCTGAAAAACCAAGTATGTCCGCAATATGTAGTAGATGAGCCATACTGATGCGGCACACCAGAATATGTACATGAAATACGACAGCATACTAATGATTCGATCATCTGAAGACGACCAATAGCTTTAGTCACGAGTTGCGGATATTCGCCCTTTTCAGGGACAATGTCAGATCAATGTTACATATTAGCCGACAATTTCTTTCCTTTTTTTTTTGTTCACGTTAACGGAGCTCAGCTAAAAATGTGTGCAACTTTAACGAGTAAAAAGCAAACACTCAGAGGCTCCAACGTCGTCACTATATATCTGACAGGTGGACGTTCTCTTTGTTGGTTTGGTGGTGTGTCAAGATGACCCAGTTTTAGAACCCGTCATCAACTATCTTAGTTCACGGACCCGGACGTATGCGTTAGTCTAAATTGATCCTCTTGTTCTCATTTTTCCATCTCGATTACTACTACATTACCTAGTACTAAGTGGATCACTCTCGGTGATAACGGGGATACCGGAGCTGTCCCACGGTTGATGACCGCTAGATCTCCCAACCAGCTCTTCGGGTTCCAGTGGAGCTCAGAAAAATGTAAATGACTCTGCAACATATAACCATTTGACTCAGACTCTTGTACAATCAGGGGCGAATTTTCTTCCAGTTTCTCTCGAGGATGTCTTCCTTTCAGGGTAAAGTTTTTGCGGTCACAGGTGCAGGGTCAGGGATTGGTTACGCGGTTGCTCAACGCCTCGCAAATTTGGGAGCACGGTTATCTGTTACGGACCTATCTGCCGAGGGTTTGGAAAAGTGCACAGCCGAGCTCAAAGGATGCGTTGGCGAGGAGAATGTTCTCAGTTATGTGGCAGATATTTGTGATCGGGTGGCCGTTGAGAGATGGATCTCAAACACTGTCAAGCATTTCGGTCACTTGGACGGCGCGGTCAATGCGGCCGGCGCACACCCTAAGGAATCTGGCAAGGAGCCGATTTGGAAGGTGACCGACGATGACTGGGAATTTGCTCAGCGCATAAATGTCCGTGGGACACTCAATCTCGTTCGGGCTCAGCTTGGTTACATGGTCGATGCAGTGTCTGACCAAAAGATCAAGACTGGCTCGATCATTATTTTTGGGAGCAACTCTTCAGTAACTGGGGCAGCAAATCTATCTGCCTACACAACCAGCAAGCATGCTGTGCTCGGTCTTATGCGGTCTGCTGCAATGGATGCGGCGCCGTATAATATACGCGTCAACGCAATCTGTCCGTAAGTTACGCTTGTGCTCATTGGTTGTCACCATAACCTAATCAGACTATGATGAAGTGGCCCGATCGATACTCCAATGCTGCGCAACGCCGTTCCAGGCCCTCAACTTGATGCAATGGCATCGTCTATACCACTTAAGAGACTGGGTAAAGCGGACGAAGTAGCAGGATTTGTTGCCTATTTATTAAGTGAAGAATCCGCCTTTTGTAGTGGATCTGTCCATATGATCGACGGTGGATTGACTACTTGCTGAGGAAGGAAATGGAACAAAGATATCGGAAAAGTTTAAGTAATGAAAATAGTATATCCCTAGATGCCAAGCAGAGCGTCAAAGTGGTTGCTGTGAAGTATGTGATTTAATCTCCAAAAAAATCGAGAAGCGCTGCCCACTATAGTACTGCGACACATCTGAATGCTCCACCGTTAAATAGCCTCTAGCCCCTGTATGCGGAGATCTACTAGATAACTCTGTAGGTTTCCGTTGGGATTACCAAAGAAACTTCACGCAGGTATAAAGGAAGTAAGGAGCGAGTGAGCAGTGGAAGTGAGAGCAAAGTTGGACAAATGTTGCCAACCACCACCGCCTTCCGAGCAATGGCAAACCACTGGAAGGGTGGTGGTACTGTTATTGCAAGGAGGTCTGTGCCAGTTAGGTTACAAGGTCACGCATGAGGTGTCAATGTACTGTGGCTCGCGAGCATGGAAAAGGAGCAAGTTCTTTCCGGTGGCTGACACCCGGGGTGTCGTCTCAGCCCAAATCTCGGACTTAGTCGGAGTTTAGAGGGTAGCTAAATCCATTTCCTGTGAATGGCGCAAATGACATGGATGATGTCAGTATTTAAAGGGACAAACAGAAGGTGGCTATAAATCTGGTTATAGGAATCCATCTGGTTGTTCCTCGACCACGCAATCTCAGAAATATGGCTAATCTCTCGACCAAAGCTACCAAAGATGGCTATCTTCGTCGCCATCGGCAGCTAGCCCCATCAGCTGCTGTCCGAGTGTCTCCACTGTGCTTGGGAACCATGACTTTCGGTGGCCAAAAGCAAGAGGTTTATGGAGAATGTTCACGTGAAGATGCCTTTGCTGTGCTCGATCAATTTTACAGTCAAGGAGGCAACTTCATCGACACGGCTAGTGGGTACCAGGCAGGCCACTCTGAGATGTTGGTCGGCGAGTGGATGGCCGTGCGTCAAAACCGCGATGAGATTGTGCTGGCCACCAAATACACTACGGCCTATATGACACACCAAGATTGTATCCAATCCAACTATGGCGGAAACAACGCCAAGTCCATGAAAGTTAGCGTGGAACAATCATTACGCAAACTACAGACGTCCTATATCGATCTGCTTTATGTTCACTGGTGGGATTATACAACGTCAATTCCAGAGCTGATGCATGCTCTCAACGATCTGGTCATTTCTGGAAAGGTGATCTATCTCGGCATCTCCGACACACCAAGCTGGGTGGTCGCGAAAGCAAATCAATACGCACGGTGCCAGGGTCTTCGTCAATTCTCTGTGTACCAAGGGATGTGGAACGCAGCAATGCGAGACTTTGAGAGAGACATTATCCCAATGTGCCGTGATGAAGGAATGGCTTTGTGTCCTTATGGGGTTTTCAACCAGGGCCGCTTCCAGACCAAAAAAGGATTCGAGGAACGACAGGCGCATAACCCTGGCCGCAATTTCATACCAACATCAGAGCATGACAAGAACGTTTCTGCGGTTCTCGAAGATATCGCGAATGCCAAGGGAGTGGAGATACTCAACGTTGCGTTAGCTTATGTGATGCAAAAATCTCCTTACGTATTCCCTATAGTGGGAGCACGGAAGGTTGCGCACATTGACGGGAGTATCGCCGGCTTGTCAGTCACACTCACCGAAGAAGAAGTTGAACAAATTGAGAAAGCATATCCCTTTGATCACGGATTCCCTCACACTTTCTTGAGTGGATCTCTGTTTGACCAATCTACTCCGAGGATGGCCGACAAGGCGGGTGATGTGTGGTTGACGAAGGGACTCGGCACATTTGATTGGGTTGATCAGCCAAAGGCCATTCGGCCCTCCGATTAGACTTATTATCAGTTTAGTTCCTACATAGTATTTAGAGTTGATATCGGGTCGGGTTCGGGTCCAAAATTTAGGACCCGCTGTAACGGGGGTATACTATGTAGGTGACTTCAGGGCATTCTGGATCGTTGATCCAGAATTATATCCTATAACCCGGCTCCGGGGCTGGTTTTTGCTCGCTCGCCGCCCCAAACCTGTACCAATTTAGGTAAACCCGACCCGATATAAAACCCGAAAAAAATCCCGAAAATCTGCTACTAGGTCTAAATAGGTAACATACTACTTATGAATTAGATACTTTATCTATTTAGATCGACTATAGAAATATTTAAAGCCCTATATCTTCTGTTGGTGAGGGCTTCCGTCTGGCCTTAGGGCCCCGGAATATGGGATCTCCCGGGGCCGGTAAGCGGGGGCCCACAACGCCGAGGAATTGGTAGCAGCGAGCTGAGATAGCGAAGAATGAAATCAAGCAGATGAGAAAAGCTCTCCTTCCACACACACTAAGATCTTCTATAGCATTACCGCTTTCTACGTTGTTGGTAGGTTCCGCCCACCGTACTAGTTTATACTACGTCAGTTGAACACCAACACTAATACATCAACGTATTCATCGCATACGCCCCTACTAATATTGCTATTAATTCTATATATATAGAATTGTAACAACAGTTGCCTCATGCAACAACAGACCCACCATACGCGAGGTGTTGGGTGCCCACCGGGTGCCCTAAATCGCACTATATAGATTCGGATCGTGCAGAGGATTCTGATCTTCAAGCAATTGGTTCTGTTTGAATAGACGTACAGATTCCCTAGCTGTCCGAACGTGATATGTCCTCCTATACTATTCACCCTGAAGCCCTTTGGCCTACAAGGCACCAACGGCATAGCGCGAGCCTGATTACGTACGCCGAAGGCGCCCTACACGGGTTTAGCGGGGGACCCGATCAACTCTAGTCGCGAATCTACCCTACTTGCGATACCAGTGTAGTCAGCGAATATTGAAGGTACAGAAGATGTTCCGGGTGAGGGATAGCTCGGCAACGCTGGTGTGAGCAGGAATTGCGTTTTCCCGCCACCAGTGGGAAGTATAGTCCTTTTATGGGCGGTCCTAGTGTATACTGGAACGGATGGATAGAGTCGCAGTACTACCATAGGGCAACAATAAGTATGAATTCATTATACTGAGATATACTCACCTTCTCTCAGAACCTTATCTAGATATGGCTTTTCTTCAATATATCGCGTGTTGTGCCATTTCCACTGTCCACAACTATTGCTATCTCAGTGATTAAACAACTTAGAAGATCAGAGTACTGTGCCAAGCAGAAGCTAGAGGATAAAAACAAGAGAGGAACCGGTATAGAAAGCGCTCCTAGCTTGGGCGGCTGCCGTTATACTCGGATGATAGGAATCTTTCTAAAACCCCAACGTCATCAAAAGCCTCGCCCACAGGGAGCTGCGGCAATGAACATCAGCTCGTCGTCCGTCGACAGAGGAATCTCATTGCAACTCGTTAGCATCCACACGGCGAACTTATTATCTGATTGCAGTACTAGCCATGTCTGTCCCAAACGTAGTAGCCTGATTCCTATTATTGAAACTACGAAAACTTCTCCTCAAAAATCATCGTTGAGTGGTCAGTGCGTTACGAGGATGATACATGATAACTAGAACGGGGGTACTAGTATTGCCCCTGGGCGGCGGATATATATTCAAGTAGATTCAAGGGCCCCTTCTTCCCCCTCTCCTTTCTCTGTTTATCAGTCTCGGAATGAGGCATCTGGCGGAGCCCTTTTCAGGGTTACCTGATTTGTGAGTGATTTCGAAACGGGGGATGTTCCATGGTTGGGCCGTCCACGTGATTGTGTAGATTTCATCTCCCGTCTGGTATCTGAGTTTCTGTTCTTCCGCTCCATCCACAGCCCAACACGGATAAAATGGACACGAATACGACCGATATGGACAGCGCCACACTGAACAAGATTCGCTCTCGGAGATCACATCACAAGTCCCGGCTAGGTTGTAAAAATTGCAAAAGGCGGCGGGTAAAAGTGAGTATTCCTACTATTTATTATCTCCCCCTTTCTTGTAAAACCTGAAGTGCTCGTCATCTTTGGCATGATACCATTGTTCCTAACCGTGGGAGGCACAAAATGCATTCCAGCATGTGGACTTATCTACGTTCTCTTATATGCTTTCGGCCAAGAGGATATGACTTGTTGTATCAAAACTTGCCCCAGCATGCGACTGACACGCGGCAGTGTGACGAGAAGAGACCCTCGTGTACGAATTGCGTAAACCATTCGATCGATTGTGACTTCTCCATATCTACTGCGACCTCGCCATCACCATCACCACCTGCTACATCTTCAGCTCGTCAACGGTACCGATTCAAGCAATCCAAGTACCAGACTTTAGCTTCCTCGGCGCCTAATGAAGGGGATCAGCGCCCTGGCGGCAATTCTGTCGCCGTTCAGTGCGATCTGTCCGCCATGAACAGTGCCACGGGCGGAATCTCGTTTGTGGATCTTCAACTGTTTCACCACTATCTTATATCAACATATCGCACCCTCACAGATGAGGCCTCGGATCGATATGGTGTTTGGTCGATTCACATCCCACAGTGGGCAATTTCATTTCCCTCAATCCTCCACCTAATGCTGGCATTGTCCGCCCTCCATCTTGGTCATCAAAAGCCAGATCTTCGACACCAGTATGTGATGCAGGCCAATGACCATTTTACATTCGGAATCCGATCTGTTACTACGGTTCTCTCTCAATTAAACTCTGAGAATTGTCAGATGATTTATATCTCAGCGGTCATGATCTGTCTCGTTTATTTCGGACATGGCCCCCGACCTGGTGAATATCTTGTTTTCAGTAGCCAGGGGCAGGCTGAGTGGCTAGCTCTCATGAGGGGAGTTCGCTCCATTCTGGCAACAAATCATGACAAGATTTTCTCAGGTATTCTGACACCTCAGACGGATGATGGCATTCAAAACGTCAGTCCCGACTTACAGGAGGAATTACGTCAACATCGCGATCGCATTGCTGAGATAAAAACTTTGATCGAGATGCAGACGGCTAGCCCCGAAAAGGAGCTGTACCTTGGTGCTGTGGGCGGCTTACCAGACACTTTCGAGGAGACATATAAGATGCGAAGTGCGGGGAAAGACGGTGTATGTTTATTGCCTATGGTCATAGGCTGGATATATCGACTCCCAGAACCATTCGTCATCCTTTTGGAGAAGAAGGACCCTTTCGCGCTCGTGATTCTGGGCCATTGGAGCATTCTTCTAACCTATATGACTTCGTCCTGGCTCTTTGTTGGTTGGGATAAACATGTTATCAAAGGCATTCGGGCTACTCTAAAGGAGGAGTTCCACGACTGGATTAGATGGCCTGAGACTGTCCTTAACGTACGGGCCTAGTATATAATTCATCTGTAGACCCTCTTGGGTCAAGGGCCCGACAGTAACTGTATCATGGATTCCTTTGACACTATACAAATCTGCTGTGGTTGAGGAAGCAAATGTCAGTCAGTATAAAAAGGTTTCATAGAAGGAACCCAAGCTCACATCCCATGGCAGGGAATGTTATCACGTCATATCTGAGGATGAGTCTATTTTTAGTAGCAAACTAGTGAGTATCCACCACATCTGGGCCCTGACGGCGTCATACATGCAGGTATGAGGCAATACAATAATGAAGTACTATTGTTAGCCCTAATCCCGGTGCGGTATGGCTTAGCATGTGACGACTCTTCTCTCGGAGAAGTCTTTACCGTCCTTCTCTAGACTACTGCTTGCAGTGCACGCGGCAGTGTCATGATAGCCCCTTCAGCATAATACAATATCGAAGCTAGGCACTATACGCTTACATGAACCTCGAATTATTGTCTAACGGCCGATTGAGTGCCCCTCATCCCTGGGGGAGCCTACGTCGGGGATCTCAGCAGAGCGCACTCCTGGATACAGCCCAAAATGAGAAGGACTACGTCTCGCTGCATAGACTGCCATGGATGTCTCAATTCCTACGCTCTTACACAATATCAATATCGCTATTCTTTATCCTGAGTGCTGTAACTCAATTATGGTTACTACGACACAAGAAAGTAAAGGTATTTCCGAGCTGTCGAACATACATGGAGATGGTCAGTATCAATATTCTTAAGATTCAATGAAGCATCACTCGATTATCAATTGACCGGCGCTGCAGGTTTTATACATGGCGGCATTTGGTTCCCAAGTATTCTGCCTCTTTCCGCTTCCAACTGAGATTGCAGGAACGTTGCAAAACAACTTTCTATCTGCTGCGCTTTCCTTGGTTTCCTTCTTATTGTTAGGCATGCTGTCATTCTTGGAGCACCGTCGAGCAACTCGCACTTCGTGCGTCACTTTACTATACCTTGTGGGAAGCCTGATCGGGGATGTTCTGTTTCTGACTGCGCCCAAAATGAGTTTCCAATATCAGCTTCCGATTAGCCTAGTTGCCTGGCTAGCGTTACTAAAGACAGCCCTTATTTCCCTTGGATCTTGGAATAAGGAACCATTCCTAATGCCCCATTCAAGGGAGCTATCGCCTGAGGAACTAGCTGGACCTTTTGGAAAGATATGCTTTACCTGGATCTACCCTATCCTTAGAAAAGGCTATACACGTATTTTAAAGCCGCTAGATATTCCTGACCTAGAGAGAAGATTGAGCTTGGAACACCTACGGACGGGTATTCTTCGAGCCTGGGACCAAAGGAGTGAGTCCCTGCTCCATCCGAACATGGTAGTCACGAATGCTGATCCCTACTCAGGGAAGCCAGAAACCACATTCACATTACCGGTAACATTGCTACGATTTACGAGAGGGCCATTTATATTAGCGATTATTCCTCGGCTATTCCTGATCCTCTTCCGATATTGCCAGCCGGTTTTAATCAATGCCACCGTTCGGTTTGTTAAGAATCAGAGCGAAAACCAAAATGATCCCAACTATGGCTATTGGCTGATTGTTATGGCTGGTACGATTTATTTTGGACTGGCGGGAAGTATTGACATCCTAGATGTCCGTTACTCGTAGCTAACTGAATCATAGATCAGTACCGCGGTGTACCACCATCAGCTAAACCGGCTACAAATCATGTTTCGCGGCACTCTAATTGCACTCCTTCACCATAGAGCGCTTCATGTTGGAAGCAGACACCATGACAACGGCGGACCGATAACTCTCATGAGTGTTGACGTAGAGGCTCTAAGCACACTTGGGGATATGCTACACGAAACATGGGCCTACTGTTTGGAGGTAATCATCGGTACAACCCTGTTAGCCGGTCTAACCGGCTGGTTGTGCTTGGTTCCACTAGTCGGAGTATGCTGTAAGTGCTGTCATGTTACTTTATCCTCGTGCCTTCTAGCACTAATATTAAGAAAGGCTCATCCGGGATGAGCGCGTACGTAGCATGCCATTTGCAACCGCGGCAGCGAAATTGGAACGCCGCCACGCAGAAACGGATGGCAGTCACGACAAGCCTGCTTCAATCTGTCAAAAGTATGAAGATGCTTGGTATCTCTGAGTCTGTTAAGACGCTACTGTTTGGTCTCCGAGCCAAGGAAATACAAGCTTCGATACGATTGCGATGGGTGATGTTTGCATACAATGCTAGTGGTAAGTCGCGAACAATATGACTAGAGGTCTGAATGGGATCAATACTCACTATTCACCTGACGGTCACAGCCAACGCCCTAGGCATGTTTACACCAGTGATAACATTGGTATTTTATGTACTTTTCACAAGATCCAAATCTGATGGAGTCCTCCCCGCGGAAACAGCTTTCACATCTATAGCTCTGCTCGCTATGGTTACCCACCCTGCAAATATGGTGATGACTATTGTTCCTCGCATCATTGCATCGCTGGCAAACTCTGAAAGAATTACAAATTACTTGATACGCGGTACAAACGAAGACCGCCGATTAGACATACGGGAGGCTCAGGTCGGCTCGGACATTACGGAAACTGAAGAGCGGGTAGCCATCTTTCTAGCCGATGTGACCATTCAATATCCGCAGACATCTAAGCCAACATTGAAGCAGCTTAACTTTAAAATCACCAGCGGTTCAATTATTATGTGCGCAGGCCCCGTTGGGTCAGGCAAAACAACTTTAGCTCGGGCGCTACTCGGGGAAATGTCTCCCTCCAGTGGTGCGATTTACACGTCCTCTAAGCGCATCGGCGTATGTGCCCAGGAGCCATGGCTACCAAGTGGCAGTATCAAGGAGGTTATATGTGGTGGCCTTCGGATTGACAAAACTTGGTACGAGCAGGTTTTGCTTGCTTCTGACCTGGTAAAAGATCTAGGTGCCCTACCAGATGGCGATGGTACCGAGATCAAGTACCCGGGTCTCAATCTGTCTGGTGGCCAGCGACAACGTGTGGTACGTCTGTTGGTTTAGTATCTTTCTGTCTGACCTCCACCTGACATACTAACCCTCGCAAGGCTCTTGCCCGTGTTTTGTACGCTAGATGTGAGATCGTAATTCTTGACGACATCTTCCGAGCTCTGGACGGCAAAACAGAGGAGGCTATCGTTCATAACCTGTTAGGTCCCGACGGCATCTTTCGAAAACATGGTACAACAGCAATAGTTATAACTAACTCTGGTAGGGCAATGATCCCTCTACATTATATTGGCCTTGAAACTCACCAAGCGAAGCCCAATACTTCCCGCTAGTAGATCATATTCTAGTACTATCGGACGCTAAAGTTCAGCTACAAGGCTCCTGGGATGAGCTACAGCACGATACCCAACAAATATCCAAATTCATGCCCGATGAGCCAGAATATAGAGATATCTTACAGGAGGCCGAAGGCCGAGTTGGCGGTAACACACAGGAATGCTCCAGGGTTGATGCAGCCCAAGATTTAATACGACAGAGTGGGGACTTACAGCTCTATGGTAAGGATAGACCCATCTAATTTGATGCTGGCTAACTGTCCTCCAGCGTACTACCTCAATGCAATGGGCGTTTGGAATGGTCTTTTCATGTTGATTTGCACTGCATCATATTCCTTCTTTATAACCTTTTCTCAGTACTGGCTAAAGTGGTGGGCCGAAGCCGGTGAGGAGAAGGCAGCATATTACATGGGGGGCTATCTGATATTAGCTTTGGTAGCCTGGATTTCTACTAACGGTACTATGTGGTAAGCAATCATTAAAATTGATGACAATACCTTCTAGTCATTCAACACACGATTGCTGATAATACAAGGTCCACGAGTATGAGGATCTCTCCAAAGTCAGGCGCTGCTTTACATAGCCGGCTGTTAGACTCTATAGTCGGGTTTGTTATCAGAAACCTGTGGATTTTAGTCGTATCCTGACGTGAGATGCACATAGGGCTCCACTATCGTACTTCTCAGACAATAATATCGGAGTCATTCTAACTCGGTGAGGATACGCCCCTGTCATCTGTATGCGAGAGCTGACACATCGAAGGTTTGCAGAGGATATCCAGCTCGTAGACCGTCAATTACCAAATGCGTTTCAGGTTCTGGGCACTCGTAAGTAGCCCGTTCCGGAGTTGATGTTGTTTCTAATCAGACTATAGAGGTTTTCAAGCTCTTGGTGCAGGCAGCAATACTCTTTGTCGTTAATCCGACGATGGCTGTCACACTACCCATTTGCTTGGCTGTTGTTTACTTTGTGCAGAGAGTCTACTTGCGGACATCGAGGCAGCTCCGTTTTCTCGAGATCGAGTCAAAGTCGGCTCTCTATTCGAACTTTGTCGAAATGGTATGGGCTCCCCTTGCGATCGGCAAGTCCTATCACACTAATTAGGAGCAACAGGTCGATGGCCTTGGCACAATACGTGCTCTGCGATGGCAGCAGAAGTATACTAGCGACATAGTTGGTATGATCGATTCTTCACAAAAACCGACATATTTACTCTTTTGCCTTCAACGATGGTTGAACCTTGTTCTTGACCTCTTAATCGCCGTGGTCGCGCTGGGTCTCGTAGCTCTAGCCGTGACATCCCAGGGGACAGAGAGAGCAACGGCCGTGGGTCTATCTCTTAATATGATCATCCTTGCCAATTCAACCCTGCTCCGGCTTGTCGAGGCATGGACTTCATTAGAGGTCTCTCTTGGAGCAATTGCGCGGTTGCGTTCCGTTGTGACGGAGACACCTCAGGAAGAAAATACTGGTGAACAGAATTTGTCTCCACCAGTTAATTGGCCGGTCTCTGGGGGTATTGTTGTACGTGATCTGGAGGCTTCGTACAGGCAAGTTCAGGTCGGATGTGGTCCTTCGCTTTGAAAGTTAATGAAATTCCAGTCCGCCAAAACTTGCGCTCGAGAACATCTCCCTTAAGGTTAATGCCGGACAGAAGCTTTTCATATGCGGTAGAACTGGGAGGTATGACCACCATGTCCTTTTTACATGAGCCAGGCTGACCGAATCATCACTCGAATATAGCGGAAAGAGTACATTGTTACTTGCCTTCCTTCGTCTGCTGGACCTCCCGCACGGATCGGTGACGATTGACAACATCACCACTTCCAAAATCTCCAAGACATATCTCCGCCGTCACTGCTTCATCACCGTGCCACAAGACCCTTTCATCCTGGCAGCAGCTACTCTTCGTTTCAACCTTGACCCAGACGAATGTCTCCCAGATGCGACGCTGATAGAAGTACTAAAGAAGACAAGACTTTGGGAGCATTTCTGTCATTTCTCGAAATTTAACCACCAAAGACCTTCTGCAGCCGAACCTCTGCTAGACCTTCCGATGTCCTCACTCCCACCACTTTCGGCAGGACAACAGCAACTGCTTTCACTGTCACGCGCACTTGCTCACAGAAGGGCTTCCACAGATTCTAGATACTCTGACCTTCAGACACAGGTTGCTGTAGCAGAACGCAGACCTATCCTTCTTCTGGATGAAGCTACGTCCGCGCTCGACCCCGGCACCGAAGCGGTTATGCAAGATATTATAGAGGATGAATTTACTCAGAAAGGATACACGGTGATTATTGTCGCTCATCGACTCAGTGGTATGGTTAAATATTTCCGGGACGATATCGACGCGGTGACCTGGATGAGTGAAGGGAGGACTGAGATAGTTGTGCATACACAAGCTGCTGCAGGCCTTGTGCAAGAAGATAGACAAGGCAGAGGACCCAAAATCTGCACGACAGGGTTACCGTAGATGTACATTGCATAGCCTCCAATTAAATTATGGTGGAACTCATCCTTATAAAAAAGATTGACACCAGCATTCATGAAGAGTCTTTACATTTCAAAGGAACACATAGTCTATCCACTAGAATCTCCAGACCACTATCAAGCAAAACGAAACAAATTAAACACCAGAAACGCCCAAACCCTATAAAAACATCCCAACAATCAACACCTCTGATACCCCTTATACCCAGCCAAAGGCACCCCATCACCGCTCTCCCCCTCCTCCATACCAGCACACAACCTCCCAGCCTCCCCAGCGCGTCTCGCCTTCTTAATCAACAATCCCGGATGCCAAAACACCAAAACCGCCATAGAAAGAAACATCGTAGCGGCATCAAAGACATAAATATATGCCTCCTGCTGATTCAAAGCCGACTTAACCGCCCCGAACTCCACCAACCTAACCAAATTTCTCACCATCAAAAAGAAACAGCTCACATACATCGCCCACATATACCTCTTCCAGCCCAAATCCGGGTTCTCAGCCGTCACCCTCGTCGGCTCAGCAGCTAGTCTCCGATGAAACACCCACGCAATCCAAACAAACACCAGGAACACCACAAGCGCAAACACAAGTCCGACGAGGACGACTTTCCGTCCGATATCCATGACCTTGACATCGCCTGTGATCTGGACGCCTGCGCCGCCGAGCTGGGTCAGGAAACAGATAACGTCGTTTAGCACGAAGAGCACGGTTATTCGTTTAGTTCGCATGGGGGAGAGGTGCTCGGCATCGAAGGCGCGGATGATGCGACCGAGTACCATGTAAATTGTTGCGGCGACGAAGGGCGGCGCGCAGAGAATGAGCATTTGTTGGAGGGCCCAGGATTTGATCAGGGTTCTGTTATTGTGGGACCAGGCGCGGCCGTAGTAGCCAAATGTTTCGCCTGATTATATTTGTTAGTGGTGTTCGTCGTGTATAACTTGTAGGGGGGAAGGGTAGTATATGGTGTACGTACATACTCCGCCTAATATTAGCGGAATGAAATAGGCCGCTTTGTATGGAAACATCAGAATGATGTGGGCGACTGTCGTTATGCCGAATATGGCCATGAAGGCATAGCCAGCGGTTTGAGATGGGTTGTAGGGGTAGAACTCGACCCAGGGCGCGGAGCCGTTTACGCCTTCGTGGAATGTGAAGTCCATTTTCGTTGAGATGTTTGGTCAATGTGCAAAGATACTGGGTGTCAATCAAAAGACTTGGGAGGAAGATATGTCCATTTCATGAGAACCTGAATCCCCATCCCGAATTTATATCTGATCTTGCCGTCCGTATCGAAAAACGACAATATTACCGGATTAGGGAATTCTGCTCCCGAATACGAGTGGAGCTTGTTGGAAAAGCTTAAATGCAGGGATCCAAACGCCCCTGGTGGAGAACCCTAATTTTAGCTATGCTTGGGTTTGGTTCCTGGTGATGATTTTCAATGTTACTCTGTGGGTCTATTGGGTTTTGAACGAATCTTGTTTGCGGTTTCATATATACCTACTTGTGGCGTGAGAATTTGCATGCCGATCGCTGCGCTGCGGGCTATGGGCTTGAAACGGTTGATGCTTTGCTGGTGGACTATTCTGGTTGAATGCTTTTTTTGGCTTTAGATCGTTTGTTGTTGCCTGGGTTAGGCTGTGTGTTCTTTGTTGATCCATGTCGCTTTTTATTATTGCCTTTGAGGCATTGGTAGGTATCCCGAGTTGGCGATTATTGATACGACTGCCCCATTGGGTAAAGTGCACCCCGAAACATGAAGTCATACCATAGACTATGGACCCGATTTAAGGTGAAGGTCTTTATCACTGAGCGGCCGTTATCCAAGGTGGACATCTAATAAAAGTGGAGCTACTCCCCTAACAAACCAACACCATCTCAGCCAATGATAGCAGCAGGCCAAGCATAACCCCCTACATAGAACATTACTTAAATAACAGAACCAAAGAAGTCTATAAGAATATGCCATTGAAATCTAGGCTGTAACGCTCAAATTACACCATAAAGAGTAGTTCTATCGTGAAACTCATGCAGACTTGCCGAAGACCTTGAAGCGGCCCTCAAGAGGGGCGAAAGTCTTCTCGCCAGCCTCGCCGGTAGGAGTGCCGAAGACGAGCTGGGCATCCAACTTCCAGGAGGCGGGGAGGTTCCAGGTCTTCTGGATGTCGGCGTCGATGAGGGGGCTGTAGTGCTGGAGGTTGGCGCCGAGACCTTCGGACTCGAGAGCGGTCCAGACTGGGAGTTGTTAGTATGGAGTTTAACCACATATGCGGTTGGATAATTTATCAAGGATGGGAACATACCAAGGTACTGAGACATGGCGTTGGACTCGAGAGCGAAGGGGTCGAACTTGTCCGCGTAGATGGCGAACTTCTCCTTAATGGGAGCAAGGGACTCGTAGTCGACGAAGAAGAGGACCTGGAGAATTACATTAGTATTGGCTTTTCTCACGCTCTAGTGACAAGGATTGAAATCGAACGTACAGTTCCGTAGCCAGCGCGGAAAGACTCAAGCTTAGGCTTGGTGTGGTTCTCGAACATCTCCTTGGGGACGGTGCCGGCGGCAACGAGACCCTCCATGGCCTTGATGGCAATGTCCCAAACCTTCTGGTGCTCCTCCTTCAACAGGAGAACAACACGGGAGGTCTGGGTGTTGAAAGAGCTGGGCACGTGGAGGACGGAGGTCTCAACAATGGACTGGATAGCATCGTCGGAGATGGGGCTCTCAGCCTTGAGACCATAGTAGGTACGGCGGGCCTTAACCAACTCGAGGAGAGTGTTGGTGGAGGGGTTCTTGAATTCGACCTGAGCGGAGCCCATTGTGACGGTGTTGATGAGTATTGAAGAGGTGATAACTGTTAGAGGAGTGTTCGGTAGGAAGCTAATGAGATCTGAGGATGTATTGAAGAGGGAATTGAGATCTTATATATATGCAATCTCGCCATCGCAGATTGTTTGGCACCCCGCGATTTAGTTCCATTTCCATAAAAATTCTTAATTATTTCTCTCAGATGGTCCCATCAGTCGCCAATCACGTTGTCTCGTTGAGATCCGTTTTTATCGGCAAATGTGGCTTTGTAAGACCGCTGGAGAAATTTATAAGCGGCGAGAGTATCTCTCCCGTCCTCTCATTGGTTGTGCGGAATTTCAGTGCCACTGCTGATGGAAAAAGTGCGGAATTACGGATAACCGCACGTTGAGTCTGACAAAGATCCAATCCACAAGGCTGCCCCTGTTGAGCTTAACTGACCCCCCTCACGCTGAATAATTGCCCCTGGATCTTATCGGGCCTTTTACGCCGATTAATGCTATTCTTAGTTGTACCTGGCCAGACTTTGTCACTGTTCAAGGAGAATAATGTTAGGGTCCCTCCTTTGCACGTGACATGCCGGCCTTTCACTATGGCCGACACCCGCTGAATAAGCGGTTGAGCACGGCCCTTGAAATGAGTGATTTCTAATGATTATGAGTGCACAGAGTACGAGAGAAACAGATCTCAACATTGATTTTATGATGATTGTTCAGCTCTCTAATCTTCTTATCAGCCTGTCTTAATTTTGAAGTCAATAATCAAGAAGTCTCCTACGATTGTTCCCCTTTGGGACTTCGCAGTTGATGCGGGCGCCAGAAATACATATTTGACCAACAATCCAACAATAACCCCATACAACGTCTGCAATTTTGAAATGCTGCCATTTTAAGCGCGAAGTAATTCCAGGCGAATGCAAAATAGTATAAATTTTGTTTCAAACCTACTACTACCTTTCTCGATCACATCCCAGGGTAGAGCATTGGTAATTTACATATGCCTCACGGAATTCACATTAGGACGTCATAATCAGCACGTAGGGACAGTGATACCAAAACGATTGACGAAAGGAGACAGAATAGTTGGGAATGTCCCTCGAAGTTGACCTGTCTACCGAGCAGAATTCAACGCGTGAATCGTCAGCTTTTTATACGCCTGAACACTCTCCACAAGCTCGTCAATCTCGATCTGTTCATTGTCTCCGTGTGCGACCAGGATAGATCCTGGCCCATATAGGTATTTCTTATGGTTTCCCTTAAATCGTGGAACATCAGTCCCGTACGAAACAGGGGCAGTCTCGAATCCTAAGTAGAAGTGTCAGCCCATTGCTCCTACAAGTAACAAGCAAGACCCAACGTTGAGCGTACCTTCAACATCATGATCTAGTAAGGTTTCAGGATACTCGAATTTGAACTCCAGTCGAACATTTGCATGTCGGGCAACAATATCCGAGACAATCTGTTTTATCCCAGCCATATCAGTCGCAACGCGCACAGCACAAAGCGCTTTACTTGTTTCCGGGACGATGTTATAGGTCACGCCGCCCTCAATCTTCCCAACATTGAAAGTCGATGGCCCAAGCAGCGAGGAGCCTGGAAATTCCGCTTTAACCAAGTCATTCAGCGTTTCGATAAGTGCGATATTAGCATTCACCCCATGCTGAGGATAACCAGAATGGCTGTCATCGTTAGTTTTAGCAAGCCAAAACAGGTGCCGAAGTGATAGGAAAGGAAGATATATACCAAGCCTTGCCCTCCCCGATCAACTCAAATACCAAATGACCCTTATGTCCAACAACTAATTTCCCCTCGGTCGGTTCCCCGAATATGACACCCTCGAAGCTGAGGTCCTGGCTATTCGCCGCTATCATGCCGGGTCCACCTTTCTCTTCCCCGACGACAAATAATAGCCCCACGTCGCCTTCTTTGACAACGCCTTCTGCCCTCAGCTCTTCTAGAGCGCATATTTGCGCTGCCATGGGACCTTTATCGTCGCATGCGCCCCGCCCATAGATTGTAGATCCCTCGATTCGTAGTGGAATGTAGGGCGGAACGGTGTCCAAGTGTGATGTGAGACATACGCGGGTCTTCCGCTGGGTGCCTAGATAGGCGTAGACATTTTCTCTGGTTGAGTCTTCGGCAATTGGAAGGCGCTCGACGGTATAACCGAGACTAGTGAGGTGGTCGTCTAAGAAGTGGGCGATTTCTTGTTCGTGGTCACTTGTACTCTGGGTTTGCATCAGCGATGATAGGAGTGATACGACAGTGTCGGTGGCCATTTTCCAGGTCAATATCGTGTTAACTTTAGTGATCGTATAAGCGTTGAACTAAAAGTGACGCGAACGATTCTTGTTGGATGCGGAAATCGATTTAATATGCCATGTCGTCATCGGGCATCGGTCCGAACGACCGAACGGATCGGATCAAGATAAGATAAGAGATGCCTATTCAGGTAATTGTCTGTGACAACAAAAGACATCGAAAAGCCAACGCGAAAGCTACAACTGGAATTGCAAATAACAATTGGAAAGGACCAAAGAGCGGCTACAATGGAGCATGAAATAAGACAGAGAGAGTGCCTCATCTGAGAGACCTGAGACAAAAAGCAGTATTTGATCGGTAAATGGTACCGAGTAACTAATTAGGATGCTGCAGAGCTTGAGTAAAATGATAACGATGTTGGTGCCTTCTCCCAATTTTGGAGCTACAGGAGATCGATTAGCTTGTTGACTAACGTTCTCAAATGGTATGAGCTCCTGCTACATTGGATATTCTTCCAATGTGTGAGCAACCTTCTGAGTATGCCGTTACAGATGGTGCTGTCTTTGATTGGTCTTGTGTGGCGACCAATATTGGCTTTCCTAGCAGAAAAGGTTTGAAATGCCAAGTTCAATTAAACAATATACACACCTCGAATGTCAGGCTGCCAGCATTTTACAGCCGTTGTACACCCAGTGCCCTGAGCCCCGAAGCACGGGTCGACCGCATCCACGAACACCAGATATGTCGATACCCCACATTGGTCCAACTAATCTCTCATATGGAGCCCTGGTTGAGGCAGAAGTTAGACCACACTTGAAGCAGGAAGGACAAGACAGAAGGAGTAAGACACCGGGAATGACACGGTCAGAGTATGATCCAAGCCTAGAGGTGAAAGTTTCGAATAGTGTTTGCTACTATCCCTTCATTGCAACATCATATTTTGATTTCCATGGAAGAAGGTCTTTACGCAATGGTGAAACTGGTAAGCATTGACAGCGTTTGAACTTCAAGGGTTGTTCAAGCATTTGGAAACAGAATCTTGAACTTGGTTAACTCTCTTTCGTGTGTGCCCCAACATGGCAAGGTTTACTGTAAAAGACAGCAAATCCAGCGAAAGCATCCATGGAGTAACAGGGTATTTGTTTTTAAAAAATTACCTGGAAGTACTACCAGCATCTAACTAACATGCTGGAAGGTTCTGGTTCTAATAGCATAGAACAATTTGACGAGAGCAGCCACATTTTGCTTGGGGTATCGATTTGGTGATTTGGTCTTGGCATCAACTGCCTCCATCAGTGGCTTTCATTTTAGCAGAGCACGGGGGACGATATGGGCTATCCCAATATAGCTACTAAACAGCCCTAGTGAGCCATTCACTGGGCTGAGATTACTGCTTCATGATCGACGATGCATCTCGGCCGCCGTCGGGAATTGATCGGTGTAGAATGGATGTTTTGTATAGAATGATAGGAACTAAGAAGCAGAACCACGGGTCATGAAAGGGGATTTTCAGCCACAAAGCAGCATCTGCCAATAGCCTATACCCCTGAAACAAACATCCTTTGTGGCTTTCTCCCCCGAAGCCTACCCAGGCGACAGCCTGGACTTCTGGGTCATGCGATGATAATATGAAAAGGCGAAACGGCCCGGGCGAATAAAAGCCTTCTGAGCAAATCGGGGGATCGTACTATGAATCAGACCATCGGATGTGTCATGTTTTCATGTGAGCTTCGAGTATCATCTGATCCTGACTTTTACACCCTGTGGCGTGCTCGTTTCCTAGAGCGATTATTGCTCTATTATTACAAATCTGGTCATGCTCCAGGCGCTCGAGCCTAATTCTTTGCTGGTATCTGCCATTTACTTCAACACCCGATCAATCCTAAAAGTATATTGAACGCTGATTTGAGCCAAGATAGCGTTAGGCCGACCTCAGCGTCGCGTCATAAGTCCCCGCATGTCTCCCCTGGTTCCATGATATTGTAAATCATACAGCGCCGGGAAATTAAGACCAATAGATAGTAATTCATGACATGCTTAAGCTTCTAATCATGTTACGGGCTAATGACATCGGCGCAGGGATTTCTTGTCGGAGGCAGTCAGCAATGACCACCATTTTGAAGAATTGACAGATACGCGCCTAAGCCCAGTTCGTCAGCATAAAACAGTAGGCGAGTAGTCCAGTAGTATAGCTTACGGGGGGCCTTCCATCTCGCCCCAAGGACCTCGAGGACATTCTGGATCTCATTCGCCATGTTTAAGAAGTCTGAATTTCCGGTCTCGCGACTCTGCCACATAAGATTTGCCGCAGCCTGATACAGACAGTCAAGTACCAAGGGACTCATTCTGAGAGCCCCACCAAGATCCATGGCCGAGCGAATGCTTTTTGCGAAATTAAGGACAGCCCCAGATACCTCATTGATGTTGGAGAGCGCCATTTGTTGTACTTCTACATTCCCTGCTACCCCACTAATACCGCCACAACAGTATCTGTCATATAGGAGGAGTGACGCACTGTAACAGATTCCAATGGCAGAAAACAGTGGAAGGTGCGCGGTTGGGTCGTATACTTTCTCGATCCATTGTTCCAGTTCGTTTGAGAGTGTATACGATAGTGCCTGGGCGGTGCGATGCAGCTGCATCGCCTCTTTGTATCGAAAGTCGACGTCGGCGTTGCGATCGTTCAAATGACCAAGTACACGGGTGAGTACGTGCGCTGCTTGACAGGTTCGTGTGAACGGACAAACTTCAATTGTCGTGTTGGCGCGGACTGCGAGCGGTTCCACTACCGTGATTTCCTAGTGCTGTTTAGTAACATGCTTAGCCCGCTTGGTACAAGGGTTGATGTATACACCACGATCCCAGGACTTGTCATCTGCAGGAAGTAAATCCTCTGGTTGTGCATCTTCACACGCAAGTGGGCGGTTCCTGCCGCCTAGGTTGACATATCTAGACAAATCCATCAGTTCGCCTTGTGGTCTGCCAACCAGCATAGGTTTCTGTTTGGTAGAGTTTACCTGTCCAATATGATTACGGCCCACCAAGTGCGACGTCTTTCCTCAAGCTCGACCCAGGTGCCTGTGTTCTTAAGCACACGAGAACATACGGGTGGGTGGACAATACACACCTACTCGGTTAAGCATCTGCGGCGCATCACTGCGCTGGTGAATCCCCATAGCATGTCCCAGTCGTGCGCAATGCCCCACTGTCAGATATGCCGTGGGATAGATAGCATTCGATATCTCATATAATGCAATCAACAGCAACGCTTGCACTACCTTTATGGAGAAGACATTGCTGCTCTCAACATACACATGGCAAGCCTTTGCAGATCTGTAAAGTTCTGCATCGCCAGATTCAACTTCGCTACATGACCGCGTGTGCAATTGCATCGCTATTAATAGAAGACCAAGATCAGGGTCATTTATACGATCCGCATTCGAAAGTTGCTGGTACAGCCGCAATTTGGAAACTGTCAAGAAACGAGCTTCAGTCTCGATCAAGCAGATAACCCGGTGCCAAGTCCGCCTTTGCGGTGATTCCTACCTATAGGAAAGAACGTGTGAACACTATTGAAGTAAACATCAACCTCATGTCGAAATTGTACCGGACTCCGGAGATAACGGAGGCATTCGGGCGGCAGAGAGATGTGTCGGTTGGATTCCGGGTAACTTTGATCCCGAGGAACATCGGAGTCGAGAAACAGAGTGGAGAGACCGTTCGTAATCGAGGAACCAACAGCCGTTGTACTTGACTCATATCCGCTCAGATGAATGCTTCTGCTGGAGAAAGCGGCATTTTCACCGGTTTCCTGGGAATCTGGACTTCCAGTAGTATTGTCTGTAGCTGTCGCGGCGCTTCTGCCAATAGGGGTGTAGTCGCAGACCCGCCCAGTCTTCCGACAGACGGAACATTTAGGTCTCTCTTTCGTACACTTCCGTTTCTGCTTGCGGCAGGTGAGACATGCGTTAATAGCTCGCGAGCTAGGCTTTTGCTGATCTGCCATGACGTTGAGAAAGAACGTCGAGGAAGAACTGACGGCCGATGCGGCCGAAATTGACAGACTTGGCGGACGTACGGGTGCGGATGCGGGCGGGCAAGGGTAGAATAGTTAATCTCAAGAAAATACTAATAGCCACGCACCACTGAGTGCTAATTCTAACAAGTTACGAGTTCATAGATTGCTTTAAATGGCGACTCAAATGGCTCAACTTCCTTGAACTGCGTGAATTGGAATCTTTTCAAAGGGCTTACATTATTCGAATTGCTTGCACGACTTGAATTGCTTTACTAGTCTACTGGTTGGTTTAGGAATGTATAATAGGGGCTGGATCTTGGGATATAGGGACAGAAAACAATCATGACACTATAGCTACCGCAGCCCTTCCTTTACCCTAGAACACGTGGCTTTATGTAAAACGCCAAGATTTCATCTTTTGACCGTTTTGTAAGTTTAGTCAGCCGTAGCGTGCGGCCGCACGTGTATCCACATCCATTCTTTGTGGACCCTCAAGATGATGCTATTCACGACGCTGGCGGCTTTAAGGACGATCTAACTCCGCCATGGAGCTGTACGATTGATTGACATGACGTTAGGCATATTGCAGAATATAAAAGGGCGACAAATCCATGCTTTGTAGAGCCATTGACTGGAACACCTCAGATTGAATATATCCTGTGCAACATATATGCACAACCCACTCCCTATAACCAATAAACCAACGATTTCGTCAAGATGTCCACCACCAACGGCTCTCTCAACAATTCCAAAGGCGGTGCCAACTGCCATCCGACCGCATTGGAGATCGTCCAGAGCAATGGATTAGAAGGCAAGCTCCAGGACAAAGTCATCCTCATCACAGGCTGCTCGTCGGGTATCGGCATCGACACAGCCCGTGCTCTGTCTGTCACCGGGGCTACCCTCTATCTCACAGCGCGTGATTTGAACAAGGCGGAGAAAGCGTTAGGGGACCTTGTCAAGAAACCCAACGTCCACCTCCTAGCCCTTAGCCTCGACTCACTGACCAGCGTGCGCGCCTGTGCGGAGGACTTCCTCTCCAAGAGCTCCCAATTGAACATCCTGATCAACAATGCAGGGGTCATGGCGACACCGGAGGGTCGGACGCAAGATGGATTCGAAACTCAATTCGGTACCAACCACTTAGGCCATTTTACGCTTTTCTACCTGTTGAAGCCTACCCTGTTGGCTTCCTCAACCCCAGAGTTCAATTCGCGCGTTGTCAATGTCTCTTCCATGGCACATCGTTATGGTGAACCTGTCTTGGATAATATTAATCTGGAGGGAATCTATGAGCCGTGGATGGCATACGGTCAGAGCAAGACAGCGAACATCTGGACGGCCAGTGAGATCGAGAGACGATATGGATCTCAGGGTCTTCACGGCTTTAGTGTCCACCCCGGTGGCATCAGGTCTGGGTTGCAGCAATACGTCACCAAAGAACAGCAGGACGCATGGGATAACGATGATGCGATTGCTAGTGTGTGGAAAACTTCAGAGCACGGGGCTGCTACCACCGTTTGGGCCGCGGTAGCAAAGGAGTTAGAAGGAAAGGGCGGGAAATATCTCGAGGATTGTCAGATCGCAGTGAAATATGACCCGAATACTGGAACTGTTGGAAAGGGATACGCCCCTTGGGTGTATGATGAGGCAAAACAGGCGCAGTTGTGGGAAATGTCATTGAACCTGGCAGGGTTACATGCCGAAATCTGATATGACGTCGGAATACTGCAAGTGTAGGGTGAAGAAAAACATTTGATTTCTTATTGGATATCATGTATTGTTGTGAATTCGACTAATATGCAGCTTCTTGCCAGATAGACCAATGAACCAACATTTGCCAAGCATGCCCTAGTAAGATGGAGTCTATCGACCGACACTAAAACCACCAGCCCCAATCACACCGACTCGATGCTGCAGATCAGATCAGCGCGTGGCTAGAAGGCGCATTATGATTCATGCGTACAATCAAGCGATAAACCCCGCCCTGATAAGCTGGTGTTATAAAATACAGTCTTTCTGCCTTCGTGTCCTCTTCGGCATTCACGAAAAAACCTACACTACGTAAAATGGCCTCTCTAACGCTGTCTTCGAGAATTCAATCGCCTTCAGAGCAGGAGAATCAGATTTTTGCGATATTGAATGAATATGCCCAACCTTCCAGCTCCACCACAGCTTCCGCAGTGGCGCAGCGTATCCATGGATTCGCAGCTCCACTTTTGTCGGATTCCAAAGTGGACGGCCTAGAGAATCTGCTCTGGCAATTCTGGAATATCGTCATCAATGTCGCGAAACAGATTCCATGTGATAGCCCGTCGCAGGAACGGCTAGTGGACCTTGTCAAAGCGCTGACCGAGATCCCACCTACGACGATACAGATTTGGGGGGTGAGTGGTCCCGTGTCATGATCCCTTTGGATTGGACTAAAAATTCTAGAATGATACGAAACTCTGGGTGGACCTACCACTTTTGGGGCCTGAAATGAGAGAAGCCTGGAACCGTACGTGTTCACGGATAATAGGCGGAAAAGAAAAGTATACTAATATATCTCAGTCATCCCTACCGGTAGCGAAGCCGAAGAGAAAATCAAAGAATGGATCAACCTAAATTCTTTTGTCGCACGTCTACTCAGCATCAGCCTCGCACCATGGGTTGCTCTCGCCGTATGGGCTCTCCGCGATGCTCTCGAGGAAGAGTCGTCGGGGAGGAAGGCGGACTGCGACATGGCCGTGGCTAGAGAATGGTTTAAACATGGTGGGCCGGTTTTGCGACAGGAAACTATGGCTACAGAGAACAAGGAAGAGCGAATTATGGCTGGTGGATCGTTGTACCAAGGACCAGCAAAGTTGTGCCCTGAACGATGGAACTTCTGGAAGAAACGTCTGAGCCAGATTAGTGATCAAGGGGGTGACGTCGGACAGGTTGCGAGCACAGCGAAGACGGCGATGGATCAGGTGGAAGGCAATTGATAATACCGGAATCGTAGATCCAGTGCAGCGATCCCCAATTCATGCGGAAGCAGCTTCCGTCCTCACATGTTATCACTTGAACCAGGGAAAACATCAATCAACGAAGTCAAATGTGAGTCGGATGGTGGTGCGGAACGTTGGATGAGACCTCCCCGATATCTACCAGTACCCTAATCGGGTATGAGACAGCTTGGTAAAAAGCTACACTTACCTGCACCACGGCCCGGGATTTGTGGATAGCCAATCATTGAGTCGGTTATACTCTGATCAGTAAAAGTATGCTTTTGTTCTGACCTTTCAGCGGTCCATAGTTCAGTACCGGGCCTTAAAAGCGTGACATCACGACTTCTAGAAGGATAGGAACACTGATTAACTTCTAACAACCACTGTACGAGACCCAAGTGATCACTGCTGATGCTACGATCGGAACCCTTATTACAGGCAATCCCACCGCGTATATTTGTCAAAACTGTCGATTGTACGTGAGGTATGTAGGTGACTGATGAATGAAAGTGGTAATTCTGCCACCAAACGCGAGATTACTACTACGATACTGTCCTGGGGATTTCTTCTGGCTACGAATGGAGCAGGCTGGTAGCTGATGACCAGTCCTGAATATTGGAGCCGGCTACTCATCGCCCTCTCGATTGCTGGGGCTGTGGTAGCTACGCTCTTTTACCTTCTCCGGTTGTATAGTCATTGCTTCAGTACCGGGAAGTTTGACGCCAGCGATGTATTCCTAGGCTTTGGACTGGTATTGTCTTATGGCATTACCATAACAACCGTGATCGGTACGTGCACCAGCTCCTATGGGCTACGGCACCCTAATTGACTGAACCAGCGGCATTGGAAGGCGCTGGAATAGACCTCTCGACTCTGCCGCCGAGGACTGCTCATCGGGTAGCAATGGTATGAGGTGTCTACCACTGAAATGGGACATTCACTTACTGCTAGTAGATGTATTGGATAGCCCAAGAATTCTGGCCAGCCGCTCAAGTTTGCATCAAGCTGTCCATTATTATCCTTCTTCGTCGGTTGCTGGGATCTGTGAAAAGAATGCTTTCTCTTACGTTATTCCTCGCTGTCTTTATTGTCGCCTGGGGGTTGGCGGCTCTTTTTGCGAATACTTTCCAATGCTGGCCACTGCAGTATTTTTGGAATAAGGAAGTCGAGGGCCATTGCATAAGTGGAGAGAAGGCACTTTTCATGGCAACTGGATCTGTCTCCTTCCTGCAAGATATAATGTTGTTGGCCATCCCTTTTGCTGTACTATGGCGACTGCAAATGGCCCCACGAAAGAAGGTACTTCTTACCATTCTGTTCAGTATGGGTGGAATGTAAGTCGATAAGTTACTTCAACAGATTGGCACGTGCTATGTACTGACCACCACTAGTGTTTGTACTTTTAGTCTTATGCGTCTGATTGAGTTCAGATATTACCCAACAAACAATCTAACTGGTGAATATATCGACATGCAATCTAGTCCTGATTTCCGCTGACATACCCCAGCAAGCAGCACAAGAGAAAGAATCTGGACGCTTCTCGAAATTGATGTTGCTATTGTCTGCGCCTCAATCGTTCTTATGCCCCCGCTATTCCAACCTTGTACCGATACCTGTAGGAGGATCTACTGCCAAACCATTGGTCGCTTGATGACAGCGGAATGTACCCAACGCGCTGAATCTTGGCCATTTCAAAAGCACTGCACGAACTTCTCCCAGGACGGTCGCTCCGAGGTGCGAGCACAGGCCTATCCTGCGTCAGCTGCGGAGGTGCGCGACCGCAGAGAAAGCATGACAGGGGATTTTATCAGGGTCGAGACGACTATCAGTCGGGACGTTCATGATCGTGAAGTGCTTTGGCCACAGGCTGGTAGATCGTCCTTGACATCAGGGATGCTACCGACAGTCTCAGAAGAGAAACGGATGTCTGATGATATGTCGAATGTTGATTTTAGTGGCGTTGGGTTCAGTTGAGATGCTGGCTATCCATAGACACTGATCTCTATACCGATGATGATTGCACTATTTGAATAGGTAGGCAATTCATCAATAATGTTAGGGCTTCAGGCTGAAACGAACTATATATTGGCAGGCCTGCTTGCTCTTCAGTGTGGCACGAGCCGGAAGACTCGAGCTATCAGAATCATTTCATGCAAGAGGCGCAGGTTGACTCAGCATTGGTGGAAATCTTGGTCTGTCTCAATGTCCATTACCATTATTGATCGTTTAGATCTAAGACAATTTGAGAGATCTCGAAGGTCTAACGCATGATACCTATGATCAATAAGATTGCGGAACATTTCTACGATAGCCGACTTTCGTAGTCCTAGTGGAATCTTTGACTGAATAAGTTAAGAGACATAAACGTGAGTTGCAACCATGGATGGTTAAGTTACCTAGAACATGCCTAGAAACTTCTAAGGCCATTGCCACGGGTACATGAAAAGGTCAACAGACACACTGGAAAAGTGTAATCTTGGTTGTCTCGTGAGAGTATGACGTTCTGGACTCGGTGATTAATTCACGCCTGTGAAACACGCTCGGCTTCTGGCCTCGGCCTGATAACTACTTCATGGCTGTGATAAGACTACGATTCTAGCATATCCCACCGTATCCGATACGCTGCCAGTGGTATCTGGTCGGATGTGCTATCATGCAAATATCCAACAGGCTAATAGCTAGCGTCTGGTTGTTTTATAACCGAGGGTTCTAATGCTCATGACCTGCACTATAGGCTTTAGTCGTGCAGCACAAACTCTCGCTGTGCTACTTAGGACCAGTCAGAAGACAGGCATACGTGCATAGGCCCAATGCTATGCCCTTGCTTGATAGGCTCTCGGCTTTTCTACGGTAGATCCTTCAGACACCGGCAAAATTAAGGCTCAGATCTCACTGATCGACTCCTCGTATGATGTCGGTTTCGTCTATCCGACAAATATCATTCTGATGATTTGCTACAGTGCACGGAGATACGGGTATTGAGAGCGCCGTTTAACTGTTCGTGCAGCCATCGTTCGTGCCCTCCACGGCTGATCGACAAAACCGTCCCCGCACTCCGCATCCTCGGTCCGCCGTAAAGTTAGCATACTTTGCATATGATTGATACAGCTACACCATCTCACTCTACTTTCACTGCAAGAAGGTGGCCTGACAGAGACGGACTCACACCCGGAGGATTGTTAATGTGCTCATCTTATTGGGGTTCCAAGATGGAAGGTGCGGGCGGGGAGTATAAAATGGACTTTCTCGTGCTATCTCATGGGTCTTAGGTGGCGTCAAAGAACACTGTCCGAACAAATCGATGTTCACCATGGAGAACCACGTCTCTCATATAGTTGCGCTATCCAAGCGTGTCCCATTTAGAAGGGTGTTGGGAGTACTGTGGGGGAATCCTATACGACGCGGTGCCACATCGGCAGGTCTTGTCGCAACATATCTCATCCTGGTGGCTTGTTTACGGTTTCAGAGACTACGGAGGTTGCATCGCGAGTATCGCCAATACGCGACCCGTCAAGGGATGGCCTACATGACCGACCATGATGCTTGGGCCATTCAAAAAAAGGTTCTCCAACTGGAATTCCCGACGATATCTCTCAAGGCCCTACAGTTTGCGCTCTTCCGAGTGAATACTCCCTTATGATATGCGACCCAGATGAATACTAACTGGCCGACCAGACATATGGTATCCCCACGATCTCCAAACTGTTACTCAAGACGTCCCAATTCTCCGACCCAGCCACCTCGTTCAAGCGCTATGCCGACACCGGTGCACTCATCGGCCAGTTCATGTCCTTTGAGCCCACCTCCGACCGTGCCCTGACTGCCATCGCGCGAACCAAGTTCCTGCACACCGGCTATCGCAATAGCGGTAGTATTCTCAACTCCGACATGCTATATACTCTGAGCTTGTTTGCGACCGAGCCGATCCGCTTTGTGGAGATGTTCGAATGGCGCTCCATGAGCGAACTTGAGAAATGTGCCATCGGTACATATTGGAAAAACCTAGGGGAGCAACTTGAGATTGACTTCGCGGAGCTGCCATCTGCGAAGACGGGATTCCGAGATGGACTACATTTCCTTGAAGAGATGACCGAATGGAGCCACCGATACGAGGAGCAGTACATGAAGCCTAGCCCGGAGAATAAGGCCGTCGCGGATAAGACTATGGACGTTCTGGTGTATGCGTTGCCGGCTTGGCTGAAGGGTGTCGGCGTGAATTTTGCCTCCTGCATGATGGATGAACGACTACGGGTGGCAATGATGTGAGTCTTGTGCGCTGCGAGCTTTGGTAGCGAGATGCTAACGAGTCAGGTATGACGCCCCATCTGGCATATACTATGGCATCTTCTTTTCTTTGGTCGCTGCTCGCAGGCTCTACCTCCGATATCTTTCTCTGCCACGGCCCAACTTCCTCCGACTGGATGTGTTCTCCGAGGACGCCAATGAGCATGGTCGCCACTATGTGCGTACCTGGAGTGGTGCACCATACTACGTTCAGCCCACCCTATTGAACCGCTGGGGTCTATCGGCGTGGGTTAGTCGGTTGTTCGGACTGCCACTACCTGGGGATGAAGGGGAGAAGTATTATCCCAAGGGGTTTGAGACAGCCGATCTCGGGCCCAAGTATTTTGAAGGAAAAGGCCGCAGCACAGTCCGAGAATATTATGATCAATTGGTGAAAGGCAGGAAAGTAAGGCCTTTTGTGGATTGAATGGTCCATAGAATATACGTCGGTCCTTTGGCTCCTCTAGCAATGAGCCGCTACTATAGTATATACTTAGACTTATTTTTTTATCGAAAGCGTTCCTGGCATTACATTTCAGCTTGACAAATTCCATGGAAACGTATGGCTAGAAAAGCCCCGCGTGCAGAATTTCTTCTGCCTCCATTCTACCATCCAACTAGAAAAAAGGGCTGTCGTGGCGTCATAACGGAAGCGATCCAGACTCTGACTTCAAGCGAATCACCACCGAGGCTCCAGGCTTTGACCTGCCCGTCCCACGGTTCTGACTTTCCCCCAAAGGCTTCTTGATGATAGAAAAATAAAATTATTTCTCTGACATCAGAGGAATCTCATTGCCACCGCCCGCCTAGAATCCCATCAATAAAGCCAATTAAGCCACTAGTTCATTGACTATTTCAACCGCCTCCCTCGGGCCAATGTAGGCGTCGTCCCTTCTGCCCTATCTCTCCTTCTAATCATCGCCGTCATGCCCAGTCGCAAATCATCAAGATCTTCGGTAACGCAAAGCGCTGGACTGAACCATCGCCCGCCCGATAAGCTTGACGTCTGGATCCTCGGCAGCGGCATTGCCTCCCTCACAGCTGCCGTACACTTAATCCAGGAAGCCAATGTGCCTGCAGAAAAGATTCATATTCTGGAGAAGCTCGCTGTGGCAGGGGGAGGTACGATTAGCCGAGGGGACTCTGTGAATGGGTACAATTATCGGGCAGGAGGGATGCCTCCCTTCAACGGCTCGGCCATGGAAGAACTCCTCTCGGTGGTTCCCTCTAGGACGCGAAAGGGAAAGACCGCTCTAGACGATATTATAGAGTTCGGAAGTCACGCTCTCAATGGGACATCCCACACACGCCTCCTCACCCGGAGGTCCCATGGCCTGGGGTGTATCGATCCCCACAAAATCAACCTAGGGCTCCGAGACCGGATAGAGCTTTTCGTGATGGTCTCGAAAACCGAAAAGGCTCTAGGGAGAACCCGGATAAAGGATCACTTTGGCGAGAGCTTCTTCAAGAGTAATTACTGGCTAACACTGGCCACCACGTGAGCAAACACAGTCACCAATAGGGAGTGATGTGAAGACTAATTGTTTACCAGGTTCGGCTTCCAGCCATGGCACAGCGCGGCCGAATTACGTCGATACATCGCCTGTTTCATGCACGATGTCCATGATATTAACTTCCCGCGCGTTCTCGACTGTGGTCGCTATAATCGCCACGAAGCCATTGTGGCGCCCATCGCGCATTTCCTAACATCCCAAGGTGTGGACTTTCAGTTCAATACCACTGTCTCCGATATCATCATAGACCCGAAGAACGAGAACCGCGTATCGGCTATTTGCGCACACAGAGATGACGAGCGTGACCACAAGATCGTGCTGGGACCAAACGACATCGTCATTGTTTCCGTGGGCTCCGTCATGTCCGGGACGACGACGGGTAGCAACACCGAACCGCCGTCACTAGGGCTAATGGAGATCGACAACGATCTGGATGAAAACTGGCTCTTATGGCTCGAGCTCTCGACGAAGAACCCAAAATTCGGAAATGCATACAATTTCTGCACGCGCATGTCGGAATCTCGCTTGGAATCGTTTACCGTCACGCTCAAGGATCCCGAATTCTTCAACCGATTCTGTAAGTTAACAGGTAACCAGCCTGGTACAGCCGCGTTCGTGACTTTGAAGGATAGTAGCTGGATCATCAGCCTGAATATCCCGCAGCAGCCACTATTCCCAGATCAACCAGGCGACGTGCAAGTGCTTTGGGGTTATGCGCTCCGTCCCGAGGCGCAGGGCGACTATGTTAAGAAGCCGATGCTGTCCTGTTCTGGGGAGGAGATCTTGAGGGAAATACTTCATCATTTGCAATTTCCGGTCGAGACGATATTGAAGAATTCCATCACGATCCCGTGTGTCGTCCCACGCATGACCGCGACAATGCTACCCCGGACATGTGGCGATCGACCACAGGTGATACCAGAGGGAATGACGAACTTGGCACTAATTGGACAATTTGTGGATATACCGGATGAGGTCGTGGTTACCATGGATTATGGTGTGAGAGGGGCGCAGATGGCAGTGCGTCGATTGATGGGCTTGGATATTGAGGGTAAGAAGTCGAAGCGAAGTTCTGCAGTCAGCCTCTTGATGTAGTTTAGAACGAGTTGTATTTGTACCCATTTTCACGTCTGAATGACTAGAAACGTTAAATAACTCTCTATTCTTACTTCTGTATCATACTCTCGGCCCTCGGGTATTCCCTGGGCGGGGATTTTCATGGTTTTGTAAATCTATACTCAATTCGGTCATAGTAGTATTGATTATGGGTCCACGATGTCTATCTCAATATCTTACCACTTTTTGCCAATGCCACTATGCTCTACTTATCGATATCAATAGTCATTACCACGTAGGTACATTAACCCAGTCGAAAAAGCTTCTATTGCTACTAATTAACGGACAGTAACGATTTTTGGCGCGTCTCTATTGGCAGCTTCCCAAATCCCTATCTTTTGTCTTCAATCCAATCATAGTGGGCCGGGGCTAATTTGAAACCAGTCCAATCGCATACCCGCGTGAAACAGAAGATATGCAAGTCAATATAATATGGCTTATCACCGTCGGACAGCGCCGCAGAGTGATCCATGGCGTTGTCGATAGAGGGGCCGCTAATCCGGCCTCTTCCGGAAAGTCGATGGGAAAATAAGCAGGTTGCCATTCAAGCTTTCAACTGGGGTCCATAATTTAGGGCTTTATTCATTCCCGCTCCTGCTTTGCGCTGTTATTGGCCACCAACTCAACTCCCCCCGACGCCTTTGTTCCGCCACTTGGAGCCAGCAGCGATAAGAGAGTCTGGCGACTCATTGTCTCCGCATCCTAGCCTGCTCTGATTGAACGATTCCATAGTGCGGCCCACATTCTGTTATGTTATCTCCAAATCTGGGATTGTGGCAGTTATGCTTGAGCAAGCTCTACCCTCATGGAGGCCGTGGGCTCATCCCGGCTATAAATCCCCCCGCACCCTGATGGAAAAGGCCTTTCTTTTATTATATCACACGCCCTAAAAAAATGTTATTCAAAAGCATCGTGTCAACGGCTATCTTAGCCGCTGCCCTGTGCACCGACAATGTATCTGCTGCCAAACATGGCCGGTTCGGCCAAAAGGCCCGCGATTCTTTGAACCTCGCTAAGCGAGCTGCGGAACAGCAGAAGTCGTCGTTCAAGACGCCAATTGATGACTTCCGGTTTCTAACCAATAAAACAAAATGTGAGTCAAAACATATCTATATCGCGACATAGCTAACAGACAGGGTTGGTTCCAAATAGCCTACCGAGTCGACCACCTCCCAGATGTTCCCTTTGATGTCGGTGAGATGTACTCAGGATTGGTCCCCATCGACAAAGACGACAAGTCGAGGGCTCTTTTCTTCGTCTTCCAGCCTACACTTGGCGATCCTGTTGACGAGATCACAATCTGGCTCAACGGAGGACCCGGATGTAGCTCTCTTGAGGGTTTCTTTCAGGAAAACGGCCGGTTTACATGGCAGCCAGGCACGTTTGCGCCTGTCGAGAACCCATACTCCTGGGTGAATTTGACAAATGTGCTCTGGTACGTTCACACTCACTGAATACGGTCTACGAGTGGTCTAACCTCTCATGCTACAGGGTCGAGCAGCCGGTTGGTACAGGATTTGCGATCGGCAAGCCAAATGCCACAACCCAGGAAGAAACCGCTGAGGACTTTGTGAGATTCTTTAAAAATTTCCAAGAGCTCTTTGGCATCAAGAACTTCAAGATCTACGTTACTGGTGAAAGTTACGCTGGGCGTTATGTTCCATACATCTCCGCTGCCATGCTGGACCGGAACGACACGGAGCACTATGACCTGAAAGGTGAATAGCTGCTATCGCATTGCCAGGAAACCAGTATGGAACTCACGCTAATGATATAATAGGCGCCCTGGTATACGACCCCTGTATCGGCCAACACGACTACGTTCAAGAAGAAGTGCCCGCCGTGCCCTTCGTCCAGCAAAACGCCAACCTCTTCAACTTCAACACCAGCTTCATGTCGGAACTCGAGAGGCTCCACGACTCATGCGGCTACAAGGACTATCTAGACGAATATCTCGTCTTCCCTCCCGCTGGCGTGCAGCCCGAAAAGTCCTTCAACTATACCAGCGACGCCGATTGTGACGTCTTCGACCTCATCAGCAACGAAGCCATGGTCGCCAACTCCTGTTTCGACATCTACGAGATCAACCTCATGTGTCCCCTTGCCTGGGATGTCCTCGCCATGCCTACAGCATTCAACTACCAGCCCGCTGGAGCGACCGTGTACTTCGACCGCCCAGACGTCAAACGTGCCATGCACGCGCCCCTGAACGTCACTTGGTCGGGCTGTTCAAGCGAGAACGTCTACGTCGGTGGCGACGCCGGCCCCGAGCAAGAGGGAGATTTATCTGCGAACCCGATCGAGCGCGTCCTCCCGCAAGTCATTGAGGGAACAAACCGCGTTCTGGTTAGCAACGGCGACTATGACATGATCATCCTCACCAACGGGACATTGCTTGCCATCCAGAACATGACCTGGAACGGACAGCTTGGATTCCAATCTGCGCCGGCTACCCCTATTACCATCGATCTGCCTGATCTTGCGTGGGGAGAGGTGTTCGAGGAGAATGGCCAGGCGATGTTGCAGAGCCAGGGCGTTATGGGTGTGCAACATTATGAGCGTGGACTTATGTGGGCTGAGACTTACCAGTCTGGACATATGCAGCCGCAGTACCAGCCGCGGGTGACGTACCGTCATCTGCAATGGCTGTTGGGTCGTGTCGATAAGCTTTGAAGAGTGCTGTAAAGACAATGATCCATGGAGGATGATAATGAGTAGACTGTTTTTCATTACACTCGCGCCTGGAAACGACGGCTAAGGGTGAAGAATGTACATATAGTTGAATAGGTACCAAAAAGGGGCTCTTACAGCTACGAATATGGACTGCGGTATAGTCTGCTGTACACGATATTCGAAATATTGGTTCTTGGTCACGGGTCACAATGTTTCGGAGCGTTTACTCAACTCCAATGAGCGTTGATGAGTCTTAGCAGGCAGCTACTTGTAGGGTGCGGGGTATACCTTGGTGGCATTTCTCCAGCGACAGTCTGCGTCACTAATCCCTGAAAGCGAAGGCCAATGTCTGGCTATCTATGGATGGGGAGTTACATCCGGAAGGGCCACTTGGGCGCCGGCGTGGCATTGCTGGGCCAAACATGCATAAGGCTGCGACCGCGGGAGAGGCTGGGCTCGATTTAGCCTCTCATACGTCCAAATGATCAGCTTATGCCCCCTTGTATGGCTTCGGGGCCGAGTAGTGCGTTACCAACAGCTTGGCATTATATCATGGTCAACAAGCGCTGCGTCGAGGTGTGTTCAGTTTAACTGTAGTTGAGTTGAAGCCCCCGTTTCTAGTATGAGACGATGAATACTTGGACTTCCAGGCAGTGCGCATAACAAGCACTGAGACCATGATTGTTAGTAATAGTTCCTAAGATTTACCATTCCTGCTGCACTCCACTTGGATCGACTTCCAGCTGATAGCGCCCGGTATCCCCACAATCTTATGGTCACCTTCGAACAGCCTTACTTAAGAGAGTTCTCTTTCCTATTAGGAATACTTAAGAGACCGTACTCCAAAATCGCCACTTACTATGAAGCTGTCACAACAGTCCCTCCTCAGCATCGTCTCACTATGTCTTCTTCCTTTACATGCTACTTCCTACCAAGTTACCGAATACCCAGACAGCAAATGCGAAGAAGCACCATTAGCCACCCATCATCTAAACAGTGCTCATCCCTGCACAAGACTCCATGGGAGTACTACACTCGCAACACGCATGGAGCCCGATAACAACAACGACGATCAATACGAGATCGCCCTCTACCGATCCGATACCTGCGAAGGCGAAGTCTTCCGAGTAATCCACAAATCAAAAGGATGTCTGATTCAGAACATCATTGGCTCCACTGAGGCCAAGTCCGCTCGCATTGTGCCGAAGCCTGTAGAAGTAAGCACGCGCAACGGCAAGTCCGTTGCCAAGGACAAAGAGGGCCAGGCTGGCAGTGAGATACGACCTCTTATCTCCCCGTCTTTACAGATAAGCTTTAGAACTATGGATGAGGAGGTAAACGGACTCGTTCGCAGTGGATGGTCTGCGGAATATAGTGTGCCTGTATGTGAGAAGGCTCGTCGTCAGAATAACAGCCTACAGAGGGTCTTCCGCAGTGGTGTGGATGGTTTTGCTAGGGCTTTCAATTTTGGTGTTTCTACAGTCCGGGACTATGTTTCTCGTCTGCGCTTGGCGAGTCAGTTGCAGGGTGGCCATGCCGAGGGTGAATCTGGTGCAACTAAGACGGATACGCTGGAAGAGCAGTTGGGCATTGCGAGGGAATACACTAATAAGGTAATGAGTTTCTGCGCTCGAGATCCAGAATGCCTGGCCTTTGCTACTCAGCTCTATGAGAGGAATACGAGTGAGCAGAACTTGACAGCGAACTAAAGACTTCTGTCCTCGAAGCGCGAAGAACACTCGCATGGTGTACATAGGTATGGAGGTGTGCTGTCTACATCTTAACACCGATAGACATATATTTCTTGCATGCTTGCTGCATTAGAGTTGTGATTAATTTCACTTTTGCCCATCAAGAAGCAGACCTATTAAACGAACTGACCAAGTAATCCATATTAGATACAGATGCCAATGTAACAGTCATTAGGATAACTATAAGCTGAAAACATAATACAAACACCCAAATAGGTATCACACATCAATGCTTGAGAAATTGGCTTTCCTCCTTCAGCCAGGTATCAAAATCCTTCAACCCCGGATGGATCTGCTTGATCTGCTGGATATCGGCACCATATCCATGATTATAGAACCACTTGAACATGAGCTTCAAATCCTTAGCCATCAGCATAATGAAGTAAGCCACGAAACGGAACGTAGTGGGCACACTTTGCCCCGTATGGGTTTTGAACTTCTTTGCCATCTGCTCGAAAGTGAGCTCATCGCCTGCTAGGGAGAGGCACTGGTTCTTGAATCGGTCGTGCTGCAACAGGACCTTGGCCGCAATGATGCCGATATCGCTAGTCGCAATGCATTGGAGAGGCTTTCCCTGTAGATAGGCGTCCCAGGAAGTGAAGGTCACTTTGCCGATAAAGTCCGCTGTAAGGTTGTCATAGAAGAACACGGGTCGCAGAACGGTCCAATCCATAGACCCGTCTTTGGTCTTTTCGAATAGGTAGTGTTCAATGTTATACTTGGTAATGAAATGAGGAACATTGGTGGGATTGTCTGTCGAGGCATCGCCACCGCGGTCTACAGATGTTTGGACGAAGTGTTGCACGCGCTGTATAATTGCTTCATCGATCAAGGCCTTGCCTTGGCGTTCTTCGCTTTCGAGACTCTCGCCCTTGGCAAAGGGGCTCTATTTATTTCAAACACCCTCGGTCAGCCTACCATATTCTGCATCCAAGTGACTGCTTGATATCCCGTACCTGGAGACTGAACACACCCCAAACGGGCAAGGATGAGGCTTTCTTGGCGTTTTCAAAAATCCCCGCAGGATTGTTAAGATCGCCTTGAACTAACTTAACCTTGTCGGACTTCTGAGCCAGTTTCTGGGCCGCTGGAGACTGGGCATTGCGGGTGACGGCGAGGATCTCCACATCTGCCTCCTGGGCCAGTAGCCCGTCGACTACAGCACCACCTTGCTTGCCGGTGGCGCCGGTGATCAGGAGAGCGATAGTCATTGTGCGGAGAGTTTATCGAGGATGTTTCAATGACACTGTGATGATTTGGTTCCTGACAGGCTTGGAAGGCTGTCCTCCTTATGTACCGAGAGCTTTACATGCTTGATTTCAAACAGAATTGTAGGTCTTTTTCGGACATTCAACCCTAGCAAGGGATAATCGTGATGTCATGTTGGTCAGCAGACCCCGACGCCGAGACCGAGAAGGACTAAGGCAGAAAAAATGATGACTAATGCCGCACTGCGCTTGTTTTTAATTGTGGATCTCAATAATAAACAATCTCTAATCTAATAATATTCACAGAAGCCAGCGCTAGAATTGGGTATTGTTGAAGTGAACAGACGGTAACGGTAAAGAGTTCAGAAGTGGAAGAATACAAAGGAATTACCCCCCCGAATACACGTCCGCCGGGCGATAAATTGGTTGAACTCATTTATTTGAGCTTGCCAACACCAGCATTGGCCATGACGTTCTTGGGAATATCAGCAACAGGGGTAGTGGGAGGAATGGAAGCCTTGTAGGCAGCAGCCTTCTTCAAGACGTCGGCATCGGTACGAGGAGGAAACTGGCCAGACTTGACCAACTGGTTGACCTCACAGCTTCGGCTGATGGCGCCGTCGCAGCCACGGCCAGCCTGGGTGTTGGGGACGTTGTAGATGATGGCACCGCTCTTCAGGGTAGTGTCGGTGATGGGAGTGTCAACGCCCTCCCAAACGTTACCCTCCAGCAGCATCCAGGTGTTGGCATCAACGTCGAAGGAGTGGCCACCGATGTTCTGGAAGTAGTTGTTCACGCCGTGGAAGAAGTTCTCGGAGTTAGTCTTGGTCGTGCCCATGTGAGGAGCGCGGCCGGAGACGTCGTGGACCCAGTTACCGGCAAAGGTGTAGTAGTCCTTCTCACCGATCAGCAGCAGAGTCCAGTAGTGCTTGCCGTTGCAGCCAGCGGACCATTCCGTACGGCCGTCGAATTCGTTGTTGGAAATGGTAACGTGCCCGGCGGGTTGCCAGCCGCTGACGATGTGCTGGCGGCCAATAAGGGAGAACTATCACATTAGTCAGTTTAGCGCACGCGTGAAGATGTATAGACGAATATGGTTCACCTTGTTATGGTCAATCCAGACCTGGTCAGCGCCAGTCAACGTAATGGCATCACCGCCCCAGACGTACTGAGGGTTCAAGTCCTGATATGGTCAGCTAGTAATCTCAACAACAGCGAGCTCACCTAAGACCTACAGTGAAGTGAATGTTCTGGATGATCACGTTCTTGTTGCCGTTGGTAATACGGAGACCCTTTCCGCGGATAACACCCTTGCTGCCAACACCGACGATACTCTTGTTCGAGCCGACGTCGATCGCCTTCTTAGGAGCGTTGTCATATTCACAGTCTATCCACGTGCCATCGTCGCACTTGTCCTGGATCCAAGCTTGCCCCTTCGAGGTACCCCCCTCACAGGTAGTGGTCTTGGTGCTGCAGCACTTACCCTTGGTGGTACCCTCAGTACCAAGGAAGTTCCACTCACGGTCAATGAGGATCACACGGGGAACATCGTCTGACAACCAGCCCACAAGCCTAGCCCATTTTATCAGCAAATCTGCATAAAGCCAGAACACCGTCCAAATCAAACATACTCCTGCAGGCTGGAGGGGGCAGCTGCCTTAGCATTTCCACCACCGGTGGTACCAGCAGCGAAGCCGAAAGGTGTGCCCTGGACCTGCGCATGGGCAGTGGCTGCCAAGAATAAACCCAAAAGGGCGGCGATCTTCATTGTGCCTTCTTCTGTGGTCGATTCACTCTCAGAGTAGGTAGGTTCTGGTTTCCAGCATCCGGTGAGAGTCGATCATGGTTAAATAGGCACAGAGATGACGTTCAAACTACCCCTAAATCAACGTTCCGATTCCACATGTTCAGCGGCCAAAACAACCTTCGCACCAGGGCGAATATCGAGACCCTGAGCTGCTCCGTTCGCCGTTCGAGCATGCGTGGATCTTTTGCCAAGGCGAGCCAAATCCGTTAATTTAGACCCCATTCAGGGCACAATATCTTAAACCGCCAATTAGTGTTTGACGCATATTAATTCTAAAAATGCGCAGGTGCCCAGGACCCTTTGCCAAGTCGATAGCTCGCGAAGATGTAGGATATAAATTGGTTCAGGGCCGCACTTATCGTAGATCACTTCTAACTTTGGGTCGCATTGATCATTTCACCCGGATGGCAATAACAGGCTCAATTAATATACACCTCTCTTCTAGCAATCTTCCGATTCCAGATTCACCGTGGGACTGGCATTTATGTTATCCCTGTCTTTGGGCATTATGCATTTGGTACCGTACATGCTCGGAGATCCAAGATTAGAATATCATTCACTGTGGATGCTATCCGAAACATATCGATTCGCCGAGTATGCTCCGATATTCTCTCGATAACCCACAGGGAAGCACGATTTTTCAGCCTTTACAGCCTCAACGTTCAGGACGGATGCATGGTAGGCAACAACATCGGAAAGGTTTCCCATGCCCCTGTTCTATCCTCTTCTCAAGACCACTACCAGGACGTAAATTAAAGACCAAACCGGCCTAGTCCCACTTGGCCAGTAGACGAATGGGGCGATAGGGCACTCTATCCCAGCTTCCGAGCATCCGATCCAACTTTCATTGAAGCGCATCAGTCAATGCTGAAGGGTCGTATCAACATGACCCAGTAATGATCGCCTGCTATCACCCCTGCCACCCCCTCTCTTTCTTCCACTCACACAGATCTGGTTTTGGAATTATGACACGTTGTTCTCGAAGATCTTTCACCGTTGCAGTTGGCTGAGAAGAGTGAGTTAGCGAATTTGAGTGCGGGGCCTGTAATTAAGCTAAATCCTTCCTCTCTATGGTGGAACAGAATCGTGCGCTATTCCTGGTGGCTCCATCCAATACCACGTGCCAGGCATTGTTTAATAGCCGATGGAAGCTAACACTTATAGTATACGGAGTGACAGGAGCTGGTTGTGGTTATGGTCAATGTGTGGTAGCTTTAGGCTACTAGTTGATACTCTTTACAGAAGACTATACAATGAGGTCAATTAACCACAGACAGTTGATTCGGTTTTTATTAGAGCAGGCACTCTATTTGCTTTTACTTAGCATATCTCCACAGTTCGTCGAAGTGTGGATTTCCACACCTTCTACGCCCAAGGTCTACTTCTGGCATAGTTGGTATCTAGCCTCATACCATGACGGGCATCTTGTCCATTCATCTCGCCCAACAAACCACTAATCGACTATTGAAGCCATTTTCCTGATCTAGGAGCGAAGGGCATACCCTTTTTAAAAACAGAATACAAAAAGGCTATATTTGAGGTATGGCACATAGATCCATTCGTGGTTGGGGGGGTAAAACACCTTGTACTGTAACATCTTCCGTCAGATACCATAAAAATATATATATATTGCCAACAACATACCAAAAGGTAGTAGCCTAGCACGACACAAGGAAAATGATCTGAGTTTAGGAATATTGAGGAGTTGTCAGAGACATACTAGACGCTTGCTAGTTATAAAATATTTTTACGGGTTCAGTAATAGTATTACTCAACGCCACCACTCGTGCATGGGAACTCGCCATCCGGAACCATTGATTATTTCTCAATTACGACACTATATTAGCAAATGTGTCCATAGTCGCTGCATATTCCGCTCTGGGCAATCCAAGGATAATATAAAGCACTTCTCTTTAGGTATCAGATACACAGTCTATAACCAAGGTTGTTGGGAAGGGGCTGCGCCACCCAGAGTCTGAAATGCCCATAACCTTCCCTGGTCGTACCATGCCATATTTCTCGCACTTCAAGCACCAGTTCTATAGTCAATCGTGGCACCTCTGATCATTGAGAGTCGGAACCTACAAACATGGATGCGACTCAGTATCGCCGTGTGTGGTTTCCCTTAAAGGCAAACTCGCTAGGGGGAGGGGACAACCATCTTGAGTACCAAAAGACAGCAATTGTCGTATGTTCCTAAAACGATAAGGCGTAGGTGCTTCAAGAGGTATGCTGCGGTAGGGGTCATACCTTGCGTTTATTGTCCCTGCCTCCAATGCAGTGTGAGCTTTCGTGCGCGAGATCCGAGGAGCCTCCCTCACTCAGAGGTGTGGTAGCCTCAGGCGCAGTATCGTATACAGATTGATCCGATTCAGGAAACGAGCCAGTAAGTTCATGAATGTACCCTTGAGACTGTGGGGGATACCGCCTGCTCTTGAGGATGCTTCGACCACGCTCGTCATCTTCAGCCTCGTATCCGGGGTCTTCCTCAATCGTGGCTGCGAGGTCCTGAGACAGAGTTTTGATCCGGCGACTCGAGCCAGGCGCGCGCTGTGACGCTACCCTTGGGTTACGATGATAACCATTGTCGCGCCTATGTTTTATTCGTCTGCTAAGACAAAATGTCTTAACGAGTGACTTGGAGGATGCCGGTCGCTCATCCGAAGAGGAAATGTCAGCATCCCAACCCAAGCAATAACCACTCTGGCCCATGGATTGTATAACTTTTCCTCTGATTATGATAGGGAAGTCTGCTGTGTCCCCTTCAAGGGGTATATATTTTGAATTTGCTGCTGAAGATGACTGGTTGCTATTGGCGGTTGATGCGCCTCTGGAATTCTCCTCACACTTGAAACAACGATGAGGGCGTCGTTCATTTAACAGATCGAGCTTTTTGATCTTATGATGGTTCAGCGGATTGATATTTGCTCGCACCAAGTTGGTTATATCGATACAGCTCTCAAATGTGAACGATGCAATGTGCCCGCAGGGGTAGTGGTGGTATGTACACAAGCACATGGCGGGCCGTATGAATAGAGATTCTATACTAGCGAAGTGGGAGAGAGGATTTCTGGGGTATACACTGGGAAACGTCGATATCATCGTATCGGGAAGGTGTTATATACTATTGATAAACAATAGTATTAGTTGCGAAAGGATGGGGATCAGGATAAAGGAGTGAAAGAGATATATTCCCCATCACAATTGATTGTCCTTAAACTCTTTATGTCGAAGCTTTGATACTCTCAAAGAAAAGGCGACATGGCAAACAACTCAAGTCAAAGAGATCCCCCGTCTAAAGAGTCTGTATTCCCCTTTAGATCCAGCAGATAAGTGACACCAGAATCAATCAACCACCATGCAGCCATCTCATGGAGAAACCTCAACACGGGATTCTCCAGTGGGACGATAACTTTCTTGCTTTGTGCGGAGTTTACCTTACTGGTCCACATGACCGTCTCCGTGCAAAAGACAACATCCTCGCCCTCTTCCCAAAATCGAATAATCAATCGTCCGTTGACGTCCCCTTTGAACAGCAGCTCAAGCACGACTTTGTTGGGTGCCCGTTCTTGGACACGGTAAAGCCCACAGACGAGATCACCTTTTTCGAATCGGAGTGACTGGATATGAGATGCATGGAACGTTATACGGTCTGTAGGTGTTACATTGAACCTCAAGATCCAAGCTTGTGGAAAACGAGAGAAAGCTGTCATATTGCGACGTAAGAGCAGTGTGAATAAGTCCTCTAGCTCTTGCGTTGGAAGTAATTTGCGCGCAACGCGACGAGAAGCGTGGTCATAGAAAGCGCGGCATTCTCCACGAGTGACCTCTACAGGGAGCGATACAACTTTAGAAACGGTTTTGGGGAGTTCGCTGTGGTGAAACTCGTGATGGATTCGATGTCCAAGAGAACGATGGAGGAAATAGAGGTATGTCACTGTGGCAGAGGACGTAGCTAGTAGTATAGAAGATACATATAGAAGACTGGGCATCTTGCCTGCTGTAGCGGATCATTCATGTAAAGATGGTGAGAAGGCAGTGGGGAAGAAAGAGAATTAAATATGATCGAGCGATGAGAAGTTGATATCAATCGGTGCCACAATCTCGTATTGGACCCACGAATGAAAAGCGGCAGTTACTATATTTAAGTATGCCAAGGAAATGGTCTGGTGACGGTTTGTATTTGCTTAAATCCAAGTTATTAACCGCCGATAGTCCCTATCCATTCCTGTCATGAATATGCTGCAGTAAAAACCCCCAAATTACGATTACAAGTCTTTTCCAATATACTAGCAAAGAGCAAAACACACACTATATACTATAGGCATCGGTCACCCAATATTTGTCGTCGACCAGGAGTCTTCAACCAGGACATGTCCGCAAATAAACAGGAATGGGTATTGCCAATGCCAGATTGGACAGTATCAAATACAGCTCGGTGACATTCCGATGAGATGGACCTCATTGCCTTCGTTATTTAACTTCTGTTTGCACTCGGTCACTTTCGTTCCTGCACCTGGTAGGACTCCTTCTTTGCTTTGCGCTTCATCCACATTCGGTACGCGAATAGAGAAACAATGCCCATACCCACGATAAAGACGATACAGAAGACTAGAATGACACCTGGATTTTCTCCAGCCCAGTTGCTGCGTTTAACAATTTCATCCCGGACATGGGGGCTTAGGCTTTGAATTGCAGGCATTGTCTAATTTCTGTTAGTTCTCTTCGCAATTGTGGATATAGAAATCGCTGTGCTTACGGAGTTGGTGGGAAAGCAATGCCCCTTGAAACACAACAGTGAGGTGGTCTATGTCCTGTCAAGAAAGTCCCAGGACAGCAGAAAAGTGTTAAGCATACTACGGAGAGGTCATGAAAGCACTAAGGACGTGAGCTGGGGCATACAGCGAGACCTATTCCACATGGCGGGAGCCGCGGAAGTTATGATGAGAATGACGTGGAAGAGACGAGTGTATGCAACCTCACCGGGTTGGCGTTCAGGACCAGGGCTCACAATGTGAATGGAAACTGGATCCCAGTCAGGATAGAAGTTTAAGTAATGCCTGTCCTGCGCTTCCAAGGCTTATACTTTTAGATTACAGTTTGTCGTGCCAATGCTGCAAGGCCATTGGCGAATTGGTGACAGAATGGTGGAAGTTTGTGGTCTTCATGGAAGGTTATGTCCCAGAAACGGTGACTGCTTGACTTCTCCAGCTGTCAGAGTATATTCTGTCACTTCCCCACACATCAATTAGCCTCAGAGTTGATTGACCCTTCCGGGCTAGCCGCTCCCCCACTTGGTGGTTTATATCAACGACCATGCCTGGACTTTTGCGTTCCACACGAGACGGGCAGGTGCACTCCTTCAACCTAGAATTATCCACGTCACTTCCTTACATCTCGGTAACCAGAAGATATAGCTTTGACTCTTCGAGGGCAGGGAAGGTGATAAAGTTCGGGTCCCGTCGGTCCCGCTGGCGTCACCACTGCAACAATACCCATGGATGGTGTCATATTGAAAGAAGGTGTCGAGAGAGGGGGCTTGCTCGATGAGTGGTAGCCTGATGGCTGACTTTCAAGGCTCATATATAACAGGGCTGTTCCTAATTTCCCCTTCACACTGATTTGTAGTTGTTTGGGTATATGCCGTATTGTGACGTCATTGATATCAAACAGTACTACGTTAGCTCATCACTGACTCTTGCCAGTTTGCTGGAGCGACTACCGACACACGGCTTCTCCAATATTTCATTGACAAGTTAGCTTTTGTTGTGAGGACGTCTTGACGTTCGATGACAGAAATTAATACCCCTATCAGGGCTCAGGGCTCAGGGCTTTATGCTGGTGCCCTCCCGTTTGGGTATCGATACACGTGAAGCATTGAATCTATTAGTCATGTGTGCAGATCCCAATTCGGCAATTTGCCAACATTCCAACTTCGACTTCAACTTCAGCATTCAGACTTTGCAACAAACGTTGATCTCTTAACAGCTGAAAGTTTTGTTCCCACATCCCCCTCTGATAGACCCATGCATTTTCCCTTTCTAGTGTCAACTCTGGCGGAACCTACCTAGTCAATCTACCCAACTCCCCTTAAAGTTGACCTAATTGAAGGACTAATATCCACCTTGCATCCATTCCCTCGTATTCGGCAGATCAGCCACCAATCAGCCTCTTTGCCAATACTCATAGCAGGGCCAAGATTCTTGGATCATAAGAAAAAGGGTTGAAACACCCACCACAACGCACGAGATGTGACCTTGGGCTCCTGTCACAGGCCAATCATGGGAGATCGTGCCCTGATGGAGGCTCTTCCCGTCTCTGAATGTCACCACGGCTAACCTCGCAACAATTTCTAGCCTTGTGATAATAATCTCATTGTGTCTGGAGAAGTGCTAGTGTGCCCGCGTTTGAGAGGCCGTCAAATGCTTGGGGGCTCCTGTTTGAGTAATGATGAGCCACGCCATGTGCCGCGGAGACATTCTTCACGCATCTCGGCGCCCTGCGCTGGCGACTCCTAGTCCCTGTGCAGGACATTGTGAGGGTGCAAGCGTCTCATACTTATCCCCGGGCAAACCCCACTCATCTGCCGTCAGAAATTACTCACCAAGGCTCAGGGAACTGACTGCTCGGCCACAAGCATGGCTCGTCTGTCGATATTCTGCCTAGCATACTTCACCCTTGCCTTTCTCTCCTGCGCAAACGCATGGACGCTAACCTGGCGAAATGATACTGGTGCCCAAATAGTGGACGGCGACTCTATCCAAAACTGTACCAGAATTTATCATACGCAAGGCGAGGAATTCACATTCAACCCGGAAGGCAAATGGTGCCTGAAATTTTGGGACGAGTCAACATGCGAGACGCAGATCGGAAAGACATGCGAGGGACGGAGGTGGAAACAGATTGCTTCGCGGAATATTTCAGCATTTAACGTGTACGCGATGCCGCCTGCGGACATTAGCGCGAACGGTATGGCGAGTACAAGTACGACATCCACATCGAGCACATCCTCCACGACGGCTACGACGTCTTCTGCGACTACGAGTCCGGTAACAAGTGAAACTACCCAATCCGGAACTGACAATCCCCCGAGCGACTCGCTGTCTGGTGGTGCAATTGCCGGCATTGTTGTTGGTGCCGTTGCCGGTGTTGCTATCCTCGCTGCGTTGTTCTTCTTTTGGGGTCGACGGAAGCGCAACGCTGCTGCACCGGCTTTGGCTGGTGCAACTCCAGCTCCTGGTCCAGATCGAACTTTACCCGAGGCTGTGGATCCATCCAAGCCAGCCATGTCAGAAACACAGACCCAGGTTTCTTCGGTGTCACCATATGGTTATCCTGCCAGTGGGGGTAAGACTGTGGAGCTACCGGGGGAGAAGGTTGGCGCTGAATTGAGCAGCAGCCGTCAGCTGGTAGAAATGGGCAACACTCCCTTGGCGGAGATGGATGGAACGAGCACTGTTAAACGTCCCTGATTGTACGGTTTATGATACTTTCGGGGACATTGGACGACAACTACTACCAATGAGGCGACGTTTACACGGCCTACACTTGACCGCCGTGCACTGCATTTGTTATATACACTATAATTTCGATATATGATACCAATTTGGAGTTTTGCAATCTAGGATAATATAGCACTTCCGGCCGTCTCCAGCAAATCTTTTGATGATCAATTTCAGTGCCTCACTCCTTCCCCAGCCACGGCACCTCCTCCGGTAGATATTTATATGCCCTAAATATAGCGTTGCTCTCGTACGCAAAGCCCATCTTCCTCATCTCCTCCAGTTCACCCTCTCCAAGAGCAGCAGTATAATCGTTCAACTGTGGCACCACAAACTCCCAGACCACGTCTCCTGACTCGGTAACCTCAAGAATCCGGCCCGTAGCCGCCTCACAAAGCACCACATTCCCATTCTGTAGTTTCTGCGCAGAGCCCATAAATGGCGTGAACAGCCCAATACCTCCCGTACTCCTATCCTTGTATTCCCAGACGATTTCTTTCGTCTCCCGCGCCACAACGATAGCCCGAGTGAACGGCACCGAGATGCCAGGTCGGAAGACCCCATTATCAAAAATCAAGAGATCACCCGACGGAAGCTCATGGGCGCAATGCTGCTGACTGACTACCGGCTGGCTCAAATGCCAAAGCACTTCACCAGTCTCGCGACTAATAATAACCACAGAAGAGGTGTTTCGCATCGAGGCGATGATATTCCCATCTGAGTCAAACGAAACACTATTGATTAACGGCCAATGCTCCCGCGGATAATCCTGATGCATGCGGAATAGCTCGGGGTCAAGATGATCGATCGCACGCCAAGACCAGAGGAGCTTTGCACCACCCTTACCCTCTCCCTCGAAGTCCTCGGAGGAAGATCTATTCGAGCTAGACCACGGTTCGACTAACTTGATGCAATCCCCATACACAATACCACTCGGCGCTTCACTGCCTGTAATCCCTCCCTGTACTTTCGCCGCCTCTTCCGGCGTCAACGCTTCCAACGTGGTGTATAGGATCTTCCCATCTGGAAGATGATGTTGATCATGATGTGCCTTTGGATCGCGGTATTCTCGGACGATTTCTCCGGACGGCGATACTTGGATCATTGCACCACCGCGGTATTTGGCCCACATGGGGAAGAGGCTTGGGGCATCCGGGTGCGCACCGTTGTAGGCGAGGTTGCCGTCCGGGAGAAGTCTGGCGTGTCGGCCTGCGCGGTAGGGAAGCGTCCATTTGTGCACTTCCTTTCCGGTTGTTGAGATGAGGTGCGCGGTGCGGGATGTTAGGGGTGTGTAGAGAATGTAGCCTGGGGAGACTTTGGGGTCGGTGCCGCGGAGACCTAACCCGCGGCGGCGGAGGGTGTGTTGTTCCATTTTTCTGGGTCTTTTGAGGTATGTGATAAGGGGTATTGTGCTTACTGGATGTTTTAAAGATTTTATTGAAGATTTGGGGGTTTATATAATAAGGCTGTTGTGGATCCTGAATGGTCGACCGGCATGCCGCGGTATGCCGCGGTGAGATAGGCTGGGGTCTACGTAACTGATATGGCGTCAATTTGACTATTATCGTGTTATCGGGATGCCGCGGTGTCTGGTGATATGAGTGATATGGGTGATTTCAGATATAACTGAGGGATGGATTAGCTGGAAGGTGAGTATTTTGTTCGAAAGACTGTTGGGGGTTCTTCGGTGCTGATCAAAATGGACCAAATCTCAGATACACATCGCAAATCTTTGTCGACCATAGAAGCTCCCGAGAAGGCAACCTCAACATGGATGCAAACCCTTTCTATTGAGAAAGGTGGTATTGAGCGTGTTACACCCGATCAACGACAGGAAAATGTAACCCATTTTTGGAATGCCTGCACTTTCTGGTATGGACACACCACGCAGACTGCGACCCCGAACCTGACTAACAAAGCCAGGCTGAGTGCGAACATGGCCGTGGCCACACTTACAACTGGAGCTCTCGGGGGGCCTATGGGCCTTAAATTCTGGGATAGCTTCATCGTCATTCTCGTCGTTAACCTGGTTAGCGACCTTCTTCCAGCATGGACTGCGGCCTTCGGACTGACGGGACTCCGCATGACCACCTTCTCGTATGGCCTATCCACCTGCATACTGGAAGATAGCTAATAGATAGTAGGCGGTATTCGTTCGGCTATTGGGGCAATCTTCTCGTGGTTGTCTTCTCCATGGTTGCTACCACAGGCTGGAACGCAATCAACTCTATCTCTGGCGCCGCTGTGCTCAACGCCCTCTCCGACGGGCGATGTCCCACCTGGGCCGGAGTAATCATTATCTGCACAGCAGTCTGGATACTGTGTGTCTTAGGAATCAACTGGATCCACAAAATCGACACCTTCATCTGGATCCCACCCCTGATAGTCTGGTGCGTAACTGCTGGCACAGGCGCATCACATTTCAGCAGTACCGAGCCGAAGGAATTCAGAAGTAGGGAAGACAGAGCCGCTGCCATATTATCATTCATGGCCATCATCTTCTCCTTCTCGGTGTCATGGGTCAACTGCGCCGCGGATTACAACGTCCGCATGCCGATCAACACCTCACGGGCGAGAATATTCGGCGCAACATACATCGGTATCCTCATTCCCTCTGTCCTGGTCCAAACTCTCGGAGCCGCGTTATTCAGCGGAACGATACATCACCCAGAATGGAAGTCAGCATATACAAGTGCAGGCGTAGGCGGACTACTGAAGATGGCTCTTGAACCGGCTGGTGGATTTGGAAAATTCCTGATGGTTCTTGCGGCGTTGAGCTCTATCCCGGTACGTACATCCCTTCTGAACCCCTTTAACCCCAGTCATAGAAGGTGTTAAACTGAACTTGATAAACCCCACCAGAACAATATCCCAAACAACTATTCCTTCGCCCTACACGCCCAGAACTTCGGTCCCTGGGCCCTCCGCATCCCCCGCATTGCCCTCGTCACGTTCGGCTTCATCATCTCGCTAGTTGTCGGCTGTTGCGCCGCCCAGTATTTTAAAGATACGCTACAGACATTCTTAAGCGTCATCGGGTACTGGACTGTCATCCATATCATCATCGTCGCAGAGGAACACCTCGTCTTCCGTCGCGGCTGGCAGGGGTATGACCTTGATGCTTGGGACGACCCCAAGAAGATACATTTCGGATGGTCTGCTATTGGGGCCTTCGGGGCCGGATTTGTCGGTGCTGCGCTCGGGATGAAGGTAGCCTGGTATGTTGGGCCCATTGCTGGGTTGATTGGGGAAGGGGCCAATGTGGGTCATGAGTTGACGGGGGCATTTTCGGGGATAGTGTTTCTGGGGTTGAGATGGGTTGAGAGACACGTTGGTGGGGTGTGAGTTACTTTTTTACTAGGAGTTTAGGGGTTCGTTGGGAACATGATTTATATATATTTATAGTATCAACGATATATTCGGTGCACATGCGATGGCACAAGTTATGGAGGGCTTGAAAATCCCCAACTAGGCAACAAATCCCAGTTCCCATCCTCTGTTGTCTCAACGCCCAGAAATTCGGGGAAGTAGCTTGCCAAATCCTGTGTGAAGAAAGCGTCACTTTGTTCCGTAGCAAGAGGCTGGGTCACAACCGCTGGACGCAATTTCTGATGTACCATCCCAATGACATGACCGAGTGTATACGCTGCGTGACAGGGAAGACCGATTGTTTGCATCCAATTTACGAGGCTAAGGATCAACGAATCTAGTTCGTCTAGGTTATAAATTTGTACTAGTTGCTCCTCGTACGCGTTCAGTAACCTGCATACGATAATCGCAGCGAACGTGATCATGTGGTAGATGTGGTCGGTTAAATGGCGCGTACGGTCATCTGTCGTGTCCATCGCAAGGCGAATGATTGCTGTTGAATGACGGATCATTTCGGAAATGACTGATTCACGGGCTCGTGCAGTCTTACATTTGAGGCATTGATCGTATAGGAGGAGGTGAGCGAAATGGAAACCCATCAGCAGGAATTGGGCGCGGGGTTGCTCTAATTCATCAGTGGACGATATATGTTGATTGGGAGGATGAGCTATACCGAGGATGAATTGCCATTCTTTCTTCCAGTCCTGCACACTGGCTATGGACTTCAAGAGATCTATTGATTCGCTTGATGTGTGCTCGTACAGTGTCCAGTAGAGATGGACCTCGGCTACCATCCGCAGCTCATAGTTTGTAGCATGGTCAGAGCCAACAATTGCTCGACATCTCGGTATTTGAGAGGCGTGTATCATGGACTTTCTGCTTGTACCGACGCAATACTGGAGATGTGCAAGGCAGAGATGGTTCCAAATACACCAATTATCAAGAGTCGTTTTCGTGAGTTCCACATGTGCGTTAGTTGTGTTGACTGCGTCGAACAAATGGCTGGATTGACAGTGCTGCAAGGCGAATCCGCTCAGTAGCCAGCTATCGATACTCAGCGGAACCTGGCCCACCGTCGTGGACCATAATGAAAGGACGATAGCAGCTTGGAAGAACTCAATCGGCTGCGGTGATACAAGTAGTGCCGTTGAGATCAAGGATCGAGCGCTTTGGTAGAGCTTCGGTGCCAGAGTCGTCGCCAGGCTCTCGGTTGTATGTCGGACAGCGATTAAGCAGCAAGCAGAGAATAGCAGTGGCGATCGACTAGCCTTGTCCAGTAAGGCCTTGGGTCCACTTTCTGGATCGAACAGAACCCATCGACCATAATGCTCAAGAAAGCTATATCTGTCAGATTTGCTGCTGTGTGGGGGGCAATATAACGTACATGGTCATGAGATTGATTGCTAGATCGGTTGATATGAGACCATCTAGTACGGATTCGTTCGAGCTGGCATCGGGTGATTTTACTCCCACATCCGATGCTAGATCACGGATGACCATGACGGGTGGAGCTGAGGGATAGTCTGACTTGCCTGTTGCACTCGCTGCACTGTTTTGCGATAAAAGTCCTACATTATTAGGGCGCTCGGGCGGAGGCATGATACTAGACGAGTCCTCTCCCAAGCGCTCTAATAGCGCCCCGACCGTTCTTTCGAGCTGCTCTATTCTTCGTTCTATTAACACAGTACAGTTTTAAAATCCAGGGCAATGAAGCTACCTTGCATCTACAGTTGTGTTGTGTGAAGCAGCATTTTCTCGTGAGGAGCTTTGCTGATGCTCAAACGAACATCTTTGCTGAAGGCGTTCGCACCGAAGACATGGTCGCCCGCCAGTGCCCGATTCGTAACATCTTGTCTTCTGCTTTCGGCAGGAAACGCACGCCCGAGAAGCGCGGCCTCGATCTGGGGGCATTGGGCTCGCGTGGATACTATGGCACGAGCAGCAGCATGAAGGGTAGAAAGTAATATGGTGTGGAGAGACTCGCCATGATATGGGGGAATGGCGTCAAATCTTATCGTGTCCACTGATAAGATAAAGCCTTGGCTTAGTGATCCTTCGGTCGCAACTTTTCCTACCAGATACGTCGAAGACAAAAGAAATCGATCATATGAATCTCGAATCATTTCTGTGGCTAGGAGTGGGTTTTACTCGTATGGAAATGAGTTGTAACATATTATTCGCATAGCATATAGATTCTCCTTGACGTAAAATTGGTATCATCACAATAGTATTCCCCGAACGCCGACAGCAGAAACGAAAAATATATAAACCAAGACAAGCCACCCACTTTATTGTCTCACATTTTGATGCACCTCAACTCTTCCGCTGTTATGCCATGTAGCCAGCATAGTGCCACACTGACCACAGTAGTGGTTGTAGTCTTTCAGAGAGGACATCAGGTATGGGATACATCCCAGACAGAAACAGCAGCAAATCACGGCAGCCCATCCACTATTCCTTGTTAGCCTTTGCCCTACTCGGAGGCCCCTGGGATCATTGTACGTACTGTGTTGTGTTTCCTGACTCTGCCTCTGTTCTGGTCATCTCACGGACGCCGCAAATTGGGCAATCAACTGGAGTAGGGCCGCGTTGCAAAGCATGCAACGGAGTTGCGGAGTTGTATCCACTGGGATGACCGCCGGCGGGATGAACATATGGCTGTGGTACGGCCATCATGTTAGGATCATGTACTGGAGATTGGACGTGTGCATTTGGAGGAGCAATTGGCTGCGGTTGGTAAAATTGAGGCTCGTGGTCATACACGGGGACGGGGGCTATTATGACCAGCGTTAGTGAGAGAGTCGGTTGACAGTGAGGGCCGAAAGTTTTAACCTACTAGATGGTACTTTCTCCATGGTGGAAGATGATAGGAGTAAGCGTGACGTATTCTAAGGGCCTTGAGAATGGCTTTGGAAATGGCTTAGCAATGTGGAAGGATGAAAAGAGAGAGACTTGCAGGGAGAGCTAGCCGACTGCCTATCTACTTATATTGAAGTTCACTGCAGTTGCAATCCTAGAACCCTTCAATTAAACTTGGTCACAGCCGCAAACTCTACGAAGCACACATCGATACTATTTCTAGAAGCCCAATCAGATATGCGTCGGGCGTAGGGTAATTTCCTATCACGAACGTGTCCTCGAGTGTGCGCCATACAGAGGTGATGTTGAACCCCACTGATAGTCATGAGAGAGAACTGTCAGAGATTGGCGTGGGACTTTACGAGGCTGAAGCAGGGTGCCTTGTGGGTTCTGGCAATTAGACTTGTGACCAAAAGGCTCGGCTGAGGCTGTACAGAGTAACCATATTCCATGGCTACTCTTAGGCTGATCTTTTGCCGTTTTCAGATTTGGCCTGGGAAATACGAAGGCCAAGCATGTCGTCCGAACAGTGGTCAGAACGTAAATTACTTTGCTTTATGACCTATTCGCGGTTTTCCACCAGAGAATGTTCGTCAGCTCAGAGGAGTTTCATGTTGGGTCTAATACGAGTTTCGCCTGCATTAGCACAAATCCTTGAAGGCCAGGGTCAGAAGATTGTGAATGAGGATGGGGTGCCCCCTTTCTTTTTGGCCCCCGGGCGCGACGTTCTTCAATGTGGGTCTGGCTCTGATCTTCATCCTCTTTTTTGACTCATCTTTTCACCATACCTTGACCGGTAAGGCTCTTGAATGGGGGCGCAGTTCTACATACAGCACCCGCATCCTATTCTCGCTAGGTAGCTTCAAGTCAACTTGTCTGCTGGGCAGATGAACTGCGAAAAACATCAGTGGAGAAGAGCATCGCAAGGAGACTCCTCAGCGGTAAAACGAGACTCCTAGTCAGCCATGATGCAACACATTTTAATCGTCTGCAGGTGGAAGCTTGGCGTGCATCCCCCGAAGCTAATAACACCCCTATCTTTGTCATAAGAGCTGCAACACTCTTAACCAATGCGGCCTGGCTCTGGACAAGCATAGGAGACACATGCTTAGGCCTCTCGCCTCTCATAGAACTTTCCCAAGAAGGTCGTGGCTCTAATCTTTCCAAATCGAAACAAGAGCAGGTGAATTTGGATAGAGTGTGCAAGAAAATATTTTTTTTTTGAGCTTTGTCGGATTTTTCTGTTCCCCTATTGCTAGAAGTCGTTACATGTGGGGACAGTATAAAGGATTCTGTAGTACATGCTAGCGTCACGGCTGCTTTGTCAAAGTTCGCAGAATCAGCCATAGCTTCTCAGCGAACTAGCTACGGAGGACTCGTGGGCTTTATACCATACCGGACGAGGAGAGGATTACCATTGGGGCCTAGATCCGGCTTTAAGGCTGAGTTTTCAATGCGGATTATGGGTTCATGCCTAGACCACAAGTCATATTCTTATATGGAGTACGGAGGAGCATTGAGCGGGACCACGAACCTGATTACTGCACAGTGGATCGCAAGCGACAGATCCGAAATAGGCAACATAGATTGATCATTCGAGCACGTGTTGTAGACGTTATATAGCACCTGGGTCCCACGTTGGATCCAAAGTCTAACTCTGCGAGGCTGTAGATTGATTGCCAACTAAGTATCCTTGCCCACTGTAGTAGAGCTACCCATATTCTACGTAGAGGATATGTTGAATTGTAACTCGGATCTGGATGGTCGGATCTACCGAACCTTGCTTTGCTTGTCAGTTATCGGGTAAGGTTAGGAAGCGACTATTCCATGAATAACAAAAGAGAGAAGAACTAGGTACAGCTATGAACATGTAAACCTGAACGGAAGGGAGATGTAAGTATTATTCACTGAAAGGGACACTATTTGAATGCTCCACTAGCCGAGGTATTTTTATATTGTTTAAGAAAGGTGACTAAACCCATAGTGCAACATGCCTGGGCGACCTACCTCGTCTTTGTCCCCTCACCTGGTGTCTGTATAGTAAATAGTTTCTTGGACTTGGCATCAATCAACCCATATATTTACAGTTGAGGGCCCTGTCTAGATTATGGAAACCTGGCAAACCAGGCAAGGGGAGACTACTTGATGAAAGAATATATATGGTATCCCCAGGTGTCGTTTAACCAAAGACGATGGAGTATTTTTAGCCACGACAGTCTAATAGAGCTCACCGGTAACAGTTACTGGATAGATAATGTATTGGCAATAGAGGCAACCCTTCAGGCAACATAAAAAGAGAGCATACTAATAGGGTGCAGTACAGATCCAGAGTTGCTGGATGGGACTGCAGGCTAAGGACACATACCACTGGCTTAGGTTAATCAATGTCCCAGCAAGCAAATAGCCCTTCCGTGATCAGATAAACAGATTGGTATCTGAATATGGTGATTTATTTATACATTAGGACGTACTAACAAGCTACTTCGGAATGGCTTGCCTTTAACTTAATCTTAGTGGGTGGAAGAGGCCAATTTCATAATCGTCCTTATATTCTTCTTAGAGCTATCTGATCTGCCCATCTTCCACTTCCTCGGCGTTGTGGGCCCGCTTTCCGGCCCCGGGGAAACCCATTCCGGCCTTAGGACCAGGCGAAAGCCCTCACCAACAACTTATATATTAGCTAGGTATAAGCACCACAAAAACTGAGACCTTGTTGCATTAATGACTTCTTATTCTGGCATGTATAAAAAAGAAAAGAATTATTGCGCAGCGGAGCAAGCGGAGCAAGCAATATAGGAGACAGAGAGGAGACATGCTCAATCAAATCTGGGTTCTGATTGGACGAGAATTCATGAGTTACGTCATTTCCGTTTTGTCTTCGAGAATCATTTCAAGCCTATTTCCATAATCTGGGCAGCGTAGCTCCAGTAACCTAACCGATGTTTAGACTATTTAAATGCGTTGTAATGCCTAGATTTCTAAAGCTTTGAATTGTCTGCCTGGCCTAGATCCTGAGAGCCTTTGGATACACTCCAATATCTAGATTTCTAGAGTATTTAAACACGCTGCAATACCTGCGCAGCCTATGAAAGTAGGGTTGGCAATCTAGGTGGGTAATCTAGGTAGGTAATTGGGTTGGAAAATCCAGGTAATCTAAATAATATAGTATAGCCTTTTGAATAATCTTAGTAATTTAGGTGATATAAATTATATAATAAAAGGTTCTGTGATTCTTTCGCTGTGCCACTATTCTGCCAGTTCGTTGAGCTGGCAGCCCCTAGTAAATATTCCGTAGCCGTATACAGAAAAGGCACGCGAGCTAACTCAAAACATGCTACAACCAATCTTTAGTTACAAGGCTATCTGTTAGTATACAGCTGTAGCCGCGGGAAATTTAAACTTAAGGTTGATGACATAGGACTTGATTCGCTGGGCGTCGTCCAATTCTCAAATACGGAAAGCTTCATTGGCGCATGGGCTGGCAAAGTGAGTAATGTTGAAAGCTAAAGACTGTCTTCGGGGAGAAATTGTTTATTGGTCAAGGGGACTGAGTGGCGGAATAAATTTAAGTTCTCTGGGGAAGTTGGCCTCGTGATGGTTTCCCCAGGAAACTTTACTTGGGCTCACTCACTCGCTGCGGTCACGATAATTGCTATAAAGCAGAGTTTCGTGCCGTTTGACCGACTTTCCCCCTTTGCCCCTCTGAGACGCATTAGATGCGTTGGACACCCACAATGCCTTCCGGGCTGCCTGTCCCCCCGTCCATCGCCATCGCCATCGCCATCGCAGCATGTCCCGTACGGAGCCGACCTCACTGTTTGGCTCAGGTCCCGGCCACAATGCTCTAGGAATCAGCATTATCGTATTCATGTCCATTGCTCTCTACAACGCCCTCGAGCTAGCCGTTGTCATTCCGTTGAGCTTCCACCGGTACAGCAGTTTATATTTCTGGGCGTTGATGACATCCGCCGTCCTCGGTGTGATCCCGGCCACTCTCGGACCGTCTTTGCAGTTCTTCGATTTCACACCATTATGGCTGAGTATGCTGTTGTCAAATCTTGGGTTTGTCATGATGGTCCCAAATCAGTCGGTGGTATTATACTCGCGGTTACATTTGGTGTCCCAAAATAAACTGTTGCTTGCGTTCGTGCGCTGGTTGATAATATGGAGTCTATTCATGATCGTGGTGCCAACGATTGTGTTGAACGTCGGCTCAAGTTACGTGCCACAGTCACTTCCATGGGTGCGAGCATACGAAGCGATTGAACGGATCCAAGTCACCTGGTTTGCAGTGCAGGAGAGCTTTATTTCCCTAGTATACATCTGGCACACGGGTTGGATGATTCGACTTAGCCCTACTGAAGATAAGCGGCGACACAAGATTCTATACGAACTAGTGATTATCAACATCATAGCCATCGCCATGGATGCATCTCTGGTAGTTCTGGAGTACTTAGGGTTCTATTTCACGCAGATCATTTTCAAGGCGACCGTCTACAGCATAAAGCTGAAGCTTGAGTTCGCTGTGCTGAGCATGCTGGTCTCCCTCGTGCACCCACCTAGGTCTGACCCGCCCACGTGGGGGACGAACTGCACCGCCTCGACATTCTACTAGCAGGTACATACCTTTTTATGTGGTCTATATTTTAGAAAACGTCTGTACAAATTTAGAATAAAGGACTGCCTATGGCTTCGTGTTCCTAGTACAGTCAATCATTTGTTTTTCGTGCAAATAGAGCACAGACCCCTTGGTAAGAGCGTCATGACTGCCGCCACCATCCGTGCCACTGAAATGCAGAAGTCTACTACGCGACTGCTAGATATGCAATCGAGGCACTCTTCACAGCGCTGCCAATTAGTCGTACATGGTAATAAATAATATTGTTGGAGGTGTCTGGGCTATTTATTATCATAAGTTGGAATCCATATTTGAAGCACGGGAGGCGACACATAACCTAACCGCAATTTCCAGCCAACGACGCTACAGCCGGCCAATTGAGCAGAGAAATGGTATCATGTGACTGGAAATTTACCAATCTAACACCGATTATATTGGGTGAGGTAGACTATGATGCTATATATCTGTTCGGCATGCACTCTAGGTCGATGGACAATCAGCCTCCGCCTTGGATGCCAACCCGGGGTTCCAGTTGTTGTGATATTAAAAGCCACAAGTGATAGAGCGCTAGCTACTGGTTTCTTTGGCTGTCCACTGCAGCCGATATGAGAGGTTTAGCTTTCCTAATATCCTGTCGTCGTGACCATCGAGATAGAATTTGAATTGCTGGCTTGATGCCACGGACAAGCCGTTCTAGGATACACAAGAAGGTTACTTCTCCGCATCGCCGAAAGATAAAGTATAATACCTTCCTAAGCTTGACGACCAACGTATAGGTATACTACTTCGTTGGTAGTCACTTCATGTGTCCCTTGCAACCTTAGTATACGCACACGCCATCGACTCTATTTAGTCTTATCAGGCTAAAGGTTGAAACGCCAACTATGTGAGAAGTCTTCCAAGTGGTTTGGTTTAGAAAGTACAAGTCTATTGAGAATGCTATGGTGCGAAACCAGCTAACCTACTCCCCTTTATGCCAGCAGAGCGCACGGGACATTGGTCGCGGGCGGCAAAGGTCGACTGAGGAGGAAAGCTAGATTTCACGATCGTTGGTGCATATACATCAACGTGGCGGCCAGGCGACGGAATAAGTGAAATGGAGGAGAACGGAAGACGAGTGAATTTTGGTATGGTTCACTCTACGACTTCGCCGGCTGTTCACGGAGACACTAGGTAGAGTGTGCACGACCGAGAACGATTTGTTAACGTCTCATTACGATGCTTATATGGTTCCCTACCTTAGATGTAAGGATCTGATGTACAGTCCATCACAAGACGCCTGTCACCAAGCAGAGCTAGAGAAGCTACTACTTCTCCTTCTTCGACAGAGCCATGATAGTAGGTCACACCACTGAGCTATATCCATCATTTATTGTAACGTAATAACCCCACCGTATCATGTTGTCAGGGGTCAATCACCGGGATGGATAATCGTGGGGTTCTCTTCGTGTTTATGAAGCTGATGGGGAGGAGAGGGTTTCTAGCAGGTACAGTCAGCATTGCTTCATTAAATCTCAGTCTCTCTCTCGCGACTAGGTAGGCAGTATCCGTAGAATGGAAGGTGCACTTGGATTTCTAGTGCTTCTGAGATTTCAAAGAAGCAACCAAGACAATTCTCACAAGTTGATTTCGACAATAATCGATCTGTGCGACAGCATATACTTCTAAGCTCTAGAGATGTCAGGGTAAGTCAGGTATACCACCCAGCCAGCGCCGGAGGACAACACAACAACAACGTGATTCCTCCAGGATAGAGAACTCCTACAGTCCTTCATGTCGGGAGAGGGTCGCCTCTCCGGCCTCCACCATACGAGGTGGGCTATACTTGCCACATCATACATTCATTTCCCAGTCAAGCCTAGCTGCAGGCTATACGGCGACGGCGATGTGGATACATGTGAGATGAACGTTGGAGTACAGGCTTTTTCCTGTCAACACGATTTCCGATATGAGAAGTCGGCTGATATTGACACTCCGGTCAACCCAGAATTTGAAATTTCGTTTTTCAATGGTTTCCTATCAGGCGACTGTGACTTCCGCGGGCATAGATCAATCGGTGGCGGGTGGCACGATTATCCAGCATTAGAGTATTGGCCACTTTCAATGATCTAGAAACTAGATGATAGTATGGCAGACGAATGAGATGATATCGGGCTATGCAGGAACGAGATAAAAGAGTGCTAACCAGAAGTGTTGGCTGGACTAACGTTCCTACAGGACGCCACGAAAGGCTGAGACGCGAGCAACCTTAAACTTCGGCAGGCTTCCCGAGTTATCGGAAGCGCTTCCGATAATATAGACGGCAACGAGAGTATCTCTGATTATCTTTCAATGATGTCATCTTAGATGTCTGAAAACACGTCTGTTTAACACCAGTCCCTGTGGTAACAAGTGTATACAGCATTCACGCGGTACCCGGTCTTTGTTAGTTTCCGTATTCGATACTACTGACATGAGATGGACTGACTTGAAAAGCAGTGCCTGAGCGTTCTACCTGTCTGACCGAACATTAATTGTGGAGAACCAGGGTTTCTTGACCCTCTCACGAGTGAATGTGTAATACAGTGGTAGGGCTCGTGATTACCACTACGGATTACATAGCTCTTCTATGCAGGGACATACCTACCTTTCTCCGCCGTTTTTGATGAAGACATCAATGTCCTTCAAGTCGAGACAATTTGAAACATTGCACGGTGTAGTATTACATACTCCATCATAGGTCCCAGGTGGACTGATGCACATTGCGAGTGGCGATAAACTCAAACGTAGTGATATCGACGGCGATTTAAATATACTAACTTGCCAATCACATTCCACCACATTCCGAGAATCCACATATTCAAGCTATGGACAATACCATGTTCAATACACGACTGACCAGGAGACCCTCTAACGTCAATCAAGCTTTTGACACTGTAGTGGTGTCTCCAAGTAGGTTTGGCCATTGGCGTTGTGCTATCAGAAGCTCTAAAAGAATAGTAAGGCGATAGGGGAATTCGACAACCGTGCTATGATTCCTATCGTGCCAGAAAATAGCTAGATCACTAAGTCCAACAGAACTCACGACTTGGTTCTGTGTTGGATACCCGCCGCATATACCTCCAATGGAATGAGGATAAAACGGCCCGGGCGTATACCGATATTAAATTACTTGTATAAGGGAGAGGCATGAATACTATGCTGTTAAATAGTCCAGAATGTGTCTTCATAGTCTGCCACGTTTGACGATCAGTACTGGCGATATCATATCTTGAAATCAGGCTGACGTGCAATCCACCGGTTCTACTCAAGTCACCGCTTTCGAAAACTATACACATCCGGCCGTGACCATAGCTACTGGAATTGTTCAAACCATAGACCCTTTGTCAACAGCAGAGTAAACGGTTGCATGAGAAAGCTGGAGCTTTGCAGTGGGTAGCCGCCCCCGGACTCCACATATCAACTCCCCACAGTCGTAATTGTGCAGAACCAGTGATTCCTAACATTCACATCCACATGGGCCCACTTATTGACCGCTGTTTGACTATGACCGGAGACATCTCGACGCTGGTCGACGTCATTCGCTTTAGTTGTAGCTACCAGTGGACCCACCACCACATATCGGTGGAGGTATGACATGTTTCTATTTTGACACCTCGGATAATACGAATATGGCGTCGTCTATTCCCATAACACAGCGTCACGCCTTCTCGAACATATCTTGCGAGCAGATATATGATACCAATAACTTTTCCCCTAGCATCGTGTGCTTTTCCATTTTGGTTTTAGACGATCTAAATTCTCGGGAGGGGTCCCGTAGTCCCCCAGTGACTCTCCTGCGTGAGACAGCGATAACTCGTGGAAAAGCCAACCCTATTTGTTAAATAGAGTTGTATGTTCCGTGGCGGGCGGGGGGCGCGGAGTTCGCGAGGCCTAGCCCGCCGCTCGGTTGGCTTTTAGCGTACCATTAGGAAACCTAAATCCGCTAGAAAGGCTCCAGGGTGAGGAATGCCCTCAATACAAGCGACCTTGACAGGATCACACAGAGTGGCGCTGAAGAAGTTAGGTCGAGAATGTGTTTGTTGGCAGGGCAAATGGTTGATATCCCAAACACCACTCGTTGGGGTTCTGGACCGGCAAGGAATTTGAGTACCACCGGATGGACGCATATAAGATTTCCAGGAAGTTACAACCGGCTAGACTTTTGAGACTGCGGCATACTAGTCTCAATGGGGAAATTGTCCAGGGCTCCCAGACAATCCAGTGGCAAGTTCTTGCAACGTGGCTTTCTGTGTCCCTCCAATCAACTCCTATGATTGCATTGGGCAGGCTACTCCCGTGAACTGTTACCTGGTAGGGTGTTTCTACATACAGATTCACTCGTCCTGCCGACGCCGGGCCGGTTCACCACAACGTCGTATCGTATTCGTGGGGTGTTCCCCGCGTTCGGCAATGCGCGTTTTATCTGGGGGATCTGCGCCACTCCATACTGCCCAAAGAGTTGTGACCCTACCCTACCCTACCCTCATCGGAGACGCGCCCCGTACTCTACCAGGACGGATCAGGCCATCTCTCTGCCAGTCCCCTTTCGAGTCTGTACTGCATTTCAAAGATGGTCTGAGCAGGTAACCATTACTACTTCACAAATCCCTTGGAGTTCCTATCAATGCACAGACTCGCCCTGTATGCTGTGGACTCCAGACGTCGAAATCCAGATCTTGCATCTATTGAGTACTCCACCCGGAAGACTACATGACATGACCTGTGGAGATAGCCACCCTTGTTTAATTTCGCGTGTATTTGAATTAGATAATATACTCTACTCGAGCTTATGTTTAAGTGGACGGTTCCGGACGGTTTCGATTTTAGGGTTTGGCGTTCCCCTCTCGTAATAGTAGAAACAGAGTTAACGCGTTCCCTGGGACGGATGATAGTGCGGATTCTCCCAGTGGCAATCTAACCTTTGCCGCTATCTGCCGCTGTATGTACGATATGGGATCGCCGAGACTAACTAATATAAATACTACCCATGAAACAGCCTTTTTTGTGTTTTTTTTTTGTTCAGTTGGACACTCAAATTGAATTGTCTATTCTTCTATAATTCCGGCCACAGGTCTTAAATATGTCTGAGAAAAAGCAAGACGAGATCTTCCCCTCCGAAACATACCACATCGATTATATCGAGAAAGATCAGGGCCCCGATGAAGATGCTGTTTTTGGAGAGATCACCGAAGAGGGTCCGAATTATCGCAATGTTGGTGCATCCCAGGACGCCAGGAGATAGCATGGTGAACTAACTATTTGATTAGGTAGGATGGCTGGGAACCACCGCCCTCATGATGAAGACCCAGATCGGTCTGGGTGTTCTTTCGATCCCGTTAGCCTTCGATACCCTCGGTCTGATCCCGGGAGTCATAGTCCTCTGCGCTATTGCTACCATTACAACATGGTCCGACTATATTGTGGGTGTCTTCAAGCTGACACACCGGGAGGTCTATGGGATTGATGATACCGGCGCACTCATGTTTGGGTATCCCGGTCGGGTACTTTTTGGGGGGGCATTCTGCCTTTGTGAGTTTTTTTATTCTCAAAGAGTCCAGTACCCTAGCCGTTCTAACTATCGATTAGATTGGATTTTTGTAGCCGGCTCTGGAATGCTTGGAATCTCAATCTCGCTCAATGCAGTCTCCACCCACGGCGCTTGTACGGCCATCTTCGTGGCTGTCGCCGCCATTGCGGGCTTCATGCTTGCTAGCATTCAAACCTTAGGTCGTATCAGCTGGATCGCGTGGGTAGGACTGTTCGGCATTCTTTCAGCGAGTAAGATCGATCCTACCCCGGTACTACCAATGGATCATTGCTAACATGACCAACAGTTTTCATCGTCACGATCGCTGTCGGAATCCAGGACCGCCCATATGCAGCCCCACAAGAAGGCGTCTGGGTCTCAGACTATAAGCTCTTTGCCAGCCCAACCTTTACACAAGCAATCACTGCCGTGTCCTCGATCGTCTTTGCCTATGCAGGTACCCCGGCCTTCTTCTCAATCGTTTCCGAGATGCGCGAGCCCCGCCATTATACGCGGTCCCTTGTTATTTGCCAGTCAGTGGTTACTGCGGTCTACGTTGCCATTGGCTGCGTGGTATACTATTACTGTGGATCCTATGTTGCTTCACCAGCCCTGGGCTCCGCCGGTCCGACTGTGAAGAAAGTCAGCTATGGCTTTGCGCTACCAGGTCTGCTGACGACCACTCTCCTGGTCATCCATGTAAGCTACGACGCGATAGAGTTGAGGGAGTTTCTTGATTTACTAACGTGTTCCCAGTTGCCCGCGAAGTATATCTTTATCCGCCTCTTACAAGGCTCGAAGCACCTGACTGCGAACACTATGATCCACTGGGTGACGTGGCTCAGCTGCACTTCGGGTGTCGCTCTCGTGGCATATATTATTGCCAGTGCTATTCCCGTGTTCAATGACCTGGTGTCCCTGGTTGGTGCCCTCCTTGGCACAATGATGTCCTTCCAACCTATGGGCTGCATGTGGTTATATGATAACTGGAGTAAGGGTAAGGTCAGTAAGTCGCCCAAGTGGATTCTCATGGTCTGCTGGAGTGGCTTTGTTATTTTGTCCGGAACCTTTTTGATGGTCGGCGGCACATACGGATCGGTTGTTTCCATCATGGACAGTTATAAGAAGTCCGGTGGGTCGGCAGCCTGGTCATGCGCTGATAACTCCAACTCGACCTAATCGATATAAATCTCGAATTATAAACTTGTGTTTTTCGTTTGATTTCTAACCAACATGTGGCTGGCTACGGTTTAATACAGCAAGACTTACTATATATATACATGTACATTTCTATATGTTATAAGAATATAGAAGGATAAAGATCTTTTTTCAAAGAAAATATAATACTGTCCTATAGATATGATCATTTCAAGACCGTAAAAAGTATTAGAAGAAAATAAAATAACTTGACCTACAAATCCAAGACTTGTATAGGGCATAAAGTCATGTGAAGAAACCCCATGTGATCTTACGTCATGTGCTGAGCTTTCCTCGTAATAAAGGTGGAAGTTCTTCTACCTAGTGGCCCGATTAGATTGCTCATTTCTTTCCTCCTACATACCATGGGGGAGGATCCCCGCAATCCCGCCCCCACTAGGGACTCAACCCTCACATTCCGCGAAGTCACCGAGGATAACTGGCGTGCGGTAGCAAACTTGAGTCCCAAGGACGGCCAGGCAGGGAACCTCGCCGCCAACGTATGGTCTCTCTGCGAAGCCCACTACTCCGAAGACGCCTGGGTACGTGCCATTTACGCCGACGAGACGCTTGTCGGCATGTTGATGATGGCGATATGGGATCCTGACGAGGCGTACTACATCTGGCGACTCATGATTGACGGCCGGTATCAGAATCTCGGGTACGGTCGACGGGCCGTGGAATTTGCGATTGCACATATAAGACAGCATAACCCTCGAGCAAAACAGTTGGGGGTGATGTCAACGCCGCCGGAGGGAAAGAAAAGCGATAATCCTCTCAAGAACGTCCAACCTGAGGATTCGCCGTATAAATTCTACCAGAAACTTGGATTCAAGCAGACTGCACCACCAGACGAAGATGGGGAGATTATGATGTCGATAGAGTTGTAGATGGCTCATACGCGAAAGTCATCATTGCTCCTGTGGTCATATTCCATATCGGTTTCTAGAGCCACGTGCCATTGTTCATCGATATGAAGTCCCTGCAACTGGCATTTGGCGTGTCTTCACCAGCACCCACCGCGAACTCAGTCAAGGATTGGTTGATCCACTGTGGTAGATTCGCCCATCTTAGGGTTTTCGGGGTCAGGCAGGTTGCTGTCTGCATTTATATACAGACAATATAGAAAGCCGTTGGCAGAGCTCATGGTAACAATTAATATATGTGGCAATAGACCTATATTTGTGACTTTGTTTTAGATGAACAGTCGGGCGTCAGGTGGACTAGGGCAGTGAATGGATAGCCCCAGGCACCTTCCACTTCACATGACCTACCGTTTGCATTCGGTTTCGTCTTCGACTTGTCTTATCTTCCTATGATGTTCCTTCCATTAGAATCTCTCCTGTTTTTATCTCCCACAAACTATGCCACGATCTTGCTGTCGTAATGCTAAGCAGCTGTAGCTACGTGGTCTAATTACCACAACCTCCATTTTGAGGCCTCATCCAGTGTGCGAAGGCTATCACTCTGATGGCAAAGCCTAGACTCATCACCTTGAGCACTTTGCTCTGGGGCTAATCGGCCACTTCTGGCCTGAATCGAGACAAAGTCATGTCTCAACCGGAGTTACGAGGCCGCCGGCGCTTATTCCATCCCGCCGTCCAGGAGTTGACGATGCTTTGGCGAAACTCACTCGGATTGAGAATGGTGTGTGTGACTACGTACGATCACGGTCAGGGGCGATCATTTGTATCCTAATCTAACTGATTTACGTGTTCTAGTTATGCCTCCGGTGACGAGAACTACTCAAAACCTGGGGTGAACGTGCTTTGCCATCCCAAACCGCTAGACTACATGGCGATGCTTCTATGTGAAACATAGACTTATAGCTACACCTGCACGACGATGCAACTATATGTTCAAATCTTGGATCAGCCAGATGTTTGTCATGTTGTAGCCGCAGCCTCGTCCCCCGCTTGATGGAATACACACACTAGGTTGCAGGGCGAACATTCCGGATCTAGCGACGTTAGCTGGAGGGTTTCCTTATTCCTACCACAGTATACAGCTGGCTCGGCAGACGCACAATCATTATATACTCAGCGCCTGTCACTGTGGGATGTTGGACAGGTTTTCTGGGCGCTGCAGTCTCTGGGGCCTTGTGGCTGGGATAGGTACTTCCTTGCCAGGGACACATATTATAGGTTCTGAAGGACTTGGTATTTGCTTTGGTCATCATTTAGCGAGGTAGGAATACATGTAGCGATGAGTCATGCTCCACGTTACAGTACAATAAGGCGATTGATATTCCTCCAGAAAGCTATCCCTGTGGGCGCATCCTGTCACAAAAATCATCATCGAAAATGGGAATTGCTACGTCAACCACACAGAGGGGACCTGTATCGAAGAGACTACTGCGACAGAGATGGATGAACGCTGCATATAGCACCTATATCAATATATGATCACCCACGGCCACAATTCCCTTCCAAGAAGTATGATAAGAACTCTAGGATTAATTTAGTAAGAATACTTGGACCATGCATGGTGTTTTTCGCTCATATAATCAATATTACACGAGAAAGGCATGTGTTGGCTCTATCTTGGGCATATAGATGATATACTACCAGAGTTAAATGTCATTAAGTCAGGTTTCAGGCCCCCATTCACATGACCGTGGGTCTGCATGTATAGCTACTGGTGGATTTTACTAAAGAAGTCAATAAGGGAAATTAACAATCGCCCTTTCTCCTACCAGACTACTCGGGGTATTATGGTCATAGATAGGCAACACATGCCAATAAAATCTGCGCAAACGCCATATTTTGTAACATGCTTTGATAACCCTTGCACGGGGTGAAGAGAATTATATACCAGCCAGTGGCAGTACCAGAGTCGTAGAGCTAAGTATATACGTTCCATGCTCCCTCATTATGCTGCTTTCTGTTCAAGGTTGTTCACCCCGGACCCGACCCTGCCACTGGCCCAATCGTTTACCGTCCTCAGAATCCTGTTCTTTCTGGCTTCTTCCCCTATTAGGGTTTTGCTTGACCCTGACTAGTCTCTTCTCGACGGGCAAACCAACAGCTCCACTGGACTTTACCACCAGGTAAGGGCGGACCTATGCCTGACCACTAGGACCACCCAAACCAGGAACAACAGCACCAATTACCTCGCTGCCAGGAAGACCTTCCAAAGCATGGCCTTTACGAAATGGGTGTCAGCCGCAGTCTCATTTACTTGACACATAGTTGTAAGTATGTACGTACCGTCAGTGGGTTCCTTGGCGGGCGCTTCGTCGCGACGTGCCAGGGGCCCAACTCCAAGGCCGAGTAATCCGCCTTTGGGCTTTTCGGAACCAGCTTGCCCCTGGCCTTTTATAAAGTTGGTGTCAGCTGTATCCTAATCCACAG